>NC_142139.1:39910348-40629723 GCF_024610735.1 Ursus americanus | reverse complement strand
ACACGTAAAGAAATGATTTCCGGTCCAGATGGTCATAAGAAACATAACAGAGGTACTTAGAGAAAGCAGAAGCTCCTGGCATAAAAGTAGAAGTGTTCAATGAATGTGTAGGTAATGTATAATGTCGGAAAAGACATTTATACATTCCAAGTCCCAGGTGAGACGGGCAGGAATAATATTTGATGGAGATAAATATGCGATCCAGCATAGATTGAAAAAGTCCAGTGGACTAATTACAAGGTCAGGGATACCTGTTGTTATGATGTGGTTGGCAAGAATGGAGACTGGCGTTGGGTAGGCCAGCGCTTCAGTCCTGGTTCTGTCATTTGCTTCTTCTCTGACCATGGACACATCTCTTCACCTCTCTGTGCCTCAGTGTTCTCACCTGTAAAATGGACCTAATAATAGGTCCTGCCAGAAGGGTTGCTGGGAAGATGAAATGAAATAATGCATTTCCAGTGCTTAGAAAATAGCCTGGCCAAAATAATAATAATAATAATAATAATAATAATAATAATCCCTCAGTAATATTTAACAGCTATTATTATTTCTCATAACAAGTTCTTTTAGAAAAGCAAAAAAAGACGCCAAACTTTTGCTTTGCAGTTTGCCCGGCCGCAATCTGCAGTCTTCTGATAAGCTCATTGGGTTGTATACTGGCCTCCCAAAGGGATAGAAAGCAACAGGGTGAATCATTCCTTTAGATCTTATAGTCTATCCAAAAGAAGAAAGTGGCTGTGTCACCCCAGGCTAGAAGGGAAAAGCTGGGTATGGTGGGACACAAACCCAAACCACAAGGCAGGCACACACCCAAGAGCGATCACAAGAAGAGCATCGGGAAAGTGGAAGTCTAAACCAGCTGAGGTGCGCAAAAAACCCTCGAGATCACAAAAAGAGAGGTTTTAGGCAAGAAGATCGGGGTGGGGAGTGGGGGGAACAGACCCAGCCTCTGCACTTGATGGCCAAACTGTAGCTGGCCCGAGAAGGCAGGGTTCTGGGGTATGTGCTTTTGCCCATTTTCTCTGGCCAGGAGAATATGGGTTCTAGTATGTGATGGTGGAAGCCAACAAGCTTTTAAGAAACGTGTAGCTGCTGTAAATGCAATCAGATCTCTGGAATAAATGATACGTGGCATGGTACTGCGGCCACTTGCAGATGATTCGAATCGAAATGAGAAGAATCTTAGGGAATAGAATGCGTGTTGGAAAAAAATGCTGGCAAGCCCATTTGCTCATTTTCAGAAAGGGAAAGGAAGTTGATTTTATAGGCTACAGACGGGTAAGCATGTGGTCCGTCTTGGACAAAAATTGGTTCTAGAAGGGTTACTTTGTGAGCACCTTGAAGAGAATGTGGTGATTACTAGGACACAGCACTGGGTAACAAGGATCAAGCCCCATCAGGCTAATCCCACTTCTCCCCCTTCCTCCTTTTTTGTTCTTTGGTATTCTTGGGCCAAGAGTCCTGAGAAGTCCACTGAACTCTGTGCTTGGATTTCAGCAAAGCACATGATAAATGATAAACCTCTCATGAATTGTTGAAGATAAGAAAAAAAGGGGGTCTGGATTCACAAATAGTTAAGAAACTTGGAAACTGCCAAAAGGTCTATAAAGGGCAGTGATAAGAGGAAACCTCAGCCGGGGAGTTCCTAGTGATGTGGGAGAAAGCTCTGTTCCCCCTTGTCCGGGGCAAATATTATTGTTGCTCATGACTTCCATTTATGACATGCCCACTATGTGTCCTGTAATACATATAAAATATCATTTGATTGTTATAAAACTCTGTGAGGTATTATTTTACAGAGAGATTAAGTAACTTTCCCAAGAGCACACTGACAGTCAGCCAGAGACCGGGGATTTGAACTTCAGGCCGTCTGATTCAGAGCCATTGCCCTGTCAGTTATACTAACCAGCTCAAATAGCCAAAGTGGGAGGGAGACATGGTGAACACATGCGATGGAATCATCAGGATACAAAATGACACTGTCAGAGGTACAGACTGAATCCAACAAGAAGCAATTTAACTGGGTAAATTGAAGATTGGAGTAGTCTCCCCTCCTTCCCCCAAGAGCCCTACACAAGAACAAGACGGAATAGACATGGCTTTGGAGGACTTTGGGCGATCTGAGACATTAGTGTGATACGGCAGCCCCAAAGACCAAATAAAACAACCCCACTGATTAGATTTTGGTCCATCTTGAGGGAACATCACAGCTCAAATGAGATTTGGAACAAGAAAACCCAAGAAGGGCTCTGTCTGTTGCTTGGAGCCACTCGCGTAATGCTGATGGAGTAAAGGGAGAAGACAGAATTCCACTTGGCTGCTTTTTGATGGTCTTCCCTTTCAGGAAAACACTGGGACTACAAAACGTGCCCCAGTGCTGGCGAGGGAGAGACCTGTAGCAGCAAAGTATGTTGCTAACCGTCATCTCCCCGGGGCCACTCTTGAAGTGGGATGCAGGCGAAGTTCTAAGGGAAAGTAGCTGACAACAGCATCCCCTGGAAGACAAGGGAGGCAAGAAGCTAGAGATGTTCGGCTGGGGAGAGACAACTTAGAGGCCATCTTGACTGGCCTTGACATGCTACAAGGGCCATCACGTGAGAGCACATGTTTTAATTCTCCAGGAGAGTGGCTTGCAGACTCTCTTGGCTGTTATCTATAGGAAGAACTACATTTTATATCTCCACCCGGGAGCCACAGAAATACACACATAGATCTGAAATAAGCATTTCAGAAAGTATTATCACCTTTCCTATGTTCAATTTACTTTGATATTTTCTATTGTATTCCATTTTATTCCATTTTATTCATTAAAAAGTTTGTCGAGCACATTAAATTGATATCCTGACTTATTAATGGGTTGAAATTCATATTTTAAGAATCCCTGTCGTAGAGACTAGAGTGAGGGTCTGCCGATGAAAGCTACAAGGTGCCAGTTCTTGCTTCAGGATCACAAAGGACTTCCATCAGGCGGGAGTGACAGAAGATGGGATTGGTGTCCTCAGGAAGCATGAGCTCTTGCTTCTTGCAGTATTAAAGCTCAGGCTGAATGAAGGTGTGGTGCGGGAAGGATTCAAACATCAAATGGAGACTGAATGAAATCGACCACAAGACCCTCTCCGTTTCTGAGATGCCACCATTGGATTAGTTCCTGCCCTTTTCGGCTATGCTAACCGAAGCATGGTGTACGTATCTCTGGAGGTGAGGGAGGCTTTGCTCCTTGCTATTCAGACCACAAACCAGAGTATCAGAACCAATCTGGGGATGCATTTGGAGCTATATTTTTGAAGCTATTGACTTATTTATTCATTTGTCCGACAATTATTTGGGGTGTGTCTAGTACAAGCCAAGCACGAGCTAGTAGGCTCTGGGCATGTCAGACTGACATAGCCCGGGCTGCGTGGCACTCGCTGCCTAGTTAGGAGAAGATAATCACTCAACACATATTTTCTGAGTGCCTAGCTATCCATCAGTCACTGCTTTGGGCACTGGTCATATATCAATTCAAAAAACAGATTAAAAAAATCCCTGCCTTAGGGGGCGCCTGGGTGGCACAGCGGTTAAGCGTCTGCCTTCGCGTGATCCCGGCGTTATGGGATCGAGCCCCACATCAGGCTCCTCCGCTATGAGCCTGCTTCTTCCTCTCCCACTCCCCTGCTTGTGTTCCCTCTCTCACTGGCTGTCTCTCTCTGTCGAA
Organism: Ursus americanus; assembly: GCF_024610735.1. Lineage (NCBI taxonomy): Eukaryota > Metazoa > Chordata > Mammalia > Carnivora > Ursidae > Ursus > Ursus americanus. The sequence goes on along the minus strand of NC_142139.1, from coordinate 40,626,029 downwards.
TAAATAAATAAATCTTAAAAAAAAAAATCCCTGCCTTCATGGAGTTTATAGATTATGCACAACATATGCATAAGTAATTGATCGATTTTGACTGTGGTAAGGGCGGAGTACCCAGAGAGGGTAGTGGCCAAGTGCAAGGGTCAGGGACATGTCCTCAACGAGGTGGCATCAAAACTGCCACATGAAAGATGATACTGCTAGTCTCAGGGAGAGTGGGAGACAGAGCAGGAGGGAACATTCCAGACAGAGGAAACAGCAAGCATCTGGGGATATGAAGCAAGCTGGGCTGTCTGGAATGTGGGGGTGGGAAAGGACTGACCCCATAGGGTCAGGAAGTGGGAGTTGACCCTAGGAGCAAGGGCAGAATTCCTTAGAGGGAGGTAGGCTATAGAGAGATCTGGGGATTTAGAGATACACGGAGGTGCCGGAGTATAGAGACAGGGAGAGAAGATGGATTTGGAAGATGCGTGGGCATGAGCTGGAGGGAGGGGACAGGGAAGACCCCTGTGTCTCTGTCTTGAGCAGCTAGCGGCGATGGTGGGGTGAGGGACGGAAGGAGTCCTGCTCATGGAGGTGAGCAGCGGGGAGGACGAGAGTGGAGAAGGTGAGGTTGGTCTGGGACATCTTTCCTCATGCAGTTTTCTTTCCTTAAAATACCGTCATCCCACTCGTCTGCTGGTAAAGCACCTGTTCGTCCTCCAACACTCCAGCCCCCACGAAGCCTTACTTAACCCTCCTCTTTGTCAGACAGAAGCAATCCTCCCCACTTTGTATCGCTGTTCTTCCCTTACAAACTTTGATCGCTGCCTCCACCATGCTCTGTCCTATTTATTTGTTCACCTGTAATAATAATAATGCCCATGAGCACTAACTGCCAGCCCAGCACTGTTGTAGGTCCTTTATACATATTGCCTCACTTAATCTTCACAATAGCCCTTTATGTCAGTACCATTACTGTCCCTGTTTCACGAGGAAACGGAGGCTCAGGTGGGCAGGTAACCCCCTAACTCACACAGCACTGCTGGTTAGTGTGGAGCTGGGGGATCCAAGCCCAGGCGGTCTGGCTCCAGGGTCCATGCTCTTAATCACCGTGTGTGTCTGTTTTCCACTGGATTGTAGATCATTTCAGTTAGGGACCATGTAAATGGATCTTTTTTTTTTTTTTAAAGAAATACACTCTTGGAGAGCTTTAATTACCAAAATAAGAAAAATAAACACAGTTGCAACTTATAAACAAAACTAAAATGAACAGCTATCTAGATGTTTTCCCCCTGAGAATCCCAGAAATTTTGTTATTTGAAAACCAAGATGGGGGTTCCTGGGTAGCACAGTTGGTTAAGCGTCTGCCTTCAGCTCATGTCATGATCTCAAGGTTCTGGGATTGAGCCCCGCATCAGGCTCCTTGCTCAGTGGGGAGCCTGCTTCTCCCTCTCCCTCTGCTCCTCCCCCTTGCTTGTACTTACTCTTTCAAATAAATAAAATATATATATATATATATGGCAGAAAACCAAGGTGTAACCTCCATCATTGAATTCTTGAGTTAGAGCTGGTCCTATCCCCTGATTTTAAAGATGAGAGACTGAGGCTCTGGAAGGTCGAATGTCCAAGGCCAGAGTCTGAGGCCATGACAGAAGGGCAGGACCAGATACTTCTGGTTGTAATTCTGGTGAGCCAGCAGACTGGGGAGCTTCTTCAGGCAGGTGTTCCACTCTGTTACCTGCTTTCAACCCCGGGTCCCTTCTTGTCCTCTATGAACCTTTTACTCCAAGCTCATGGTCACCTGAATGTAATCCACACCAGAGTAGGGATCCTCATTTTGCCCGCTGATGTATCTCGGGACCTAGGCTCATGCCTGCCACACCGCCAGCCCTTTTCACGTATTGGATGAACTACTGGGTTCTCGAACACATCACAAGCTTTCCTGACTCCCTGGCTTTAAAGGGATATTTTCTTGCTAAAAAACTCTTAATTCTCTCCAACGCTCTAAAACCTAACCCGTTCAAGCTCAAATTTCCTTCTGTGAAATCTTTCTGAAATGCTCCCTCTGAATCCCTATGGTATCTCTGTGCAGTGTGTGTGTGTGTGTGTGTGTGTGTGTGTGTGTGTGTGTGTGAGCGTGCGCCTGTGTGTGGTGAGAACACTTAAGGTCTTGTCTCTTACGTTTTTAAAACATCCCCAGTGCCCAGCACAGCACCTGGACCACAGTAGGCCCTTAAAAAGGATTGGTAGAATGAGTCGATGGCAGGAGAGCATTCACACACTTAAAGAGGGGTTAGGATAGCCAATGTGAAGTTGGGGTTGGCAACATTTTTCTGTAAAGAAACAGATAGCAAATATCTTAGGGTTTGAGGGCCATAAATTCTTGGTGGCTCTGCTCTGCTGTTGTGGCATGAAAGCAGCCACAGACAATCTGAAAACAAATGTACTGTGTTTCAATAAAACTTTATGTATGGATACTGAAGTTTGAATTTTGCCTAATTTTCATGTGTCATAAAATACTATTAAATTTTTTTTTCTACGGTTTAAAAATGTAAAAACCATTCTTGGCTCACAGACAGTGAAAGCCAGGCCTTGGGTGGATTTGGTCCATAGGCCATAGTTTGCCAACCCCTGGCCTGGGGCTGGTGGGTGGAAGTGACTTGGACTTCCTGGAGTTCGCTCTGGTACCCTACCTTCCCTAGGAGGGGCTGCTGCGTGCCCCGGGGAGCTGTCCTCACCAGAGATGTCCCATCTGAGGGTCTGCGGATTACCTGGGGTGGGGTGCGGGAGATGGAGAGGAGAGCCCCACTGAGGTGGGGCCAAGGTGGGACATGAAGGGACCTCTAAAGCCCTTTCCTTTACAAGATTCTCCGCGGCAGCTTCCTGGGCTGTGGAATAAAACCACAGGAGCCGAACTGATTGGAGAGAAGAAGGTCATTCTGAATTAGTGGAAAGGTCTGAGTTATAAAACGGTTTATAAGAAATTATGCTTCATTGTGTTCAAGGACATTCGGCAATCAAACGAACACTTAACAAAGGGCTGTCAATAATCCATTTGAGTTGCACTTTGTGTTTTTCAAAGTGCTTTCCAGTACATTATCTTCATTGATCCGAGCAGGAACCCTAGGAGACGGACAACCCCATTTTACAGGTGAGGTCACACCAGCTAAGGTGGTTCAGAACCAGGTCCATCCTGCCCGAAGCAGCCTCCCTAGGCTGGCTGTTGAGCAGGCAAAAAGGACAACTTTATATTTTCTATCAAGGCTGTATTCTGCAGTTTCAATATGGAGTATCATTTGTATTTGTCTGAAGATTGTGCATCTCTAACTCAAGCTAATTTAAATAAAAAAATTTTTTTAAAGTAATCCTACACCCAACGTGGGGCTCAAACTCACCACCCCGGGATCAAGAGTCACATCCTCCGCCGACTGAGCCTGCCAGATGCCCCAATTCAAGCTAATTTTTAACTCTTGAGTATGTACTAGAAGCATGGCCACATATCCGGATTAGCATGCAGAGTTTGTCAAACTATATTAGTAAAATACAGCAAAAGTTCATTAAAAGCTGACAAGCAAGAATACAGGACTTCACCCTGTTTACTCACATCAGGATGAAAAAGGGGTTTCCACTGTGTTATCTCCAATAGAAAGGCAATTTTTTCCCTCATAGATGGCATAAAGTTAAGGAGAAACGCACTTAGAATTGGAAAGGTATCTCAGGGTCCAAAATTCTTCCATCTGGTAAACCAGTAGTTTCGAGAAATTGGAAGGGCTCTGACATGGGAGGAAATCAAATCCAATTGCCTTGTGGTGGTTTTCCTTCCTCTCTGTCCAAGGGAGTATGACCTGGGGACAAACCCGAGAAGCAGCCAGCCAGCAAGCCCTGGTGATTTAGGGGGTAAATGTGCTCCTTCCCCTCCCCCCCAACTTGGGGCTCTCATCAGCATTTCCTTGCCAAATTAAGCTTTGGCACAGCTAAGGATGCCTTGGCAAACTTTTTTAATTTCCCAAGAGCAACTTCCTGGTTCTTAATTAGGCCTTTTATTCCTAGATGTCTATATTTAACTGCGCTCTGTTAGCGCTGACCCCTTTTGGATACTGCCAAGAACTTCAGGGAAGTGGCAGTTGAGTCTAGACAGGGCAATTATTCAGATAACTAAGTTCCCCAAACCTGTCCTTTAGCAAGACACTATGAGGAAATGCTCAGTTATCAAGTGATGCCTGCCCTGAATTCATTAGATAACAGCCAGGGGCTACCTCACTTTGTCGGCGGGGGGGGGGGGGGGGGGGGGCAGACAGCAAATACTTAACCCAGGGAAGGATGTGGGCGAGTGGTCAGGGTTGTACCCCTGAACTTGGCAGGGTAGAGAATGGATGGGAGTGCGAAGAAGTCCTAGAGAGAGGCTCTCGGCTCTGCATGAGGAAAGTACAAGAATGTTCATTCTACCTGTTTGTAAAAAAGGAAAATTGAAAGTACCCTAAATGTCTATCACCCGAGAGATGGATCGATACATTTTGGTACGTGCCTACAATGAAATGCAATTCAGCGGTGTGCAAATGGATGGACTGGCCATGCGCGGGTCGTGGATACCTCTCACAGACATAGTGCTGGGGGCAGGCGGCAGGGCGCACGTGGCTACCTACTATATGAAAACATTTGTAAAAATGTGAACCATCAATAATAGTTACACTGTATATTGTTTCTGGATAGCATATATGCAGTGGGAGCACTTGAAAAATCCATGATAATTTAAAAAAAAAAACACACAAAAACCAAACTGATCCTCTTTTTTTTCCTCCTTAAAGAAAAGAGAAAATGACTGATGTTCAAGAGAGCGGTTATCTCTGGGGAGGGAGGGACGAGAAAGTGAGTCTGCGCAGGGCTCCAAGTCTTCAGCGGAGTCTGTCATGTTTACTTTTTTCTGCTGGGTGGGAAACTACCCATGATTTTATTAGTGTACTCGTCAGCATGCCTGAAATCATTCATTACAAATGAAGTGGGGACAGAAGGAGAGCCAGGGCTACTGTTTGCTGGGGATGGGGAGTGGGGGTGACGGGAAATGTCCCAGGAGAGGAGAACCCATGGCTTCTCTCCTCCTTCAACTGTGTGATCAAACACCCTTTCAGGGAAATGAGAGTGTTTGTGGAACAGCGCCAGATGGGAGTGCAGAGAACAAGATTCTAGAAACAGTTTGGCCTCTCTCAGGATCTGAGTGAGTGACCTGCAGTGAGCCCTATCTCTCCCAGGTCCCTTCTCTGAGTTGAGGTTCTTCCCCATCGTGCCAAAGTCTAGCTGCCTTTGGTTGCGGAAGTCATCCCTGAAAGCCCTGTAGGGCAGCCTTGCAGTGTGGGGGCAGGAGGGAGTGGGCTTATAAATACTGGACAGAGCTGGGTTAAAAATCTGCCTTACATAGTCTTGACACTTTGCAAATGACCCTTGGCAATGATTACATGGAAGAAGAGTATTTTGTTGTTGTTGTTTAATTATGGAGAATTTTGAAGTTACATAAAATTAGATACTATTACTCCCATTTTAAAAAGTACCCATCACCTAGCCCCCCAGATTATTAATTTACGGTCAGTCTTTCCCTGTCTACCCACTAATTCACTCTCCATCATTTCTCATATCATTTTGAAGCAGATCTCTGACAAAAGATCACATATTACTTAGGGTTCTCCAAAAAAAAAAAAAAAACAAAACCATAGGATTTTTCTCTCTACCAAGATTTATTTTAAAGAATTGGCTCATTCAGTTGTGGGGGCTGGAAATTCAGGTAAGAGTTGACATTGCAGACTTCAGTTTCAATTCTGCAGGCTGGAAACTCAGGCAGGGCTTCTTCTATATTGGCTTCCTGAGGCAGAATTGCTTCTTAGTCTATAAACTCAGTCTTCGGCTTTTAGGCCTTCAACTGATTAGGCGAGGCCCACCCTCATGAAGGAGGGTAATGAGCTTTACTAAAAATCTACTGATTTAAGTGTTAATTGCATCTAAAGAATCTGCACAGCAACATCTACACTGGTGTTTGACCAAACTGCTGGGCACCACAGCCTAGCCGACACAAAATTAACCATCACAGATCATTTTATTAGTAACTATTACAGTATGTATATAAAAAATAAGGACTCCTTGGGGCACGTGGGTGGCTCAGCCGGTTAAGTGTCTGACTCTTGATTTCAGCTTGGGTCGTGATCTTGGGATGGTGGGATCAAGCCCTGCGTCAGGCTCTTCGGAGCCTGCTTGAGATTCTCTCTCTCCCTCTCTCTCTGCCCCTCCCCCTCCCTCTTTCTCTAAAATAAATAAATCTTTTTTAAAAAAAAGGACTCTTTTTTTAAACAACCACAATATTATCACACTAAATTAAATTAACAATTATCTTAAAATTCTCAGACATCCAATTAAGTTAAACTTTAACTTTCCAATTATCTCATAAACGTTGTAATTTTCATCTTTATAACTTGTTGATTTTAGTAGGCTCCAACCAAGGTCCACAACTTGTGATGGGTTAAATATGTGTTTTATATCTCTTAATTTACAGGTTCCCCCAACATCCCTCTCTTTCTCTTCCTTGCAATTAATTTCTAAAAAATATTATTTGTATTGTAGAAAATAGAAGCTCCCAGTCTAGATTTTGCTGGTTGCATTCTCTTAGTGACATTCATCCCGTTCTTCTATCCTCTGTGTTTCTGTAAACTGGTAGCTAAATTTAGAGGCTCAACCAGCTATTTAAAGAGACACCTCTTTTTTTTTTTTCTAAAGATTTTATTTATTTATTTGACAGAGATAGAGACAGCCAGCGAGAGAGGGAACACAAGCAGGGTGAGTGGGAGAGGAAGAAGCAGGCTCTCAGCACAGGAGCCTGATGTGGGGCTGGATCCCGTAACGCCGGAATCACACCCTGGGCCGAAGGCAGATGCTTAATGACTGAGCCACCCGGGAGCCCCACTGAGCCACCCAGGAGCCCCTAAAGAGACACCTCTATACATAATTTTAAGGGCTCCCTAAAGAATTCCTTGTTACCTATTCTGCAAACAAACAAACAAACAAACAAACCAAAGCAACATACCTCCCCTATTAGCTTGCTGAGTCTAAAATCGCACTGCTAAAAATAATTTTGTTTTATTTCTGATTAAAATGTAATACTCTTAGGGGCACCTGGGTGGCTCAGACAGTTAAGCATCTGCCTTCGGCTCAGGTCATGATCTTGGGGTCTTGGGATCAAGTCCTGTGTTGGACTCCCTGCTCAGTAGGGAGTCTGCTTCTCCCTCTGCCTCTCCCCTGTGCTTTGCTTTCTCTATCTCTCAAATGAATAAAAAAGAAAATCTTTAAAAATGTGATACTCCTAGAAAAGGGAAAACTTATTTGACATTCACTCTTGGGTATGAATGGTTTTACGAAATCCTTTTCCAAGTCAGTTTCCGAAAGTGAGGGAAGGAGAGTGGAAAGTCCCTGAGAAGAGCACATGGGCAGTGCATGTGTGTTTCATAGCCAGGGGACAGTGGGGTCACTACGGGAGGGACAGGATCAGTTTAGATGGGACTCATCTTCAAAGCCCCCTCAGCTGTTGAGCATTTGCTGCACTATGGACACCGTATTGAGCACTTGCAAGCAACTATGTAGTTTCAATCTTCTAACCACCAGGGAAATGAGGAGAACTTATACCCATTTTAAAGCTAGAAACACTGAGGCTCAGCCAGGCTTAAGCAACTTGTTAAAGATCTTGTGGCTAACAAATGGCACAGGAGGATTAAGGATGTGGACTAAGGATTCCTCCCCGCATTCCTGGCCCCTGTGCTCTTTCCACCAACCCACAGCTGCCACTGTCAACCCCCTACTCTGTTACTTCCAGCTTTGGGCTCGCTTGACAGGAGAGGTGAGAGATGATCCCCCCCATATGGGTGCCTTCCAACCTCCGGTGTAGCCTGTTCCTGGACACATTCTGGGGTTCGTGCCCAGAATCGGCCATCACAGAGGGCAGTCAGGGATCTTCTCAGTGGCCTCTGAGTTAACAAATCTGTTTTGTTTCCCTTTTTTTTTTCTTTGCCCTTTTCTGGGAAAAAAAGATGGAAACACTATCTTTGGAAACCCAGCCTGCTGATTAGACAGGAACGATGCTTAGGACTTCTGTGGGGACACCATGAGTCAGCAATACTTTGAAACAAATTTTATTTGTTTATTGTACAAATGAAATTGTAAGAGTAACAGAAATAATGATAAAAAAAAAAAAGAGGCAATCTCCCAGAATCACACCACACCAACAAAATCAACTGTTTCTATGGCCTCGTGTTGCTTGTCAGCCTCAGGCTAGAAGCGTGTGCAATTTTTCCAGTTCTACTCGGTTCCTCTCTGAGCCTACAAAACAGGCAGAGGAAGAGAGGAAGAGACAGATCTCCCTCTGCCCTCCTCCGAATCATGGCCTTTTTAAATGGTTCAATGGGAAGCATTAACCTGCACGACTCCGCATCCAGGGAGCCAAGGAGAGGGGCCAGCAGAACCTTGTTAACTTACAGCTTCTGCATTTCCTTCTGCCGGCCTCTTTGAGAACACAGCCACGAACCTTCTTCGTAGGGCAGCTCTTTCTTTTAGAACCAGAAGTGGAAGATCAAAACTATCCAAGGTAATTGAGAAAGAAGGAGAAAGAAACCAACTGTAACGTCTAAGCAGTTCTGATCTTCCTTGATACTGACATCACACACAGCTGCAACCCTCTCTCCTTTCTGGGTGATGAAAACCTCATTATTTAGGAAAATGTATTTTGTAGGCAATTTCAACATTCGAAGACAAAAGGAAGTATGTGGAACCCGTTGAACCTTGGACGATGGTCAGCAGTTCATTCATATTATATCTGTGCAATGCGTGCTGGAGGTAGGCACTGCTAACAATCAATTTTGTGCGTAGACAGTTAAGTTATGCGCGGCACAATCTCTCACTTTAGCCCGCTAAGAGGAAGCTGGAGCGCATTTACTATCATTACCTATGTACAATAAAACCTTCGAAGCATCCTTAAAGAGAAATGCAACAAGAAAAAAAAGTTAAGTTTTTGGAAGAAGTCATTTGTCTTTAGCCGAATTCATCTGGGTATGATCCGGGTTGCTGCAGACATAAAACTGTCTGGAGTCTGGCTTCAGGGTTTAGAATGATAAAATATTCATGGCGTATAATTTTGCATAATTTGTTTAGCTACCAAGACATAATTTAGTTATTTGGTACATGAATCCTTCCGAAGGCCTAAAGAAGAGAAAAACGGACTTTAAGAAGCTAAATCCAGCTGTGATGCAAATACAGATAAGATAAACGTACGCTGTTGTGCCCTGTGTAGTCACTACACATAAACACAGGTGCACACACACGCGTGTGCGTGCACACGCACACCCCCCCTTCCATATAATTGATTCTTCCTAGTGATCCTTAACACTGTTGCACTGGGCATTTTGCATATATTACTTACCTAGTTTCGCTCTGCATGTGATCGCCTAGCAAAGAGCTATGGAACATTTTCGATTTCAGCAAGACGCATTGAGATGATAAAAATCCTTGATTGTAAGTTCGATAACAAACATGATAATTTATTTATTCAAAGCATAAAGAGCTGACCTCCCTATCAGTGCTGTGCTGAGCCCCGAGGGTGTATTTGTCAGAAGAGGGCCCTATCCCTGGGGGGAGGTTACAGTCTGGATGAGACAAGAAGGAACAACTCCAGAACAACTAGCTCTCAGGCATTATTTAAGCGAGTGCAAGCTCGCAGGGCAGAGGACATGCAAGTACGGGAAGGTGAGCATCCTCTCTGCCCTCCTTGCCCCTGCGCAGGCTGTGCTCCTGGCCCCCCAGCCTCATTGTCTCTGCATCAGCAGTCTTGCCCCTTCCAACCCATTCTCCCCCGTTTACTCCACCCTTCTTCAGTTTCAGCTCAGGCTTCTTCCCTTCCAGGAAGCTGCCTCTTAACTCCCTGTGTGTCCCTCATTGCTCTGGAACTTTCCCTGGCCCACACAGAGCATTCTCAGTGTCAGTAATGGGAAACCAATGAAGTTAGTAGAGCTCTGAAGTCAGAGCTTCTGGGTCTGAAACCAAGACCCATCATTTACTAGTTTTGTAATCTTTTTTAAAAAAAGATTTATCTTATTTTATTTCTTTATTATTGTATTTATTTATTTGAGAGAGAGAGAGTGGGAGAGCACGAGCAGGGGGGAGGGGCAGAGGGAGAAGGAGAGGCAGACTCGGGGATCATGACCTGAACCAAAGGCAGACGCCCAAACAACTGAGCCACCCGGGCACCTCATAGAGTTATTTATTTTAGAGAGACAGAGAGACGGAGAGAGCGCTCACGAGGGGGAGAGGGGCGGAAGGAAAGGGAGAGTCTTAAACAGGCTCTGTGCTGAGCGCAGAGCCTGAGGCGGGACTCAGTCTCATGACCCTGAGATCAGGACCTGAGCCGAAACCAAGAGTTGGCCGCTGAACCGACGGCACCACTCAGGCGCCCCTACTAGTTTTGTCATCTTAAGGTAAATTTCTTACCCTCCCTGTGACACTGTTTTTTAATCTGTAAAATGGGAATGATGATGGTATCTATGACATAGGGCTGTTGTAGGGATAAATGAGATTATATACATGAAAGGACTTAGACTAGGGCCTGGTATGTCTTGTCTATTGCTATGATAATTACGGGTTAATATCCCCCTCAACACCACAACCCTGCTCCCCTACAGAGCAAGCCCCTGCAGCCAATCGCAAGGGCTGATGGATCAAGACCCAGGCTCACCTGTCGCCCCCCATGGCACGCTGTTTAGGACACCATTCTAAATGAGAAGGGCCAGGGCCTGGTGTTTTCGTGGCCGTGTCTCTCCCTACTCCTGAGCACAGCACCTGGGGTGGAGATGATGTTCAATAATTATTTGGGGAATGAATGAACTGAGTTGTGGAAGGTTTCTTACCGGAACAAGATTTCTGGCAGAGAACGGGAGAAATGCAGGGCTGGGTTTGTCCGGGTAAGTGGGGAAGCTGGTCCTGCCTGAGGGAACGGTGTGATGAGGCCAAGGAGCAGGGTGCGCGCGAGGTCAGGAAAGAGCACCTGCACCTTCCGTGCTGTTGAGATTGTTTCCTGTGACACACATATCACTTCAACGCCCATGCGCGGAGGGCCTTACTGGAGGGGATGGCTGGCCTATTAGCGCAGTGAAAACGGAATAGTAGAAATGGAGATGGGGAAAAGCATAAAGGAAGAACAGTGAAACCAAGAATTCTACGTGTAAGCAAAATAGATTTGATTGCAAAATGACTACCATAAAATTGTAATTTCATATGAATTTTAAAACTAACCTTTTACAGATTGTAACAGTAATACATATTCATTGCGGAGAATGTGAGATACGCAGAAAAGCAGACAAAAAATAAAAATCACCCATAATCCCGCTGTCAAAAATAACTACATTGATGTCGTAGTTCCGCCTCTGGAGATTTTTTTGCCCGTGCACGTGTACATAACTGAATATAAAGTGTTGCATCTTTATCCCTCCATTATCAGGAATATCCTGGTCCAAACCCTTCGTCCTCTCTTTAGCTCTGTTGCCTGGGATTCCAGACTAGTACAACAGGGTTCCGAGAAGGTTAGAAGCAAAGTCTACTCTCTGCTGGGCCTTCGTTGGCTGGGGACGTGCAGGTCCCTGCTGGGACTGTATGTGGGTTGACGGCAAGCCAGAGGCCACCGGTCACTGTCAGCCTCAGAACTATTTCTAGGCGTCCCCTGGCTGCATTCCTGTTCTTGATCCTGAGATGACACCACTTCGACAGCCTGGGCCTGTTGGGACTCAGCTTACTTTGGCTGTCTCTCCCAGCCCTGGCCTTCTGGTTGCTGGGCTCAACTGTCTGACTTTCCAATTGTGTACTAGTGTGGTCTTGGTGGGTTCACGGGAACTCCTGTATATTGTGGTGACCCAGGGCCTGGACTTGGCTGATGGATTCTGTGTGTGAGTGTGTGTGTGTGTGTGTGTGTGTGTGTGTGTGTGTGTGTGGATGTGGACACAGTTTTGGTTCTTGACTGCCCCTGGCGTATAGTGTAGGGGTAGGCTGAAGGTTTCTGGTCTCCCCTGTCCTTGCACAGGCTCCCCGCCTGGCCCCCCTGGAGATCTGAGAGAAGTGAGACCAGGATTCCATGTCCAGGACCAGGGTTCACAAGAATGACTTGATTTCAGAAACAAAGGAGCATCCCAGATAACACAAGTAGGCTATAGTGTTAAGACCGGCCTAGTGGTATGGCTTCTTCATTCCAGGTCCCAGAGTGCTGGGGTCAAGCTCCCGAAATCCCACTGGGCTGAGGTCAAAGTTTGTCCTGGAGCCCAGGCCAGGACTGAACCCAGGGTGGGCTCCTCGGTGAGAGTCAAGAAATTGCAGGACTGAGGAGAGGAGGGGTTCTGGGTCAGAGAGGCAGTTCGTTCTCAGCAAAAAGAGGTTTTAGACATTATAATCCATTTTCCCTCACAGTGTGAGAATCCCTTCTGTACATCTTCTGGCAAAAGATCAGGTAGCATCTACTTGGGCATGTCCAGTGACAAGGGACTCAGTCATCCATTAATCATTCAGGCTCTCAGAACGATGATAGGAAATTCTTCCACATTAAGCTGAGCTGTGCTTCTTGGGACCATCCCTCCAGATGCCCTAGTTCTGCCCTGGGAAGAGCCCACAGAGGATCCAGGCTTGACCCTCCCTACTGAGAAGCCTTACCTAGGCACTCTTTTTCACCTTCTAGGCCAGGAGCGAGCTTTCTGCCTACCCCTGTGTGCCAGCCTGGCAGAGAAGTGAGGCTGGGATAGATCTGACCCAGGGACCATGTCTCTGTTACCTATTCTGGTCACAGGGGAGTCTTGGGGTTTGTTCTATGGCAACAGAGGCAGGTGTGGGATAAAGCCCTGAGCCAGGAACAAGGCAGGACCAGAAAGACAGATTACATTCACCCCTCAGGTCCATAGTCCTACTGGATTAGGCACTTGCAAAAATCAGGGTGACTCCCTTCTCTGTAACAGGCCTAAAATTTGGTTCTTTTTGTAATAAACCACAATGAAGAAATTTCAGGATGGCAAGAGACCTGTATAGAACAGACTTTCTGCCCCATTATTTTCTATGCAAAACAAAATGATAAAATTATTTCAATATTACTTTGTTTCAGCCCTCTACTTAGGAGTTAAATTTTTTTCCCTAGTCTCAGCAAATTATAACCCTTTTTCTCTTTTTTTGGGAGGGAGACACACAGGTTCTGGTCACAATGGGACCCTGGGTTCAAGGTATCAGACCCTTTTATCACCCTAGGGCAGAACTAACCAGTGGGTGTGGCACTCAATCACAACCCATTACTTCAGTTAAGGGTTTCCTGGGGGTCACTCTGTTCTCTTGTAGCAACATTAAACAGTAAGCAATTTTCCGACGTTTTCACATCCAGTTTATGCACACTATATATATCATTTACTGCAGCAAAATAAAATTTAGCTTTGGAGATTGGTGCGTACGCATTTTGGTGTGACTTCAGAACAGTAGTGAACGTTTTCAATTGGTTATTTCCATCACCTTCCTTCTTTCCCCAAGAGAGAATTACGACATGTGTTATCAAGAGAGTTTCCAGGCCACAGAGAATAATGGACCAAAGACCTCCTGGAATTCCATCAAAATCAGACTGTGGATCAGATCAAGTTAGAAACCACCCCCATCCCACAGGAGACACCACAATTCCCAGCTAAGAGAAGAAAGGGACAATCCTGTTAAAAACCAGGTGGGTGGATTTTAATGACACGGAGGCAGTCTCTGAGCTTTTGAGCAGGAATGCAAAATACCTAACTTGGCTCTTAAGGAAGACCTTCTGAAGAAACAGTGGATTACTGGAGGCAGAGAGACCATTCACGAGGTGTGTTAGTTAGGCCACAGGTTAGCTGTTGTAACAAAGAGACCCCAACCTATAGGGCTTAAATAATGTGGAGGCAGTATTCTACATGTTGTTTGGTGTAATGATGACATGGGGACATACAACCATCCAAACTCGGTGAAGGGAATCCCTAACATCTGTGCATTTTGAGGGTGTTATTTATGCCCCAGTTAAAAACAAATAGACATTCATTTCTTTTTCACCTAATAGTCCAAATGTGGGTGGGCCAGTTGCTGTTCTGTTTTGTGACCAGTCTGCTTGGCTGTTCTAAACACATAACTCCATCTCTGCTGCCTGATAAGGGGGACAGGGAGGAGGAAACCCAGGGCAAGTGCATCTTTAGGTGGAGGTGAACTTGGAGTTGGACACTCCATTTCTGCTCATATGCCACAGCTGCAGACCAAGTCACAAAGTTACCTAAGAGAAGGACGCTCCCAAGTTGAAAAGCCATGTGACCCGCTGAAACTCCAGAGGGTGGGGCTCTATCTTCACACAGAAAGGAACAATGGGAGAATGATGCTGGAAAGAGGTGGAAGCCTCCACCACTTGGGTTAACTCCATGATAGCCATGGAGCAGAAGGGCAGACACCAATGTCATTCAGGGACAGAGCTGACCCAATTGTGTCACTGTTTGGATGTAGGGACAGAGTTAAAGGTGATTCCAATTGGTTATTGGTTATAATCGGTTGGATTCGTAGGTCAGGAAACAGTGGAGCCATGATGGAAATGGGGAAACCAGGAGACCAGCTGGTGTGCTGGGGTGGGGCAGATGGAGGAGATGGCCAAGGGAGACAGAGTCTCTGTCCTTACAGATGTTTAATCATAGAAGAGGCAGCTCTCACTGCACTGTAGAGCATGGCTCGGCCTGCAACCAGGGAGCTAAATGAAATTGTTTTCTCTTAAACAGAAGGTTGAGCATTCTGAAGGTAAAACAAAGCAGGGGCTGGTGACTGTGAGTGGCGGGAATCTGTCTAGCCATTGGTGGTCCCCATCACAGTTCTCGCCACCAGACACGGACATCTGCAGAACACCCACTATGGCGGCATCGTTTCCTTCTCTTTAGCACGATGCACAGCACACCCTTTTCTGGATCTATGCTACTCAAACTTCTGGCCACAGCCCACTTCATGACTATTACTAGGTTGTAGGCTGCATTTTAAAGCATGGTACATCAAGAATGAGTGTCTGATTCTTACGTACCGCAGGGACCAAGGGAGTTTGACAGTGGGGCATAGCTGAGGGGCCCCGGTCTTGCTCAAAGTGACCAGAAGAAAATGCATCAAATGTGTGTTGCTTGTCTTGTGTTGCCATTCAGCGCTGTGCTGCTTAAATTGAGAGGGGGAAGCTTCCTCATGGAGAAGATTAGAAAAGCCTTCAAAGCAGTGCCAGAGCAGCCTACTTCTTTGCTTTCTCTGCTACTCTGGACAATGCTTGGGAGATGGCACTTCATGGAATTAATAACCATTGACTTCATTCAGTGTCAACGGCTCCCATGTTGACTCTTCAAGCAAAGGGTGACCTTCCTTAACCAACCTCCTCAAACCTCCCTATATTTATGCCCCACCAGATGCAGGGGTTCTTCTGGTAAGTCAAGAGTTCATAAGGTTTATGGCAACTAGAGGAAAGGTGAGTAGCATTCATCAAGGTGTGGGACCTTGGATAAGCCTTTTCGCTTCTCTGGGCCTCAGTTTCCCCATCTGAGAATAGAAATGGGAGCTAAATTAGGTGTTAGCTAAGAACACTTCATAGCGTGAATATTCCATGATTCTCTCTTAGATCAAGCTGCTTATACTCCAGGCATTTTTCCAGACATTTGAGTTTGCAACTCCTCCATCTTCTTTTTGAGGTAACAGAGCATTTCCTGTAGCGTGCTTCCTGCCCTTAGGCGAAAGCGGTTCCCCCGATTCTGGTTTGGTTGGGAACATGAGCACAGATATGAAAACAAATGATCTGACAAATACACAATTGTATTAGTTTTCTACTGCTGCCTAATGAATTGCCACAAACTTAGTGGTTTATAGCAATACAAATTTATTATCTTAAAGTTTTTTGTAGGCCAGGCATCCAGGACAAGTTAGCGGGACTCTGCTCAGTCTTATCGGCTGAAGTCAAGGTTTGGCCAGGCTGGCAATCTCATCTGAGGCTTGGCACGCCCTTCTAAACTCATTTGGGCATGAGCAGGATTTAGACCTACATGATTGTAGGACTGTGATCCCTATTTTCTTGCTGGTTCTAGGCTGGGGGTCACTCCCCTGTAGGCTGCCCTCAGGTACTAGCAATGGGGTCCTTTCACATTAGCAGAGCAGCTTGATTCTTCAAGGCAGGAAGGCGGGCAGCTGCTGATGCTTCTTGTCTATTTTAAAGTCTCACCTGATTAGGTCAGGCTCACCTAGAGCAATCTCCCTTTGGATTACCTCAAAGTCAACTGATTAGGGACTCTGATTACATCTGCCAAATTCCTTTGCCATAAATCAGAGAGGGGGATGTCCCATGCAGGAGAGGATCGTATATGGGGAGGGCTGTATACCCAAGGCAGTGGGAATTTTTTGGTGGGGAGTATCTTAGAATTCTGCTCATCACAGCTCTGAAGGCCGGTTGCAATCTCAAATGCCTACAAAGATAGGGGTGGTAACCCAGGGACACTGCCAGAGTCAATAAGTAGAGAGTAGTGGGGTCTATGGTGAACTGGGGAGGACATGCCTTCCCTAAAGAGAACCACCTGGGCTAAGACCACGCTGATCGCTGAGATGTTCCAGAAGTCCTGACTTCCTGGATTCATGGGAAAACTCCTGAGTTCTAAATTTGGACAACCATTAAAAAAAATGGTTTTACAATTTCAAGATGAAAAGAAAAATTTTAAACCCACCACGTGGGTCAGAGGTGATCTATTGCCCACCAGCGTGTGAGCTCTGTGTTTGAGAAAGCCAAATCTAGTTGAAGGGAATGACGACTTGACCTAGCCAAGGAGAAATGCAACTTTAAGGACAGAATAGCTTCAGGATGAATGTGATCGTGGCAGTCAGCCAGGGCCCTGTACGTGGCAATGCATCTTGGGCACCAGAAGCTGAATTTGGACGTCTGAGCCCTAAGGTGGAGCGGGGATGACAGAGGTGAGCAAGGAGAGAGGCGTCGGCCCCACTGGGATCACTGCGCTAAAACAGTGTTTACCTTGAAAAAAGACTTTGGGCCTCGTAATGCAGTTGCACGAGTGGAGCAGCACATCACGTAACATTTGTAATGCAACACCTTCCATGGTTTGCTAGAAAATTGCTCCCCAAATTATACTTCTGTGAAGAGTACACAGTAATAATGCACCACAAGGGCAAAGAAAAATGTATTGCAATTGGATACATTGAATAATGTAATGTTTCAACAATACCAAAAAGAATGTTGTATTATTAAATTACCCCGGCAGTTTTAAAAAGCGACATTAAAATCACCATGAGCAGGCATTAAGACTGAGAATAACAAATACTGAGTTTTTCTCAGGGTTATGATGGGGCAAAAATCCCTCAATCCGTTTATACTTTCAGAGAACAGACGGGCACTTACAGGGAAGGATGGCTGGAGTGAAAGAGAAATCACTTTGGCTTTCATTCAATACGGGAGTGGCACAATTATAAAAGTTTAAACATCTCTTTAAGTAATCTGCACAGGTAGTGAAGCGGGGGGACTGAGCAATTATATAGAGAATGTGATCAGTGCGGGGGGCCTTCTGGATAAGCCAGGCTCCGAAATGCCTACCTTTTCTGGAATTGCCAGGCTTTGAGGGGAAAATAGTCAGTGCTTTCAGATGCCTTTAATGACGGTCATTTCCTGGAGAACTGACCAGTATCCAGGTGCGTTATGAATTATGTAAAGCTTAACTCGGGTGCTGTTTCTGAGCCTCACGTGTTCTCTCCCCATAAACTCCTTCACTCTCACTCCAGGTCTGTTCTCGCTGACTCCCAATTCCTACCTGGTCCTTAGAGGACTTTACTGTCTTGTGAATTAATCCACCTGGATCTAATGCTTATTTAATGTGTCAATTGACCAATTTGATGCCTTCTTGATCTACTCACAGTTGAGAGCTGGAAGAATGGTCCCGATCAAGGCCCTTTGAGTCCAGGAAAAAGAAAACCAGCGAAACTAGTTGAAGACAAGAGGGACACTCAGTGGAGAGAGAGAGGGAATTTCATAGTCTCCAAGAGCAAGTAGCACCACCCGGCCTCATGTGGCCCTGAAACCAGGACTGGGACATCTGCAAAAGCAGTTAACACTGTTCCCCCCTCACCCAGGGGCTGTTGGCGGGGCTGCACCTGCAGAAGTGGCCATGGGTCTGTGAGGAATGCTCCAGGTTTCTTGCTTCATCTCTGCGCGTCAGCTTCATTCTCTTCTCTCTGCCTAGGGGAGGATGGCCACCTCAGTGGTAGGTCAGCGGGACTCATCAGCAGTTAAGACCCAACACCGACTGATGAGGGAGTCTGAGTCCCAGTTCCAAACTGGAGTGAGAGGAAGTTGGATTGGATCCGCCTTAAGCCCAATGGGAATCTCTCCCATAGATATTTTCTTTCCCGCCAGTCTCTGACTCATTAAACCTTGCATTGTTTCTATACAGTGACCCAAAGTGGGTGGAATGGGGACAGGGTTGGGACATGCCACCATGTGAAATGGAAGCCCCAGAGGCCTGCCATCGCATGGTTGAGATTAGCCATCTGCTGAAGAGAGGACTTGAAGTGTGCTGTGGGTAAGCTTAGAGTCTCCAGATGCGTCGCAGAGACACGCTCTGAACGCCACTGATCTTAGGTAAATAGTGAGCATGGAAATGGTACCACAGTAATGGTAGAAACGAGCAGTTGCTCTGCTTGGGATATTAAAAAAAAATAAAGATAAGGGATGAGTTGAAGTTACCATTTGTCTCTGGCTCTGTCCAGGCACCTTGACTGGCTCCAGGGGTTTCCTGGCCCATTTGGTGGGTGCCCCTCATTAGGGCAGATGCTCCAAGAGCTTGATGATGCCAGCCATTAAAAATCTTCCCACGGTCTGCTCTGTGACCTTGCCTTCAGTTATTAATTTCATTTTTCAAAAATACTTTCCACTTTAGAAAAAAATCTACTCAGCAGCTGTCAGCCAGTCTCATGAGTTTGATTAGCCTGAACCAATCATCCAGAACTTCAATGAACTCACAAAATTGAGCTCCTGAACCCTAAGATCTGAAGACCCTGGTGATCTTGTCCAGGTGCCAACCAATGAGCTCCTACCTCGCTTGAATGACGCCAAAGAAAAGTCCTTATAACCAAAGAGAAGCACAGTGAGAATCCCTGCGACAGCTAAGAGGGTCAGTAGTTAGGGGTCTTCTTTTCTCCAAACCTCAATTAGCAAGTGTGGCAGGGAGAATCCCCAGCCAGGTAAGGGCCAGGTAGCCCTGGCATTGAGACATGTGATGGGTAGAACCCTCAGAATCCTTCAAGTCACCCCTTAAAGGCGGCTACTACTTCTGCCTGTAAGCATGGCAGGAATTTCCTGCAGAAGTCTGTCGTGGAATGGTGGGACAAGCAGAACTCTGGCTTCTCATGAATAGGCTGGACAGCTTGATTAAGGCTGACGGCTGGGTTTTCTCTTCTTCTACTGCTCCTATCTGCAGATCTCAGTCTGCTCAGGCTGCCATAACAAAATAGCATAGACTGGATGGCTTAAGCAGCAGAAATCTATTTTCTCATGGTTCTGAAGCTGGGATGTCCAAGATCGAGGTGCTGGCCAATTCAGTTTCTAGTAAGGATTCTCTCTTCCTGCCTTGCAAATGGCTGCCTTCTGTCTGTGTCCTTGCAGGGCAGAAAGCGAGAAGGCACTCTGTGTCTCTTCTTATAAGGGCAGTAATCCCATCAAACCAGGGCCCCACCCGCATGACCTAGTTCTCTCCCAAAGGCCCATCTTTGAATACCATCACACTGGTGGATAAGGTTTTCACATACGAATTTTGGGGTGGGGGAGTCATTCAGTTCATAATAGTTCTTTTCCTTCTTGTCCTTATTGTTGACTTTTCCTCAGGGTCAAGAGTCCATTGCTGGCCCCCAGGACTTGCGGGGAAGAGCAGTGCTGGAGGAATTGCAAAATGGAGGCTCTACGTCTTTTCAGAGAAGAGGTGCCTAGAGAGAAGGGCAGTTCATGGAGCTTCCCTGGGTGGAGCTGCTCCCTTATGAATACGCCTACATGAAGTTTTAAAGGTCAGGGACCAAACCTAAGGTGGTGCAAAGGAGATGTGCCGAGAGGTGACCCAGACCAATTTGTTCCTGCACAACTCCTGGGCCCCTTTGGGTAGATAACAAAGGAGATGTGCCGAGAGGTGACCCAGACCAATTTGTTCCTGCACAACTCCTGGGCCCCTTTGGGTAGATAACAAAGGAGATGTGCCGAGAGGTGACCCAGACCAATTTGTTCCTGCACAATTCCTGGGCCCCTTTGGGTAGATAACAGGTGGTTTGATGTGGGTGAGGTTCTTAACATCCCACAACCTCACTACATTTATTGACCACCAGCACAAGACAGATCATACAGCCTCTCTTGAAAGCTAAATGATGTCCTGGAAATTATCCCCTTAAGTGCTTCAACTGTCCCCTTGGATGATAGTTCATTTGAGGCAGATGCGACAACTACTGTGGAAGTAGGATGCTATTGTCTTTCTAGTTGGCATCAGATAACCAGATCCTCCAACTCAATGGACAAGTCTCAGGCCATTTAGAGAACATGCCTTGGGTTCCGTCCCTAAGAAAATCACTGCAGATTTCACTGGATTTTTGTACTCTTTTCACATAAGGGTGAGGAATATCTCCAAAATATTTTGGTCAGTCAAGGGGCTTCTCTGGCTTTGGCACTCAAGCTCTCTCTCTGACTGGATTTAATATTCACCCTTGGGTCCCCCACAGTTGTAGCTACATTTGGGAGTTTCCTGCCACCCAACACTATTCCCTTACACCCAAACTAACCAGCCAACTGTGCCAGTTCTCCCTGCCCTGAAGTGAGGTTAAGAGGGAGCACTGGACAAATATTAAATGGGTATGGGAAGTAGAGTAACAGGAACATGGCTATTAATGTGGACCTTGAATCCAGTTAGACCTGGGCTAAATTTCCAGCCCTTTGCTATTTGCTGTGTGACTTTGGTCAAGATGCTTAACTTCTCTGAGCCTGTTTCCTCAACTATTCAATTGTGTGAATATTAAATTCTATAAAACTCCTGACACATAAAAATAGCTCATTAAATGCTAGATAGTATTACCAGGATTATTATGGTTGTCATAATCAATAGGTAAGCAAAGTCCAGTGGTGGGGACTCCATGCATTCTTTTTTAGGGATATTGGTTATCCTAATAGCTCCTGGACTAAGTTCTTGATGGGTTGTTAGTCTGGGGAAAAAGGGGGTAGCAGCACCAGACCAGAAAGGCTATATTTGGGGAAGAACAAAGACAAACTGGGAAGGTAGTCAGAGAGAATCCAAGAAGAATTAAACGCAGAAACCCTACCTGAGAACTGGGATCCCAGGGTTCTGGGTCTCGGCACAGTGGAAACCCACTGCTTATAGGGAAGGCACAGCACAACCAGGCCCCATTGGTAACAAAGTGAACCTGAACTGTAACAGGATTAGACAGGGCTCTTTACCTCGACAATAAGGATTTTTCGTGAGGAACAGAGGTGTAGACGAGCTGGAGATGAATTCCAACCAGGTTTTCTCAATATGAAAAACTTGAAGGGCGGGTCAGAGTTGGTGTCTGGGGTAAGAGGAACACACAAGATGAATTTCCCCTGGACAGATCCTCAGCAGAGATCCTTGGCTCCTGTCCCCAAGAGAAAATTCTAGCTAAAACCCAAATTGCTTGTTTATTAGCAAATATGAATAATGTACAAATTAAACCACCTGCTCCTGTTGAATTAATTTAGGCTATACTGGGGCCAGGATGGAGTCGCTGATGGTTAGTTAACACAATCATGCAAATTAACACACACCTGACTTCCAGGCAGATCCCTACTGTCCACAGCAGGGGCCCTCAGGGAAATCAGGCAACAGACCTTCAAGAAAGCAATAATCTCTGCTTTATCTATTCTGACAGTTTTCAGCTACTTTCTATGGGAGTCTTTTGGGGGAGAATATTCAGTACTTTCTTTTCCTAGCCCAATGATGCAGGAAGCAGAAACTCAAACATGGGAAAGTGTAACGTAATAATTATTGTCTTGGGCCAGTGTCCTTCTGGTGAGCTGATGATGTTATCTTTGTGTGTCTCACATTTCTATCAGCCCCTGGGACCTGCCTCTAAGAGACCAGAATCTTTCTCTATCACGTGGGTTATTTAAGATTGTCAAGAAGACACTTACCTGGCCCTCCTTGGGTGAATGAGACTTAGTTTCAAGACACAAATGAAAGAGGTAGAATAAGACATCTTTTCCTTTTTAGCCACAGACATTTGGGTCTCAGCTCAGTTAGGACTAGAAAGTAAATAACATGAGTTACTTGAGATGTCGCTTGAACCCCACACCCAGCATTCATATTTGGCAAGAGAGATTTTTTATTGGGTCCCCTTGTCACCATCCAATACAGAACATCTCTGTTGGACTAAGTCTGTGCAAAGCAACCTCAGAGCTGTTTGGCCACCCTCATGACTAGCATGCATTGGTTGGTACCAATGCTGGGTATAATCGGTTGTGGGCCATGTAGCATGAACTGGTCCACTAAAAAAAAAAGTACAAAGCTGGGGACACAAGCATTCTTCAGAAGGGGGCTGAGGACATGGCAGGCCCTTACTACATCATAAACCCAGTTCCAGAATACCACTTGATTTTAAGTTTAATCTTTGGCTTGGATCCCTATTGAATGAGCTGTGAAAGTTTTGGAAGTCTAGTTAAGCTTTCTGATATTTAGTTTCCCTATTTGTAAAATGGGGTTACTAACCTAACCTTAAAAAAGTATCGTGGGCATCAAATGAGAAATTTGGCTATAAAAGCATTTTGGGGTTTTCTCTTTCTTTCTTTCTTTGCTTAAATTCAATTAGCCAACTTAGAGTACATCATTAGTTTCAGATGAAGTATTCAGTAACTTACCAGTTTTATAACACCCAGTGCTCATCACATCACATGCCCTCCTTAATGCCCATCACCCATCACCCAATTACCCCATCCCCCCACCCACTCTCCCCTCCAGCAACCCTCAGTTTGTTTCCTATAGTTAAGAGTCTCTCATGGTTTTTTTCCCTCTCTGATGACTTCCCATTCTGTTTTGCCTCCCTTCCCTACAGACCTCTGCCCTGTTTCTTATGTTCCACATATGAGTGAAACCATTGTTTTTCTCTGATTGACTTATTTCGATCAGCATAATACCCTCCAGTTCCATCCACCTTGATGTAAATGGTAAGTATTCATCCTTTCCGATGGTTGAGTAAAATTCCATTAATATATACTAATATATTAATATATATTATTATTATATTAATAATATATTAATTATATAGTAAATTAATAATATATTAATATATATAGTAAAATTCCATACACACACACACACACCTATATGCCACATCTTCTCTATTCATTCATCTGTTGATGGACATCTTGGCTCTTTCCATGGTTTGGCTCTTGTGGACATCACTGCTATGAACATTGGGGTGCAGGTACCCCTTTGGATCACTACATTTGTATCTTTGGGGTAAATACTTAGTAGTGCAATAGCTGGGTTGTAGGGTAGCTCTATTTTTAACTTCTTGAGGAACCTCCATACTGTTTTCCAGAGTGGCTGTACCAGCTTGCATTCCCACCAAGAGTGTAAGAGGGTTCCCCCCTTTTTCTGCATCCTCGCCAACATTTTTTGTTTCCTGTCTTGCTAATTTTAGCCATTCTGACTGTGTGAGGTGGTATCTCATTGTGGTTTTGATTTGTATTTCCTTGATGCCTAGTGATGTGTAGCATTTTTTCATGTGTCTGTTGGCCATTTGTATGTCTTCTTTGAAGAAATGTCTGTTCATGTCTTCTGCCCATTTCTTGACTGGATTATTTGGTTTTTGGGTGTTGAGTTTCATAAGTTCTTTATAGATCCATTCTAAAATGCCACACAAATGTTTTGTTTCAAACTGTTGCTTTTATGATACTGCTCTTGCTCAACACGCCAGAAAGTTATTTAATAATGCAGTATTACAATGTTGCCAGGAAAAAAAGAAAAAAAGATTAAGGTTAAAATTTCTATTATAGATAAAAGCTAGGATATACTAATTGGGTAATATTTAGCCCTTCTTTTAATTAGATATTCAAATCTCCATTCAGTAGTTGACTATGGAGCAATTCCCCCAGGAATCCTATCAAACAGAAAGTATTAGTATCACAACTTCACTTTGTTTTAAAGTTGGCATCACATTCCCTGTCGGTTATTGCATGTTACATTGAACATATGGTAGGTTGCATGTAGCATTAATTAATTTTTGTTAAACACCTTGAAGAAGCACAACTATCTGAACAGCTGCTAAATCCATATATTGTGTATGTGGATAACTCTACTCAGTGTGTGTAAACAAACACACGATCTAATTTAGATTTGATGTACAAAAATTGGTAACGGATGTCACTGGCATCATATCAGTGGAGGAAAAATGATTTTTTAAACACTCTTCTGAAATGTTCTGCCCTTTCTCATGGGTAATTTGCCTGTCACTTCCTGATGTTCCAGTTGTCCCACTGGCTCTGTGAGCGGCATCAGAGCCGGCAGTTCCCTACAGGCAAAGGCACAGAACAATAATCCTCTGTGCAAACAGCTGCTTCGTTATGCTTGAGGTAAACATTGCAATGATGGGCAACGTAGCCTCAAGAAGTCTCCAGCTTGATTTGAAGAAAGCTTGATGGTCTCTGGTTTGCTTGATGAAAAATCTGCATGGTAGGTATAGTTTGCTAGGGCTGCCACAGCAAAGTACCACAGACTGAGTGGTTCGGACAGGAGAAATTTATTTTCTCACAGTTCCAGAGACCAGAAGTCTGAGATCAAAGTGTTGGCAAGGTTGATTTCATCTGAAGCCTCTCTTGCTGACTTGCAGATAGCTGTCTTCTGTCTGTGTCCTCACGTGGTCTTCCCTCTGTGTGTGCCTGTGTCCTAATTTCCTCTTCTTATTAGGATACCAGTCATACTGGATTAGGGTTTGCCCTAGTGGCCTCATTTTAATCTACCTCGGTGAAGATTCTGCCTCCAAAACAGTGACATTTTGAGCTACTACGGATTAGGACTTCAACATGTGAATTTATGGGGACACAATTCTTCTCGTAACAGTGGGGAAATTTGTTTTGGGTTCAGGGCATCCATTCAGCTAATGAAAACCTTTTTTTCCCCCCTGATTGCCAAGTAACAGCTTTTTCCAATAGCTTCCATTTCTCATCCTCATTTCTTTTTCTTTTTCTTTTTTTTAAAAAAGATTTTACTTATTTATTTGAGAGACAGAGAGAGAGACGAGCGGGGTGAGGGGCAGATGGAGAAGCAGGCTCTCCGCTGAGCAGGAAGACCAATGCGGGGCTCAATCCTGGGACTCTGAGATCATGACCTGAGCTGAAGGTGGACGCTTAACCAACTGAGCCACCCAGGGGCCCCTCATCCTCGTTTCTTAATCTCCAAAACCAGTTCTGAGTTTTTCCTGAGGCTGGTTCTGGTCTGATGGAAGAGAGTTTCTGTGATCTAAAGACCATCAAGGAGTCAAAATGGCCCCCATTTATGCTGGCGCAAGAGGATCTGGAAAATGAGGACAGTTGTGGTAGAAGAGTAATGACTGCAGCCTGGAGTAAGCTCTCAGGCCCATGTACTGGCCCCCAGGTCACAAGAACTGAATGGCTGAAGAGCAACCCAGAAAGTCCAATAGAAATTTCTGGGATGTGGGGATGTTCTAGATCTTCTTTGTCCAATACAGTCGCTACGAATCACATGTGGCTATTAAGCTTTTGAAACATGGCTAATGTGACTGAGAACTGAATTTTTAATTCTACCTAATTTTAAGTAATCTAAATTTAAATAGCCACATGGGGATAATTGCTGCCATATTGGACAGCCCAGTCCTAGACTGAGGATAAATAAGAGCAGCTCTAGTATTTGTGAAATCCTGTAAGATGGGACACCATAAACCACCCCCTTCAACACACACACTCTCTATGCCCTCTGCTATCAATTTGAATGGCCTTTGAAGAAAAAGCTATTGCAAA
Organism: Ursus americanus; assembly: GCF_024610735.1. Lineage (NCBI taxonomy): Eukaryota > Metazoa > Chordata > Mammalia > Carnivora > Ursidae > Ursus > Ursus americanus. The sequence continues at coordinate 40,599,964 of NC_142139.1, read as the reverse complement.
AGTTGGCTGCAGTATTCACTCCCTGCCACTAGCTTCAAGTTGGGGGCCTCATAAAAAGCTAGCTTGGTTTATTGCTTTGCATACAGAAATCTCTAAGAGACCAGATGAGTATAGATAGGAATGTTCCTTAGCCACTGTGGAAAAGTTTCTTACTAAGAAATATACCTCTCTGGAAATATTAAGTTGGCAGATGGGTTGAAAGTAATTTTGAGGCCATTGTGGCTTCCTTTGCAAATACCAGTCTGAGAACTTAACTTGGAGGGCCCCATCCGAGCAGAGCTTTGGTCAAAATAGGCAGTATCCATAATGCCTGTTAGCTTTTAGCAGGGGCTAGTAATATCCCAATAGTAATGTCAGTGAGATAACATCTTTGGAAAATCAAGTCACTTTTGCTCTCTCTGATCATGGCTCTAGTTCTGCAGAGCTTAGGTAAGTGCCAATTTGGAGACTTACCATTTTTATTTGTTATTTCACAGAGGTAAGCAGGGTGGGAGCTGCCCAAGACAATGAAGGTAGCCATTACCCTTAGTCGGGCTAAGTATATAATTTCCCTAGTGATCCTCTGAGTAATAACAAAAACTTATGTGAGGTACATGTAGTGTTATATTCCCTGGGGCTTAATATGGCTCTCAGTAAAATTGATTTTCTGAAATCTTGCAATATGCTTCATCAAACTAAATGAAACCTGCACTGGTTTTATAAGATGTGATTGGATTCCGTGTGATAAATTAACCCTCACCGTCAGAGAGGCGCTGGGTAATAGGCTGGTCATTTCAGCCCCCACAGCTGCCATCCAGGATTTTAATTTTTCCACAGGTCCTTATTTAATTCCCTCTGGGATTAAGAGGAGCTTCCACCCAACAGCCTCTGGGGGCTTAGCTGGCACAGCTGACAATCATTTCTCCCAAGATGGCGGTTTATCTCTGCCTCCATGTGAAGGGAACTTGCCTCTGATGGAGAGAGGGCCTTGAAGGATGGAGAACAAATTCTAGGGCTTTAGGGAAATGGGTTCTGTAAGTGGTCAGAATTGGACTTTGAGGAGAAGATTGCTTTTGCTCCTCTGTGACACTCCCTGCAGCAGTGTCATTGGGTTATGTGAGGATGTGTTAGAGGCCCTGTCCTGACCTGCTTTTTAAACTGCACATATACACACACATGTGTGTGTGTGTGTGTGTGTATGTGTGTGTGTGTATTTACAACACTTCTTGGGTGGCTGAAAAAAGCTATGTATTTCTGAGAGAAAAATGACTGCCTATCTGAAACTGAGCTTCCCTCTGTCTAATAAACCTCGTAGTTGTGCCTTGGCAACCCAAGGGGGACATCTTTCTTTGGAAGGGAAAAATAAGTATGGTCGTGCTTTGATTCAACCTATCCCTAAGAGATGGGCTCCTAAGGAAAGAGCTTGAGAGAAATTACTCAGAGCAAATCCTCGGGGAGGAAAACAGTCTCTTCTGTGGGAGTAACTGAGATCCGTTAGGCAGGGGTACCTACATAAGCATTTCCAGAAGACCACGGTTTTTCATGACAATATTGAAATCCAACTAACATTATGCACAAAGTACCTGGGGGAATCGATAGCAAGATTGCTTATCAAGCAGAAAGATACTCTAGATGCAAGCATTATATTGCTAAAAATCCAACTCTATTTAGACAGACACTCTGAGGGGTGAAAGTAGCAAGGGTTTAAACAAACCAAGTACCAGGTTCCCTCTCTAGACCCACCACAGCTCAGAGCATATTCATTCCTGGCCCCACTTCCTTCTCCTTTTTCCTAAGGTCCTGCCCAAGCTAATAAGTCTCAGAAAAAGCAAAGAACTGACAGCTTCCCCCAAGCAGACTGTGTAGTGTCTTGTTTAGCTGGAGGGTAATCTTTTCAGGGAGGAGAACCAATGTAGGAGAGAGAGATTTGGGATTTGTGAAAGATTTGGGGAAGGGGATAAGAAAAATGTGAGGGATGTTTTCTGTTTGGGAGGAAAATGAAAGTCAGTATTTCTCAACTCAAGAGACCAAATTACTTATCCAATAGAACAGACTCCAGGGGGTAGTGAATAAAGTTGCCTGGGAATACAGAGAAGTACATTTAGGAGCAATTAGGTGTCACTGAGGAGAATTTTACAGTGGCAAAAATAATGGGTCAATTTTCATTGTCAGTGATCAAAATGGTTATGATATAGGCTTTGTTCATAAAAATGTTTTAGCTTTGTTATTCAAATGAATGTTTTCTTTGTTAAAATAATAAATAAAAAGATCCTAGCATGCAATTGTCCTTGTCTGGATCCTTTCTTATTTTTCTCCATTCTTATTTATTGCTATAACCTGGGTGTCAAGGTGCACAATAAATGCTCTGTTCTTCACTGGGAGGCTTTCCAAGAAGCAAAAGTTGACCTTGGACAGATTCAGGTGGAAGGCTATGCCCAGCCAGCTGGGGTAGCTCCCCGGGGCTGCCATAACTATCTCTCCCTTCCCTTAGCATCTCCTAATGGGCCACTCTCCCCCACATGTTACTGGGCAGTGACTATTTGCTGTTGGTTTTGTCTGACCCAGAACATGACTGTTGGCACCTGGATGCCTTGTTAGATTTGATGTAGGTTCTAGACTCACTTGAACTCCCTCATCATTCATTTCACCCTTGAAATGGAGAAAATAGTGATAGTAAGCTTGGGTTAGCTAGGATCTGCCATTTGTTAATCTTTCTCCTCTGACCTCAGTATTCTAAATATACTGAGGTATGTGGTGTGTGTGTGTGTGTGTGTGTGTGTGTGTGGGTGGGTGTGTGGGTGTGTGTGTGTGAGAGAGAGAGAGACTGTAACTAAAACAGAAATGCTGTAACCTCTTTCTGTTTGTGAAGGGCACCTTCAAAGGGAGCCCTAGCCCTTTGATAGCATGCTAAAATGTTCATTTTTAATTAGTTTCTACTTTCTTCATATTGCTGCAATTAATCCTGCTTCCTAACTTTCATCTCTATAAATAAAGGTATTTAACAGAATTGTAGGGTATTTATATCCTCTGTACCTTCTGTTCTATCTTGCAAAAGCACATTATTCCAGGAGATGCATGTGCTCTGACCTTATTCCAGAAGGTGCAAAAAGAAGCAAGTTTCCTACCGCTTATGGCTTCTTGAGAATTGAATCTCTAACTCCAAGACACGGGTGGGCCCAGATTTGGGCAATGGGGGATTGTTTATTGGTCCATATGCTTCAGCCTGAGCTTCTCTTAAAGGCCACAGTGATCTCACAGACACACTGAGGCAGGGTGGGGCTGGCCCAACACTGGGACGAGGACCAGGGGAGCATTTTGCAGTCATTATGGCTATGGGTCTCAAACAAAGGTTCTCAGCCACCCCCTCCCCCAGATCTGCAACTGTCATCTTCAGAACTAAGTCAGCAGGGGAGACTTACCAAGTTAACAGGGAATAAACAATTTGAATTCTACAGGCCCTATCCCTAAACTTGGATGTGTTTGTTGATTGATAAGAATAGGATTTGGGTGGAGAAAGGACCTTTTCCTATATGGCTCTACTCTGTTGAATGAATCTCTAATCTGAACCATGTGGCCTGCATTCCTCTGCTCAGGAGTGGGTGTGACTAAAATGTTGGAGGTGTGGGGAGGACTGGGTCAAAGACCCTGGCAGTGTCAGCCCTTGGACCACTGTCCTTGGTCCTGAACACAAAAGTCGTGGCATCCTGGGACACGGTTGTATTTCACAACCGGAGATGGTTAATAGTTCCTGTTCAGCCTGTTCTGGAAATTCTGGGTGAGGTCAAGGAAGAGGCAGTCGTAGCAGAGAATGAGAGAAGGCATCAAAGAGATACAACGTCAGGGTGGGAAAAGGGGTTTTCATTTATAATGATAAAAAGAGATTTTATTCGGCAAACGTGTTCAGGTTTTTCTTTTTAATATCATCTTCAGGGGGAAAATCAGTTTCCTCCCTGCTATTGAAGAAACATGGCTGTAGCATATGCTTTACAATGTGGTTTGTGTTGTATAATATCTGGCTGATTTCATGTAAATGTGACAGGTACAAATAGTTTTTCGTCTGAGATGTGTCTGAGGGTGTCACATGCTGCCCCTCCCTGGGCATCAGCCTGACACAGCTATTGTCAAGTAACTCCCTTACTGAGAGTGCTCTTTGCCATGATCATGAGAATGTTCATTGACCACCCTCAAGTCCTAGTTTATATTAAGGATTCTCTTAAAAATTCAGCTGTACTGTCTACCTCCTCTCAGATATGCACTCTGTTCTCCCCCTGTGTCCCTGCAAGCTTCCCCCTAAGTGTTCAGAAACATCTTTCATCTTACCACAATTCAACCCACAATCTCTTGGCCTTGGAATGGGTTCAGTACGGAGGAGAGAAACCAAGAATAGCATTTGAAAGTCTCATGCCAAGGCTGACAACGTGAGTAGGTTTCTAAGGACTGTGTCTTTTCAGATGGAAACCAAAACTCGAGATGTTTTTAATTCCTTGGCAGCCTGTCTCCACCTTGACTTTTCCATGCAAGGAGGTGTAAGAAGTCTATTTACAACTATTGTATAATGTAAAGGCAAATTATTTTGTTGCTATGTTTATTCCTGGTTAATTGAGAAAATTATTCTATTTAGCCAAGAGTAAAACCTTTGAGATTTTTCTTCTCGTTTCTCTGCATGTCTGGGGAAACAGGCAGCAGTAAACAATCATGCCCTATTTTATTCCTAGTTAAATGAATTATCATAATAATAATTACCAGTAAAAACATCTGGTTTTTGGCACAGCTCAACACAGGGACTTCTCAGGGCAAGATTTGATCTTTACCCTCAATTCTGAACCTTTGCCTGGCTTCCCGGCTCCTTAGACTGACCTCCACAGGATTTGAGTGTGGGACCTTTGAAAGCTAGTGTTACTTTCAGATTTAGATGAGCTATCCCTTAAGAGACTTTGCTGTGTTGTTGTTATACACAGTACCTTTTTGTATGTCTTTATTTCTTGTTTAATTTTCTATGGAAACCATTTGCATGAAAACAGAGTTTTGTGCCTTACATCTGTTCCCATTACTTCTCCCAGTGTGACCACCTGAACTGTTTGTCCAGTTGCTGTGGAATTCACCAGGATGCCACTGTGAGAGCAAGACACCTCCTGGGGTTCAATGCTCTGAATCTGGGGAAGGAGGATAATGCTCTTGTCAGATTGGAAATTTGTTTAACAGTTTATGGTTCCTGAAATATGAACAAACTTGAGTCATCCAGGAAAAGGTTTGCAAAGAACAATGGAGGACTCAAAGCATGGTCTGGGTACTACTTCATCAGAGCTCGTTAAAATACAGATTCTGGGGTCATATCCCAAACCTACTGAATCAGAAATTCTGGCATCTAGATTTTTACCTGCTCCAGGTAATTCTAAAGTTACACTAAAGTTGAAGAACCACTGAATTAGAGGACAAGAATATTTCCTCAGGCAAATAAACTTAACCTCATGTTTTGGGACCTGACATCTGGAAATCTGCCTACAAATTCTGGGCACTTAAGAGATTTGCTTAATGTAACTGAAGCTGACATATGTCTGGCCACACAGATGTGTTCCTGGGGGTGAAACCTGCAACTGGCTAGAGCATTGAAGCTGTCCCAGGACCCAATGTGTCAAACAGGAGAACAAAGTCAGGATGACCAATACAATGTGATACAAGCAAAGTCCATGGACCAGCAATCAGAAGACTTGGGTTCTGGGTCTGACTAGATCATTATCAAATGCTCAACCTTGGGCACAGCAATCTTGTCCACCTGGGCCTCAGTTTCCAGATCTGTAAAATGAAAGGATTAGAATAGATCTCTTTTTCATACTGTTTTCCTCAGATCCCCAGGTTCCAGGAAAATCAAGAGGCAGAAAGGAGGCTGAGTGGATGAGGTTCAAGATTTGTCATGCACACTTCAACCAGAGAAGCTCGGCTTTTATCTCTTTTATACAACACACTTCTGCAAAAAAGGTTGTTTTTGAAAAGAGACATCTGCTGCTCAAAAAAAAAAAAGGTAAAAGTAAACTATTTGACTAGATGATGTATGAGATCCCTTTGAGCACTATGATTTTAAGATAATGTTTTAGTGGGTTCTAGTTGGTTTACCTAGGAAAATACATCTTCTTTTCTTTAAAACAGAGGATTATGAAAGACTACACCAACCACTTTGCATGTCAGATCCATCTTACAAAATGTTAATTTAACATTTGCAATTTAAAAATAAGTCAAGGATATAGAAGTTCTATTTCTCCCACAAGAATAGATATAAACTTTAGAATGTTTCTATCAAAGAGAAGTTTGGGCTTTTCCAACCCCAAGATATTTTATGAATAGTTAAAGATAATAGATGAATTCATAACACTGCTAAGGTTTTCCTCAAAGGAAAACAGCAGGGGTTGATGAAGTCTGAAGTGTTTGAGCAGGTTGACAGTAATGGCTAATATTAGGTTTTGAAACACATGTGTATTTTAATTTTCTGTGTAAGCTGTATTCCACATTAATAATGGACAATATGGGGTTGATTGTTCTTTGCAAATATCTGCTTCATACTGGTTTTCTCACCAAATCCCTCAGACTGGAGAACAGAGCTGCAGCCAGCAGACAAGCGAGAGGGTTGGGCTAAATCCCATCTGTCCGTGGGAAGGGGGGTGCTGCTGAGGGACCCAGGCCAAGTCCACCAATCTTTTTCTGCCCCACTCGTACTAACTGAAAAATGGGGGGAAGATTTGTAGCTGAGTGAACCCTCCTTCATGTTAGGGAGTTTTATGAATGTTCATGGGTGTGTTAGTTTGCGAGGGTTGCCGTAAGAAAGTACCACAGACTGAGTGGCTTACAGAGGAGAAATTTGTTATCTCACAGTTCTTGAGACAAGAGGACAGAGATCAAGGCATGGACACGGTTGGGTTGTCCTTGACTTGCAAATGGCCGTCCTGTTGTCCTGTCGCTGTGTGTGTTCATATGGTCATCTCTCTGTGGGCACATGGGTCTGGTGTCTCTTTCTCTCTGTGTCCTAATCTCCTCTTCTTATAAAGACATCAGTTGGATTGGATTAGGGCCCACTCTAATGACCCCACTTTAATTTAATTACTCTTTAAAGACCTTGTCCCCAAATACAGTTACATTCTGAGGTGTGGGTGTTAGGGCTTCAACATATGAATTTTAGGGGGCCATAATTCACACAATTTAGTCCATAACAGTGGATTAGTATGAGTAGAGAACTTTGAGTTGTACTGAGGAATTATGAATATTATTGTTGTTGCTTTTATTTATTATTTTGTTACTACTACTGAGGACCCATTTTGCCCCAGATGATCAGTTTCTAATCAGGCCATCTGGAGTGCTGGTCTCCGGGTTTCTTGCACAGAACTGGCCAGTGCTGGGTCAAGCCTGGCATAAAGAGTGCATCCACATGTCCCCTCTAACAGGAGTCCAGGCCATGGGAAAATGGCAGACCTGAATTTCCAAGCTGCTGGTTTTGTAAATTCTCCATGCGACTGATGTCATTTACTTCCGTCCATTCAGCATACGATATCTAGTGATGAGATCATTTAAATTTTATTTTGAAGTAGGAGAACAGCCATAAATTCTTTTGAGGATATCAAATAAATAATAATGGCTTTGCCAGAATAAAGATTTTAACAGTGGGACTGTACATCACATTTCGATTCATATGGGAAGGATAAAAATAGCCCAATAACAATGGGAAATTATGAAAAGTGCCTCTTGAGCAGTCACTGAAAGCCCAGTAGGGCTGGGAAGGAACATAAATGCATATCTAGGGGCTATCTCTTGCTCTTATTTGCTGCATATCTTTTTGGGGTGGGCATCTACTGGGGCTTGAGAAATACTTGGTGATTGATTAATAGAGAAAGATTAGCTGAAATCAGGGCTGAAATCCGAGACTTTTTGCTTTTAATATTTAAAGAAGTCTGAGCTTAAACCTTCCTGTGTCATAATAGCTTAACTTTGGAGCAGGAAAGAGAAGACACCCCTTGCCATTCAGGAATGCTTATGGACTCAGAATTAATGATGGTCATGGTGTGTCCATGTGTTCAGTCTTAGGAGAACTCAGACATGTGTCTGGAACAGTTTAAATGCTTACGAGCACCCTTTTCTACTTCGATTTTGGAATCATTTTCCAATAATGTTAGGTGTGTATGTTAGTGAGTAAACTCTGACTATATTGTCTATTGGCCACTTTTTCTGAGCTGGGGTTGGGGGCTGGGGGACAGTGTTTTCAAAACCTTTTCCTTCTCAATATACACATAGAAAATGATGTTTGTAGGGCACACTGGGATAACCAGACATTTACATCACAGTCTAGTTTGGAAAATCAGAAACTGCTCTAGTTATTGTAAGAGAGAGAGTTGAACACAGGGAATTGGTTAAACAGGCACTAGAACTGAGAAGATAACCCAGATGAAGCATTGTTGCTGACCGCTCTAGGGTGGGGACCAGAAGAGAGAACCTGGGGACTATCAGACCTGGAGCTTGGACGAGGGCCCCAGATAGGGAGGACTTTAATGGTGAGATGTTAGATACCTTCATCTGGGAGGGTCCCAGATAAGAACCAGTCCTCTGAGGAGCAGTTGCTGGTCTGTGGCTGCTGGTAGCCAACGAGCTTGGAGAAGTGAGCCCAGCATGCTGGGAATTTGCCTCCAGGAGGGGCAGCACCTGGGTGCTGCTGGTCCTTTTGAGGGGGGCAGTAAGATACATGCTGGGATGGTGGACAGAAGCTAGAAACTGGAACCCACTGCTGCTACAGAGTTGAGGAGACAGTGCTAGGTCATCGCTGGCCAAACAGCCAGCAAACAGGCAGGAGCAGGTTCTCTTCTTCCTCTTGCCTTCCAGTCTCCTTCTTCTGCTCCTTGTAGTTAGGAAAGGAGAAACAAATTTACCGCATCCTAGCACCAACATCACAGAGCAGAGTACAGAGAGTGGCTTTGGAATCTGGAGGCAAGAGCTTAATAGTAAGCAGCCAGGACTATCAGCCCAAGGCATCTGACCCCACTGTCCCACCCAGGACGGGGAACCAAATCTCAGCCTACTTGTAGCGTTGGGTGTTAGACCCACCAGGAAGTGCTTCTTTAGGGGCATAAACATCAGCAAATAGAGATGCACTAGTGTTGTGGGGAGAGGATACTGAGGGGGGATGGAGGGAGGACCTGGTGAATGGCCTGAGATAAGGGGAAGGTCAGTGGGCCCGAGGAGAGGACAAAAAGAGCCCAGTGTTCGAACGTGGGCTCTGGGGATTGACTGCCAGAGCTAAAGGCAGGGTCCAGCCCTTACAGCTGCTCTGACCTGGGGCAAGCTACTTAACCTTCCCGAGCTTCATGGTGCTGCTGTGAGGATTAAATGGGATAATCCGGGTAAAGTGCTTAGCCCAGCGCTTGTCACAGGGTGAGCATTCAATAAGTGTTAGTCCCTATTATCAGAAAATTTGTGGAACTCGTTCATCCACTTTCTCTGTATTGGTGATTACTGTGTATGCACCTGACAACTCGTTTTCTCATCCTGACAGGTCTGTGCTACCCAAATTCCACATTGGATCCAATCTGATCTTTCCTGGCCAGTTGGATAGTATATCTGCCCTTGCAAAACTGGTAGGGAGAATGGGTCCACACAGGGTCATTTCATCCAGGAAGATTTTTGTCTCTTAAGCTAATTAACAATGTGGCTCTAGCACATGGGACCAAGTCAGCTCCCCTGTTATCGAGGAGCTGAATTTTATGGATGATTGGGATTAGTGCAATAGTCCCTTATTTATAAACAGCAATGTTAGGACAGCCATTATTCCATTCCCTGTTACTATTCTTGGTGACTGTGGACATCTAACCAAATACATGATTATCTATGGGCTGGCTTTATGGTTGGAAGGCATCAGTGCCCAAGGCTGTGTGGTGTTTTTAAGGCACTGCAAGGCAAGGGATTCTTCCCATGGGACCAGCACAATAAAACTCATTTAAGACTGCAAGCAAACTGTCAAAACGTATCTCAAGATCTTGGTGCTATGTCCTGTTCCTGTCCCCTATATCCCGCTGCTGTCCTTGGACTTCCAGTTGAACCCTTGTTCTGAACAGTTGGCACCTCCCTAATGTTACACGCTTTCTTGAACCAAATTTGACTCTCTTATCCCTGACCTGGGCTGTCCTGGATTCTGGAACTGTACAGTAGCTCTACCAGGGTCAATTAAGATGTGTGTTGGTGGGGGAGGTACCCAGATGGTGGTAGATGATCTTCTTTGTCGATTTGAAGGTACCTAACATCTCAGCATTAAAGACTCACTGCTTTAGTCCAATATAGTTTTTACTTGAAGATAGGGTTTTGTGATAAAATCATTTGGGAAGCAGTTAAACAGGCTCTCTTACCCCGCATCATCTCTGAGCTACTAAGGTACTGATGTTAGTTGGTGAATCTCCAAGAAAAAGTATCAGTGGTTCCCCAACATTACGTAATCATCAACTCATTTTTTGAAGGAATAGCACTTGGGATTGAAAAATATGGTTCAGTTAGACACTGACCTTTTCTTATGATCTCTCTCCTTCTTGGGGTCTTCTTTCTAAATAAAAGTACTTCTGGAAGGAAACACGTATCAAGTCTCTGTCACCTTAGTGGGACTTAGTTCCATGAGTTTCCAAGCACTTTGGGTTTTCCTTGTGCAAACACTCTCACAACTGTCTCTTCCCAGATGTCTGCCTGGGTTTGGCCTGGCAGGTTGTGTAAAAGAGGCAGGTTGGGAGGGACTGACTGGGGGGCTGTGGTTCCTGAAACACCTCCTCTCATCAACCGTCTTCTTTATTCTTTATTTATTTCCTTAATTATCAATATTTTGACTTTTTGTCCCTCTCCTTGTGTCCTTCAGCTCATCTAGGGTGATGCAAATGACTTTCTCTGCTTTTGCACCTGGTCTTCCTTTCTTCATCTCCTCCTTTCTCGGGTTAGTTTGGATGGTCATTGATCTGGTTCAGATTAAGATAATGGAATACTTGTGATGCAGGGGGTGCTTGTGCCGATCTGCAGCTGCTTCATTATTTAGCAGAAAGGAGAGATGAAACGCCACATTTGTGGCTCCTGATTCCAAGGCCAGTGCTCCTTCTCCCTGCACTGAGCTGCTCCCAGGACTGTATTAATCATGTCTTTTTATTCCATATTTTTGATGCTTTGGCATCTTGGGGCCTTGCTGAGCCAGAGAGACTGTCCCTCCCAGGGCTACCTAATTCCTAGAGATGGTCAACAACTCACTCAGCCTACAGTTGACTTTCACATGCAGACCAACCAATCCCAAGCCCACACCCCCAGCGACCTCCTTCGTCAGGTTCCCATACTCCATGGCACTATCTGCCTGTCCTAGTCCCCCAGGGCCAGGGACCAGGCAACTAGGGACAGCCCCCGTGACTCCGAGCCTGCTGAGATGATCCAAACTAGCCAATCTGAAACCTGTTTACCCTGCCTTGCCCATTCTTTGCCGTGGAAACCATAACAAAGTCTCTTGTCAGCCTCTCCCACCCTCTTCCCCAGGGACCCTGGCACTTCCTGTGTGATGCCCCCTCCCTGGATGGCATTGCATTCTCCCACCTCCTGGGATCTGTGAGTATAATTATCTTCTCAGTGAGAGTTGTTTACTGATCTGCACCATACCCGAATAATCATAAAACCTGTATTTTTAAACAAGGCTTGGTCCCAGGAAACTGCCTGCGTTTTTGGAAGGACTCAGAAGCTCTCCAGGGTTCGGGCAGATGGAGACCCTGAAGAAGGATCTCCTGGTGGCAGAAAGTTGTGTGGATAGAGCCTGCAGTTTCCCACCCTTGGAGACTGACTCCCCAAGGGAGGCCCTGTCATCATCGCTCCCAGCCCCGAAGGATTTCTCTTTCTTGGGTCCAACACTGACAAAGCCACAATTCCTTTTCCCTTGTTCCCTTTCACACAAGCCAGACAAGGCAGATTTTCAAAGGGAAATCGACTTCAAAAATAAGGGAAATCATAAGGAAAATACACCAAGAAAAAAAAAAAAACGAACCAAACCAAACAAACAAAAAAAAACCCACCAAGGCATACGTACACATGAACAAAAAACAAGAAAGAAAACAAAATAAAATAAAATGAAGGGAAGAAAAAGGAGAAAACCTACGAAGGGTCAGCTTCAAAGATCTGGGCTGCAGCCACCCTGGCTGTGTTCCAATCCGATCCTTTTAGTCTGTGGTGAGATGAGCTGTTTCTTGGTGACAGCGAGCCTCCCCTTCCACAAGAGCCCCGTGCTCCAGCCCTCCTCCCTACACCGTTACATTATTGATTAAAAAAACAGCCTCATTATGGGGTCCATTTGGCAGTAACTTCTCCCTCTTTGGATACGGTCCAAGACAAACCATTGCTACACTTGAATATTTCTCTGGAATATGACTATGCCATCCAGTCTGCACCCTGCACTAGCTCTCAGGCCACACCCCTCTCTGTGGCTTGGGAACACCAGCCCCCACCCAACTCCATCCGCCTCCTGCATCCACCCCTCCCCGTCCACCAGCTCACTGTGGCCCCTGGTGATTTCGCTTTGCGGTTCGTGGGCCTCCTTTTCTTGTTCCCTTGGCCATGACGACCCAGTCCTTGCTTGTCTGACTCTGGCCTGCGACCTTGACACTCCAGAAGACCTGGCCATAAAGAATTGTCCCCAAACTCCAGTCTAGGCTTTTGGAACACTGTCGAATGGAGCCCTGAACTCCTGATTATTCAGAAGGGATGGTGTACAGAAACCATGTTATTAGAATCTATTTGCTAAGTCCCTTGTATAGTAAACAAACACCATCACTCCCATTAAAAAAAAAAAAAGATAAGTTAAAAAGGTAGAATGGGTAGAAGGCCTGGTGCAAATGCAAACAACAGGCTCGCTTCCTCTATTGAATAAATATTTATGGCACACCAACAATGTGTCAGTTACCATGAGTTCCAGGCACTGGGGATGTATCAGTAGATAAAACAGACAGAAATCTCCGTCCTCATGGGGCTTATCTTCTAATGGAGGGGAGAGACAGACACTAAACATAATAAAGAGGCAGATTAATTAATATGTTGGAAGGTGGTAAGTGCTAATGAGAATCAGGGAAGCTGTAGTGCACCAAGGGAGACGTGCAGGCTAGAATCCTAAAAAGGATGGTCAGTAAAGCTCTCACTGAGAAGATGACATCTGAACAAAGGCTTAAAGGGGGTGAGGATGCAGATATTGGGGGAAGTGTTTTAGGTAGACAGTTCTAGAGCAGCCAGTGCAAAGGCCCTGAGGCACTCAAGCAATTGAAATGAATTCATTGAATCCAGTGTGGTTGCAGCAGAGTGCAGGAGGGGAGAGCAATCAGAAAGGGAAGGGGGCGCCTGGGTAGCGCAGTCGTTAGGCGTCTGCCTTCGGCTCAGGGCGTGATCCGGCGTTCCAGGATTGAGTCCCACATCGGGCTCCTCCGCTGGGAGCCTGCTTCTTCCTCTCCCACTCCCCCTGCTTGTGTTCCCTCTCTCGCTGGCTGCCTCTCTGTCACATAAATAAATAAAATCTTAAAAAAAAAAAAAAAAAAGAAAGGGAAGGGTGGGGGATCCTAGGTCATGGGTGTGGTAGCCATGGTAAGAACTTTGGCTTTTACCCTGCGTGAGAGAGGGAGCCAATGCCAAGTTTGGAACAGAATGATATCATCTGACTTATATTTTGAAAGAAATACACTTTTTTTTAAGATTTTTATTTTTTTAAGCAATCTCTACACCCAACGTGGGGCTCGAACTCACAACCCCAAGATCAAGAGTCACAGGCTCCAGCGACTGAGCCAGCCAGGTGCCCGGAAAGAAATACCCTTGTAATTCATTGAACCCCTAGGATGGAGCGAGGGATTGTGCTAAACACCATACATGCACTTTATCTTCAAATATTTGCAGCAGCTTTTAGGGAAAGATTCTCTTATTATAATCTAAACTTTAGGAGGTGGGGAAACTGACTCAGAGATCTAGGAAACATGTCCTGCATCAGCTAATAAATCAAGGCGGCTGGAGTTGAACTCTAGTCTTTCTGATTCTGAAGCTAGAGCTTGAACCACTTCCTTGTGCCTTGGGACTTGTCACTAACCTAAGCCATTAGGCTTTCGCCTGCACAGCCAGGGCCTGACGTGGCAATGGGCCCTAACCTCAGTTCTTTACACTGTCTTGGCATAATGGACATTTCGCGTACCCCCCTCACCACTTTGCTTGACTGAATTTAGGTCCTTTTTCACACCTGATGCCTTGTAGTTCAAAGTTCATACTCAAAGCTCTAACTGGTTCACTGTGAAAGTGCTAACTGAGGCCACGCACGTGAACGTGGCTTAAGCTGTCTCTCCATACCTATGGGTCAACCACGTTAGGCCCCCGTGATACACATAACACCCCCTCCCAACTCTTGTTCCTGTCTGACTTGCATGAGGGTCTCAAGCAGCTCATAGGGATCCTTCCTTGGCATCCCAGAGACAACAACCGATCAATAAATCTCTGGATAACCCTCAGATTTGAATAGTAGCCTAGGGTCCATGTGCATGTGGCTTAAACTGGTCAGAATCTAAAACACGGTCTACTGAGCAACGTCTGGCCCATATAAGCTGTTTGGCTGTGCCTGTGAAGTGTTTATGTGATGGGTAAAGAGTTCCTGAGAAGGAATGGCAGTTTGGCTGCGGAAAGTGTGGTGAGGAACCGTCTAAAAGAGCTGGGACAAGAACCCAGAGGGCTTCATTTCTCAGCCTCCTCTGGTGAGCTACCCGATGACCCAAGACTTTTAAACAGCTACAAGAGCAAAAACTCCAGAACATAGTTACTATTTCAAGTCCATTTGCCCCTGTGATGTTGTGATTTAAATAAGAAATGTATATTTGGTTTTGTCCCTGTTCCTGGCACAGAGCTCCTAAAACCATTGGAATTTCCTAAGTGGTAACGACGATATAGGTGTCTTTTGTTATGTGAATGAGCTGACGTGGTAACCTAAGGTAACCTAAGGGGAGGGGGCGGTTGCCAGGGGAACCAACCACATGATTAGAGGGTTGGAGCTTTCAGTCCTACCTCTGATCTCTGGAGAGGGGTGAGGGGCTGGAGGTTTAATCAGTTGTCAATGGCCAATGTGTTCATCAATCATATCTATGTAATGAAGCCTCCACAAAACCTCTGAAGGACATTTAATTCTACTTCAATAATAACAATATAAATAATGCTCAAAGGACAGATTTGGAGAGCTTCTGGTTGATGCACACGTGGAGATGTGGGGAGAGTGGTGTGCTTGGAGAGGGCATGGAAGATCCGCCCCTTCCCCAGACAGCCCCCTACGTATCTCTTCATCTAGCTGTTCCTGAGTTATTTCCTTTTATAATAAACCAGTAATCTAGTAAGTAAAATATTTTTTCTGGGTTCTGTAAGCCACT
This sequence comes from Ursus americanus, assembly GCF_024610735.1. Classification (NCBI taxonomy): domain Eukaryota; kingdom Metazoa; phylum Chordata; class Mammalia; order Carnivora; family Ursidae; genus Ursus; species Ursus americanus. The sequence continues at coordinate 40,584,575 of NC_142139.1, read as the reverse complement.
CTAGCAAGTTACTTAAACCCAAGGAGGGGGTTGTTGGAACCTCCAATCTATAGCAGATTGGTCAGAAGTGCAGGTGAGAACCTGGATGTGCGATCGTGTCTGATGTGATGGGGAAGCAGTCTCGTAGGACTGAGCTCTTGACCTGTAAGATCTGATGCTACCTATGGGTAGAGAGTGTCAGGATTGAGTTGAATCACAAGACATCCAGCTGGTGTTGGAGAATTGCTTGGTGTATTAAACACACACACACACAGGAATTGAGTACAGAATTACAGCACCTCATTGGGGTGGGAGGTAGTTGGAATGGGGGGAGGGCAGGAGAAATGCTAATTTGAGCCGTATCAGGCTCAGGTGAGACTCTTCTCCAGGTCATTCAAACAAGAGGAGGTGGATTTCTTTGGAGGAGACAGACAAGAGTCCCTTCCAGAAACACGAGTCTGAAGGAGAGGGCAGCCATTCACCCAGGCCACCTCAGGAAAGCCCACCTTTGCACTGCAAGAGAAGCAGCAGGATGTGACCTTTACTTTCACCCAGACTTTACTCCAGGTGCACTCTCACCCTGAGAGGCAGGACAATGCCTCCAGCTTCAGCCACAAAGTGTCTGGCAACAGGAGAATACCTGGCTTGTGTGGGGGCGCTGCCCCTGTGGGGCCTCTGCTTTCGACAGGCCAAGCTGGAATGTTGTCATGTCTGGCCAGTGCGTGGGCACCCACTGTCTACACTGACACAATTCTTGTGTCTGCCCTACCCTGAGGAATGGAGCAAACTCTGACCCAGAGATGATTTTACATGAAGCTCTGTCTTTCGGAGGCAGACAATCATGAGGGCTTGAGAGGTTTTAAGTGAAGCTGGGGAAAGGTGGGTTCCTAGTGCAAAAGGAGTGAAGGGAGCAGCTTGCAGAGACTGGATGGTTGGGGGGGGGAGTGAGGAGTACGGTGACAGTGATCACAGACATGGTCATCTTCAAGGACGCAAGAATTGCTGAGGTGAAAATGAGTCAGAACCCCATTGGAGCAGATCCTTCAGAATAGATGATTCTTAGACCTTTCATTCCTTTATTCAGCAATTTCATTAATTCACTTATTTTTGTGTGATGATTGGCTCAGAACTAGGAACAGAGACACATACTATCCGGTTTGTCTTCAAGGGGTTTGCGGGTTAGAGCAGCACCATTCAATGCACCTTTCTGAGGTGCTGGAGATAATTCCGCACCATCGGCACGTGGCTACTGAGTGCTGGGTATGTGGCTAGTGCAACTGAGGCCTTGAATTTTACATCTCCTTCAATTTTAATTCATTCAAATTTAAATTTCACTGAGCCTGGAGAATAAGATGAAATAACCGAGCCAACCGAGCCTGAAAAATAAGATTAAAAATAATCACTTCACACGAGCATGGTCTCGCTAAGCTCTGCCAGGAGGTGAGGGGGTTTTCCACACTTCTCTAGTACAAGTGAAGTTCTTCATGTTACCATGCCTTAGAGAGAGGACTATCACTCCTAAGCCGTTCTTCCTCTCCTCACTCTCATTTTTTTTCCTCTAAAGATCTAGAGAGGAGGTCTGTGGATGCAGCAATAAAATACATCCTTCATTTCTTACTCTGTGTAGTCTCCATCTACCCACCCATTCAACCACCGATCCACATATTCAACCCTCTGCTGATTCAGCTTCCTTCTCTGAGGAGAGCTGAGATAGAGGAACACGGGCAAGTGAGAGGCAGTGTATAGAATAAGTGTGAGACGTGACACCCATGTACACAAGCCATTTCAGAGACAACGTCTTCCGGAGGTCCCTGGTAAGGGACGTCTCTGCTCCCCGAAGGCAGCAGTTGCTGCTAATGGCCTCGATGAGGCCATCTAGATGGATCTCTATATTACACTGATTGCTGGATGAATTTTTCAAGTCAGGCAGGTTGGAGTCCAAGTAAACTATTAGCAATGACAATGCAGTAAACAAAGACTGCTGTCTGCCCCAAGAACACTGTCATCATTTTTGTCCTGAACACCCTCAGTTACTACCTTGAAGATGGTTCTGCTCCCTCACTAGCCAGGGGCTGAGCTGTCTCTGCTGGCCAGGCCTGGGGCTCATCGACATCCTCTCCAGGGAAACCAGCCAAGGAAATGGCCACGTTCTTGCTTCCACTGGGGCATCCCACGAGCCCCATCATACCTTGAGTTGGCAGTTGAGGGATTTCCCATCCATTTAGTGAGACATCTAGAGAGAAGAGGGGTCTGGAAAGGTCATCTCCATAATGTAAGATGTGTGCACCCATTGAGACCTGCTCGCACACACAGGGCTTGAATACTATAGGCTGTCAAAAGATTGCTTCTCTGCACTATTGCTTTTTCTCTCCATTCACTAAATTTTGCTGAGAAAGTGTGGATGACTGAGAAAGAAGAGTTAAGTGGTCTGATGTTGGGGACAGAGTGTGAGGGATGCTATTATGCCAACAAAATGTTGAGAGTCTTCTAATTTTTAGCCAATTGTTTAAAAGCTGACAGACGGTAATGCTTATGAGATGTATAATTCAAGGCAAATCTGTCCAGATAGAGAGGATAAAGCATCTTTAACTTGGCTAACAAATGTTGAGCTGCATTCAGATAAATAAAACCGACAAAACCCAAGGCACATAATTGCAACATTGGAGAGATGAAAAACAATCCTCTTTTTTTTTTTTTTTTATTAAAGAAGTAGATGTACTTGAATAAGGAGTTGGGATTTTCCTATCCTTCACTGCTGATGAGTTACATTATCAGTCACAGGCGAAGGCAGGATGTATCCCCAAATCTTAAATATTTGACATTTGTCTACTCGTCCCAAGGTCAGGCTGCATGCCAGTTTTTCAGTGCTCCCAACTTTTTGTTTTGTGTCCAAATAACAGGATCTTTGTTTCATTAATATTTAAGAGTAATTTAGATTGTGCCAGATGATCTTAAAGCTCATTTAAATCAGCTTGAAGATAATATTAAGCTTTCTCCCAGCATAATCTACTACCATAAATGATAGTGTCATCTGCATATAAATGGCGGGCTAAATATGATAATGAATAGTAAAGATTACCAATATCGAATGACAACTGCGTTTGATTTCAGATAAATCTTTCAAGGATCCATTATTCTGTTTTCAGAATTAAAGATGCATTGTTTTTGTCCACATCGTCTAAGGAAAACACAAAAGGTTTTCATGAAATGGATCTTTTATTGTGTTAGAAAGGGAGGGGGAACATCCACAAATTATACACATATTGTTTTGCAAATACAATAATTAGAGTTTGCACAGATCATTACTTTATTGGATTGAACAACTGTCTCTTGGCAATTGCTGCTTTTTCTCCATTTTTTTTTTACCCTCTTCCTCCTCCTTCTTCTGATAATGATGAACACTTCTAAATACCGTTTCACTTGAGACTGGCTTGAACCCTTAAATTTTGCCATGCTACCTTCTAAGGGACATCCTTGCACCCTTAAAAACATTGGATTTTAATAAATTATACCTTCCTTTTTTAAATTGTCCTAGAACTTCCTGGCATCAGTTATTTGCGTAAAATACACATTTTGGATATCTGTGCATCAAATATGATTTGTAAGAACTAAAGTTAAGGACATATATTTCTCTCCTAAGAGACTGTTTTTAAAGTCAAAGGGGAAAACATAATGAAGAGAAATGAAGAAATAGACAAGAGGAAAAGTCAATGCTGATAAACAAGTTCTGCCCTTGGCATTGGTGGGGATGGAGGCCTAGGGCTGCCAAGGCAGCCATATTTCATTTTCCTCATGGATGCAAAATAATGGTACTTCCTTTCCTTCCTCTCTCTTTTCTTCCTTTTATCTCAGTGTCCCATCTGGCTTCCCCCAAACACAGAGGGGTCTCTCACCCCATTCAGGAGTTCTGCGGGGTGCTCTTGGAGTTTCAAAGCTCTGGTAAAGAAGGTGGAGTTTGCTTTCAGGCTGGGAAGGAATGGTTTTTCCACTTTTCAGAGTCAGTAGAGCCAGTCACTGTTGTGGGGCCAGGGAACAGGCCAATAAGTTTCCTGTGGGTAACTGCGTGGGTGTCCGGTGTCTCCTCACACAGCCTCTGGGACTCAAAGACCGTCCGCGTTTGTCAATCGAATGAGTGATTGGGAATACCATACAGGTAGAAGAAGTCTATTACGGAAGGTAAGGGCTTTCTGCTCATCCACACAGCTGGGTATGTCCAGGCAAGCAAACAGCCCTCCTCTTCTTGGGCCCTTCAGCTTTGCCTACACTTGAGGAACTGCTTCCTTGACTTTCCAGTCCCGGAGAGGAAAGACCTTAAGATGAAGGAAACCCAGGGAGGCAGTGGTGCCTGAGAGGTTGTGAGGGAACAAGTTATGAGCAGACTCTCTGTGTGGTGGGGGGATCTGGGGTGGAAGTCAAGCCAAACTGTTGTGCAGAAGTCACCGTGCCTTGTGTCTCCATACATTGGTCTGGATGGTGCCTTCTATCTAGAATGTTCTTTATCAAACAAATTTCTACTTTTCTTCTTTCAAAAGTCTGTCCCAAATGTAACCTCCTCTTTGGAGTTTTCTCATCTTTTTGGACAACATTAAATCTCCTTCTTCTTCTTCTTCTTCTTCTCCTCCTCCTCCTCCTCCTCCTCCTCCTCCTCCTCCTCCTCCTCCTCCTTCTTCTTCTTCTTCTTCTCCTCCTCCTCCTCCTTCTCCTTCTTCTTCTTCTTCTTCTTTGCTTCTACAGTATTTTGTATATAACTCCATTAGCTCTGGATATTTATCTCCAGGTGTCCGTCATCTCCATCAGCCTGTGCTGATTCACTCTGAAGGGTGAATTTTGTCTTGATTTTTCTCATGCTCAGCACAGTGCCTGGCACATGGTAGACATTTTAAAGGGGTCTGCTGAGTGAGGATGCTGGCACAGAGCATTGAGAAGGCGCAATGGAAAGAGTGCTGGCAGGATCACTCTGTACAATCGTGTAGGTTGTGCACTGTACATCTGTGTGCATGACTCATGTTTCTGGATCCCTGACAGCTGGGTGGAGAGATGGGGAACTTAGAGCTTAGGAAATGGATCATCTTAGAGCCCTTTCTGTCCCTTTTCACCTGGTCCACAGGGCTTTAAACTGATCTAAGTTCTTAAGTATAACATGTTTTCCAGACCAGAAGACTTCCCTATTTCCCCTCAAATCTTCCCATCTGTGACTATTGTCTCAGTTTCCTTCAATAGATACCTTACTCTTTCATTTCCCCAATAAATAAATAGGAGTGTTTTGGTGTCTTTTAATTTGAGAGTCAGATTGAGACCAGATCCTTTCCTGTTGGGATCATTTGAAGAGACTCGAAAATAGGAAATCATATGCCCAGTGGGAAGGGAGGTGGGAGTGGGATGGAGGTGGAAAAAATTGCAGAGAGGACCTGCCCTATTAGCTGTGTTTGGGTAGAAAACAAGTTAATGTACACAGGAGAGCCAGAGGGACAGCCAAGTTTTAACCACAAAGGGAGGGAGCCTGAGGTTGTGGGTGGTTGAGTTTAAAGGGGAAGGCCATGCTTGGGGATGGTGAAGGAGCTAACAGAACAATGGCTCTGCCCTTTGAAAACCTTTTTTTACTTGTCTCACGGTCTGGCCACTAATTATCTCATAGTTCACACTGCTTTCTCTGAGATTGGTTTATCCTATTGACAACAATCAGAGCAACACATCACCTTAAGACCTTTTACTATCTTTACTGGAGTCTGTTGGAAAAGCTCCCATTTTGGAGAAGGTTCTCAGAGGGAGAACAGTCAGCCCAGCCCTGATCTTCCTGTGTGACACTTGCTGATCATCTCTGGGCATCCAATGCCCCCAGGGGGTGACCGCTCTCCTGGAACCCAGAGGCCCTTTGACAATGAAGCAGGTGCAGGGAGGTCAAATTCCTTCCAAGGGGGAGGCTGCATTCTTGGTGGCTCTGCCCAAAGCCAGAGCTTTCCCCACTGAACATGGGGACTCCTGTAGGTGGATTAAAAAGTCCATCTCAGGGGCACTTGGGTGGTTCAGGCGGTTAAGTGTCTACCTTACGCTCAGGTCATGATCCCAGGGTCCCAGGATCAAGCCCCACATCAGGCTCCCTGCTCCGTGGGGAGCCTGCTTCTCCCTTTCCCCCCAGCTTGTACTCTCTCACTCTCTCTCTCTCTCTCTCAAATAAATAAATAAAATCTTAACAAAAAAAAGAAAGTCCATCTCACCAGGCAGAGATGGGAAAAAAAAGTCTCCTTCTGAAGGAATCTAGACAGAGCATGGGGCCTGGACACATGGACAATGGCAGGAGCTGGTGAGGGGGCTCAGTAAGAGAAAAGGAGCTCAGAGGTAAGGACAGGTGGAAAGACACCCCCCAGTTTGCTCTGTGCTTACTGCCCTTAATAATGCAAAGCTAGGGAAATACTAACCAGACTTAGTGAGCAGATACAGCTGACTCACCTTACAATGATCGGTGCATTAGGCAAGTGTGAGTCTCCTTCACAGGCTCCTTTCCCTAAGTGCTAGCTGCGGTTCTCCAAGAAGGATACTGCCAGGCAGGGCCTTGCCGCCACCTGCACCCCACGATTGTCATTGGATGCTACCCATGGGAAGAATGAGCTCATTTAATCCTATAATAGAACCAGCCTCTGGGCTAGATGCCATTTTTACCCCCATCGTACTGATGAAGACACTGACGCAGAATCGAGGCTGCACAGGTCATGAGCAACGGAACAGGAGTCTGACTTCAGAGCCTGAGATCTCGTTGAGAGCAGTAGCCCACCTCACCATTTTCAAGTAAACCTGGTTCCCCCCCCCCACTTTTATTGAGATGTAATTGACATGTTACATTCTATTAGTTTTAGGTGTACAAAATATGTATGTAGTGCAAAATGAACTCCACGGTAAGTCTAGTTAACATCCATCCTTTCACATAGTTACAGTTTCCTTTTTCTTGTGATGACAACTTTTAAGACCTCCTCTCTTAGTGGCTCTTCAACTCAATAGTATTAACTATAGTCCCCAGGCTGTTCATTCCATTCCCAGGACTTATTCCCCTGGTAACTGGCAGTTTGTACCTTTTGACCACCTTCGCCCAACCTCAACCTATATCTGTTTGATGAGAGTGCATCTGGATTCTGAGCTCTCCTCACTGGCCCTCAGGTATGGGCGCCTGTTTCCCTCCTTACTGAGGAGGAAGAAGGGGCTTCAGCCTTCAAACCCGTCTGGGGCGGCACTGGTGGTGGGAAATCAGGTGTGCAAGCCCCTCGGCAGGAGCGATGCTTCCATTACTCAGAAGCGTGGACTCCTCCTCACCTTGTCTATTACCCCCCAGGGTCTCCCCCAGGTGCCTACTTCTCATTCTGCGTACTGACCATCTGCTGATTATTGATTTGTCTGACAGTCTAAAAAATGCCCAGCGCTAAAAGGAATGCTGGGCTTTTTCAGTCTGCTCTCTCCTTTCCTATATTCTTTATTGGGGAAAAAATATTCCATTAAAAAAATACTATTGATGGTTAGTTCTTTCAATCTCCTGGGCATCGACCAATGAAGAACGCATCAAACTGTCCAAGCCCTGTCAGCTGGACTGTGACCATGTGAGAGACCAGACACCGGAGCTGAGCTGAGGGGGATGCAGAGGACACGGAGAGCACTGGTTGTAAGGGTCATGACACGCCTGAGCTTCTTAACCCTTGGCAGCACGCCTCACACCTGAGAGATGTTAAGGCTCTCAGAGCCCAGGCTACTCTCAGGCCCATGACAGCAGAATCTCCAGGTGAGGGACTCAGACACTACAACTTTTCAAGTTCCCCATCTGATTCCATTTTAGGCTTCTAGTGGCTGTGTTGTATTATTCATGCAGAAGACTTATGCAACCCCAGCCCAACACTTATTATGGACATGGGGGGGTGGCCTTGTATAGGAAAATGGTCTTGCCAGCCGGCTCACACATGAACTCTCAGAAAAGGTTCCTTGAACCCTTTACTTCAGTCCCGGTGACATTTGATATTCACAGTGTGTTAGTTATCTATGCCTGCATAACAAATTATCCCATACTTATTGACTTCTACCAACCAACATTTATTATCTGGGAGTTTCTGTGGGTCGGCAATGTGGAAGCAGCTTGGCTGGGTGATTCTGGCTTAGAGTTGCTCATGAGGTTGTAGCCAAGATGTTGGCTGGGGCTGCAGTCACCTGAAGGCTTGACTCAGGCTGGAGGGTCCACTTGCAAGCTGACTCCCTCACATGACTGTTGGCAAGAGGCCTCGGTTCTTTCCAGCTGGCCCTCCCAGAAGGCTGCTTGAGTGTCCTCATGACACAGCATGTGGTGATTCAAGAGTAAGAACAAGGAGGAGGCCATCATGTCTTTGCTATCTAATCTCGAATGTCTTAGACCCTCACTTCCACCACATTCTATGTGTTAGAAGTCACTACATACAGCCCACAGGTAAGGAGAGGGGAATTAGATTCCACCTGCTAAAGGGGGAGATAAAGGATTTTTGGGCGTATTTTAAAACCATCCCAATGAGTATTGGAAATTAGTGTCTTTTCTCGTTTTACTTATCTTTTCCCCAGGCTGAGGCCTTAGTTCTGGATTCTAGAGATGCATCAGGAAGCCAAATGCACAGCTGGCATAGACCAATGTCCTCTGGGCCAACTCTGTAATTTCCTTCTTCTTTCTCTTTCATTCTGGTCCTTGACTCATTCTTTCCAGCAAACTCACAGTTACCTGTCCAGCTCTGGCTCTCTGTTGTCTGGCATCGGTGTGGTTCTGCTGCTGGGGGTGGACATGGTGGATAAAGAATGTTTTGGACTGGGAGGGAGGGGATGGCGAAGGAAGAGATGCTTTCTGTGTGGTCTGGTCCCACAGTCAGCACTTTCCCTCCATGAATCATAATCTCCCAGGGGAGCACATCTCCTATTATGCTAACGGAGAGTTTGTCTCATTGCCAGACTTGAATGATATTATGCAAGGTCTGGCTTTGAGCTCTTGGAAACTGGAGTCAGAGCAGGAGGGAAGGATCTTGTCTACCACATTGGAAACCTGGGTTTTAAATATAAACCCCAGATATTGGAATAAAGCGTTTCCTGCTATCACTATTAACAAAGGAGCATCTTGAGTTTGCAAAGCCAATGACTTATTTAAAAAAAAAATGTTACCATTTGTAGCTACTCATTTGGGGGAATCAGACTTTCCTCACTATTATACAATCAAAACAAAATCCTAAAATAAATTGGATGCTTAACCTGATATGACATTAGTTTACATCCTTAACTCGCCATTTTAAATTGTGTGCTGCAAAGATTCATTTCACCACGATCTCCTTGATTGACTTCTAATACATAAGAGTTATGAGTTAAAGCCTATAAAATATATATTTCATAATAATTTGTCAATTTTAATCTGTTTTATACATTAATGTATCTGAATGCTTGTTGTTGCAAATTACAGAAAACCCATGTTGACATGGGTTTAATGCTTAATGGTTTAAGCATTAAGAGGATTTATCATCTTACATAAAAAGAAATTCCAGGGTTGGTCAAGTTAATGGTTCAGCGACATCATTGAGGACCCAGGTTCTTCTCCTTTTCCGTTTTGCCTTCCTCAGGGTGTTATGTCTGGACTTACTCCCCTCAAGATAGCAAGATGGCTTCCATAGCCCCACACATCCATGCACACATGGGAAATATCCAGTGGGAGAAAAGGGCAAAGTGTCTCTTCTTAGGAACAAATAATTTTTTTCCAGAAGCCACTAAATAGCTCTCCCCTGGCATTTCATTGTGCAGAATTGTTTACACCGGTCATGGCAAGAAGGCCCACCACAACTGGCCTTCCCCGAATAGTGGAGGGGAGATGCGGACCCTGAATGAAACCTGCGCTGAGCCAGCATGAACATAGGAGAGAACTTTTGGGACTCTATTAACAGTATCTGCCAGGATTTGGGTTGCTTTTAGGAGTCATTTAATAAAACTATTTTGCCGCTAAAAAAAAAAAAATGGTTGAAAAAACTTCTGGGTGTATTGAGAATTCTTCCTGGGCCAGGCCTTTTTGCTGCCAGCCAGTTTTGCTGGGAGGGAAGCGAGAGCCCGCACCTATGCTAACCACTGCAGGGTTCAGCCTGCCCTTCATCAGACTTCCTTCCCTCAGTGACCCTGGCTGACCCCTGCACGGAGATCGACAGCTTATAAGGTGCTTTCCCATATTGACCTCATTCATCCTCAAGCTATGATGCTGGCTAGGGACTCCAAAATCTAGTTGGCCCTCTGCCCATCCATAACATCTGGGAGTATCTTAAGCAAAGGAGAGTCATGGGTCTCACCTTGGACTCACTGAATCAGAACCTCATGAGGTATTTTTCCCCCAAAGTTCTCTGAGTATTTCTGCCATCGTGAGAAACTGTGAGAGGTTTGACATGGCTGGAGAGTTGGTGTAGCTGGGCAAGAGCTCGCAGAGGTGGGCAGGGTTCAGGTGAAGCTGGGGCTCTGAGTCAGGCCTGGGACTTTGTCCTGTGGGACACCATCAGAAGAGCACCTTGCCATCGCCATCAGGTGGGTCACAGCTGACAGGTGACAGACATTAAGCCAAAGCAAGGGGGACCGAAGAAAGGAAAGGGCCCATGCGAGAAGCTAAGGAAACACAGTCAACAGGACTTAGTGTCTAATTAAATTGAGAGAAAGAAATCCCTAAGTGGCTCCCAAGTGTCTAGCTTGGGGGATTCTCTCTCTCAGCAGGTTGCTTTTCTCTGTCACTGGTTTTCTGGCTGAGGAAGACAACGCGGACTGAAAAACCCTCAATGCTTTCACCTCAGTCGAAATTTTCTTCACTTCCCTCTTCTTCCACCCCGCCTTGTTCCTCCGAAAGCTGACCTTCCAGCGCTGCCTGTGCTCAGGGCTTTAGAATCCGCCCACACAACCCAACCTGACCATTCATCTCTCCCCACTGAAGAACAGTCATAAACAACCAGGCTTCCACTACACGGATACTTGGTAGATTTCATCCACAGGAAAATAAATAAATAAATAAATAGATCCAGCCCGTCTAAGCTGGAAAGGAGATATCCATATACACCCTAAGTGGGGAGAGGGGCAGTGTGGGGCTAATCTTGAATTAAATAAAATGTTAATGTTTAAATGAAGAAAACAGTGAAAAGCGTATACTAAGGAGCCTGGTCTAGACCGGACGGTAATTGAAATCTCGAACTGTATCCTTGAATGCTCGTATTCATTCTACTGTACTGTGTTCTAAAGCAAGTGAGTTCTGATGTTTTGCTGAAACACTGATGGAAATTGTGAGAGAACAGTGGGAGGGTAAAAATGAAAATCCTTGAATTTCCTGAATGCTAGTAGTTTAAGAATTTTTAAAAAGCCACTCATGAAAAGCTCTGGCAGATTTACTTTTTTGGTTTCTTTTTGGTTTTTTTAGGCACTTTTTTTGTTGAGCACTATCTTCATCTGACCACTTGTGTTCCTCCAAGATCTCTAGGCTGACAAATGTTCTGTTCCTCGGGTCTGCACGTGAAGATCCCCACTCGCCGCTCCATTCCCCAAAACCTGTCAGTTGCTCACAAATCTTGGATGAACACAGGCCCACCCACTTCCTTGCCACTTAAACAAAACACATAAAAGGGAGTCATTTCCCTATTAAAGGGTGAAGAACAATCATGATTGCAAATCTGCCACTCACTCACTGAAGAGCAGGTGGGAGCAATGTTTTAAAGAAACAGAGGTCTGGAATAGTGAATAAAAAAATAATGGTATATCGGTCCGGTGGAATTTTCTTCAGCTCCAACAAAAATAAACTATTATCGTGATGGATGCAAATGTACGGATGAATTTCAAAATAATTTTGTTAGGTACAAGAAGCCAGACCAAAATGGATGTGTAGAGCATATGATGCCATTTTTATAAAATTATATAAAATGCAAACTAATCTGTTACGACAGAAAAACCATATTGTGGTTGTCTGGGGACAATGAGTGGGAAGGGCAAAGTACAAAGGAATACGAAGAAACTTTTGGACGTGATAGATACATTGATAATCTTGCTGGTGGTGAAAGTCTCCCAAGCCTCTGCATATGTCAGATCTCATCAACCCCACACTATAAGTATTTGCAATTCATTGTGCCTCAATTCTCTGTAAATAAAGGTGTTAAAAAAAAAGCCTGGGAGAAAAAAGATTCAATGTTCCCAACTGAAATTTTTCAATACAGGCATACTAATCATCTTTCTCTAAGGTAATTCTTCTAATTTTACAGTTATTTTTGCAGATGTATGTTTCCACACTAACCCCGCAAGTCACGTCAGTAGGTCCTTTCTATTTGCCAGACACTTGGGCATAATGAGGCTTCTAGAGGCACGGGCTGGCGAAGATGCAAAATTCGTCTTTTCTGTTTTGCTCCGTGCCACTCGCAGCTCGAAGCTCTCGGTTGTTCCCAGGATCCCAGCTGCCAGGCAGCTCAGGCAGGCGCTCCCTCCCTCCCTGTGTGGGGCTCCTCCCTAGCTGCCCTCTCTCGGTGCTCTCGGGCTGGAAACTCCATGGAAGTGAGTGGCAGCTGTGTATGTGGAGAAGGTGAGCAAGAGTTCAGGTGGTGGGGAGGAGACTGGCTCCCTTGGGGAGAAGCGGCACACAGAGACCAAATGCCTTGGCGGAGAGAAGCATGAAAGAGAAAGCTGCGCAGGGAGGGGTGAACCGGAGGGCGCCCTGCAGAGAGAAGGGGCTGCGGCAGCCGGCTTTGGGTCCCTGAAAGGGAGGGCGGGCTTGTGGAGGTGAGGTCCCAAAGGCCCTCCTTCCTCCACATCTTCGTCTGTCTGCCTTTTCCATTAACAGATGTCGCCGTGGCACTTGGAGCAATGATGTCTCAGATCCCCAGGCACAATCCTGCTCCACGCGGACCGCAGAACTGACGTACTCAGAGCACGGGCTAAGGCTCAGCAATTGTTACCTGAACAGTAGGCTGACGTTCGTGCTCAAGGAGCTGAAGAACTACAGCCAGAATCACTTCTCCCAGTGGCCTTGACTCCGGTGTCATGGTGTGTATTGCAAATATTTGTGATAAAACATGGAGTGGCCATTAACAGGCATTGCACCAAGCGCTTATACCTATTATCTATTTAAATCCGTTCACTAACCGTGCAAGGGAGTTATTGTGATCCACTTTTTTATAGATGAGAACACTGAAGCTCAAAGCCACAGTGACTTCCCCAAGACCACGTACTTGCCAAGTAGAGCTGCTAGGATTTGAACTTAGCTCTAAACCCGACTCCTTTTCTTCCCTACCCACCCATTCTCCAAGCCGCATTCTGATGGACACAATCTGCTCTCCTCACACCTCTTCTTTCCATGTCCTACCCTGAGTTTTGTAGGTTTGTACAGTCTAGCCTCCGAACAGTTTGGAAAAAGAGTTCCGTTTGGCTTTGGCACCCCATTATCAGAACACAAGTGAAGAGACAGGAAGCAGTCTAGGCATCTGTGAACGCGTCCGGAAGCCTCTAGCGGGGTCGACGATACAGAGCACGATTGCGTGTCTGTGCACATTCCACCTCTCTTTTTCTGGTCCTGGGAGAGACTGCTGACCTCTGAGCTTTTTCTCAAAGCAGTCCGAAGCAGTCTCGAGGTCAGGGAGACAGTTTTGGGGTGGGAGGGGCCTGAGTGAGGTCCTGAGTAGGGCACCTCCGGGTTACCCAGATGGACGCCGATGCCAGGCCTCCCCTCTGTTCACGGAGCATGGGGCCGGACACATGTGCCCCGAGGGGCTTGGGCATTAGTTTATTTCCCTTCCCTGGTCTGCCAGGCCCTCCATGTCCTCTCATAAAAAGCAAGGGCCAAGGGAGTACAGAACAGAGAAACAAGAGGAGGTGGAAGCTCTTTGGGGAAAAGCGACTGACAAATTGAAGGAGTGGAGAAAATACTAGCACAAACAAAAGAAGGGAGAATAGGCTGCGGGAGAGTAAGCAAAAGAGGTCTGTGTCTGGAGCCCTGGGACCCGCAGAGTGCTGATTTGTTTTCTATAAAAAGAGATGTGTTATTCCCCACCCCCACCCCCCCAGCAAATAATGACAAAGAAGAATGGTTGCAGAGTTTACTGAAATAGAATAGTCTGCGGGGTATTCCGAGTGAATGAAATGTGCTCTCAGATATCTTATCATGTTCCCTACCAACTTGTTTTTATTTCAAATTGCCTACAACAGGTGCCAGAGTCTGGGCAAAGTCTAATACCATACCTTGCAACAGCTGTGTGTAGAACGCACATAGAAATAGTAAAGCAAGGTTGCACAATGTGACCGGTCTCATATGGCTCGGAGCAGCTCTAGAATTTAAAACATTTCCTTGTCCTCGAGTTAAATTGGGCCCCCGTGATATATGTTCTGTAACTCAATATGAAAGGCTGCTGATGGATGGCTTGATAGCGTGGCCACCAGAGCTGGTAGTAGGCACCTGCGAGGAACATGTGTGCTCTTGAGTGGACCCAGCTCTGTGAAGACAGGCTCTCTGAAACGGTGCTCGCGCGGTGCGTGCAAGTGGGCCCTCCCCCAACACGTGGGGAAAATGCTACGGGGTTTAGCACAGACATCACCTGTGCCAGAGACACTTCTTCAGCTGCAGCCCAAACAGGGGAAGCTGTAGTTTATAAACAGGAAATTTCAGCCCCTGAGTTCCAGTCTTTATCTTCCACCCCAGAAAGCATGTATGAAGTGAGTGACAGTGGTGCCGTTAAACTTGTTCTAATTTGATAGAAAAACAAAATCCCTAAACTTCAGTTCACGTAGAGGCACGACCTATTGTTGAGACTGAACGAACCAATACGGCAGCTCAGAACCACTGGCTAAGAGGACCTTCTTAATTTGATGAAATACGTAAGAGTCATAGAGAACACAATCCTATTTTGCTCCAGGTCTTTTTCTGCAATTTGAAATGGGACAGGGTGCTCTCAGTGGGCAGAAGTCTAATGACGTGTATCGGTCAGGATTCTGAGGTGCAAGCAACAGAAACAGGTCCGGACAGTTTAAGCAGAGAAGGAAGGTACTAAAGCCATAACGTTTTGCTCAGAGCTGCTGAAGCTTGTGGGGCATGCACGTTCAGAACCACGTCCCCAGCCATGCTGCAGAGCTGAGCCCCAGACGCTGTGGCTGGTCCCGCCCACAAACCCTGCCACTACCAGAGGGGCATGCCTCGTGGTCTCTGAGCCCGTGAGGGAGCCCCAGATGACTGGCCAAGTGGAAGGCATGGGTTGGAATCCCAGAAAGGGTTTTGGAGTTGATGCATTAGGAAGAAAATCAGTGGGTAATCTTCATTCCGACATTTTGCTAGACTGTAGACAGGGCCATCATGGGTCTTGTTCACATATATATATTCCCAGACCCTAGCGCATTACCTGGCATGTAGAAAGGGCTCAATAAGCCTTTGTTGAAATGAATTAAAATTGAATTTTAAATTTAGAGGCACCCTTTCCAAGGGCCGACTGCCAGTCACTATTGCAAATTAGTTCTAGTAAATCAAAGTAAATTAGAAAGGCAATCAAAAATAGACTCTCCAAGCCCAGCAGTTGCGTACGCTTAACTATCACAGAATTTCCCTTAAACCTATGGGTTAGTGGTTTGTTTATTTGTTTTTACGCTCACTGACAGCTTTACTTCTTCTAGTAATAACTGTGTTTGCCTGTGTCTGTCCATCCATGTCAGCATATTGACTAAAGGTGGTTTCGCTACCAAGAAGTGAAACTATCATCAACCTTTATCTGGAGGCCAGAGGATTTCCAGTGAATTTGCTCCTGTTTTGTGAGACTCCTCTCTTTGATGGGGGAGGAAAGAAGGAAAGATCTTTTCCTATAGGCAAAAAAAGATTTTCAAAAGCTTATTTGCAGTGCCTGGACCATTACATGGTCCTCCCATTATGTTCTTATTGAATTACCCCAGATGTTTTGCCCTGCTCCTTTCTTCTGGTCCTTTGCAGAATTCCCAAGTATGAGACTGCAAAATAGAAAGCTCTGTAGAAGATCATTCTTCCAGCAGATTCAAGGAGATGGTCATTTTTTTTTTTTTTTAAAGATTTTATTTATTTATTCGACAGAGATAGAGACAGCCAGCGAGAGAGGGAACACAAGCGGGGGAGTGGGAGAGGAAGAAGCAGACTCATAGCAGAGGAGCCTGATGTGGGGCTCGATCCCACAACACCGGGATCACGCCCTGAGCCAAAGGCAGACACTTAACCGCTGTGCCACCCAGGCGCCCCAAGGAGATGGTCATTGTTAACACACAATGTTGCAATTAGTGTTGAAGCTGTGCTCTAGGACACACACAGGGATTACTTCTCACAGTATACCTGCCAAAACAAGTTTTAATTGATTCTGGACGAATCATAAATTTTTATGTCCCGGATTCAGAAAAATGCCTCAAAAGTTTCAAGGTCTAAAATCTCATTGGATTTGAAAAATGGAGAAGTGCTTAAAAATCATCATGAACTAGATTCCATCTGTTTTAACTTCAGCTGGATTCAAGTATTAATGGTGCTCATTTTCTGCCATACAGACTTATTTTCTTGGGGTAGGAGGATTATTTTTTTGGTGTGTGTAAGTTTCTCTACATGGATTCTCTCCCTTGTTGGTGCAGCAATTATTTTTGAAAAATGGTTTGCATTATTCAGTTTTGAAAAATGTAGTATCATGATTCCAATTATGCTTAAAATAAGTATATGTGAACTGAAAATTATCTCTGGATGAGATAGTTATTGAATTTTTTTCCTTTTCCTTTTCTGTAGTTTCCAACTTTTCAATAATGAGAATGTACTGCTTTCATGATCAGGAAAAAAAAAAACATAACGAGCATTTTTTTTTTTTTGCTATATTACCATACTTGAATTCTTAAAAATTTCCCTTCTGCAAAATCATGTACCAAAAATAGCAGAGCTTATGGGGAAAATAAGATTGGGATAGATCATTCAAACCTGTGGAAGTCTGAAACCAGAATACTAATAAAAATCAATAGTAATTCTAATAAAAATAGTGGCATAAGCAAATATACAGACATATGAAACTTGGAGCTCATACTTCCTCTTTTGAAATATCTGTCTTGGAGGGCATTCATTTCCAATAGATAACATTTTGCCAATATTAAAATTTGGATTTGGGGTATAGCCTTCTTCATTAATTCTTTGTCTTAACATGGAGTATGATATCTTTGCAGCTTCTTTGTTTTCACTCTCAGTTTGCCCAGAATAACTTAAGGTGGTGGACACGTAGAGTCCTGGAAGCTGCTAAACCACACAATACATGAACTACAGAAAAATCAAGACTATACATTTTTAGGTGTTTTTTCTTAAGTTTGGCAAACACTTGTAAGCCTTTAATTTGTTTTTACATTTTATTTATTTATTATTTATTTATTTATTTATTTATTTATTTATTTATTTATTTATTTTAGAGAGAAAGCATGAGCCGGGGGTGGAGTAGAGAGGGAGAGGGGGAGGGAAAGGGAGAGAGAGAATCTCAAGCAGACTCCATGCTGAGTGTGGAGCCCAACTCGGACCTCAATCTCAAGACACTGAGATCATGACCTGAGCTGAAACCAAGAGTTGCACACTTAACCAACTGAGCCACCCGGGCACCCCTGTAAGCCTTAATTCTAATTTTGAAAAGGCTTATCTCAGATTGCTTCAAAGTGTTAACAGGCTGGTGGAAATTATGTAAGAACCAACATGACTTCTGCATTATACTGACCTCACCCTTTACTTGCCGATTGTTTGTGAGCTAATATGTGTATTAGAGAAATATGTCACAGAGCAGACTGTATCAAAAATTTCAGGTCCAGTAAATGTGGTACCTAGACTATAGATGGCTGGAAAGAGAAACAAGAGGAAGAATCTGGATACACTACAAAATTAAAGCTTTTCTTGGACCATGGATGACTGAGGTTGCAGAACAGCCTAGAAGCCTAAAATCTAAAGAAAGATGAGCTCTAAAAAGAGGAGCATGCACACTGGGTCACCTATGGCAGAGCGTGGGAAAGAGATGTTACATGCTGTACTCATTGGTAAGAAGAGTAGCTGAAAGTTTTATGAATTGCTAAAAATGAGGTGGACTGCTGTGAGAGGATAGAATCCAGGGAGCCAAAAACATGAGACACTGCAGCCACTTCCAGCCTCTTCTCCTTGAAACTTTTCTGGGTGCTCACAAGTAAGATTGTGGGCAGGGTGGGACACCTGAGAGAGCAGGCCTGGAGGAAGGAGCAACAGCCACTGCAGGAGAGGTACAAAGCCTTCTCTCCTATGGAGCAAGAGCCTTGAGCTCCTGAAAGTGGTGAACAAACCCTGACATACACAGGACATGAGGGAAGGGTAAGGAAAAAATACCTCTATTCTAGAGAAGGGGAAGGAGGCATCCTGGGCCTAGGATCTTACACCAGTACCATGAGAGGTCTCCTACTGCTGGGGGAGGGCAGGCAACTCTGTTCCATGCAAGACCGACCAAAGAGAAAATGCAGAGTTTGGCTGCCATAGGGAGGAGGGCAAGGATCACTGAGAAAGCCCCAAACTGAGACTCAGGACATAGAGCTGGGCTAAGACTGAGGGGGAACCAGAACAACAAAGACACCACCCCCCTCCCACCATCCATCACCAGGGTTGCAAAACTCAAGTAACAAGCAACAGCTGTCTCCTGTTGGATGAGCAGGAAGAACAATGAAATACACTCTCTTTGAGGCGCAGGCACATAAGGAAGGCTGAAACATGAGGGTAGAGTACACAACTCCCTAAGCATAAGGCAAAGCTCTCAACCTTGTTACTATTGACATTTTAGGCCATGTAATTCTTCACTGTGGGAAGTTGTTCTGTGCATTGCAGAATGTCTAGTAGCATCCCTGGCCTATCTACTACATTCCAGTATGATCTCCCCCCCACCCCCCACTCCCCCACGTCCCCCCCCCCCCCCAAGTTGTGACAGTCAGAAACATCTCCAGACACTGGTGTGTGTCCTCTGTGGGCAAAATCACTTCTGGCTGAAAAACACTGCATTAGAGAAATCTGAAGCTAGTAGTGCACTAAAGGTGACCATAGGAATAAAACCCAAATCCACCTCACCTTCTGACTGGACTGACTCAACCTCAATGCTAAATAGACCTAGTAGAAGGAAAGGTATGCCCATTTTCAGACGTAAATAACATTTACTTCAATCTCTACTAGTCTACACCTGATGTCTAGCATTCAACAAAAAATTGTGAGATAGACAAAAAAGCAAGAAAAATAACTTCATTTTTAAGAGAGAAAATTATCACCGGAATCAAACAAAGAGATGACCTGAGTGTTGTTACTGAGTGCAGAAAATACCTATGATTAATATTTAAAAGCTCTGGTGAGGGGCGCCTGGGTGGCTCAGTCACTTAAATGTCTGAGGTCATGATCTCAAGGTCATGAGATCATGCCCAATGTGCTAAGTGTGGAGGCTGTTTAAGATTCTCTCTCTCCCTTTCTCTCTGCTCTTCCTACCCTGTTTGCTCTCATTCTTTCTCTCTAAAAATAAAATAAAATAAAATAAAATAAAATAAAATAAAATAAAATAAAAGTACTGGTGAGCTAATGGACAACATGCATGAACAGATGGAGAACCTGAGGAGTGAGCTGGAAACTATATAAAAGAGTCAAACGAAAATGCCAAAAGTAAAAAAACAAGGTAACAGAGATAAAGAATTCCTTTGAGAGCTCACAAATAGGATTGACACAGCTGAGGATCAGTGACCTCAAAAACATGTCAATAGAAATTCCCCAAACTGAAACACCAAAAAGAAAAAACAGAGAGAAAGAGAATGGAACTGTGGGGCAATATTAAATGGTGTGATGTAACTGTAAGTGAAATTCCAAAGGGTAAGAAAGAGAATAGGGCAGAAAAAAAACCCAAAAAACAAACCTGAAGAGATAATGGCAGAGTTTTCAAAAACAAAACAAAACAAAACAAAACTTGGGGCGCCTGGGTGGCACAGCGGTTAGGCACCTGCCTTCGGCTCAGGGCGTGATCCTGGCGTTCTGGGATCGAGCCCCACATCAGGCTCCTCCGCTATGAGCCTGCTTCTTCCTCTCCCACTCCTCCTGCTTGTGTTCCCTCTCTCGCCGGTTGTCTCTATCTCTGTCAAATAAATAAATAAAATCTTTAATAAAACAAAACAAAACAAAACAAAACAACAAAACCCCAACATCAATGGATAGGTCTAAGCAGCTCAGAGTGACCTAAGGAGGAGAGGGAGGAGGAAGAGGAGTATGAAGGAAAGGAGGAGGAAATAATACCTGACACATCATATGCAAACTCCTGAAAACCAAAGATAAAGAAAAAGATAAGAATTACAACTGATTAATTCTAGAAGATAACAGAATTAAAAGTTTTTAATTAAAAATTAAAGTAATAGAATGAAACATTTAAAGAAAAACTCACTCAACTCAGAATTCTATATCTAGCAAGACAATCTTTCAAAATGAAGATGAAACAAATCCTTATTTAGAAAAGCAAAAGCTGAGAGAATTTATTACCTTACCTAAACCTTAAGAAACTCTAAAAAGAAGACCAAACTTAAAATTGGCAGGAAAAAAAGGAAATAATACAGGTAGGAGCAGAAAACAATAATATTGAAAACAGAAAAACAAGCAATGGAACAAAAAGTGGGTGAAGATCGATAAAGTTGATAAGCCTCTACTCAGATTGGCCAAAAAAAATCTGAAAAGCCAATATAAAGAATGAAAAAACAAATGTTACTACAAATTAGACAGCCATTGAGAGGCTAATAATGTAATATTATGAACAATTTTATGTCTATAAATTCAACAACTTGGATGAAAGAGCAAATTTCTTAAAAGGTATATTCAAGAACCCATAGATAACCTGAATCATCCTATATCTTATTAAGGAAATTTAATCTATAGTAAAAGCCTTCTTAAAAAAACAAAATAAAACAAAAACAAACAAACAAAAACAAAAGAAATAACCAACTTGAGCCTGAGATGTTTACTGCAAAATTGTACCAGATGATTTTGGAAAAAAATAAGACCAATATTACACAATTTTTTTTCCAGAAACTAGAAAAAGAGCAATAATTTCCTAACTTACATTGCCAGCATTACTCTGATACCAAAAACAAAGATCTTGCATGAAAAGAAAATTACAAACATATCCCTCATGAAAAGAAATGCAAAATTCATCAACTGAATATTAGAAAATTGAACCTAACAATACATACATCACAGTCAAGTTGGGTTTATTCCAGGAATGCGAGAATCACTTAGCATTTTAAAAATTGGTCAGTGTAATTCACCATATAAACAGATTAAAGAAGAAAAACTATAGGATCTTCTTAATACATACAGAAAAGGCATTTGATGAAATTTGAAGCTTATTCATGATTTCAAAAAAATCTCAGAAAATGAGGAATAGAAGGGAACATCCTCAATCTGATAAGTGACATCTAAAAAAAAACCTATGGGTAACATTATACTTAATGATGAGTCTAAATGTTTTTGACTTTTCCAGTAAATATGTAATGAAAAATAATCTTCCCCTAGGACTGGGAACAAGATAAGAATGTCCATTCTCATTACCTGTATTAAAAATTATTCTGGAAGTCCTAGATAGTGCAATAAGGCAAGAAAAAGAAATTAAAGACACATAGGTTAGGAAGGAAGAAATAAAACTCTCTCCATTTGTAAATGTCAAAATTGTCTATATAGACTATCCTAGGAATCTATGAAGAAAAGGTACTAGAATTAGTGAGGTTAGCAAGGATGAAGGATAGAAGATCAATATAACAAAAGCAATTGTATTTCTTTACACTAGCAATACAAATTTGTAAATTAAAATTAAATAAACACCATTGAAAATAAAGTGCCATTACTCAGGTTAAAATCTAACAAAATTTATGTGAGATCTGTATTCTGAAAACTACAAAACTTTCATGAAAAAAATTGAATAAGACCTAAATAACTGGAGAGCTATACTATGTTTATGAATCGGAAGTTTCAGTATTACTAGGATTATAATTCTCCCCAAACTGATCTATAGATTCAATGCAATCTCAAGTAAAACCTCAAGAAAACATCTGGCAGGATTTTTTAATAAAAATCAGCAAGCTGATTCTAAAATGTAAGTGGAAACCAGAATAGTCAAACTGATTTTTTTTTTTAAGTCGGGGAACCCAATGTTACCTTCTTTAAAGCTCATTATAAAGCTGTAATAATCAAGATAGTCTTGTGTTGGTAAAAGGATAAACACATAGATCAACTGAACTGGATAGAGAGTTGAGTAGTCCAAAAATAGAACTATGTATTTCCAATGGATTTTCAACAAAGATGCAAAGACAATCCAATGGAGAAAGTACAGACTTTCAATAAAGGGGGCTGGAAGAATTAGATGCTTACATAACAATAACAACAGCAACAGTGATAACATTCATCCCTACGTCTATGACACTTTAAAGAAAACATAGAGAAAAATCTCTGATCTTGAGTTAAGCAACGAGTTCTTACTGCCAAAACCAAAAACACAATCCAATTGATAAGTTAGACTGCATCAACAACAAGAACTTTTCCCCTTTGGAAGACAATGTTAGCAAACTAAAAAAAGAAACCATAGATTGGGGGAAAATATTTGCAAGGCACATATCTGATAAATGGCTTATATGCAGAACATATAGAAATCTTGCAGCTCAATTATAAGAAAATAACCTCATAAAATGTGGGCAAAAAATTTTAACAGTCATGTCACTGAAGAAGCTTCATCGATGGCCAGTAAGCACATGAAAAGATATTCAGTATCTTTAATTATTATGGAAATGCAAACTAAAACCATAATGAGATATAACTATATATCTATTTGAATGGCTAAAATAAAATAAAATGAAATGAAACCTGACAACATTGAGAACTGTTGTGGATATGGAACAACTGGAAGTCTCATACATGGTTGGTGGGAATAAAATGGTGTAGACATTTTGGTAAGATGGTTTGGTGGTTTTTTATAAAGTTAAACATCCACTTACCAGATGACCCAACCATCTCACTCTTAGGTATTTACCAGAGAAAAATGAAAACTCCATGGTCACACAAAAAAATTGCATTTGAATGTTTATAGCAACTTTATCAATAATCACACACAAAAAATGGAAATAATCTAAATGTCAGACCAAATGGCTACCGGATAAATGAATTGTTCGTTCATTCATTCTTGGAATAGTTTCCAGTAATCCAAAGGAGCAGGTACAGACACGTGCAGCAGCGTTTATAAACCTGTAGTGAACCATGCTAAGTGAAACAAGTCAGGTTCTAACTCTAGAACATTCTGGAAGAGGCAAAACTATGGGGAAACTCGATCAGTGGTTGCCAAGGAGCCAGGGCTGAGCCATCAGGATTGACGGCAATGGGGTCTGAGGAAAACGCTTTATACCTTGATTCGTGACTGTATGTGTTGGTTAGCACTGATAGAACTGTATATTAGAAAGAGTAACTTTACTGTTTATAAATTATACCCCAATAAAATGTAAATCTGAAAAAAACTAAAATGTTCATAATAAACAGTGAAAAACGAAACTCATCTCCCAGTGCCCCAAATGATCTGACCTCTCCACCCGATGAAGGGCGTGTGCTGTTTTCTGGGTGGGAAGAGATTTGGAATCCAAAGGGCTCAGGGTCAGACAGTCTCTCTCCAAAGCAGACAGGGGACAGGCCGTTTTCGGGGCTCAGACTTTGCTCCCCTCACCAATGCCTTCAGACCAATGCCCAGAGGGAGCTGAGTTCCCTGCACACCTCTCTCCGCAGGTATCCCTGATAGGGCGGGACTCCGTGAGGTGCCAGTGGTGAACCCTTCACCAGTCTCCACCCCGGGGAGTCCAGCTCAGGTTGACCCCTCATCGTTCCTTAAGGCAAAGGCTCTGTGCGTGTGCAAGGGTCGCGGAGCAGCCAGGGGCATGTTTCGGTGACAGCTTAAACTGGTTTTGCAGCCTGCGCTTTCAGGGACCCGGGCCAGGAGTTGAGAGTCCTCTTGTTAACAGTCACTTTATCCTCTCCGCCCACTCGGTGGAACCTGGCAGGAAGGCAGGCAGAGCAGCGGGTCCACAGATGCGCGCTGGCTGCTGAGTGGAGGCCCAGCCGGGGGGGATTACGGCCGTGGAAAAGCCCCTCTGCCCAGAACTCTGAATTTCCCAGCTTCCTTCGGGGGGGAAGTCTAACCCTGCTTGCTCCTTGGAGCCCTTCTTCCTCCGCATTTCTAAACTTTTATTTTTGCATCGATTCCATGTAACTGCCAGGTAACTAGCTAGAACTGAAAATGGAGCCTTTCATTTGAAGGCCTATACTTTAAGAAATTGCCTGTCTACCTCTCCGAGGTTTTAGGCAGCGAGCGAGGAGGAGGAGGGGAAGAGCAAGGCAGGATGGAGCAGGCCCAGAATCCAAGAAGGGAGTCACAGCTAACGGACTGAATCCAGTACTTCCTTGCTCTCTAATGTATTGTCTTGGCTTTCCAGGGGCCCCCAGGCCTTGACTTGGCCGAAATTACTTGGCCTTTCCTGGCCACCCTTTGAAATGTTTGGCCAGGACATCTTGATTGAACAGGTTAGTTTTTTTAAGAAAGCCGCACTTCCGGAATGAGGTGTATGTTTAAAACTCCCCCGACCCGCGCCTGGGTGGCTCAGTCGGTTGAAAGTCTGCCTTGGGCTCAGGTCGTGATCCTGGAGTCCCGGGATCGAGTCCCGTGACCGGCTCCCCACTCAGCGGAGAGTCTGCGTCTCCCTCTGCCTCTCACCCCCGCTCTCCTGCTCTCTCTCACTCTATCAAATAATAATAATGATAATAAAAATCTAAAGCTCCCTGGTTCTTCCATTTCCACCCCAGCCGACGGCAGAGGGAGGCTCCCCAGGCTTTCTACGGGAGAAACCTGTGAAACCTGCCGGCGAGGCAAAGCTCCCCTGGCCCCCGGCCAAGCTGAGCGGAGATGCTGCTCGGGAGAGACAAGCCGCTGAGCCTTTGTGCAGGCTCTGGTGTCGCGCAGCAAATTACGGCTTTCAGATGTCACCACCACTGCCATCTGACATTGCGTTTCAGCTGTTCACGTCTTCATTACCGGGCAGCAGCCTCCCATTCAGGCTGGTGTGGGCGAGACAGATTTATGTGAGGTGGGTGACTGTGGACCCCGAGCCACAGTGCTCGCCCAGGGGTGTCAGGCCGATTGCCAAAACCCCAAGGTGCAGAAGCTCGGGGCCTCTCGGGTGCCGTGAGTGTGTGTGTGTGTGTGTGTGTGTGTGCACGCGCTTCTTGCGTGCGCGGCCCTCCTCCAGGCCTCATCTCCTAACAGCTGAAAGGAACCGGCCTCCCCGTGACAGGAACTTGTTCTCTGGGTGGTTTTCTCATCTCCCTTTGCTTCCGCAGGCTTCTCTCCCGGCCCATCTGCCAGATCCTTCCTGTCCCCCTCTCTCCCGCTCCTCTTTGAGGTGGTAACCAGACCAACACGGCAATGCCCTTGTGGCTCCCTTTTCAGGCTCTCAGCCTCTCTCAGATTCATGGAACAGAAACGTGTGCTTGCATCTGATGCCAGTAATCACGTCCTGAGTGACCACAGGGAGGACAACCAGGCAGAGGCGCTGGCCTGGCCCTGGGGGACACGGTGCCAGGAAGAAAGCATTTCTTGACAGCAGTGCTCTGGCTCCCTCTCACTTGCCCCCTCCTCCTTGCCAGGCTCATTAAGTCCCTTGAATATTTTCCATAAGATTAATTAAGGTCCATGTGGCAACGGCCTGAGTCAGTCGAGAACTGGATTTTAATCTACTTTTTTGATTTGTGCTCGTGGCTGCAAACAGAACATATTTCCATCTTCCTGACTTTGATGCAGGCCCCGTGGTGTCTCACTTTGAGCATGTGTTTTTCAAATAGTGCAAAGTAAACAAGTGTATGGGTATCTAGCCCGATGACTTAATCAACAAATATCAACCCTGAACAAATTACTTGTTTAGGAGGACAAAATCCCTCTGTGTGTGTGTGTGGGGGGGGTCCTAGCGGAGGCAATGATGCCCATACTCAAATGCTATCACCTGAGGTCATATATGATGAGTGTGGTGAGAGAAACACAGTGAACTCAGGGAGCATAAGGAAGGGAAAGCGCTCCTGGCTGGGGAAATCCAGAGAGGCTTCAGGGAGGAAGTGGCATTTGGGATGAGCCTTGAAGGGAAGGTAGGATTTTGACAGAAACAAGTAAAAAGTGAAGGCAGTACATGAGAAAGATCCAGCTTGAGCAAAAACCCTGAGATGGGAAGGCACAGAGTATTCAGAGAAAAGTGGGAATCTGAGCTAAAATGCAGAAAATTGTACCCAACGAAGAAGAGCCGAGAAGTAGATCTGGAAAGGCTTGGATTATGAAGAGTTTAACGTCAGGCTTAGGAGTTGGGGATTTATCTTCTCCGCAATGGGAGCCACTGGAGGTTTGAGAGCAGGGGAGTGACAAGATAATACCTTCTCGATTGAACTTTAAGGAGAGTACTTTTGAGGAAGCGCAGAATAGAGACCGTGGGGAGAGGGCTGTGGGAGGAGTGGATAGAGATGAATCAGTTAGGAGATTAGTGCAATGATCTGGAGGAGAGTAGAAAATAAGCATGTGACGGGACTAGAAAGCCCGTGACGTAGGCGGTGCAAAGAGAGAATGGGTAAATGGTTGGATCTGAGAGGTGAGGCGGATGGCCAGGCCCGAGATAATGCTCTGGGTTGAGAATGGATGCTGGAAAGGTGCTGGTGCCTTGAAGAGATGGGGACACGAAGGGAGGAGCAGATGTGGAGATGAATGCCCTGTTCAGTTCGGGCTATTCAGATGTCCAGGAGAGACACCGCCATGCCCTGCAGGTGCTCACAGGAGAGACGGGGTGGGAGGCCATGTGCATGGAGGCACCAGGTGAGGCCCCAGTGCGGGGCAGATGGCAAAGGGAGGTGGCACAGAGAGGCGGAGGGGGGAGGTTAGTGCAGACCCTCGGAGAGATGGCACAGTGAGATGGCAGGAATCAAGGAGCATTTCCTGTCACAGAAACCAAGAGGAGGGGATCTCCTGTCAGATGCGGAGACTGCAAGGATGCTGATCTGTGGCTGAGGGGGAGGTCCCTGGGGTCCTTCCTGAGGCTCCATCAGGAGCGAGGTGGGGCGGAAGCCAGATCAGAAGCCAGTGAAGAGCGAGTGGGTGGGAGGAAGTGTAGGCAGCAAGTGGATTTCCTGGAGGGCTTTTAAAAATAGGACTGAGGCCCATCATTCGGGGATGGTTTCAGGGCCTCCTGCCTGGTATCCAGGAGACAGACTATAGAGGCTGCAAGGAGCCAAAAGCTGAGATCTCGTGCGTGTTTGTGTCTTTCCCTCTAAAGCCGGAAACTTGGTAACTGTCCTCACAGCAGCAGGCGAACCGTTGGTGGAATTTGTGTGTCAGGAGTCCCTCGCCAGTCGGAGATCAGAACCCTCCTTCAGCCAGGGTCAGCGCAGGCTACCCCAAGGAGCCGAGACCTGACTTGGCTTCTGAGTCTGGAAGTGTTGAGTCTTCTTGAGCCTGGTTTCAGAGATCCCCGCCCCCCCACCCCCCGCGGTGACCATAAGCATCTCTCCTCTAGGACCCTGATAGAGGGGAATGAAGAATAAACAAACGGATGTGTCAGCTTCCAGGGTCTCTTTTCGGTTCCTCAGAAGAGAAAATAGTCTTTCCTTTTGAAGACAGGCTTGAGGTTAATTGATCTTTCCTCAGGAGAGGCTACCAAGAGGAAAAAAAATCCCATACATGATGTGACAGTGCCCTAGGGAGGCAGCCAATTATCTCGGCTTATGAGGAGCTGGGATTCCACTGCTGGCCATGGGTGGAAATGTGTCCCCGGCTCCTCACAGGTGACCCTGGCTAGGACAGCTGCGCCATCCCACACCGCTCTACCCCATCCCTATGACAAGCGAAGCCTCCCAGATGCGGCTTGCTCTGCCCACGTATGGTTTTAAAACATATGCCCTGGCTTTGGCCTGCTGCTGGCCAAAGGAGAAGCTTCTAGACTTTGGGTGTATGGGTAAGTTACTGTTACCAAGGGAGGCGAGTGCGTCTCTGTCGCTATTTTGGGAATGAGGCCACTTTGCGCTGATATATGTTGTGGCTATTTATAGAGAGTTTCTGCCTTCCGGAATCCATCCTTTCCATCAGGAGTCCCTCTTCAGTGTGTACTATCCTAGAGGGTCCCGGTGTACTGCCTCTCCCCTGTGGAAGCCAAAGCTGAGGTGAGGGACACAGGGTGGGCCTGTGACTTGGGCTGAGTCAGGCCCACGGGACTCTGAATCTTATGAGAGAGACAGAAAGAAAGAGGGACGGTTTACAAATTGTTGGCATTTATTGACGGTCTAGAGTCCGCAGCGCTGAGGGTCTCGTGGAGTGTGACCTCTTTCTGTGGTGTCCTAGCCACTTCTTCCCATAGTGACCTGGGCTCTGGTTCCAGCCCCCTGGCCTCCTTTGTTTTCTATGTTTCCTAGGCCCAGCCTACCCCTCCAGACTTTGTCTTCCAAAGAATTGGCCTTTTTTTTTCTTTATTATGTTATGTTAGTCACCTTATGGTATATCCTTAGTTTTTGATGTAATGTTTCACGATTCATTGTTTGCGTATAACACGCAGTGCTCCATGCGATACGTGCCCTCCTATGCTAAGCGAAATGTCAAGCAGAGAAAGACAATTATCATATGAGCTGGCCTTTCACCCAAATCAGTCTGACCAGCTTTCTGTTGCTTGCAGTCAAGAACCTCAACACATTGTGGAATAGCTAAGCCAAGAACAGGACCTTGGAAATGGGCTCAACCAGACCTGAGGGTCAAACACCATGTGAAAATCACCCTCCAACAAGAACTCAGAATGTGTCTCTTCTAGTAGGAGAGATGGAGAATAAACAAATAAACAAATATTTACACACACACACACACACACACACCAGATGGTGATAAGGGAAACAGAAAGTGCTATAAGGGAATAGAGAGTTGAATGGACTCTATGTTAGATAGGATGGTCAAGGAAGACTGCTTGGAGGAGGCAGCATTGAGCAGAGGTCTGAATGTAGTGACAGAGCAGCTGGGAAAGACACTTAGGAGAAAAGCCTTCCAGGTCAAGGGAACCCCAAGTGCAGAGAGCCTGAGGCAAAACAAAAAACAAAAAACAAAAAACAAAAAACAAATGTCACCTCTCTATGTCTCCCACGGGCACTGCTCCCTGAGAGCAGGGATTCCGTCTGCTTGGTTCACTGCTGTATCCCCCATGCCTAGAACATTTGGGGCACATACATGTTTGTAAGGAATGGGAGAATGAATGAATGGCCAAGCGGCAAACAGGACTTACTTCTTCACAACACCGCTTGCAGTCCTTCCCTGTGTGTCTCCAGTGGGGGAGAGGGGAGGGTTGGAAGGGACTGGTCAGGAGTAAGTAGGTTTAGGATGTGGGGCCTGGGCAGGGCAAGATAGGTTACTTCACTCATTTCCTGATGTCAGGATGGAATTGCTTAATGTCTGTTACTCTTTACATCAAGGGCACAGTGTACACTCTAAAAGTCGGCTCTTATTAATATTAATACTCCCCTCGATCAATAATAAACTATAAATCTATATATCTGTGCCTACTTGGCCTTGGCCTATTATTTCTTTGTATTGAATTTGTATCACCAATCAAATATTCATGTTATTTATCTGCCAAAGCACAAACACAGGCAGCCTCATTCACAATACTCTTATCCTTTAGTTTATTTGGTGGGACCCTAGACCCTTGAAAATGTCTTTTCTTGACGCACAAAAGAGATGGCAGTCTCTGGCCCCTTAGGCACTTGTTTATTTCCTGGAAGGAAGGAAAAGAGAATCCAGCATGGTGCTTCCTCAGGGAGGGATCCCTGCTCCCTTCCCCAGTGTCCTTTCTCCTTGACCCTGTCCATTAAGGTCAGGGACATAGATTGGGGGCAATAATCATGGGAGAGGAGTTTCACGGACCCATAGCCACAGCTCTGGGTTCACCCTCTGCTCCCTCTTCCTCCTCTTCCTCTTCCCTCCCTCCTCCTTCTTATCTAACCCTGCTGTCCTAACTTGCCCCGGCTTCTCATTTGCACCCCAGTCCTGCTTTGACCCTTTCTAGGCTGGATGGAACTATTCCCGAGGGACATAACCTCACAGAGAGCCTTATATGACCATCCGCTGTTGTTTACTATACGTTTGGCCTTAGGTAAATGAGGTCAAATGAAACAAAATTCCAACCCAGTGGCCATCACCTCACTTCCCATTGTCAGACACTCCCGCTGACCCTCAAATGCACTGACTCCGAAGCTGTCTTCTATCTTGAAAACAGGTCAGTTTTCAGGGCTCAGGAGGTGTGACCTTTCATGCACTTTGGTCTCCAGGGCAGTCCTGGAGACGCCGTGTCTTCCTTCCAGAATCTTCTCCAACCCAGGCAGCTCTCACCATGTCTCTAGGAGAAGGCAGTGCTTTTAGTAACTGCATCATAGATTAATTAACAGATCCTCCCCGGATTAGAAACTCGATATGCATTGCTTGTAGGCATTTAAAGTGGTATAATAGCCTTTTGGAGGGCTGTTTGGCAATATATATCAAAAGCCTTGAAAATGTAGATTCCCCTGACTCGGTAATTCCACCCCTGGGAATTTATCCAGAGAAAATAATCAGAGATGCAGCCAAAAAATGTATGCATAAGAATATTTACTGCAGTGCTAGTTATAGTGTTAAAAAATCAAAAGAATCCACAGGGATTTGGTTAAATAATTTATGGCGCTTTCCTCTAAAGGAATACTAGGGAATACTAGGCAGTCCTGTCTTTTAAAGCATATTTAAAGCACATATGATGATATGCATCATAGATGCTCCCTGTTGCTCTCCAGATCCGCTCTGCGCCAGCCAGGCTCCCTGCCCTTGACCCCTCTCTGGATCTGTGCAGTGGGAGACCCAGCTGCAGGGTTCTTGATTCCTGGGCTGCTTCTCTCTTTCAGGTAGCCACTTCCCCTTGCCCTCGCACCCTTGTCCCTCCATCCAGTAGGGGCCCATCCCTGACCCTGCCGGCTTAGACAGGGGATCTCTTCAACCTGCTGTTCAGTACCCTTCCTGGTCCCTTCACCTGTCCTCAGGAGGTTGGAGGGAAACTTGTTTCCCGGAGGACCCTAACTGACGCGAGGCAGAGAATAAAATGCTTATGATATAAAGTGAAGTGGTTGAATTGGGCCAGAAAATGGTATAATCCCAATTCTGTCCTTCAATAAATGTACTTAGAAAAGGAAAACATATCTAACATGAAAGTGTATAAGGGAGAGACTGGGAGGAAATACACCGAATGATTAACGGCCGTTGCCTCTGGGTTGGGAGATTGTGAGCACGTTTTTCTGGTCATCTTTGTATAATTCTGTATTTTCTGTATATGATTCTATATTTCTCTATATAATTATATATATATAACATTCTATATATTCTCAAAAGTAATCACGTATCACTTTTATAGTGAAAAAATACTTAAATTAATCTACATTTTAAAACACAACTGGTAAAACAGAAAAGTTAACTACTCGATAAAATATAATGGCAGACCAGCCACTCCACAAATACAGTGCAGATAGTAGATTGTAGGTAAACATATGATCATGTAATTTGAAAGGAGATATAAGCATCTCAGGGCGACCCGTAACAGGCCCTGGCTGTCCCCAGTCACACCTCATCTAACGCTGAGATATCTTCCCAAGACGTGGTCCCCGCTTTAGAGAATTCCTTGCTGGGGTTGGAATCTCTCACAAGTGTACTTGTTCTGGCTCTGGCCCTGGCCTTGCCTCGATCTGGGCTCAGGGCAGGGTAGGAAGGGGCAGGGGGTCTGAGGACCAAGCTGACGGATGAGGCCCGAGCCAGCCAGTCATCGAACACCCTCCCAAGTATACCCTTAAATACTGGTCCACATCTACTTAGTAGGGATGGGGATTCTGGGGGTAAAACTCCTATGCCTCTGCGCTCAAAGCAGGAGTATTTACAGATACCAAACACGGCATAACATTCTGACTTACTGAAAAATGGTGTTTCTTTCCACACGTTCTCCAGCACTTGTCCCTGGAGAGAATTCAGCTACCTGCCGCCTTAGGATGGAAGTAACACATACAGGGATATAATTACAAAGACTTGCTTGACATCTCGAAAAGTTACTTAGCTTTTTTGGGTGAGGGGAGTGGAGCGGGATTTCATATGGGCCCAACTTTTCTGTGATACTTAACTTTGCTCAGATTTCTTTTGTATTTTCTGAATCGGAGGGTTTCTTTAAAAACATACCAAGGGATTTAAATTTCTAAGAGAGTAAAATGAATCACTCATGCATAATAAATGCTTCTTACGCAGGACTTTCCGAGTTTCAGGGAAGAGAGCCTGCATCTTCGGGAACATTCCACTGGCTCGTCTCAGATAAACGGGCAGACTCAAACAGCACCAGGCACCTTGCTCGAGCAGTCACAAAAATGATAAGGAGTAACTAAGCCTTAAATAGTGACCGCTAGGGGCCGGGCTATGTTCCAAGCGCTCCCCGTGTGCCGACTTCAGGCCCAAACCGGCACCGTGGTAACCCTCATGTTAGAGTTGAGAAAGCAGGAACGTAGGGAGGTAAACTCGCTTGCCCAAGGTCACGCACGAGTAAGCAGCAGAACCCGGATTTGAACTTGGGCAGGTTGGCATCAGGCTTGAAAGTCACCAAAACTTCTGCACCCACCAGGAGTGTTGTAGGTTTTACTCAAGGGTGGGGTGTCCTTTGGCTGAAGCTTATGTTTTGCCAATTATATCAGGAGTCATGCATGGAAACCTGAGTTCGCTGGCTCTGTGTTCCTGATTTTTTTTTTCCCCGTGATCTTTTAGCGCCTTCATAGATTGGTAACTGGGACAGCTGCCCAGCTCTTCTGCCTCTAAATCTGGCTCTGCTGGGCATCCAAGTGTCCCTGATCATGGCGTGTCAGGGAGGGAACATCAGACACGATCTCTCAGAATCAGAGCCAGGAAAAGCTGCATCCCGCGGGCCCATGAGCTTGGAGTTTCTGCACACTCTGCCTCCTGATTCGCTGCAAGAGAAAATAGTGTCTGAATCTTAAGGCATCCTTTGTGATGTCCGGTGGCCTCCCGACCAGGACGGGGTTACTCCAGCAGCCCAGCGCCCTCACACTCCCCCAACTCCAGAGGTGAAGGTGTTTGCTAATTACCTTCATCTGCAAAGACCGCATCTCTTTGAGCAGCGTGCCCTCAGAAGGACTTTTTAAAAACCTGCTGCAAGTTAAAAAGCAGACCTGCTTTTTAATTTATTAAAAGACTTGGCATTTTTTTCCCCACTGAGCATTTTAAAATGCAATTAGACAAAATGGAATAATAATCAGGCCAAAGTCCTGAGGAGTTTTCTCAGAGGGGGTCGTCCTTTCTCAGGCTCCTTTCCACTTCTGGGCCTTTCTGCTGGGACAACATGCCGGTGGAACTGACGTCGATGACCCCCCTCACTGCATCCCCACATGCCTGCAGACCCGGGCTCTCGGGAATCAACCACTGGATCTTCACATGACCCTTGCTAGAAGACACAGGGCACGTGACCTTAGTGGCCTCACGCCATGCACTGGTCTGTCTCCTCGTTTGGGACATTTTAATCAAACTATCCTCCAGATCAGGCCGAGCACCCGCATCTTTAAGTAAGTTCCCCAGGCCAAGTTTGAGAGCCTCGGTAAACTCTGAGAAGTAGACCCACGCCTACCTTTCCCACCATTCTGTGTCTTGCACTGATGTCTGGAATATGCAAGTGTCAGGTGAAGAGTTGTTGAATGAATGAACGAAATTTCATGAGGCATGTCAGAGGCTTTTAGAGAAACAAAAGGAAGAACAGTCTCGCCTCCCTCACCAATGACTGGGGCAAGGATATGGACCGTGAGATACTGGAACTCCATGTCAGAGACGTTCACATAGGCCAGTATGTATCGTGCACAGGATTTTGTAACGTATGAAACTTGCCTTGTGAAGGGAAACCCATTAAATAGTCACTCTTGGCCTCTTACCACTGGCATCACCAGACTAGAAGGACAAATGGCAGACGTGGCCTGAAAGGTCAGGATTCTACTATGACCCTGGCATCTTGGCGGTTAGTCTCTGAAGAGGTGAAGGTATGTGCATTCTTTGATAGGTGAAAGCCTTCAGATTGTATCACAGCCCACCCCCCTATCCCCACGCGGGTTGGTGCCCCTTCACGTGCCCGTGGAGCAGTCCCTGTGCGTTGAACGTGCCAAAATGTGCCAACGGGCCCCTCTGGGCTGGGAGGGCCTCAAGTATACCATCTCTGCAGCATTTGCCCTTGGGAGGCCTGGCGCCTGCTCACACTAGCAGGTGTTCTAGAAATGTTTGTTGTTGGATCCCTTCATCCATCAGTCAACGTGGATTTCAGTAATTGAAACTGCTTTTGACGCACTGGGATTCGTTAACAGGAGAACAATGAGTTCAAAGCACATTGGGAGCCTCAGAAGGGACGCTATTCCCATTTCACCAGCTTCTAACGGTCCTCCTCTCTTCCTCACCCCAGCCCTTTCCTTATGATTGAATGGACAACGAATCAAATATACCTTTGTCCTTTACAAGGACATGGGCCTGTGTGAAGGGGCTTGCACCAAATTCCTTATCCGACAGGGCACTTCATGCTGAGAGGAAGGAACCAGACTTGGAAACAGGTCAGATTAAATTTCCTTTCAAATTCTTTCTTTTCTCTTTCTTCCTTCCTTTTTTCCTCTGTCCCTCCATCCCTCTGTCCCTCTCCCCTCCCTCCCTTCCTTCCTTCCCTCCCTTCTCTCCCTCCCTCCCTCCCTGCCTTTTCTTCCTTCCTTCCTTCCTCCCTTCCTCCCTTCCTCCCTTCCTCCCTTCCTCCCTTCCCTCCCTCCCCCCTTCCAAACTCTTGTCTGCCGCATGTGCCCTACATCCGAAGCAGGACCACATTCTCTGTCATGGACAGCAGGCACCAGACCCATTGCTCCAAGTTCAACTGTTATAATATTAAAAGAGAAATGATCACCTAGGCAGTTTGTTTGGATTGTAGACCTCTGGGGTTTCGCAGGCCCAGCACCGTTTTCCACTGGAGACCCACGGGTTCACGGTCTCTGGCCTAGGAGAAAAGTCTTGGTCTTGGGGCTTGCCAACCAGGCGCTCCTCCAGCTACACTGACACTATGTCCCTGCAGACCTTATTTCGCCACGAACAAGGCCGTGTTCACACTCTGACTCACGGCCCTATAGGGAGTGAATCCTCCACTTCTTGCAGCCAGGCTCATGGCACTCAGCAGGCAGACAATTCCTACAAGCCTGGCATAAGACACATGCCCTGGGGGGGCACCTGGGTGGTTCAGTCGTTAAGTGTCTGCCTTTGGCTCAGGGCGTGATCCTGGCGTTCTGGGATCCAGCCCCACATCAGGCTCCTCCACTGGGAGCCTGCTTCTTCCTCTCCCACTCCCCCTGCTTGTGTTCCCTCTCTCGCTGGTTGTCTCTCTCTCTGTCAAATAAATAAATAAAATATTAAAAAAAAAAAAAAAAGAAACACGCCCTGGGGTTGACTTCCTGGCTTTTTATTTCCTAGGTGGAGAGAGTGGCTAAACTCTCTTTCGTGATGACCATTGTTCCTTCATTGCCAGACAAAGCTTCACTGACCATTCACGGGACCACACATGCCAGGCAGGGTGCAGGGTGCCTGGCTTCCTGCCCCGGAGCAAGCAAAACCCAGACAAGTTTGGGCATCCCGTGCAAGTCAGCAATGCAGTTCTTACCAGAAAGACAAAAAACTGAATAATACATAGTCATGTGAACATGAGTCCGGAATACGGTTCAAAACTATATTTGAAAGTGACCCTGTAGCTTCACAGAATCAGCTATGGGTGGCTGCCCAGGCGCCCCCTTCCTTCTGGCCTTGGTCTCTTTTTTTCTTTCCTGGTGCTTTGCTCACCCCCCAGGCAGGAGCCCCATATCGTCACAGCCGAGATGGGTGCCCTCATCAGCCTGGCCAGTGGATCCTCGTCAGATAGAGCCTAACCTTCTCCACAGCTGGAGGCGGAGGCCGTGCCTCCAGAGGGGGCATCCGTGAGACAACCCGGCTTGTCTTTTGCTGACATTTCACGTTGCACACCTTAACCCTCATGCATTGCTATGCCAAGGGCCCACTCTCACTTCACTAGGGATAAGGGAGAGAATGCACAGGGAGGACGAACAAGGAGGCCAGGGTAAGCCTGCCAGAAAAAAATATAGGCATCTTTTATCCTGAATGTCTGGAAAATACACTAAAAAATTACTCATCATTCACCTGAAATTCAAATTTGATTATACATCCTGAATCTGGCAACCCTACCAGAAAGCCCATTGCCACCTCAGGAAGAAGCCTCCTCACTTCCTGCCCAGTGCAGCTGGTGTGGCTGCTCCTGTGAGCGGGGCGGGGATGGCACTCTTCAGAAGGTGAAGTGTCCCTTGGAAAAATGACGTTTATTTGGGACCACGGCTTGGGTGAGTAAATGTTATCCAGGCAAACCCATGACACAAGGAATGACTCAGACTCCTTCTCCTCCATCCATTTCTGTGGAGTATTTCATGAGGAGGTGGGACCACTTTATCCTCCCTCAGTAAGCCAGGGTTTTCCTGGAGGTATTAGTTTGCTAGAGCTGGGTAACAAGTACCACAAGATGAGAGGCTTAAACAACAGAAATGTATTGTCTCACAGTTCTGGAGGCTGGAAGTCTGAGATCAAAGTGTGGGCAGGGTTGGCTCTTTCTGAGGGCTGAGAGGGAGAACCTGCCCAGGCCTTTTCCCCAACCTCTGGTGTTTGCTGGCGATCTTTGGCATTCCTTAGTTCGTGGAAGTATTACTCCCATCTCTGCCTACGTCTTCCCACAGCCCCAGCATTGCCCTGCAAAGGGCTTTTTCCATTATGTTAAGAGCTGGTGATGATAGCCGCCATTAATATTCAGCCCTTTGGCCTCCAGCCTCTCCCATTCCCTCAGCCCTATGCACTTCCCTCTGACCCTCCAGGAAGTAACATCAGGACTATTTTCCCCAAGAGACCTCTGTGATTGTTTGCCTGCAGTAGGGGGACTGACGATGCTTTGGGTAGCATGTGTTCACAGAGGGGAGTATGGGAGGGAGTAAAGGAGTCTTTCTTGCTGGTCTTCACCCTCCCCCTTCCAATCCAGGATCAGAATAAAGTCTCTGCTTGCTTCCCCTCCTCCACGCAGATGTTGGGAGAACAAGATAAAACTCCTTGTCATTTATTTATAAATTCTCATTTATTTATTAAGAAATGACCCCATTTTTCTCCAAGTAGCCATCTATCCTGTTTTCCTGGGTGCTGTTCATTACTACGGGAATGAAGGGAGGGAAAGATCCACTTTAAGCCATGGGGTTTTTGGTGGTTCTCAATGTCTCTTTCACCAGGGAGAATGTTTTCTGAAGTCTGTCCAGGAAATTTGGTTCTGAGAGCAGCCTGCTAATTTGAGCTTCTTCAGAGCCAAAGGGGTGCCATGGCAGTGGAATTTGCCCATGTGAGTCCGTTCAGGTGCCCCAACCAGGTGCCACAGGCCCGGTGAATTCAATACCAGACATTTGCTGTCTCACAGATCCCGAGTCTAGAAGTCTAAGATCAAGGTGTTGGCAGGGTTGGCTCCTTCTGAGGCCTCTCTCCTTCATTTGCGGCTGCCTTCTCCCTGTGTCCTCACATAGTCTTCCCCTGTGCGTGACTGTGTCCTGATTGCCTCCTGGTATTGGATTAAGACCCACCCAGTGACCTCCTTCAACCTTAATTACCTCCGTGAAGACCTTGTCTCCAAATAGAGTCACATTCTGAGATACTGGGGGTTAGACTTCAACATACAGATTTGGTGGGGGGAGGGCACAATTCAGCCCATAACAGTGCAGTTGTATGAGATTCAGGAGGGCACTTGGGTCTCAGGTTTCATTCTGCCTCTGGGTAAGTGACTTTGGGGAGTGTGTCAGCCGGAGGTTTTGGTTGTCAGCGGCAGAAACAATCCAGGCTCACTTGAGCAACAGGGGAATTGAATTAGGATGCTGTTGAGTGCACACTGACATGACGGGAAGGCTGGGAACCAGACAGAAACCCTGGCACCATGGGGGATGGGACTCAGAAGCCCCAGGAACTGCACTGTGGTGGAAATGCTTGGATCAGGGTGTGGTAGAGTGCCAATGGACAGCTCCCTGCCAGGTTCACCACTGTGCTGGGGCAGGAGGAAGAAGGACCCCGAGCCTTGGCCTCAGCAATGGGAGCTGGGCCCTAGGGTTCATAGCTTTGCAAGACCACCACCACCCCAACCCCGTCAGAGAGAGTGATTCCCAGGAGAAAATCAGCAACTGTCAAAAGAGGAAATGGATGTTGGGAAGCCAAAACAATGACAAACCAATGTCACATGACTTATTTCCTTGCTTGAGAAAAGGGGGCTGGATTGGGCAACCTCTAGGTCTGTCTTCATTAAACATTGACTAAAGCTCCCTACCACTTCTTTCTTGAGTTCCTCCCCTTTCTTTGTCAGGTGGGTGTTGAGACTTCCACTCCTGGATTCTTTATTGCCTGCGGTGCCTCCCTGGCCTTTGACCGCTCCCCGGTGTTTCCCCCAGTGGAGGCGTTGGCCTCTGTTTGTTCAGGAAGGTCACCAGGCTTATACTGCTATAAAAAAGCAGAGTGAGCAGCTTTCTGGTATGGATCAGTTTATTAATGTCTTCTTTGTGATTTGTACTGGTAGTAAATATTATATTCATTATAAACAATAATTCAACCTGCCATTCTTTCTCTGGTCCTCAGTTACCTTGTCCATAAAACAAGAAGGTTGAATTAAATGATTATTAAGGTCTCTTTCAGCACCAGCTCTGTTGGATTCCATGAAAATTAAACTCCTCAGGGTAGGTAGTCTGTGGGGGTTGACTGTGAGGCATCCCCCTAGAACTTGGAAATGGAAAATGTGATTTCCCTCTAAGGGAAAAGTTATAAAACTAGCTGGCACCAGATCAAAGGAGATATATTCAAAGTCTCCTTAAAGGGACAGGATGGCTCTCAGACCAGAGAAGTCTGGCTTGACAACGCAAACATCCCCAGGGACAGGATGGCCTGTCAGAATAGGGTGGAGCATCACAGACCCGGAGCAAAGGGGGGCTGGAGAGCTCGTCGGGGTTTATTCAAAATGTGGCCAAGACGAGGCTGGGGCAAGGCAGTGGGCAGGGTGTCCACGCATTAGAAGACTCTGGACCCTCTGTCAGCTGCATCAATGTAGTAGAGATGGGGAGGAGCTTCAAGGTGTTAGGACAGGGATGAGAGTCCACATAGCTAACAACCCACTTGGCACAGGGCCCAACTAAGCTACAGTTGGAACAGGGCCTTAGGGTCCTCCTACCGTATGCAGCATTTATGCACTTATTTTCTAACGGCTGGGACATTTGTGGGGTCCTTGGTATGGGAAGAGCAGTGAGTAGGAACATATAGGAGGCTCATGGCAGAAGCTATTTATCAATCAGCCCAGAATTTTAAAAATATTTTAATAATTTACATGTTTGAATCATTCATTCTCTCTCTCTGATTCCAACTCCCCAAGCAATCCTTTGGTTTGAATGTGGTTTCCCATGTTTCTACCTGTAGGGAAAGAATGGGCATGACAGGCTTACATGATTGTAAGATGACTGTATTTTTCAAAGTAAACAAACAGACTTTCTGTTTTATCAGTCTCTTGGGAGCCTGATCACACAGATCACGTGACTTCCTCCTGTGAGAGAAATCCACTCTTGGCTTACAGACAAAGTCAACTGCCCAATTAAAAAAAAAATAAAACAAAAAAACAAAAAGACCCAAACTTGCTGCATGGAAATGCTTCTTAGAAGTAGCCAGCCAGCAACTCTTTCAAACTTAGAATCAGTGGTCCAAGGGTTTCTTCAGTATTTTTCCACAAGATCTCTGGCAGAATTTCCACAGCTTGTAAAAATTCAACTATAGACAGGCAGCTGATACAGTGGTTTCTTCTCTCTCTCTGGTGTGTGTGTGTGTGTGTGTGTGTGTGTGTGTGTGTGTGTGTGTAACAAATTTTTAGTAACACATTTATTTTCAAACAGAATCTCACAAAGGACCTCAATCTCCAGCTAAGCATATCCATATGCCAGGCATCTCTTCTTGGGTGTGTAGTAGACATCTTAAATATGAGATGTCCAAATAGCTTTCTTTTTTTTTTTTAAGATTGTATTCACTTATTTGAGAGAGAGAGCAGAGTGAAAGAGAGAGAGAGAGAGAGAGCACAGGAGAAGAGAGGAGCAGCAGAGGGAGAGAAAGAAGCAGACTCCCCGCTGAGCAGACTCCCAGATGCGGGACTCGATCCTTGGACCCTGGGATCATTACCTGAGCTAAAGACAGACGCTTAACTGACTAAGCCACCCAGGCGCCCCCTAAACAGCATTCTTGATGACCTGCCCTTTTCCACACCTGCTCTTCCTCATCAGGCCAAAAACTTAAAATCATTCTCAGGGCCTCTTTTCCCAACCTCTTGCTTCTGCATACATACTATATTTAGAATCCCATCCTTTCCAGGCCAGACCCCCCATTCACTTGCTGCCAGCCACTATCCCCTCTTGCTGCCAGCCACTATCCCCTCTTACCTGGGTCACTGCCATAGCCTTATAATAGGTCTTCCTGCTTCCACTTCTGTTTCTATATATTCCTTCTCTATGTAGTGAAGGGCTATGTTCACAAGTGTGGATTAGATCATATTTCCCTGCTCAAAGTGCGCCAGTGTTTCCCATCGTACTTAGAATAAAAATCAAACTCTTCGCTGTGGTCTGCAAGGCCCTCCACCATCTGGTTTCCTGGTATGTCAGTGATTAAACCACTCTCCCCTTCATTCTCTTGGCTCCAGACACACTGGACTTATTGTTGTTCCTCAACTGTGCCAAGTTTGTTCTCTGCTTTGCATTCCCTGTTGTGCCTGCTTAGAACCACTGGTGTCCTTGACTTTGAATGGCTCACTTCCTCACACCAGTCAAGTCTTTGCCCAAATGATACCTCAGAGGGGCCTTCCCTCACTATCTTGTTAAAAGAACCGCCCTGACTCATTCCTACCCTTCAGCTCCTTGATTAACTCCCGCCACCCACATGGCATTTTGTAGGGGACACTGTGGTGTGCCACCCAGCTCCCCCTTCAGGACCGAGTGGCACTCATGGCTTTAGCTGCTGGGAGTGTTGGCTGCCATCAGTTCCTTTCCAGGCATCAGTCTTTGCCCCAAGAAGCCGCTTCACCCATGTTTATGCCCGCCCCCCGCAAGCAGCCTGTATCCAATGGCTGGTCACACAGGGGTACAAATGCTGAAACCCCTGCTCTCAATGGACACGTCTGTGTTAGCCAAGCTCCAGAGCTTCCAGGAGGACTGGGTGAGGCTTCTGCTCCCAGTGTTTCTTAGCGAGACTTTTTCCTTCTGCCCAGCCTGCAGAGCCCTGCACAACCCCTCACCCCGCACATGTGTGCTTCCTGAGAACACTCCTGTAAATCTCTGTCTCAAAGTCTACTTCCTGTGGGCCACTACCTAAAATTATTTGTTTACTTATTTCCTGTCTCCCCAACAAAGACCGAAGTTCAATGAGAGCTGTGATATTGTCTGTCTTTTCCACCTCTGTATCCCACCCCAGATGCCTTGCATGGTGCCTGGCACACAGTAGGAATTCAATAAATAACTGCTGAATGAATAAGTGAATATATCCCCAGTATATATCATTGATGATAGTGAAACTGCTGGATGGGGGGACAGACAAAATAGGTGAAGGCGATTAAGAGGTACAAAGTTCCAGTTATAAAATAAATAAGTCACGGGGATGTAAAGTACAGCACAGGGAATGTAGTCAATAATATCATAATAACTTTGTGTCATGACAGATGGCAATTGGACTTACCCTGGTGATCAGTTCATAATGTATATAAACGTCGAATCACTAAGTTGAAACTAACTACCCTGCAGTTAAAAAAATCTAATATATTGGACTGATAAAAAGAAAAAACCTGATACATTGGACTTCATCAAAATGAAAAATTTATGTATGTGATAAAGAACTTGTATCCATACCATATAAAAAACTAACAAATCAATAGTAAAAAATAACTCAGTTAGAAATGGGCAAAAGACTTGAATACACAATTAACAAAGGAGAGGCATGAGAAACCAATAAGTACGTAAGATGCTCATCATCATTAATCATCAAAAAAAATTCGAATTAAAAGCACAATAAGGTTACATTTTATACCCACTAAAATGTTGAAATCAAAGGCTAATAGCACAAATGTTGGCCAGGGCGTGGAGCAACTGGAATTCTAATACACTGTTGGTGAGAGTATTAAAAACAGTGTAACTATTTTGGAAGCTGTTTGGCAGCTTCTTATAAAGTTAAACATACATTTACCATATGACCTGGGAATTTCACTCTCAGACATTTATCCAATATAAATAAAAACATCTATCTACAAAAAAAGAGTTGGAGAAGAATGCTCTTGCCAAGTTCATTCATACTACTGCAGACTTGAAACACCCTGAATGCCCATCAACAGGAAAATGCAAAATCGAATTGGAGTATATTGATACACGGAAATATCACTCATCATGACAAGGAACAAGCTACCCATACACAGAACAGCTTGTTGAGTGAAAGCAGCCAAACAAAAAGTACATATTGTGGGAGCCCATGAAAATGAAAGAAAATTCATCTATGGTGTCACGTGTCCAAGTGATTGCCCGGAGAGTCTTGTGGTAAAGTCTTCTGGGAGAGTCTTGTAGTAAAGATGGGCTTAGGGGACAACCCTCAACTGGTCTAACAGCTCCTGCTCTGCCTCCTTTTTATCCACATTTTTGCTAACTCTTGGGCGAGGGTCACCCAATGGACTACTACAACACTGCGTGTGCAGGGCAATTGCTTTGAGAAGGAATGTGAAATGCAGAGTACGTACACATGTATAAAATGATATCTGTGCTGTGGAAACAAATGAAGATCAACCAAGAAAAAAAGTACAAGTGCCTTTTGGAAATTGGGGGGGGAGGGGGAAAGAGGAGGCGCACCTCCCTCAGCCACGCCCACCACCACACCCCTTGAGAAATACCTGAAGGACCCTGCAGTACCTTAGGACAGAGCTGATTCTGGAGTCAGGAGCTTCATTTTCGTGGCCGGGCTCCATCGCTAAGAAGGCATTCGCAGTGCCTCCTCAAGTCAAGACGGGCCTTACAGGTGCATGAGCCCACTCAGCAGGGACAGTGAGCCCCCCACGCTGCTCTGGGAGAAGAAGGGACGTGGGAAATGAAGTGGCCTGTCTCTCTGAAGTCAGTGATAAATCCCAGGGATCTAGAGAAGATCCTAGGGGATTTAGTACCCCCAGTGAGATTTGGGGTTGGAGGGATGACCTGAGACTCTGGAACCCCAAGCAGGAGTGGTCCCTGGGAGAGAGACTACTTGGGCCCGGCTCTAGGGCTCGTCCTTTATTCCAGTAGAAT
Source organism: Ursus americanus (assembly GCF_024610735.1). NCBI lineage: Eukaryota > Metazoa > Chordata > Mammalia > Carnivora > Ursidae > Ursus > Ursus americanus. The sequence continues at coordinate 40,541,098 of NC_142139.1, read as the reverse complement.
GCCCAAGGAGCCATGGAGCCTGCTGACAACTCGTTTTCTGCTGAGCCCCTGTAGTAACTGTCCTCTATTTCCAGCGGTGGGATTCCCTGGAATGTTCAATGCGTCATCACCACAAGGACGTAAAGGCCATTTCTGGGTCAGAGAAGGTGACATTGCCTATTTGTTCTCTCCCTGTTTCTTCCCCAATTGTTCCCACATCTGACTGATCTTTTTCATTCTACTCTGCATGTTTGACAGCGACAGGAAAACAAGGCTGTCTGCCAGTTTCAGATGTCCCGACTTCTTGCCTGGGTGGAAACGTGCTGTGTTGGAATGAGATCGTGCTGGGGAATCTCTCCCCTGATACCGGGAGGGAAATGTGGCCAGGTGTGCTGGCAGACTCGCTCCCCGTGAAGCCCCCCGAGCTGGAGCCTCAGGGAGGCTTAGCCGACCTCTGTTCTCCCCTGCCCTGGGGGGAGACGGAGTTCCCAGGGCAGCTGGAGCCAGAACTAGCTGTTGGAGGAGCTGTAGTGTGGGTTTCAGCTCCTCCAGAAGGCCGCTGGAGCAAAGGCCACTGCTTGGTCCCTAGGAAGAGGGTCCGGAATTAGCTGGCTATTTTTTTTCTCCCCTGAAGCCCTTTCACAAAGCAAAAAGGAAAGTAGTCAATCCAGCAAATGTCCAACAGTCTTCCAGACAGTCTGGATATATCCATTGCAGCCCGGGCCAGCTCATTACACACTCTGAGGAGACCAGTCCCGGGTCCCTAAGCGGGTTGATGCTGGCCCACAGGCAGGAATGTTCATGAAGGACACAGAGCAAGAGGAGCTGAGCTGGGCTGAGGGCATCAGGGTCCTGGAGCCTGCCAGAGAAGACAAATCCCTTCCTCGGCACCACGGAGGCCACGCATCAGGGGAAGTGCCTCTGAGGACCTCAGGGAGGGACGTCATTGGCCTAAGTACACTCAGTGCTGCACACAAGTAATAGCCATTGAGGAGCAAACATGCTCACAGAAAAGCAGATAATGCCTCATCCCCGCCGTGGCTAAATTGTTTTTATAACATTCTCATCACTGTTCTAAAAGAATAAAAACAGGACTAGTGTATCATGTCCTCATCAGGGTTCAGGACAGGCCTGCGCTCCATTCTTGGCCCTGGCACTCATTTATTGAACTTAGTATCTTGGGCAAGTCCTCCCACCTTTTACTTTCTAATTAAAAAAATTTTTTTTTTTTAATTTCTAGGCTTTGAAATCTGTTTGTTAGTAATAATATAACAATTACTACCATTACTTTCCAACGCCCACTGTGGGTTAGGCACTGTTCTAGGAGCTGGAAAAATAGTGGTAAGTGAGTAAGCAGACAAAATGTGCATTCTTCAACCACACCAGTTAGGTTAACTGGGATGATTTTATGAAAAGAACTGTTAACTATAAGGAAGAGTTGGAATTAGGAACACAGTGAAGCTTGGAGGAGGGGCACCGCTAATGATCTTCAGATGGCCACGTTCTCCCCATTCTGCAGCTGTGGTCACTAAGAGTTACAGAATCTAGGTTGTGACAGCTAAAGTACTTGCCACAATGTGTCTGTTGTTAAGTCGTTGCATCTGACTTCAAGACCTCCCTGCTTCGGTTCCATGCTTCGTGATGCCGGAGGGGCACTCGGTCCTCCATGTTTATTTCGCCTTTGCCACCTGCCGCCTGGTAAATTCTCACCATAAGGGGCTCTGGAGGGAGGCGAGAGGGACTGCACCCTCCCGAGTGCTCTCTGAGGGTTTCCTGGCTGTTTCTGTCTAGCAGTTGCCACCATTGATCCTCGCAGCGGCGGATGAGTCCAGTTCGTAGTTCTGCCAACAGTTGTGGGACCAGCCTCGGCACACCCCTTCTAGGACTCCAGCGCCCGCCGAGCAGCAAGGACCCCTTCCTCAAAGGTTTGCACACCACTAGTACCGAGGTGCCCCTCCTCCAAGCTTTTATATGTTCCTAATTCCAACTCTTCCTTATAATTAACAATTCTTTTTATAAAATCATCCCAGTCAACATAACAGTGGTTTCTGTCTCCTTACCGGACCCTGCTTTTTGACTGCAGGCACTCAGATGCTGGTCTAGCTGATTGTAGGCCTTTGTTCTATCCACGGTCTCCCCCATGATGTCTGTCTGGCTGCAGGTCTGTGGGAAAGGAGGGTTAGCTCTGACCGCTGAGCCCTCCCCACCCTCTCAAGAAGATCTGGCTCACCTGTTGTGATAAAGAAGGAAGACAGTGCTTAGGTGGTCATTCTCCAGGGAGGGGGCATTTGCTGCTAAAAAAATACGAGGTCGGGCTGCAACAGCTCCTTTGCCTATCCACACCCCTTCTGAGAGCAGCTCTATTAAGCACCTGCCCTAAAGCCATCATCTTGCTTCTTTCCTGACGATGGGACCTGGGATTTGGGTCAGAACAGAGGTCTCTTGGTCTTGGGCAAAGTAGACCCTTCTTCCAAGCCCAGGGATGAGTCATAATTGGTGTAAGCCAGCCATACTTATCTCCCTCCCTTCTGCCCATGATCGGGCATGGCACTTGCTCTTGGCCAAGGAGACAGAAAGAAATGAGGCAGAAATTCCTAGGGGCCTCCCGTTGGCGAGCAGCCAGTACTGCCCCTACTCTTTCCTTCTAGCTAGACTTCCAGCACCCACCTTGGGACCATGAGATGGCACTGTTGTGGATGAGAAGCAAACAGCTAAGAGCAACAAAGCAAAGAATTAGCAAAGCAGAAGCAAAGCAAAGAAGAGCCAGGATTCTGCATGGCGCGTCACAGTCCGAACTCCTGTCTTCATGCTTCTTGTATGGGAATAAATGAATTGCTTTATGCCACTAGTAGTAGTTGGGTATTCTGCCATTCGTGACCAAAAGCATTCGCATCTGATAGAAAATAGCCAGTCCACATCAGCACAGCACCCCTGTCTCCTCCATCGGTGCCGGCTCAACCCTCACACCGGCTGCTGCAGGCTGCACCCCAGAAAAAGCAGTCCTCCTCCTGACAGCTGTGGCCATCGGTCTGTTCTGCAGCAGGGGCCCCCAGCACTCCACACATGCCGCGTTGTCCCTTGCTAGGCTCCCTCGCAACCTTCAGAGCAAGAGGCCATATAAATAAAAGGCCTTATGTTTTATATGCTAGTCAATATTTATTCAGCCCCACCAGAGCAGTGGACTGGAAGGAACAGAGAGACTATAAAATGTCTTCTGTACTGAAGCTTGAAATCGTGCTGGAGGAAAGGCGCTTCTCCGTGCTCTCACTGCAAAACAGTCTGCAGCCCAGCAGAGCTTGGGAGCCCTTGGGAAGCAGAGAGGCTGGGGCAATCTGGTGAATGAGGACAGAGACAGCCCAGGGCTGCGGACACATGGCAACAGCCACACTCTCGATGCAGCTCTAACAGGTGTCTTGAGCGGCTTATCTCAAATGCAGATGGACCGCTCCTCTCCTCCCTGGGAGGATCTCACGGGAAAGCCCACACTTTTAAGGGCTACAACTGTGGGGCCTTTCTCAAGTCCTTTGGGGGTGTTTGTGTGTGTGATGGAAGGCACCCCCCCCCGAACATCTTGAGTTCCTGCTCACCCTCACTTTCCCCTGATGCATACCAGTGCCTGTGTTGTGTTGCTTTTTCCACTCTCCTGCTCTCTTATCTGCACCGTTCGTCACACCCATTGTTCATCTCTCCCCCCCAACACACACAGCATCTGTTATTTGCTTCAGGCAGGGTGGACGATTCTGTCTCTACTCAAACTTTCAAAGCCCCCCCTGGACTACTCACTCAGGTCCCAAATCTGTTGCCTGATGCTTTAGAGCCTTCCCGTCTCTGCCCTCCGGTTTCAGCCTTATCTTCGTCTCTCCCTGCCATGTACATTGCTCACTGGAAGTGATTCTCCAAACCCGCTCCATGACCCCTTTCCTCCGAGCCTTTTCTGAGGCTGCTCTTGTTCCAGAGACGACTTTCTTCTTCACCACCAGGAAGAATCCCATCAAATCCACCAAGGCTTAGCTTAAATGCCTCCTCAGTTTCCTTCAATCTTCGCTTTTCTCACTGGAAGAGAGTTTTTCTGCATCTGTATCTCTAACAAGTCATTCTTGTTGCACTAGAATCAGTAGAATTTTCTGTTTTGTGTATGATTTTCCCCCTTCTTTTACATAGTAGATCAGTGATTCTCAACCAGGGGGTGACTCCCCATCTCTACTCTGGGGCCCATTTGACAATGTCCGGAGACATGTTTGCTAGTCACACTGGGGGGGCCCTCCTGGCATCTGGTGGGTAGAGGCCAGGGAGGCCGCTATAAACATCCCACAATGCACAGAGCAGCCCCCCTCCCTCCACAGCAAAGAATTATCCAGCCCAAGCTGTCAACACTTTAAAAATTGAGAAACCCCGCATTTGATTATAAGCTTCCTGAAAGCAGGAAGCACCCTCCCAATTCCTTTAATTCTCCACAGTATACAGTTTTGATATGTAATTTTGTTCAATTATTTTAAATGAATGACCGCACATGTTTAACATACATTTACTTCCTCTGTTTTGAACCCGTGTATAGATGCCTGCTGCCCAAAGAGAGATCCGTCCTCTGCATGACCCACATAATATTCCCGTTAGCCACCCCGTGTAATATATATAGGAGGACTCACAGCACAGCCCTTCATCATTGGCATTCTCTCAGTCTCTCCCCGCATTGCTGGGTCCCATAAAGCAAAATCCCCGCTCATATTCGCTCCACTCCTTATAGAAATGCCTTCACTAAGCTATGCTTTAGTATATTATGTCTTCTGTCTTTATGGTGGGTCAATAAAAGTAGCACTCTGCTGAACGGTGTTTCTGCGCTGGGGAACTTTAGTTAGCCCTATTTTGTACACTCCGCACACTCGAAGGTGACTTCGGAGCAGCCCCTTCATTCTACAAATGAGGACAGTCTGTTTCTCTGTGTCACTCAGTGTCCTTTATTCAAGGACCTACGTGATAAATTCCTACCTAACTTCAATTCCAGGAACACATTTTGCCTTTGTACATGTATATATTGTCAGGAAGACAAAAATCTAGGCACCCTAATATGCTTCTCTTTGTGGCTTAGCTGTCAGAAAAGTTAGCACCAAATTAAAAGTCCAACTGTTCGAATGGGCTCCACTCACGTGTCTGGAACATCTCTTTATTTCTTTTGCTTCCCTCAGCAAGAGCGTTATCCTTAAATACCTGCTCTTGTGCTGTTTTAATCTTTCAACTGCCTCAAGTCTTTTGGAAGTGAGTGGGTACAAATCTTAAGCAAAACAAAAGAAAACTACTTCGTGTTCTTGTGAACCGTCCCCTGTCGTTGGGGGCCAAGTGCCGGGTGGCCGGGGTGGAGGCAGCTCCATGCTTGTCATCTATGTCACCCTGGGCTTGTCACCTAACCAATCCCAGGGATTGCTACCTCATAGGCTTGGTGAAAGGATCAAACGAGAGAGGACACGTCGATGAGAGCACCTTTCTGTGTCTGCCCGGTAACAGATGAGTCAAGCGCACATTTCCTACATCAAGTTCAGCCTTGTTTATGAAGTCCACGGTGCTGTACTTGCTCCACTGAGGGTCTCAGCCACTTTTCAGTAATAGGAACAAATTTCACTTTCACAGAGCTGCTGCTTCTTTTAAGAGGGAGGGGGAGGGGCAGAGGGAGAGAGAGAAAAATTCTTAAGCAGAGCCTGAGGGAGGGCTCGATCCCACAACCCTGAGATCATGACCTCAGCCAAAGCCAAGAGTTGGACACTTAACCGCCTGAGCTCCCCAGGCGCCCCAACATAGATTCTTACAGTTATCATTTATCCCCCTATTTAAAGCTAATGTAACTTCTACAAAGTTATCAGTCTCTGTTCCCGCTATTTTCTTTGGGAGGGGAAGTCATGTAAACAACAGCACAACACTCTGCTTTGGGCCCTTTGATTAGCTGTTCTGGGAGCTATTTTCAGAGCTTGGCACCGTCTGTGCTCCTGTCACTTAGGCTTACGGCGGGCCTTGAGGTTTCACGTTGTAAATATAGGGAATATGGCCAAAAAGGCTCCTTGTTTTTCTTCTTGCCTAAGATGGGATGAATTTAGAAACCAATGGAGAATACCAACTATTCTACATGTCTTATATCTACATATCATTAAACAGTTTCCCATTTATTTGGAAGCCCAGAGGCCCTGGGAAAAAAAGTCAAAGAGACAGTACAATTTCTTTTAAAAAAAACACTTCATTTTTTAGAGTAGTTCGATTCTCACAGCTCCTGATGAGGAAGTAAAGAACGAAGGCTCAGAGAGACCTCAGGGCCTGGCCTGGTCCTAGAGATGGAGAGGCTGTTCCTGCTTCTCGAGGCCTATGGCCATGCCCGTGGGGCCAGGGGGCACACTCCTCCCATGCTCCCTCAGCCTGCTAAAATTAAGACCCCAAGCCCAGAGACACTTGTATTCTTTACTGAGTTGAGAGGAGGAGATTTGGGATTAAAGTTCATGAACTTTGGGACACCTAGGTGGCTCAGTGGGTTAAGTGTCTGCCTTTGGCTCAGGTCATGATCTCAGGGGCCTGGGACCAAGCCCCACATAGGCCTCCCTGTTCGACGGGGAGCCTGCTTCTCCCTCTGCCTACTGCTCCCCCTGCTTGTGCTCTCTCTCTCTGTGTCAAATAAATAAATAAAATCTTAAAAAAGACAAAATTCGTAAACCTTCCACCTTCCAAAGCTGTGTAATCCAAATGTGGTCACCGCTAGCCTCGTGTGCCCCTTTACACTTACATTCGTTAATTAAAAGGAAATCAAGTTAAAACCCCAGTTCCTCAGTTTCACTGGCCACGCTTCAAAAGCTCAGTAGCCACACGTGGCTAGCACTACCCATCCTGGGCAGCTCAGACGTCGACCATTTCCATCGGCACAGAAAGAGATGTTCAACAGTGCTGTTCTAGAGCCTTCCACCTACAGGGGAATTGGTGCAGAAGAGAGACGTGGTTGCACACCTGCCATTTCTTACAGTTCTAAAACAGCATTCTCTTCAGAGCAGGGGCTTGGGGACAGGGGCTCTCAGCGGTGACCCCTCCCTGGGTCTCCCTTTCTGGGGGCCTGAGTGTTTGGCGCCTCGAGCCTCTCTTGCAATTACAGAGAGCTACAGGCAATAATGAGTCCAGGGAGCGATTGGCGATTGTCCTTTGCTCCAAATGTGTGTGTACATTCAGAAGTGTGTCCCAGTCAGTGACCCTGGGGCAACCTCACATACGTCCAAGAAATGTTGCCCTGAAAGCATTTACTGTCTCGGGCGGGGTCCCCCTTCAAGCATAGCCATGGCAAGAGGTCCCAGTATCTACCCCAAACAGAAAGAGTGCGGGATCATTTGGTTTCTACAAGGCCAAGCTGGCTTTACATTTGCTCCTTTTATATTGGTTCAGAGAAATAAAGTGTCCAAGTATGGTATGAGATGCTTCTGTAGTTTCCAACTTCCCGGGGAGATTTCTATTTTATATATTTCAGTACATAAAAATATACAAACTAAATGCTATCACTATTGTCTCTCTGTGTCCCCGAATCCAGCTGACCTTGACTTTTCTTAATTCTCTGCTTCTCTGGAGGCTTTGGCTTGGGGACAGATCCCTCACTGTAGGACCCGCATGGTGCCTTTGAAGCTTAGAACAATCTTTTTTCCTTGTCCCAAAATAGTGCCTCTGTGATTACCCCTGATGCCCCGGCTGTCATTATCCCAGGTTTCTGGCTCTGCCTTCTCCTTATCCAGATAACGTCTGGCACATGGAACGTTGTGTCTTTTTTGCCCCCAATTTCACACTGTTCCTCACATACTTTGTTAATAAACACATGGCCATCCACTAAGGTCTTCCCATGTGCCAGAAATGGTGGTGAGTGCTTTATGTGTGTTACCTACATTTCATTGCACCCCCTCGGCGGCTAGCACCTTGTTCCAAGCCACTGTTACCTGTCCCCTGGACCACTGCAAATGCCGCTTTCCTTTGTCCTTGTCCCCTTTGGTCTATGCTCAGCTGAGCAGCCAGAAAGAGCCTGTTAAAACGTGAGTTGGATCACGTCATTCCCCGCCGCTCCAGCATCCTCTCTTCTGACTCAGAGCCCAAGTCAAATGGCCTAATCTGTGCCCCGTGCCCTGCCACTGCCCTGGCCGCATCTCCTACCACTTGCCCCTCCTTATTCTGATTCAGCCGCACTGGCCTCAGGGCCTTTGCACTTGGTTTTCTCTCTGCCAGATGTCCATATGGCCTGTTCCTTTGCCTCCTTCGAGTCTTTCTTTATTCAAGTACTACTTTCCCCGTGAGGGCTTCCCTGGCCACCCTGTTTAAAATCACACACACACACACACACACACACACACACACACACACACACAAACTCATTCACACATGTCATCTCCATAGCACTTACCACCACTAATAGGTCCTATATTGAACTGATTTATTTGTTTATTGTCAGTCTTTCCAAGCGATGATTCTAAGCTCTATGACAATAGGGACTTTGGTCTGTTTCGTTTACTGGCATATTCCCAGCACCTGGCACATTTTAAGGTACTCCGTAAGTATTTTTGATTACATGAATGAACTCTCTGAGATTTGTAGTCAGTTCTGATTTTGGAGGTAGGGAAACTGAGGCTTAAGGTTAAGCAACTGGCCTGCCATCACATGACTGGTCCCTCAAACCCCAAAGCTCATGTACTTCAGCCCAACACGTGCTCCCACCCATGACAATGACTAACGTTCCCTCGGTACCCTCTGGAGGGGCCCCTCCAGCCCTCACCTTGCACCTGCTCCCCGCCCACTCACGTGTTCAGGCAGAGGACTTCCGCGGCGCGTCAGCCTCCACGAAAGCAAGGTCAGCAAATCCCGCAGATGCCAGCTACCGTCAGGCAGAAGTTCCAGAAATGGCAGCATCCCTTTCCCATATGGGCCAGAAAAGCTCAAAAAACGCAGATTCTCCAAAGACTCGGGGGCAAGCTCACTGTACTCTCGGGTAGCCTGATATTAGGTAAGCTACCTATCAGACAGAGCTGGGAATAATGAGGGAAACCTTTTATTCTGACCCAGAACAGAGCGTGAAGAGTTCGGCGAAGAAAGCCCGCACTGTGAGCAGATTTCTCATTGTTGTGGTGAAGAGGTTACATTTTAAATTTAATTTGGATAAGCTATGGAGAGGAGAAAGAAAAGTGTTTTAAATATTAGCTAGTGAACAGATAGAACAAAACAAACGTTTTTTTAAAAAAAGAATAGGTTTGGAACCATTGGTACACTTTATTTTTAGTTTTTTTTAAATTGTGGTAAAATACACATAACATAAAATTCACCATCTTAGCCATTTTTAAATGTACGATTCAGTTGTGTTACGTATATACACACTGTGGTGTCACAAATCTCCAGAACTTTCTCATCTTGTAGATCCACTGAGCAACTCTCCATTCTCCCCTCCCCCAGCCCCCAGGGACCACCATTCCACTCTTAGTTTCTACGATCTCGACTACTCTAGATACCTCATATAGTGGAATGAGGAATAGCACAGTATGAGTCTTGTTGTGCCTTGTTGATTTCCCTTAACATAATGTCCTCAAGGCTCACCCATGTGGTAACATGGGTACAGTTTTTAAAACGAATTTTTGTGCCTGCTTCCTCTGATTAGGCTGGATGTAAAGTCCAGGGACTATTTTTAGAAACGCTTGTTTTTTCATAAGCATTTTGTCTGCATTTATGATGTGTAAAAATAATGCTTTGTTTACAACCTCTGTTCAAATGGTTGAGGCTTGCCACAGAGCAGTACTTTTCCATTTAATTTTACTTTTTCCATTAAAATAAAATCATTTATTAAAACAATCATCAATAAATAGAAAATACTATTTCAATAAGATATACAGTGAGGTGCATGGCTTTGCGCAGCGGTTGTCAGACTGTCCCCAGGAGTCCTGGGTCCTCTGATACACGTCAGGGCCACAGACATGTCAGTCGTCTGAGAGGACTGAACTTTGACCTCAACCCCCTCGTTTTGTTCAGAGCAGCTCTAGTTGCAAATCTCATGTTGTGGGGTCCTGCATAATATTTTATTTGAATAAAAAAGTTCCATAGTGTGGTGACGTTATTGTTGCCCACCAAATATTCTGGTTCTCCCCTCCCCCCACACAACCCCAGTCCAGGCATTTGGTAGAGTTGTAGTTCTTGACTTTCTGATGATTGGATAGAGCCATGGGACCAGTTCTGGGCAATGAGGGTATCGTTCTGGTCTGGAACATTTAATTCCCTGTGCAAGACCCTCCAGACCACTCCCATTTCTGCCTTTTCCCTTTGCCATGGTATTATGATTGCATGTTTGTGTCTTCCCAAAATTCAGGCATTGAATCCCCAATCCTCAAGGTGATGCTATTTGGTTTGGGGACTAGGGGCAATAATTGGATCGTGAGGGTGGAATCTTCATGAAGGTTTTTATAAGAAGAGACAAGAGAGAGCTGCTCTCTGCTCTGGGCCATGTGAGGGCACAGTGAAAAGACAGCACCTATGAACCAGGAAGAGAGCTCTCATCAGACACTGGATCTTCCAACACCATGATCTTGAACTCCCCGGCCTCCAGAACCATGAGAGATAATAATTTGTCATTTAAGCCACTGAGCTTGTGGTATTTTGTGATAGCGGCCCACACAGACTGAGACAAATGGCTCCTGGCAATGGAGTAGCTACTCTATCAGCGTGGGTCCCAGCATGAGGATGAGGAGGATAACATAGAGAGGAGCATTCAGCCAGTTCAAAATATTCAGCATGAGCTAGGAATAATTCTTTGTTGTCTTAAACCACCAACATTTCAGGGTTCATTTGTTACTGCAGCATAGCGCAGCCTATCCTGACTGATAGCCATAGTTTTTGAAAGCGTGAAAACCACCATTTTGGAGATAGCTAAATGCTGATGTAGATTTAGACATTCTTCACTAACTTTGAACTCTTTTTAAACATTGCTTAATCCAGTCTCATTTTCTGCGGTTTTAGGTTGGACTAGGGTTTCTTTATGGTTTCTTCCTCTTAGATGCTTACCTTCCACACTTGACTGGTCCTCTAGGAATTTTAGGAGTTTCACCGAATAGTTAACTTTTGTAACTTTTCTGCTGCTGCAGATTTTAACTTTCTCCAGGAAAGGAATCTTTTGATTACCACAGGTTTTCTCATTCAGCAGTGCTGCTAATACTTCTTCCTAACGCTTTACTCCCACCTCAGCTGTTTACAGGAGGGAAAGAATTACATATTCATTTCTCCTCTTGCCTCGTGGCTGAGTTATATTGAGAGGGAGACAGGGACAGACAAAATGAGGAGGAAGATGAAGAGGAGGAAGGAGGTAAATGAGAAGGAGACAAATATATTTTGGCACCTGGTTTATGTTGCTGATCTCTTTTTCTAATCATGAGCTTCTGAGTTAGTGTTTATCAAAGTGTGGTTCTCCTACACCAGAATCACATGGTGAGCTTGTCAAAAATGCAAGTTGCTGTTCAGCACCCACTGGGAGTATCAGGGTAATGCCCATGTACACTGAACTTTGACAAACACTGTTAAAAATCATTCTAATACCCCCTGTTGGCCATATATATATAGCATCAAAAGCAGTCTTTTCTTTGTAATATTAGACAATACCATTTTTTTTTCAGCCCAGGCTCAGTCACTCCTGCTGAAAAAGAAATGTTGTAGTCACTAATTCTCAGCCCACTCCAGACCTCACCTTTTCTAATATTAAACAGAGCATATCAATATTTTAAAATGGAGAAATAAAGTGATACAGTCACATTTTGTGTTACTCATCCTTTATATACTTTAAACTATTGCATTCTTAATTTAAAGGCAACACACACACTCCAAACAAAAAAAAGACAATCTCAACAATTAATTGTGATGAAGCCAAGGGAGCATGAGACAGCCAGGTCCTGAGCCCCAGAATTACCATAGAAGTAACACATTGATAACTGAAATCAATCTTCAATTACATGTCCAAAACTTGACATGTATTATCTCATGTAATCCTTACCACCCTTTGAGGGAGGAATTATTTTGGTTATTTTACATGGAGGAGAGCTAGACTCAGAGAAGTAAATTAAATTGCCCAAGGCCCATAGCTGGTGTGTGGCAGAGCCTGACTTATATAACTTATACCCAAGGCCACTGGCCTTCAAAAATTCACATCCTCTGCACCAAGCCATTCTCCCCTGTAAGGAGCACTGGAACAGTGGAGGGAAAATTCAGGCAGAATGGGGAAAAATGTCCCAGAGGTATGTCCACCTTAATCATCCTTAATTTATAAGAATGACCACAGGTTATAATATGAAAAATATGAAAAGACTACGGTGAAGACTTGCATCATTTGTGAAGAGAATTTGCCTGGTCAGGGAAAAAAAGAACAAAAAACAAAACGACTTCAAATATGGATGTTATTTCATTTGGTCAAAGTAGGTCAGAGAGTTGGGCAGAGTGATAGGTGGTTCTTTATCAGGAGCTGTGTTTGAAGGAATTAAAGTAAGATGGAAAGAATACAATGATGCCACAGTGCTTCTGTTCACCTGGGTAATATCGGAGTCTCTACTGAGGCCGGGACATTTACAGTTTCTATATGAAATGTCACCAAGACAGGTTGGCCGACAGAGACCATCCTAGAAATAACTGCCTACATGGGAAAAAATTCTATGTGCCCTTGCATTTCTAATTCTATTTCTACAGGACGAGGATGGGAAGAAAATAAGCTAGGAGGGTACTGTCCTCTTGTTCACGGCCATTATCAACCGAAGGTTCACATTCTGGTTCATTCTCCCTTCACCTGCTGGAAAGCCCGCTGGATTTCTCATAACCAGCCCTTGTTCCATACACCCATACATCGAGCCTTGTGCATAATTTTTGTTAATATCCTTTTACTTAGATTTTAATTTAGCTGGGTGTAGAGTTCCCCAGTATGTCTGTATCCTCTTCAGCCAGTCGCGTGCTGTGGGGATGTAATAAATGCTTATTAATAATAATGATATTTCTCTGTTGTGAGTTTTCTATCCGTATAATGAATTGTCATTGGAGGAGAAATGCTCTGCAATAATCTGTGTCAACTTTTTAATGAAAACTGCTGTATTGAGTGTCTGCAAAGAGCTATTCCAGTGTAAGTTATTAGAATACCATAGCGTTAATTTTTAGGAATTGATATATACTTATGTGGAGTGGCTCGAAAGTGCCTGAGCTCCTGGAGCAGGTGGAATTGCAACGTAGACATTTTGCTACTTGACATGCAGTGGGGCTTCTCCTGGTGTGGCTGCTTTGCTGATTGAGTCATGTAGATCACTCAAATTCGTCGTGATGGCTTCCACTTTAATCATTCTCTCACGGTAACATAATGGTAATTGGTGTCATTTAATCTACTGTGCTGTTTAATGCCCTGAGACTTGTGGGGATTTCACACAACCGATCACACATTAACCTACACTATTTATTTACTCCGTGGAAGAAAAAGCTCCCTTTTCCTCAGGCCCCCCAGCTTTTAAAGAAGCTGCCTGAGGTAGAATCCGTTCACCTGGGTGCGGCCCTGCACCGGGAGAGAGGTTTTCCCCATCTAAATTCTTTGGAGCTGTGTGGCTTTTGCACTTTTCCCCAGAAATTCTGTAAGTCCCTGAGCTGATTCACTCATGGGCGTGGGTCTCTCAAATTCGCGCGTGAATTTGCTCTCACTTCAGGGGCTAGCGTTGGAGGGCTAGGTGAACGAAGCACAGAGGTGAGGCGAGTTCCTCTCTAAATCAGGCACTCCTAGCACCCCGCTCTGGGAAGTGTGAACAATTAAAAACAAAACAAATGCAATGCTGAGAATTGTCCAAAAACAACCATGACCACAGCGACAACAAGAACACACCAACTTGAGGAGAGGGCATGGCTGAAGGAATGAGAAGAAACTACAGACTGCTCAACTCTGATCTGTTCCTGAGCTGGGTACCCTTGAACTCAGTCGGCCTCTCCAAATCCCCATCCCTCCTGCAGGACAAACGTGTCCAAGTGGCACCTCGTGGAAGCCAATCTTGTATGTATCACCCTCCCGTGGAAGTAAACGACCCTAGCAGAATGGGGGACATAAACTCACCAAGCACATAAATCACCATTATGGGCAGCTCTGCATGACTGCAAAGCATTGGATCCAGAACCTGACAAAACATTAGAAAGATTTGTAAATGGTTGTGGCTGTCGAGGTGGGAACCAACAAACCACATATCTCCAGCATTTTCAAATTTATTTTATTTTTGTCAAAATAGAGTACTTAACCTTGATCTTTGCTTTCTGAGTGGAAAATCAGGTTTTAGCGGGCAATCATGCCATCCGAGGTGCAGATCGGATCTTAGCGGGGATGCAATGGATCCCGGTCCTCGTAGGACTGTTGCCTTTGAAAGTGCTCCCTTGGGATGGGGATATGGCAGCAAAGGAGAAGGACGTGCAAATACTGAAGCCAGATGTGGCTCTCAGCTTTCAGTGGACAGGAAAAGCAGATTGGAAATGCAGCAGCGTTAGGAGTCGGAGTGGGGACAGGACAAAGGCTGGCTCTCTCTTAGGCAAAGGTGGATTCTTTCTTACAGGGGTTAAGCAGACTGTTTGCTCTTTTTCTTTTGCTCCTTCCCTGCTTTTTTGGTTTCTGTAATCTGAACACCAAGCAGGTACAGTCAATCTTCAGCCCACTTGCCTCCATTTTTCCTACTGGCAGTCGCAGCAGATCCTAATAGCAGATCATGGTCGGCCCTCTTCCCTGGAGTTCACACGTCGTCCCAGAACATTTCTTTCATATGCTCTTCAGCAACCTTTGACCAGCAGAGGAAGCTGGTTTTCAGGATGGAACTTATTATGTCCCCCGAGGAAACCCCGAAAGAGACTGTGTGTTTCCTAGCCACAGTTTTGCTCTAGTTCACCCCATGCTCAAAAAATATTTGTTGAGAGAATGAAAGGCTGTGACGAGTGATAGAAGCAAATAATCTTGGAGGATGGAGGACAGGATTCTAAGATAATATTTTGAACTCTTGATGCGCTTGATTTTATCTATTCCATTATTTGCCCCATAGAATAGCAAAAACAAAACGAGCTATAGTTAGAAAATAAACTGACAACCCATGCATACATTATTATTCTAAGAAACCAACGATATAAGGTTTTTAGACATTGTATAAGGAGATTAGTTAATGTCAGCTTAAGTTACATTTTAGTAACATTAAAGAAATACTTGCTCATTATAGAAAATCTAAATAATACAGAAAGTAAAAGAAATAAAAAATCACTAGTTCCATCCTCAATAAATACTATAGTGATTTTTACTATTTAAAATGTCTACTGTTTTTTGGAAATGGATAAATATATCTTTAAAATTATTTCTTCCCTTTTTTCTTTTCTTCTCTCCCTCCCTCTTTCTCTCTCTCCCTTCCTTCCTTCCTTCCTTCCTTCCTTCCTTCCTTCCTTCCTTCTTTCTTTTCTTTTTTCTTTTCTTTCTTTTTCTTTCCTCTCTCTAGTCAAAATTAATATCATTCTATGCAGTTTTGTAACCCACATTTTTTTCACTTAAAAATACATGTTGAGCATCTTTTCAGATAAATGTCTACAATTTAGTACTCGGAAATGAATTTCTAGTTTTCCATCAGGATGCAATTTTCTCTTGGGGTCGAATGCTGGATAGTAACAAACCAACATCTTTCAGAAAAATGCTTTTACGTAAGGCATATTAAAAAAGAAGTATCAAATTTTCTACTCCTCTTTCTTGATCGTCCTCCTTTCAAATAACTAAGAAGTTAAAAATTTCTGCTACCATTGAGATGACATTTCAATACTGATAGGTCCATTGGAAGGAAGTTCGTGGTTATATGAAAAGTTGGGGCTTTCAGCTGTTCCATGAAGGAAACGAATGCTTGCTTTGCTTGGAGGCCTTTTCCAAATTGGAAAGGAGGAGAGCAAAGAACAGTGTCCTTTCCTCCCAGGAAGCAGCACGCTTGGGATCTGCTAGCTCTCAGAATTGGGCTTGTCCCTGAATTTTAGGAAGTCCATCCCTGCCCATAGCAGGAGGGCTGAACTAGTATTACCTAGAAACCACATCAAAGCCGACCCAGAGCCCTCCAAGTCTGTATGCTCTAAGCAGCGTTGATGAGCCCTTGCCCAGGATCAATCTCCCTTGCAGGTGGCAAGACTCAGAGCTGGAAGATTTTGTGGAGAAAATGCTTCCAAGAAACCAGAACTCATAAATGTTAATGGGCCGACTCCATTCTATGCCATCAAGCAAGCAGAGCACTGAAGCCCATGGACGTAGAAAACGAATAGAGGGGCCATGTCCAGGGTTCCCTTCAGCTTTGTGGTTTCTCTTTTGAGGTCTCACCAGAGTGCAGATAGAAGGCCAAGAGATGTCTTGAACTCTTTGCTTGACCCTACTGTTTGATTTCACAAAGGCACCTGTCTCACACATCCACACTTTGAACTTTGATGAGCTTGTCTACAGGGAGGGCTGTACCTAACCAATCCAGTCCCTATAGGCAGCAGCCTGTCTTGCTCAAATGATTTCCAAGAAAGGAGGTTGGCCAAAGACCCCTGGCAACCTTTCCAGTGGTTCATGACCAAAGCCATTCATAGCCCTCAACTCTTCCGCTACTGATAAATGGCCTCTTGGCCTTGTCATCAGTGAAAGAGAACACGGTCTTTGATAAACTCTCCTTTGTATCCTTGGTTCAAGCATCCCTGTCTGGCAAGGGATTGCTTGACTGCTGGCAACAGAACCCTACACAAGCTAGGTGAAGACAAGAAATTAAAAAAAAAAATTAAGATACAGGGGTATCTCACAGAATCCAAGGGCAGAAATGCAGCGGGGTCTCATGAGGGCCAGGAATTTGTAACTTGTAAGTTACAAATGTATTTGATGTGAGTGACCAAAGCAAACAACAAAAACCCAACAAAACAATAACCAAAAGCAAAACCACAATGTTTGCTTAAACTATCAAAAGGCTTCTTTTTCTCATGAAACAAATTCAAAGTAGGCAGTCACTCCTGTCCTTAGGAATCCAGAGGTGGGGCATTTGTCCTCATTGTTGCAAAGTGGCTGCTGCCCATCCAAGCATAACATCTGTGTCCTAGTCTGGAAGAAGGGGGAAGGGGCAAAGGGCTTCTAGTAAAAAGGAATGCTGGTTACATATAACCTTTTGGAAACCAGAGTTTCGACCCAGTGGTGGTCACCTGAAAGGAAGATGAAAGAAAGGGCAGCTGAAAGCAAGAAGAGGAAGTGGGTTTTTTTGTTTGTTTGTTTGGTTGGTTGGTTTTTGTTTGTTTTTAAGTAGACATACTGCTACCTGGAGCACAGTCTGATTCCTGCCCGTAAAGACAAGAGAGGAAGGGATATTGGGTAGCCGTTATCTCCTGCTGTGCAGCAAACTACCCCAAACCCAGTGACTTAACACAGCACCACTTTATTTTCTCATGACTTTGTGGGTCAAAGCTCAGGATGGATGGTTTGTCTCTGTGCTACAATGTCTGGGGCTTCAGCTGGGATGGCTCAGACGTGGGCAGGCTAGTGTGGCTGGCCTTCTCCCTTCTCACGGTATCAGCTGAGGTGCCAGGGCTGGAGGATCCAATACAGCCTCATTCACAGGTCTGGGGCTGACTGTGGGCTGGGGGCTGGGGCCCCTCTGTTCCCCTTCACATAAACTGTTCATGGACTTTGATCATGCGGTAACCTAGTCCAAACATCTTTCCACGGTGACTGGCTTCCAAGAGGTTTGAAACAGAAACTGTAAGGCCTCTGAAGACCTCTTCTGGAAGTCAGACAACACCATTCTCGACACCTGCTACTGGTCAAAGCAAGTCAGAAGGCCAGCTGGACTTCAAGGGGAGAGCAGACAGAGCCCACCTCCTGCTGGGGAAAGCGGTGTGTACACACAAGATGGGAGGAATTGTTGACAGCGCCACTGCAGAGAATCTTCCTAGCTGCTTACAGCCGCTGAGGCTACTCTTTCTTCTTCCCTGTCCACCTGGCACTTGCTTCTGTTTTTCTCTGCAGATCTGTTCATTCTTCCTCAGCACCCAGTTTGAAGGTGGTTGCCCTAGAACGGTACCATCAGCCCAGGAGTCTCCTTACCTCTGTGAGTTCTGACTCTATAGCCAAGTAACTAGAGTTGCTAAATCCCTATGAACGAGTATAGGGACAGGTCAGAAATCACTGGGCAGTTCTTTCTCTAGACTAGAAATCCCAACCCCTTTAGGTATTTCATGAATATTTTTCTACAGCTCCCTTGGGAACTAACCTTCAAGAAAAAGGCACAATCCTACAGTAGGTATTTGACAGTGTGGGTGGATGTGGATATTGCTGAATCATGGCTGAAAACCATTTGGAGAGCTTTTAAGAAGTAGTTCATGAAAATATAGTTTATATTTTCATTTTCAAAGCCCTACATCAAAAGCCCTACATCAGATTTCATTGTTATCTGGTCGGTGAGAGGAGTGATTTTTTTATCCTGATGTCTCCCTACATACACACATTCCATGGTCTGGATCCATTCATTTATAGACAAGGCTCCTGTTACCAGTAGAAGCACCGGTTCCCTAAAGAACAAAGAGACAAGCATCAACGAGGTCATTCGCCCTGCCCAAGCCTAGGGGGTTGAGTGTGTGGATAATCACTGCCTTTACCAGAATGCTGCACGAATGTCCTCTCGGTCCAAGAACAAGTGACAGAGATCTAGGTACTGCCCTAAGTTTGAAAACAACTGAAGTTAGAATTCTTAATCTGAAGTTCAAAGAATGCATGAACCCCCTGAAATTATACACAAATTTTAGCATGTGTGTTCATTTCCCCATAGCTGGAATCTTTAGCTTTCATTGGATTCCCAAAGGGGTCTCAGAACAACACCCCCACCCAATACACACCCCGCCACCAAAAGCCAAGATCTATTGAATGAACATACACCCAGGAGTTGCGATGACTGAACAATGATATGGGATTTACTGGGGCACTTTTTGTCATAAAGATCTGCTTGTGCTGGGGTGCTAATTTCTGGCATGTGAGGGACTGATGTCAAAATGGTCACCATCAAAAGAGGGTAGTTGCAAAGGGATCTAGAGTCCAGTGAAAGCATGAGGCCAGCACTGATGGCTCCGCATTCTTCTGCTGTTGAAACAGAGAGGAGAGGTACAGCCTTCTAAGCCCGGTGATCACAGCAAAGCACGTCTGCTTCACTGCTTCCCTGAGGAAAGACTGAGGGGTCAACCAGGAGCCCTCCAGCCCTGCCTCATCCCAGACATGTTTGGACTTATCCAGTCAGTCTCCAAGAGGGATCCGACAGTCTCGCCGAGTCATTGGGTCTTCCCATGTCCCGGGACAGGGGCTGTGAGAAGCAGGGGGTTGCTGGCCTGTGCCAAGGGCTTTCCTCCAACCCTAGTGATTCCGCTTCCTTCTCTGCCAAGTGTGGCTGGGACAAATGCCCTACTACAAGCAGAGGGGATCTGCCCTGCCAACAGTCACCACTAAGCCCTTCTGTTCAAGGTACATTCGTGCTGTTCTCAGATTTCAGTTTCTCATAAGAGATCTGGTCTCTGCTGGGTGTCCCTTGCCCTCCTTTGTGAATGCTTCTGCTCTTTTATGCTCTGCATTGGAGGTTAGATCCGATTTACCGAGGTAACCAGCACAGACCCATGAAGCAAACTACCAGAAGGGATGCACCAGGGGGATGCAACTGACAAAGGGCAAAACTCCTTCCATGGAATTCGTTTTCTTCCTCCAACCACCTGCCTCTCCATCCCTTTTGCTAAGGGAACTAATTTCTGCTAGGTAAATAGCCACGGGGACATCAATTTCCTGTCAGTGGCCGCAGCTTCGACAGTTCCTGTCCTTCATTCTAACACGTGAACGCTTTGCCTAAACTGCACATTTCTCTTTTGCGCATCTTGAAAGCCTGCTCTGTCCTGGCTCATAGTCTCGGAGCCTGCTGTTTATGCGAACCGGGATGGCATGTAGCAGCTCCACACAGGTGTGTCCAAGCGGCACAGAGGAGACATTCAAGAACGCTCAGCTTACTTTGGACGAGAGGTCAGCTTCAGAAATTAGGCTTTTCAAATCTGAGGAACAAATTTAGAAACTTACCTGAATATGTCTTTAAAAGTTTTTTTTTCTTTTTAAGACACACAAAAAGAGTTTGTGTCATTTTCTAAAGGAAAGGACCAAAAGATGGCCACATCCTACTAGGTGAGCGTTTCAGCTGTGGGCTAGCTCTGGAATTTTCTCGTGACTTCTGGGGCTACTTCTTGGCTGTACCCCAGGACTGTGAGGGAAGCCTCAGCTAGTCCCCTGCCTCTTTGAGTCCCACATGACTCAATGGGTATAAACATACCTACAGCACTTCCATATATCTTCTTACGGATCACTCTTCCAGCAACCCTATGAGATAGGTATTAATAACTCTGTTCTTTAGATGCAGACATGGAGGCTCAAAGGATTGAAGGTATTGCCCAAAGTCACACAGCTCAGAAGGAGCAGAACCCGGCTTGTTTTCAGTCCTTCTGAACTGAGTCCAGGATACAGCCCACTCCACCCAAGGCAGCCCAGCTCTCAGGTGCCTAAAAAATCTGGAATCCAGTCTTTCTGAGAAAACTTGAGATGCTAAATACTAGGGCTGGAGGAATCTCTTTCCCCACTGTCTTGTCCTTTGGCCCTGACCGGATGTACGTATTCTTTTGTCTCTTGGCCTGGAGAGGAAATAGACAGTGATGACAGTGTTCTGAGACTTAATTAACTAATCTCTTTAACATTCGGCTGCCTTGGGCCAAAGGGTCTGGGCTACATGATTTCCAGAAAATTCTATGCACAGAGAATCTGGCTTTTCAATTGCAAAACTCCTTTAATAAAAAGGAGGGGGGGGTCTTCTCCTAGGCAAGTGGGCAGGAGGAAAGAGGGGCATCACGGAGTAGAAAGCCAGGCCCAGTGTGAGGGACGCTCCCTGGGAAGTGAGCTGGCAGGAGCCTGGAAGGAGAAGTCTGAGGAAGCGGCTTGCAGCCCCGGGAAGCAGCTCCGGAGGCAGGCAGTGGCGCCACGTGACAGATGGGTGACCTTGGTCAGGGCGGCTTGTTTCCTCATTGTGCACCAGGCGGCGGTGGGGGGGAGGGGATGCCACCCCCCCCCCCCGAGATTTGACATCTCAGCCTCTGTGATAAACAAGGCTAAACAAATTAGCCAGGAAAAAAATTAATTGAATTTTATTGAGAGAATGTTTTGCTTATCTCGTCTTTGTTAACAAAACCTAGACAATCCTGGCGTTGTCTTAGCTTTTCTCCCTTGTCTTTTACAAATGGCCCACAATGCAGGGGACGGGCGAGAGGGGCAGGAGCATGTGCCGCGGGCCACATCCAGACCCTCGCCCGGATTGCAAGGCCTCCTCGGAGACCACTTTTTTTTTTTAAGATTTTATTTATTTATGTGACAGAGAGACAGCCAGCGAGAGAGGGAACACAGCAGGGGGAGTGGGACAGGAAGAAGCACGCTCCCGGCGGAGGAGCCTGATGTGGGACTCGATCCGGGAACGCCGGGATCACGCCCTGAGCCGAAGGCAGACGCTTAACGACTGCGCTACCCAGGCGCCCCATCGGCGACCACTTTTTATTCACCATTGAAGCCTGGGGACTGCTTCCACATGCTGCCCATGTGGCTTCACATCATTTTTCACCAGGATCATAATCCCGGCTCACTGATTAAGAAGAGGGGGATGAAGGAAGGCCCGGACCTGGTGGGGGGGGGGGTCCCCAGGGTCAGGTCCACTATGCTGTGTTCCCATGAGAGGGCTACCCTTGAGCCCCCAAAGCACCACCTGGAATCTCAGCCTAGAACAAGCCCTACCCTCAGAGTGGGGGAGAGCAGGAGGCAGCAAGCTCAGGGCAGAGTTTGGGGCTGTTTCTGTGAGGCTGACATTTCCTGTGAGGAAGGTGAAATGATGAGGTTGAAAACAGCAGGGTTTCTGTTTCATTTTTGCAGCCAGGCAGTCGGGTCTCAGTGCTCAGGGACCCTGGGATGTGCCCGCTGGCTGTTATCATCAGTGTCTGATGATCGTGCCTCAACCGTCCAGGCGATGGATGTCTCTGCTAGAGGCCGAGAAGCACTGCCCCCGAGCTCTGTGTCCTCAGCCTGTGGGTGAGCGCTCACCGTCGGCAGGACTGTGGGCCTAGGGCTCAGGAAGAGACTACTCTCAGTTAGCCACAGAAAGAGGTGGCCATCCCATTGCAAAAGCTGAAACTGAGAGAGGTGGGGGGTGGGGGGAACCTGGAACAGCAGAATTGCTTGAAATTAGGCAGCTCTGGTTAGAGCCCCAGGCCCCCTCATGCCTTCTCTGAAGAGATCACACAAGTGACAAGTGGAAACTTGGCCAGCCACTCACTGCTGGAAGAGAAGGAGCCTGGGAAAGAAGGCTGAGGCAAGAGCAGTGAGAAATGTCTATGGTTTCCTCTTTAGAAAAATCCAGCTCTGTGGCCACTGTGATTGCTTTTATGATTTGGGCAAGTAGTCTAAGGCCATCCGATCTGCTTTTGCAAGTATCAAGTTCAGATCCCAGGGGAAGCTAACTGACATGTCTTACCTCTCGTGCCTTTCCTCTTCTCGTTATCAAATAGGGCTTAAGAGTGTTTGTGGCAGCATTTTTCCCTCTCCCCATTTCCCCCACTTCCGGCAGATGGAGGATTCTCTGCTGACTGAGTTCTATGGACTCTGTTGTCTTTTTTTGATGGTAGAGCATTTTCTCTGTGACAAGTCAAAGCAAGGTGAGATCTTGGAATTCTAGACCCACACATGTCAGGGCATCCAAAGTTGAAAGTGGGAGGGCAGACATGTGTGGGGAGAGTGGGGCTCCTAGGAACAGCCCCCAGGCTCCCTAGCGGGGCCCAGGAGGGCTCAGCCCCAACTGTGATTTTGTCACTGGCTCAGCTCACACATGGAAAGACACGGGTTTCACTCTCTCTGGGTCTCCATTTTCTTGTCCATCAGAAATGACTGCTAATCCTGGCCTGTCATCCTCAAGCGGCCGTTTTAGATTGATTTTGTAAAGCTGGCAGGCAGGATTAGGCCATGCCACTCAGCAGAGCTGCTAGGGAAAACTTGCTAGAAATGCTAAAGACTGTTAGGGTTATGGGCCAGACTTGGCCCATGGAATCTAACGTGTTAGCGGAGCTGTGGTCTGGGGAGTGCTGAAGTTCTCTTGTTCTAGATGTGAAGGCAGGCTCGGCCTGTGTCTCACAGGCTTGGACTGCTAAGCACAGTTACAGTTAAACATTATGGAGGGCTTTCTATGAACCAGAGACTGTTCCGGTATGTCCTCTTCAAAACTGTGTGAGGTACGAGCAATTATTCTCCCCGCTTTGTAGACAAGGACACGTTGGGGCATGTTGAAGCAAAGCATCTTTCCTGTGACTCTACTGTTAATAATAGGCTGAAGTAGTATTTGAATCTAGGAAGTCTGCTTTCAGAACCTGAAGGTTGCCTGGAAAGCCCTGTGGAAGCATTGGGTGGCGGGGAGCACGTTGGTGTGAAGTCAACTTGACATCATCAAGTCACTGAGGGAGCCCCCTTCACTTCTCTGGGCCACAGGTCCCTCACCTGTACAATGAGGGGCTTCACAAAGGTCCCTTCTCTCTTTAAAATTCTAGAAAGTTGTAGTTTACCTGTAGCTGGGGACAATGTCTTCATTGTAGAGCAGCTGGACAGCCACCACAAGCAGAAGCAGAAGCAATCCAGATGTTATCAGAACACCCACAAGCACGATTACCGCCACAACAACTAGCCCTTATCAACAGGTGCTAGGTGCCAGGCTCTAAGCCCTTTGTAGTCCTTGTCTCATACAACAGACTTCTCAGGTAAGGCCTAATGCCATCCCTGTTCTGCAAGTGCGACAGTTAAGGCCCAGAAAGATTGATGAACTCACTCACGGTCACATAGCTCCTAAGTGATAGAGGTCTGGGGCATTTCTCCCTGCCCCTCTGCCCACCAACCTCATTCCCTTCCACCTTATGTCTGATGCTGCAGCACACCCAAGAGCTCCAGAGAAGGTAATGTTTGGGGTTAACACCAGAACATACTTCCCAAATGCAATTTCTGCCACTGGTTGGGGATAGGTATTTGGCCTGTGGAGACTCCTTGCAGGCCACCTAAGAGCTTAAGCTGGGTTCTGGGAAGGACAGGGCAAGCCTGGGGCATGGTTATCAAATAGGTCAGCTTCAACGGGCAGCCTTTTATCTGACTTCTACCATTAAACACCTTGTGGAACCAGATCTTGGAAACTCATGTTGGAGGGATCTGTCCCCACTTTCTTTTGATTAAATACTGAATTTAAATGTCAGCAGAGAGGTGGAAAATAAATAGGCTTTGCATTGATGGTTAATTGCAGTCCACATTTTGCAGGAAAAGTTTAACTGCAGACCAGAAAACTAGTGTAGGTTCCAGGGAGCAGGGAGGGGAAGAGGAAGGGCTTGGTTTCTAAGTGCTAAGAGGGAAGGTGCAGAGAGTGGGCAGGAGACAGTCAACATGTACTCCTTAGGTCACGGGACTGCCCCCCGGGAAGCTGAGAAGAGGGAGGAGGATGGAACGCTGGAGGATCTATCCATGTTGGTCAGAGCCAGCAATCTGCAGTGACGAACACCCAAAGCTCAGTGGTGGCTTAGCCCCAAGAGTTATTTTTCTCTAGCATCACTGACATCATAGCCCAAAGTGAGTTGGAGGCTGGGGGGTGAGGGGAAGGTGGTAGGCTCTGCTCCACCTGGACATTAGGGACCCAGGCTCCTTCACCTTGTGTCTCTGGCGTTACCTCCAAGGCTGGGGGCTCTTCACTCCAGCACGAGGAAAGAGAGATCTCGGAATAAGACACCTCTGCTCTCACCACCTAGACAGTACACCACACTCACTCTCATATTCCAGAGTAGGAACTAGTCCCATGGACCCATCTACCTGCAAGGAGACCAGACTTGAGCATACTGGTGCTGCCAGGAAAATGAGAAACGGGCTTGCAGAGTCTCTGGTGTAGCTCCTGCCACATTAAACTTCTGGGTTCCCTAAAAGTTGATCTCCAAGAACTTCCTCAAATGCTAATAAAACCTACTAGGTGAAGATCTCAAGAAAGTCCCAGGGGATTTCATCCTTTTCCCTGGGTATGTATCTAAGAGCAGATAGAAAAGCTGTTTAATGGTTTTCTGGGGGCAAACAGAGCTGTAATAAAAATCCTTTTGGTCCTTCTGATCACCATATTCCTGTGGACAAAGACCCAGGTCAATCTGTGCATTCTGAATGTGATGGTACATTTAGTATGATCTGTAGCTGATGGCTGCACGTTAGCTTTCTGCGTCTGGCTACTGGGTTATCAAAGCTTATGATGGTCATGTGTGCTCATCTGAAGACAAGTAAGTTCAACCAGTGGTTCTCAAACATTGGTGTCTTTTAGGATTAGCTGAAAAACAATAGCCAAACTGTGGAAGGAGCCGAGATGCCCTTCAACAGATGAATGGATAAAGAAGATGTGGTTCATACATACAATGGAATATTACTCAGCCATCAGACAGGATGAATACCCACAATTTGCATCGACATGGATGGAACTGGAGGAGATTATGCTAAGTGAAATAAGTCAAGCAGAGAAAGACAATTATCATATGGCTTCACTTATATGTGGAACATAAGGAATAGCATGGAGGACATTAGGAGAAGGAAGGGAAAAATGAAGGGGGGGGGGAACCAGAGGGGGAGATGAACCATGAGAGACTATGGACTCTGGGAAACAAACTGAGGGTTTCAGAGGGGAGGGGGTGGGGAGATGGATTGGCCCAGTGATGGGTATTAAGAAGGGCAGGTATTGCAAGGAGCACTGGGTGTTATACGACAACAATGAATCACGGAACCCTATGTCAAAAAGTAATGAAGTACTGTATGGTGACTAACATAACATTAAAAAAAAATTCTGTTAAGGGGCGCCTGGGTGGCGCAGTCGTTAATTGCCTGCCTTTGGCTCAGGGCGTGATCCCAGCGTTCTGGGATCGAACCCCACATCAGGCTCCTCCGCTGGGAGCCTGCTTCTTCCTCTCCCACTCCCCCTGCTTGTGTTCCCTCTCTCGCTGGCTGTCTCTATCTCTGTCGAATAAATAAATAAAATATTTAAAAAAAATTCTGTTAAAATGCAGATGTTTTTCCTCGCACCACCCCAGAGATTCAGATTTGATGGGTCTGAGATGGGACCCAGAACCTGCATTTTTTTAAAAGATTTTATTTATTTACTTGAGAGAGAGAGAGAGAGCATGAGAGTACAAGTTGGGGGTGGAGGGCAGAACCAGAGGGAGAGGGAGAAGCAGACTTCCTGTTGAGCAGGGAGCCCAATGTGGGGCTCAATCCCAAGACCCTGAGATCATGACCTGAGCTGAAGGCAGATGCTTAACCAACTGAGCCACCCAGACACCCCAAAATCTACATTTTTAAGAAGCATTGGAGATAAGTCAAAGCAAGGTAAGGTCCTGGGGAGTCCAGCGTGGAATTTTAAACCAAAGATTGCAACCACTAAATAAGACCATACATAGTTCAGTTCCTCAGCAGGGAGATCGTTTTGGAATATACTTCAATCCAGAGAACTTGATACGGCTGATATCACCTTAAGAAATAAACAAGCAGATGGGGCACCTGGGTGGCTCAGTCAGTTAAGGGTCTGACTCTTGATCTCAGCTTGGGTCTTGATCCCAGCCAGGGTCCTGAGTTCAAGCCCCGCATGCAGTCTACTTAAAAAAACAAATAAACAAACAAGCAGACTTGTAACTTGACATAATACACTGCAATGGAAAACACAGTCAGTTTTGGCCACAGGTCAGATGATACGGGACCAAGTCTTAACTGTCACTAACAAGTCAAACCATGTAAACTTAGTTCACCAAAACACTTATAAAATACACTTCCTGTTTCTTCTTCAGGGAGTGGGAGTAACAGCAGCCCCACACTTATCCTACAGAGTCATTGGATGATCAAATACGTTTAAGTATGGTAGTGCTTTGAAAACTATAAATTTCTATAATAGCAGCAGGTAATATCAATATTAGATAAACTGAGGGAGTTATTTACACTACAAAGGAATCATTTGCCTTACAAAGAGATTCCTTAACATTCTTTAACATTTAAATGCTTGCTTACAGAAAATTAATTGGGGAATAAGGTCAGAGGAATGCACTATTAATGCATTGTTAAAATATTAAGTTAATAAATCAGAGCTAAGTTTTCTGAAATGATCGTCTAAGCCAATAGGTTGATTTTAAATATTCAATTCACATCTATCCATTGCTAAAAGCAAGGTACAGCTCTAAATATATCTTCTTCATATACTTCTTCATATACATATACTAATAAAAATAGAAGTTTCCCTGTTATTTTTGTGTATATAGTTATCTTACTCTGCTTTTCCCCCAATTTCTTCCCAATGTCTGCTTCTCAAGAACAATTATTCAAAAAATAGCAGATGGGCTTATACCCAACACTTGCCTTTGCTCCCACTAAGCTCATCCTGGGTCCTAAGTCCACATCTCTGAGAAGCGGGACTGTGTGCTGTGGCGGAGAAGTTGGAGAAACTGCATTAAAGGCCTCCAGTCCTTCCCCTCTGCCTTCTGACACTAAGGCCAGGGATGCAGAAAGTAGAACTGTAGGTTTCTAGCTCTGCCATTGCAAGTAAAGATGGTGTGAGACATGGGCATTCTTAAGGGAGATGGTGAATTGGGTATAAATGAATAGAATGGAATAGGGACAGGGAGGACTGCTGAGCTCCATCCAGTCAGGTGGTAGGGCTATCTGGACAGCTGTGCCAGAAGAATTCTGAAACCTTATCTGGGCACATCAGGAAAGAAG
The DNA here is from genome assembly GCF_024610735.1 of Ursus americanus. Taxonomy (NCBI): domain Eukaryota; kingdom Metazoa; phylum Chordata; class Mammalia; order Carnivora; family Ursidae; genus Ursus; species Ursus americanus. The sequence goes on along the minus strand of NC_142139.1, from coordinate 40,513,269 downwards.
GCCTTCACTGATGAGTGATTTCTGCTATGGGCAAGGGGGGGGAAGGAACGACACAGTGCCATCCTTGACCAAGACAATGGCCAAGGAGTGGGAAGGGCTGGAAGAAGAGATGGTTGAATAGATTTCTAGGAGTTCCTGGCAGAAATGTAACTGGCAGAATTTGTTGTTTTTCTGTGAGTATATCCCAGACTTTCCTCTTCCAAACCCACTTCCCGTATCCCTCATCAAAACTACAACACGTCACGCATGTTTATAAACTTGTTCCCTTGTCCTTATCCCTCAGCTCCAATGATATCCCTCCCACTGTCAACTTTAATCTTGTGAACCCTTGGAAAATTCCCTCTGGCCCTTGGAAGTATCTTTTCTTTTCTTTCACCTCAAATTTCGTAGTACGTGATAGTAGGTAAGGTATTTGTTAACTGGTTTAATTTTTATTTCATTTGATGTACATTGACTCTATATGATGTACCAGTTTTCCAGGGCAGATTTTGTCATCCTTGGGGAGCGAGGCCCAAGAGGGAAGGAATCTTGCCGAGTGGTGCTCTTTGTTCAGCGCTTAGCTGTGGCTCTCTGTCCAGTCCCTGTTTCAGTACCGAGGCACTCGTTTCCCAGATGCTGGCCATGTTGGCCACTGACAGGTCTTAGCTCTCTGATGAAGGGTGCCAGCTTCTCTACACACCCATTGGCTAAAAGATGGTGGCTTGGATAAAGAGACTGCATGGATTCCAGCCCATTCTCGTGGGTTCCAGCTTAGCCTCGTAGGTTCCAATTTGCCCTACTCTGCCCACCTCACTTCGGTCTTCTATTCTGACCACCTGTCCTGCAGACCTCAGGCTCTAGCACCAGATACAGAAATAGCAGTCTCACAGAAACAGTGTAACCACCTCCCATGATAGCATAAAGCCAGATCCCTTTAATAAATGAGTAAATACCGTATCACATCATAGCTGATTTCTTTTTTTTTTTTCATAAGTAAATCAGCAACAAATGCTATCTATCATCTGTCCCTCCATCCTTCCAACCTATTTATTGTAGTGGTTCTCCTTCTTGATCAAACTCTGATTGATGTAGTCACCCCCTCAGGTGAAGGGAGTCCCTGAGACCAAGGTGACACCCACTCTTCCATATCCAATGACTAGTTAACATGCGGGGTATAAAGGCCCAGCCCTCTTGCTTCAAGGTGGGACAACTCTAGAGGGTCTTTCCAGCTCTTGCATTCACTGTGGGGCTGGCTGAGGTCTATTCCCACTGTACCACAGTTCAACGCCTCCCTCTACCCAACCTTGCTTTCTTTACTCCCCCACTCACCCTCTTGCTCCCCTGCAGCAATGGATCCCCAGCATACTTTTAATAAACTGCCTGCAGAGTCTGATTCCTGGAGAATCCAACTGAAGACATGCTTAGTTCAGTCCCATTCCTTTCAGTTTAACTAATTTTTATTCAGCATGTACTTAGGGCCAGGTACTGTGCTAGGCACTGAAAGGGCAAAAATGAATTCATTGCTGCTCCAAGAGAACACATTCCTAATGGCATAGGCAGAGATATGAGCAGATAATTTCAAGATCTAGGCATGCCCAGGAAAGCTGCAATGGTAGCACATAGCCCCTAAGGTTCAAGAAGGGCCTCCTGGTACACCTGAACTGAGTCCGGAAGGATGAGTAAAAGTGAGCCAGGCAAGGTAGAAACTGCATTCCAGACAGAGGGGACCACAGGAACAAAGACATGGAGGCCTACAAGAGCACAGAGAGTGTACCCGGTGCTATTAGACAGTAGAGTGTGAATGGCTGGAGGGGTATGGTGGAAGAGATGTCAGGCCAAGGAACTTGGGCTTTATTTTATGGGCAGTGGAGAACCATTGAAAGGGTTTCCACAGAAGGGCAATGTGGTCAGATTTATGTTTCAGGGACTTCAACTTTGATGACCATAAGGGTGGTCTGGCAGATGTAGCAGGCTTGCCCATTTATTCTAACCTCCTGGAGAGCCTGCCTCCACTGTAGCTCTTCTAGTGGGGGCTAGAAAGCTCCCACTGCCCTTGAAGGACTCCATTGCAGCTAGGGTTCTGGGTATGACTTGGGTGTTATTGTGTAGAAGTCTTTGCCCAAGGTTTGGAAGGTGGAAATGAGGCAGACGCTGGGCCTCTGCTGGTGGGGCAAGCCAGCTCACTTGTGGAGGGGCCAGGGTTTTCAGCAGTGGTTTCCTGCTCATGGCTGCTTCTAATCCTGGCTGTTTCCTAACTGTCATGGCTTCCTGATCGTGCTGGAATCCTGGTTATGGCAGTGGAGGTGTGGCTCTGGGGCTGGCAGCTGGAGCACCAGCTTCTGTACTTGGCACACACCTTCCTGATCATAAAAGAGGCAGTAGTTCCCTTAGTATCCAGGTTTGCAATGTGGCTGTCAAAGCCACTTTTAAAATGCTCAACCTGTTTCTTCAGCTTTCCAACCATTCTATAAGCCATTTATTGCCCTCTAAGCAATCACCTTCCGCCCAAACCAGGTGGAGTGGACCCTTTTCTCTGTACCTGAATTCTGATCAATAGTGGGACAAGACTGAACGTGTCGTTGGGTTGTTGCAAGTGTCCAGGCTGATGAGAAAAAGGGTCGTGGGGACAGAGAGGAAGGGATGCATTAGAAAAACATTTGGGGGGTAAAAGTAGCAAGTCGTTGGGGATTAATTGGGTGTCAGGGGTGGGAGGTGAGAAAGAAGGAATTGCTAAAATGACTATTTTCTGACATGGGGAACTGGTTGGAGAGAAATCCAGGTACTAAGATGAGGACTTCTGGGGAGAAGCAAGCTTGGGTGTAGGAGGCAAAGATTGATAAGTTCAGGTGCCCATGGGGTATTCAAATAATTTCTCTCTTTTTTCATAATTAAATCAGCTCTAAATGCATAATTATTTATTAATACCCATTTCTCCCCCGGATCTGTGAACTTCATGACAGCAGGAACGATATCGTTTGGTTCACACCTGGCACCGTCTGGTACGGAGTAGGTGCTTGATAGACATTTGTTGGGTGTTGAGTAAGTGCGTCGGATAATAAAAATCGCAATGATCGTACGTGGCACCATCAAGACGAGCGGTGTCAGGCGCCGTGGCTATGAATAGTAATCAGACACTCAGCAGTTGTTGATGATGATGATGATGATGATGATGATGATGTGTTTGACCAGGAGCCTCTCTGTGGTTAGAAAATCAAGCCAGAAGTGTAGAATTTCATCAACATTCCTCCAAAACCCAGAAAAATCGGCCAGACTCTCCTACTTCAATCAAATTGTACTTCTGTTCCATATTCATTAAGTGCCAGTCGTGTAGTAGGCCTATTAGGAGGTTTTCCCAGGTGCTTTGCAAATGGAAAGACTTCTGTTGATCTGTCATATACTTAGTGCAATTGCCAGCTCTTGTGAATCAAAGCCAAGTTGACTCCAGCAACCCAGGGTAAAGCATGCCCTCAGCCAGACTGATTTCCTGCAGCTGCTCACAGGGTACGGCAGCAACCTCATCATTATCTGCAACGTGGTAATTAAGCCGGGCTGTGATTGGGGCAGGCTTTGTCCCTGTTCAGCTCATTCACGACAGTACTGTGGGCTTGCTGGAAGGGCCCTGCCTCCTTCTATGAGGGTGCTCGAGAGGCCGTTCTCTGATCCATCAGTCCCGATGATGCTTTTTAAAACCAGTTATGATGCTTTCTTCTCTTCCTGAAGTGAAATCCACAGATAACACAACCTATATGCACACATAACTTCAAATAAATCAGTATCTTGCCTAATGGTAATATCCAGGCACTCAGGAAAATTGTTCGGTGATGATGATGATGATGATGATGATGATGATGATGATGATAATGTGTTTGACCAGGAATATCTCTGTGGTTAGAAAATCAAGTCAGAGGTGTAGAATTTGATCAGCGTTCCCCCAAAACCCAGAAAATAGGCCAGACTACATAAGGAAGGTAACTCACAGTAAAATGATGTGCATCTCAACATGCAAATGAGGTACAACTGGTTCTGAGGAAGTGCGCCGTGCCCGCACCACGTGAAATCCTCACGGATGCGCTTGCTCGTGCTTGCAGGTGCAGACTGGGCACACGGTACATCGGCGCCTGGAAACCTGGGCTGGAATCACCGTCAGGGATGTGTTTACCAGAACCGTCAGTAGTCCTCTGATAAAGTCCCAAACAAAATAAATGTGCACAGTAGTCACATTCTTTGGAAATTTACATTATACTGGAAACAAAACAACACCCCAAACCCCAAAACTTCAAAACTTTGTGGTAAGGTTCTAGGTTCAGATGATTAAAAACAGGTTTTTCACCTACATCATTGTCCGGTAGGACAGACCGAGTTATGTAGGACATAGACAATTCTTCACTGTGACAGCAGTCCCGGGCTGTGGTCCGCTCAATGCCGGTATGGTCACTCAATCACCGTGATGACCCAGAAAACTGCTCTCCACTTTCCAAATGCCCCGAAGGGGTAGCGCCACCCCCACTGAAACCCACAATATGCCAGCATGAGCTCCCCGGTCCGATCTCTCCATTCAGCAAACTACCCACCTGAAAAAATATGGGGCAGGAGGTGTAAGATAACTTGGGAAGATAACAGGAAAGTGAAGTGATTGTGGAACCACCACCCCAGCACAAGCGTGAGCATAAGTAGAATGTACTCAGCGCACATTTTACAGGGAGCGCACCTCTGGGAAACTCATAACCAAATAGTAGTGGAAGCTCAGTTGCCATAATGTCTTCTGCTTATACAGGGTTTATGCCTGGGATAGTGGTTCAGCCCAATGACCTGAAGACCCTATCTGGTTAGAAGCATCCAAGTAAAAAGATCATTAAAAAAAAAGACAATCATATATCAAAAGACTTCGCTATAAGCATTTTATTAGGGATTAGGGAATAATTGCTTCAGTTCAAATCTTAGCTCCATTACTCAGTAGCTGTGTGATCTTGGGTAAATTACTTAACATCTCTGTGCCTCAGTGATAGAAATAGTGCTCTTGTTATTTATTTATTTTTTTAATATGTATAGGGTGGTTATGAGACTTCAATGAGTTCATAGTTGTAGAGTGCTTAGACTAGTGCCTGGTGTAGATAATAAGTAGTACGTATATGCATGTTAAAATAAGTAAATACAGTTGACCCCTGTTAACAACACAGGTTGAACAGCACAGATCCATTTATACATGAATTTTTCCAGTAAATATAGTACGTACAGTATCATCAATGTATTTTCCCTTTCTGAGATTTTCTAAATAACATTTTCTTTTCTCTAGCTTACTGTATTGTACGAATACAGTGTATAATACATATAACATACAAAATATGTGTTAACTGACTATTATTGGTGCTGTAATTGTATATTATCAGTAAGGCTTCCAGTCAACAGTAGGCTATGAGCAGTTAAGTTTTGGGGGAATCAAAAGTTATACATAGATTTTCTATTGTTTGGGGGGTCAGCCCTCTCAACTCCAGTGTTGTTCAAGGGCCAGCTGTACAGACATTTTTCCCAAACAATGAAAATGTCTCATTCTTACAAAAAAAGATTTGAATAAATCAGGTATTACAAGCCATAAATGACACAATGGACACAACAGTGGAGATGCTATAAGCCACTTCAGTGAATGCAGTGTCAGTCTGGAGGAGAGATGGGTCCCACTGAAGGGCTCTGGGCGGACCAGCCTGGGCCACCCGCGCCTTGAGCCATCAGAAGAGGCCGAGAAACTAAGGCCGGGCAGCCTCCAGCCCACCGGACTGCAAGTGCATCCTGCACTCTGGGTACTTGGGAGGTCCTCATTCGTGGACCCTCACTGACTGAGCACCTGCTATGGGTGGGTACCGTGAGAGAGGAATGCACTCATAAGTGTGTGTTGTGCGCACGTGCGGGTCTGCACATGCGTGTTCCGACTCTAAGAGACATAAGGGAGTGTGAGAGATGAGATAGTCTGCATCCAAATTAGATTAAGCAACAATTCAATGTTGCTGCTAAAGAACATGGAATTGACTTTTTACCAGTCCTTTATTTCTGCCGCCAGAGAAGTTGTAATAAAGGAGTCCATACATCTTCCTCTCTGTGGACAAAACTCTCCTTGTCTGCCTCCTTCAAAAAGTGGGGAATGTCGAACTACTCAAACTTCTGCCAATAAAGGAAAGAACAAATCTCACTAGTAGAAGCCCCAAACCGTGGAGGTAACATATATATACATATATAAGTGTGTGTGTGAATATATATGTATATATATGTATATATGTGTATAGATATATATTAATATTAATATTGTTTGGGATTGGAGACTAAGGGACAAGAGAATAATTCCTCACTGATCTAAATCTCTTAGTGTCCTGAAATTTCTACCACTTAGCTATTTCTAAAGGACAAAAATTTGTCCTGGCTCATTTCTAAATAAAAATTAAGTTTAAAAAATGGATGTTAATAATGTGTGGGTACTTCGAAAAGAAAGGAGGGGTCACTTTCAGCAGTATTGCTGTCTTGCTTCTTAACTTTAAATAACCTAACCCACGGACAGTGGGGACAATACAAAAGTTGTAACAGTGGTAATTCCCATGGCCAACAGTATTGCTCACCAAATATCCTGTGTGCTCTCTCACACTTCTCAGCCTGACTTGTAGTGCCAGTGACATCTATGACTAGTTTCAGCCAATGGGCTAGGAGCAGAAGTGGTGTCTGGTACTCTGGACTGGAGAGTTTCATGGCTGCTAGTTACCCCTCCTCCAATTCTCTCTCCCCCAATCCCTGTAACCATATAAACCCAAAGCCTCAATCTTGGAGACATAATGGAAAAGCCTAGATCCCTGAGTCATTGAAGAGAGGAGAGCGGCTCTGGACAGTTACTTGAACTTAGAGAAAATTTTTCATGAGCAAGGAATAAACTTTTGTTGTCATAAGCAACGGAGATTTGGGGAATCATTTATTACCATAAGCTATCCTGACTGATACAATTCTGCTTCCACAATGGCTCCAAACAACCCCCGTTCCATCCTCCACTCTCTTGCTTTTCCCATTTCCTTGATTGCCTCTCACTTTGACTCCACATTTAGTTCCCCTTCACCCTGCTGCCCCAAGACTTAGAAAACCAGAGGGTATGGCCTTGCTGTTCTGGTTGACCAGGGTGCACCCAGCGTGAGACTTCTAGGATCCACTCTCTGGATGGTTGAGTATGGCCAACGCCAGAAGCTGAGGGACTTGGAGGCCAGGCAGTTCTTGACATCTCATAGGAGTTAAAAGAGGGAGCTCAGACAGGAATACATAGCAACTAGCTGGCCTAATCTCATTTGAGGATCAGGTTCTATGGGAGCTAGAGCGCAGATAACAGAGGGGGCGGGACCTCCTCAACCTGACTGTAGCTCCAGCCGCTAACATACATCCTAGAGCGTAACAGAGGCATGACCAATATTGGGATAAATTGATTAGTTTTATGAGGGTTAGGTTTAAGCAATATGGTATGAGATTATGTGTCACTCAACTCATCCTTTACATACTCTAGAGAGCACAGAGTAGTGGAAAGAACACTTGGTTGGAGCTTAGCCAACTGTAGTAAAATCTGGCTCTGCTATAATAATTGTGTGACCTTGGTCAAGTCACTAAACCTTTCCGGGACTCATTTTATTCATCTGCAAAATGAGAGGATTGGAACAAACAGACCCCTAGGTCCTTATCAATTTTAATAGTCTTTGATTCTGTAAGCCTGAAACTTACAATCGAGCTAGTACAATAAATGCATGTGTTTATCTACGAATACTAGTGGGGCCTATAGTCCTTTCAGACACTTGCTATATTTTAGGAAATTATAATGTTTTTTAAACATTCATACTTATTTTTTTAATTACATTTTCTTTTTTTTAAATAGACATTTGAGTTACATGAATCAAAAATAAAACCAAGGGTGCCTGGATGGCTCAGTCAGTTGGGCATCCAACTCTTGATTTCAACTCAGGTCATGATCTCAGGGTGGTGAGATCAAGCCCTGCATCAGGCTGTCTGCTCTGCTTGAGTTTCTCTCTCTCTCTCTCCCCCTCTGCCCCTCCCCACGATGTGTGTAATCTCTCTCTCAAATAAATAAACCTTTAAAAAACCAAAACAAAACCAAGAAGCCTCATTTCTTGTCATGATGACCACTTAGTAATGCATAGAACTGTTAAATCACTATATTGTACACCTGAAACTAATATAACACTGTATGTTAACTATACTGGAATTTTAAAAAAGTGTCACTTCTATCCCTGTTTCTCTCCATTCAATTAGGTAACTATTTTTATTTGTGTCTTATCTGTCCTTACAATTTTTCTTTATGCCACCAATTAATATTTTGAATTTGCTCTTTTTCTTACATAAAAGGTAACATTTTATATATAATAGTTCCTTGTTTGCTTTTCTCACCTCAGAAAATATGCTGGGACTCTTCCCCATATCAAAACATAGAGATCGTTTTCATTTTTTTGTTTCTGCATAGTATTCCATAGTATGATGGACCATGATTTATTTGAATAGCTCCCCAACAATGAATATTTGGGTTGTTTCCAATATTTTGTTATTTCATTGCTGTAATATATAACTTTATATATATGTCACTCATGTAGAAGAGATTTCTAGAAGTAGGATTGCTGAGTGAACGCATAAATAATTCTACATTGTGGTAGCTACGGACAGATGCCCCATCACAGAGTAGTGTCATCCTGCCTTCCCATCAACACCGCATTACATATCTGCTTCCTCACAGCCTCACCAACAGAGGATGGGGTCATACTTGGACTTTTGTTAATCTGAGAGGTGAGAAATTATATTTTCATAGAATTTTTCATGTGTATTTATCTTGTTGTCTGTGAGGTTGAGCACATTTTTGTGTATTTCAGAATAATTTGCATTGTATCTTCAGTGTCATGTCCTAGGCTCATTTTTCTATTAAGTTTTGGTCTTCTCTATTTTTAGAAACCCTTTACTTATTAGAAAGATTAATGAGCTGAAATAATTTTAACACTTTTCTATCATGTTTTCATGGTTTTGAAATTATTTTAAAGAACTAGTAACTATTGAGATAGTTTATTTAATAAATAAATATAATGAATTCTACTCTATGCCAGCTATGATGAGAAAAAATGAGTAAGACAAAGGTGGGGGGGAGTTCCCTTGAAAAGTCACAGTCCAGAGGAGGAGTTTAAAATCTAGTCTAGTATAGGATACAATAATAGCATCTGACATTGCGGTAGTCCTCTACAGTTTACAAATCACTTTCACATTCATCATCTTTTTTTTTTACATCACAGATAATTTTTAAGGTTGTATTAGTTAGTGAAAAGAAACTTAAAAATAGCAATGCCTTCAACAAAACAAAATTCCTCTGTCCCATAGAAGTCTAGCTGAGTGGTTCAGGACTAGTATTGGCCTCTGGGTGCCAGAAACTAGGCTCTTTAAGTAAGCCTCAAGTCATGGCTCAAGACAGTGTCAAAGGTACTCTCTATCTCTTAAGGACAGTTCCAGGGAACTGCTATAAGGCCGCTCCACTTACACCCCAGTTCACCAGAACTTAGTCACATCAAGTTGCAAGCAAGGCTTGCAAGAATTGCTCCAGGTTGCCATGTGCCTGCTAAAAGTGGGGGTTCTATTACAAATGAAGGAGAGTGGACATTGGGGTTCAATCTGAAATCTGCCAAAAAAATGAATGGAAAAGGCAACATTATTCTCACTATAAAGGATTAAAAAATGCAACTATCTACCTGTTCAAGATGTTGGACTGAGCACATCTTCTACCTGACACCACACACACACACACACACACACACACACACACACACACAAGGGAAAAAAACCATAAACACATAACAGCAAAGAACATGGAGAGGGGGCACTATCCATGGATGAGTGGTTTTAGTAAATTTCTTGCAGCCAGAAAGTACACGCAATAAACTCTGATGGGGTTCACAGTAGAGAATGGATTCAATCTGCCTAGAATTTGGGAGAAGTTCTGGACCTGAACTGGCAGGGAAGGCAGAAGGGAAGATTGAGAACTGAAACCGAAAAATGAGGACTGATTAAAAGTTCATATATGAAACAATTGCTCCCCACTCCCTCCTACTCCTGTTCCCAATACCCACACATAGAATGCATGACAGCCAGGAAATGATATGATCACCACTACTAAATAAATAAATAAATAAATAAATAAATAAAGGGAAGATTTATATATCCTATAGAAATTTAAAATATGGTATAAGAAGAATTTAGCTGGTGTGGTTATTGGTAGCACAGAATACAATCCTTCTTATTCTTTCTTTCAGAAGTCTCCAGAACAAGAGTCAGTTCCCTACCTCCCCCACTAGAGCAAAGCCCACCAGTCAACAAGCCCTACATACCCAGAGCTACTAATTGCTACTTCCTCATTCTTAATTATCAATGGACAATCAAGGTTACAAAAAACAACCACCTGAAAATAGCACCCTGATGAAACAAAAATAATTCAAGAACACAAAAGGACTTTAAAAAAATTCTCATCAATATCTTCAGAGTAATCATCTTGTTTATCACTCAAGCTGGGACAATGTAGAGAGTGATATGGTAAACTATTAATGTTTGTGCCAGGACAAACAGATATAAACCATGACTATCCTTGACAAACCAAGATATATTATCACTGTTATGGACTGAATATTTGCGTCTCCTCAAAATTCATATGCTGAAATCTCCTCCAGCAATGTGATGTTACTAGGAGGTGGGCCGTTTGGAAGGTAGTTAGCTCATGAGGGTGGAGGTCTCACCAGACACTGAATCTGCTAGCACCTTGATCTTGGACTCTCGAGCCTCCAGAACTGTGAGAAATAAATGTTTGTTGTTTAAGCGGTCCAGTCTGAAAGATCCAAATAGGTATAGCGTATGTAAATGAGAACAGGATGCTAAGAAAGAGGACCAATCAGAAACCAAGACAGAATTCTCAGAAATTAAAACATTTGACTGTAAAATTTTAAAGTTTAATAGAAATGATAGAATATAAAGTTGAGGAATTCTCCTAGAACATAGAGGAAAAAGAGAATAATATGAAAAATGAAGAAAAAAGGCACAAAAGATAAATTCCAGAGTTCTGCCATCTGCTTTTCTTTAAGAGTTCAAAACAGAGAACAGTAAAAAGACAAAGGGATAATAATAAAGGAAATAATAGAAGAAATGGCTCAGAATTTTCCAAACTATAGGGCTACCAAATGCCCAACAACAACAACAAAAGAATGTTTCTGTTTTTACATACTCACTGTGAAATTTCAGAACACCAAGAGCTAGAAGGTTCTAAGAGGTCCCAAAGAGAAAAAAAATAAGTCCCTTCTTTTTCTAATCCAACTGGCAGCAGATTTCTAATCCAAAACCACACATGCCAAAATGCGGGAGAATAAAATCTTTTGAAATTCTCAGAGCAAATTATTTTAAAACTAGAATTCTGTATCAAACCAAATATTTAAGTGTGAGGGTCTAATGTAGTCTGGGCTTGAACTGGCAGGAAGGCCAAGAATGAAAGAAGTTTACTTCCATATATGCTTACTGTGGGGGTTAGTTGAGTGTGTCAACTCCAGCAAAGCTAAAGCAAAACCCCCAGAAAATGGAATGTTTTTAAATAGAAGAAATAATAAAATTTACTAAAAAACTTCCTGGATACCAATTGTCAGCGACCTCTCAAGCAATTAGCCCAAATTAAAAGAGTATCAGTGGACTCTAAGAAAAATGTTTTCAAGAAGAATGGATTCCAAAAAAAAAAAAAAAAAAAAAAAGCAGGGTGGGTGAAAGGCTGAATATGATAAAGAAGGTGTCCGTTTCTTCTACCAACAAGAAAAAAGGACACTCAGAAACTCCAGGAAAAAGAAAAAATTGTACAAATAAGAACTAGACTAAAATGTAGCATTATTTTGAGCAATTGGTTGAGTGTGAGAAAGAAGACTCTATCTATTCTTGAAACATTTTTCTCTGAGTGATAGTGGGGTCGTGGCATTGGAACCATAGAAAAGAAATGTAATCGTGGCGTTCTACTCAGCTCTGTAACAATATTTACACAACCATGTTATAAGCACTGTTTTCTGGTTTTCAATTTTTAGAATCAACGTATAAACAAAGCAGGGGAAACTTAATTGTGGTTACAGAAGAGATAGAATTTGGGAGGTAGAAGGGGGAGGGAGGTGGAAGAAAGAGACATTTGGCTTCTAACCGAATGAGCAGTCAAAGGTATCATTGACTGTTGATGGAAAAGAATTAGAGGTTCTTCCACGGTTACAACAGAGCAACTAAAATAGCTAAAAGTTTCAAAACTTAGCAGGGAGTGGGGGGCACAAATTAAACCCTTATCTACCCTCGAAGGAAGTGGAGAGATAATGTCTACTGAGGTTGTTGATCAAGACATAGCAGTGTAAACGTATTATTTGAAGAGGCAGAAGAAACCACAAGCAGAACTAAAAACAGAAGCTGGTGAAAGGCTGTCGTCTTTGGGAAGTGGAATGAGGGTGAGGAGACGTGGGTCAGGGTACTGTTTCTTCATGTTACAAAACCTTTTGGACCATTTGATATTTTAATCATGTGCGTAAAGCATTCTGATAGAATTTGAATTTAAGTCCTGGAGACGCATTTCACTGCCACATCATAAAAATACTAAAATTGATTACAAACTAAAGAAAATAGTCACCATAAAGTGAGAGAAAGCAGAGAAACTCAGACAGGTTAAGTGATTTAGCCCAATTCACACTGGCCCATGGCTGATATACAGGAAAGCTGGAATTTGAACAAAAGTGACTATATGCCCAGTGGGCTGGCCACCACTGGGTCCATACGACCAAGGTGCCATCTCTGCTATCCAGGGATTTAGTGTCTAAGTGAGTTATTACCAATCCTACAAGGACCTTCCCTTTCTACACATCTGCTCCAGGTAAGCCCCCAAACTCAGTCCTGAGCCTTGCACACACCAAACCTCTTGTCTCCCTCCTCCTCCTGGAAAAGATAGACAGTCAGTCACAAGAAGAATTTGAATTCCTCATCCATCCTTTGGTGGTTGTGTCTCTTGAAAGGGATCGTTCCCATCCTGGACCCAGCTTCTCATCTGCATTCATCGTTTCCTGGTTAAGCAAAGAGGATTAGAATATTGAGAACTTCCACCTCCAGTGGGGAGCTTGACAGAAAGCCCTAAAGACTATAATCTAGAAACATAAATCAAATATGTATTTACATAGCTACGAGGCTGTTAGGGAAGAAATACAAGTTCCTAGGAGGTAACATACAATCACCTAGTTGAGCCCTGAGAAATAAAATATAGACCGACAACGTTGGGGTTTGGAGGGAGGGAGCCTCTTTCCTGAATGTTGAAAGGACTTGGGGTAGTTTTTGAATGTTGAGTTTGATGTAGACCAGACCAGCCTGGAGGTAAATAAACTTTGCCGGGTGGTGGGGGTGTGGTCACACTTCAGGTCAACAGCGGGTGGGTGTTTGGGGTTCTGGGTAGAAGGGAGCTGCCTAGGCCTTCACTGAATGTTGATGTGAATCCTGACTGGGAAACCATCTGTTTTTCTTTAAGATCTCTCCCGAGGAGCCTCGCATGTTACCGATAGAGCCAATGGGAGGTGAGGGGTATTCTGGGTAAGTGGTCCTCAAGTCCTGCGGGAGGCTGCGGAGTTTGTAGGATGCCAGGCGTCCGTGAACACGTTCATATGCTAGCAGGCATGGACTCGAACTGTCTTGGACATACAAACTACCTTTTCCCACATGCATATACGTGCTGTTGTGGTTAGTAAAATACAGTTTTATTTTGTTTATTTTTAAATACAAATAATTTTAAAGCATTACTCAATTGACAGTAACTTCTTACATTATGTGGTTTCACAAAGGACTTAAAATTACAACCACAGGCCTTTTCTGTGCTCCCCCAGCTCCTAATTAAATTTCCATGTTACACTCCGATCTCTATGCTTTCTTTTACAGCCCTTAACACAATATCTAATTGTATTTTTATTTTCATGGCCATTTATTGTATGTCAGTCTCTCCCGCTAGATTATACACTTCATAAGGGCAAAGAATGAGCCCCCTTTTTTTCACAAATTGTGGTCCTAACTCCTGGCAGAATGCCCGGCACATAGTAAGTGCTCAGTAAATATTTGATAGGCAAATGAATGAGGTGGCAGGGCTGGGGGAGGGTGTTCAAAAAAATTATTTGTTTGATTATTAAAAAATTTGGGAAACAATGATCTGGTTATTTTACAAGTATAACCAAGACCCAGAAGAGTCAAGATATGAGACTTACCAAAGGAACATGTTGGTTCATTGCAAACGTGGAGGCAATCGCAGCCCAGTGATCTGTCCAGCATCACTGCCAACTTCTAATAGCATTTATTTTTGAGCTTATTTGTAAGTAATGTGATGCTGGACATGATTCAAAGCACACCAAGCAGAGGCTCAGCCTCTTTAGTGATTATAATCTCAGAGTGTCCAGTGGAAATTTTATGCAGCATCTTTCGTGTTGACACTTTCTCAGAAGGTTTACTATAAACTATATACTTAGCCCCCTCAGGATGTATAGTGACGTCAGTCCCAAACAATGGGTCACTTAAAGGAGGGAACTCCATTTTCTGCAGCCCCCTCCCCACTCCATTTGCCCCTGAGTCCCCTACTGAGCCTGAAACTCAACTGTGTTATTTATGGAATGACAACCACTAGAGAGAACTATTCTAGCTGCTTCAGGGAAACACGCAGGATTTATCAGGTGTGGTACCTGCTTTAGAGGGAAAAACAAGCAAGTCTTCATTTATTTTCCTCTGCAGATAGGGTTCTTTCTCGCCAAAGATCTATTCTGGGTACACAGCAGCTGCAGAATTGACCTGCAAATAAATTCAACTACATTCACAGTTCCTAAAAATGACTGTGACCAGTTCACTCACAGAGGTGAGAAGAAAATATTTTCAGAGAGAGCAGAGGTACATAAGAAAAAGTTACATAAAACAAGCAGAAAAGGCTTGAGATCACATAAATCCAACGTGGACTCTTGTCTGTTAGGACGTAGCATTCACTCCAGTTATAAAGAAAAATCTCAACCTGCATCCTACGTGGGACCTGTGGGGCACGTCAATCCCCTTCTCCATTCATGGCTACCTGTCGCCATTGCTTGACAAAGAAAGTAGGTGGGAATATTTGAAGACTCTAAACTCTACTCCCAATGAAGTGGGACTCCCAGTTCTCACAGCTAGGAAATAGGGTGACCAAAACACATTTTTTGAAGATAAAATTTCCTTTCATTTTGTCAATTAATAGCAGTATCTGGATTTCTAAAATACTTTTCCTCAGGTCATATAGGTTGGTGTGCTCAGAGAAGGCCTCAGGACAGAGTGGTACGGATAACTAGGCTGCTTGGGATGCCAAGGGCCTTGTCGCTTGCTCGAGTTTGGGCTGCAAGATAGAGCATCTCAACTACCTTTCAAGTCCCCACCACCTAACGGAGCTGGCAGGTGACATTATAGAGGAGGAAAAAATAATTTCAAAAATAATTTTTCCTCTACCGTTCTTTTTTCCTGGCTGAGTCTCCCTATGATAAAAAGACAGATTAACAGGAGAAAAATGAATTTATGTTTTTAAAGATTTTATTTATTTATTTGAGAGAAAGAGAGAGCACAAGCTGGGGTAGGGGCAGAGGGAGAAGGAGGGGGAAGGAATCTCAAGCAGAGTGCCGAGCCCAACTCGGGGCTCGATCTCATGACCCTGAGATCATGACCTGAGCTGAAACCAAGAGTCAGCTGCTTAACCAACTGAACCACCCCGGTGCCCCAGAAAAATGAATTTAATTACACACATACATATATACATACATACATCCACCCCACGGAGACATGAGATGCCAAGACAGCCTGGCAGGGGAGGCTTATACACCATCCTGAGATGAGGAAAGGGACACGGGCGAGCCTCTCTCTTTTGGTAGTGGCTATTTGGAAGGGAAACAAGGTTCATGGGCGAGCTCCATGTGCCAGGAGCTGTGCTGGGCATTGTACATGTAATAAGCCACTTAATCCACCCAACCACTCGGTGAGGGGTTAAACATTCTCTTATTCTTGCAGATATTAAGAATAAACAAGTTCAGAAATATTAAGTTCCTTGCCCAAGGTCACGCAGCTAATACACAGTGGAGGCAAGGTTGGAAGCCATCGTTTTTTATCACCAACGTGAGGTTTACTTACAGGCAGGAACTGTGTTTATATCTACCAAGAAGCCCCTCCAGACACTGTGGACCAAGTCGCACTGTAACAGAATATAGGGAGAAATGGGACCGCCGTGGACCCCATCTTTTGCACTCGAGAAATTGCTTCTTCCTGCCTCGTGGGGCAAGAGGGCAGAGCCCCATTTTGGTTCCTCTGCAGGAAAAAAAGCAGGTCTGTAACAGGCACAAAAAGTTCACTTTTCAGACCTTCCCGTGACACTGCAGTATGTTCTGTTTCATGTGTCCTAAATTATTTGCAACAGGCGGCTGTGCTTGGTCAGAATCTCCGAGGTGCTCTGGGATTCCAGACGGGCTGAGGGCTGCCCCCCTGCTCTCTCTGGCTGGGAATAATACAATTCACAAATGTGGAGCATCTGGGGAATTTAGGGGCTAAAAAGAGCAGCTCCTGGCTGGACGTGGCTAAGATTCCTGGACCTCCGTGGTGTCGGGGAATAGTTTCGGGCATGTTTTGCTTTTGCTGTGGAGCTAATAATAAAGCAGCCATATATTCACCGTTACTGTATTCCAGGCACCGTATGGAGGACGTTTTACGGGTACTACACGCACCCATTCCATCAATCCTGACAGCACTGAATCCTCTCAGCAAGCCTAGAGGTAGAAATTGGCCAGCACATATTACAGATGAATACATGGAGGCTTAAAGATCATCAAGAACTTGCTCAAGTTGGTTTTTTTTTTTTTTTTTAAGATTTTACTTATTTATTTGACAGAGAGAGAGTGAGCACAAGCAGGGAGAGCGAGAGGGGGAGAAGCAGGGAGCCCAATGCGATGCGGGGCTCCATCCCAGGACCCTGGAATCATGACCTGAGTTGAAGGCAGACGCTTAAGCTTAACCGACTGAGCCACCCAGGCGCCCCCAAGAATTTGCTCACGTTTTCACAGCTTTAAGACCAAGTTGGGATTTAAACCCAGGCTGCTTGACCTGAATGTTCATAGTTTTAACAACAGTGCATTGCTGCCAATGAATTTATTGTGAAGTTAACAAATGTACCAGACCGGCTCCTCTCCATCTCATACCCTGCCCACCAAATGCTTGAGCAATTAGAAGAGTTTGAGTTTACTTACGAGGGGAATGGAAAAACAGCACTTGGGTTTGTCCCAGTTACATGAATTAATTCTGTCTTGGGGTTCTGATGGCAGCATAAACTGAAGAGCCCAGAATCCCATGATGAAATTATATTGTTAAAGTCCTTGGCAGTTTAGCTATTATTTTATGTAAAATATATGCATGGCTTCTGAGAATTGCTCTCCACCAGCAGACAGGATGAAAAAAATATTAGCAGTGATAGGATTCTATGCTATCATGCTGGTATTTATGTGCCATTATTGATAGGAATGCTGCTTGTTTGGAATCTGGAAGGTAAACAGAGTTTCAGATTCCAACCCTCTATTGTGGAAAGTAATAACCCTTCTGCATGGCCATGCAAATTAAGGAACTCTGAAACCCCAAACCTCCAATCATAGCACCGGCACACCAACATTCCAAACACGCCTCTCTCCCCAAAGAGAGCCTGGCTCATGCCATGGAATCTTTTCAGAGCCAGCATCAAAGGCTGCGTGAGGCCCAGTATTTGGGACATCTCATTGCAGCAGAAGTCCCAACGTGGGGTGAGGTCAGCGAGGGCAAATAACTAAATAGTTTTCTCCAAAACGCCATAGTTGGAATTCCCTCTCCTGGCCTGGGTTCCCTCCCTCCTGGCCGCTGCCCTCCCCTTGCTATCACGCATCCCCTAGTCTTACAAAGTCCTCCCCGCCCAGTGCCTGGCTGGTCCCCCACCCCACCCACCCGCTGCACCCGGCGCTGCCCAGCCCAAGCATAAAAGAACTTTCCTCCCGCAGAGAGGGAGGGAGCTCGAGACACGCCCAGGCTATCTATAGAAAATCCCTCTGGGGGTTCTGCTGACAAGTCACTCGAGATCCCTCCTTGGGCTTTATTATGTCACAGGAACCCTGGATGGAATGCAGAGGATTAAATTCCAAGCCCTTCCCTGTGGCTGGGCCCCGAAGGAGGGGAGCCAGCCGCTTTCCGCCTGGCTCAGGGGCCATCTGCGCTCTCAGGTGCCCCCTACTGAATGTTTTGGTCCCTCTCGTCCTGAGGCCTGCAGAGGCTCAGCGCAACAGTGGGGCTGAAGGAAGGCCCGGGGGCTGCTGGCAGCTCGACTTTCTGCTCTCTTACAGCCTGGCCGGGACATGGGCGTAGGCTAAGAACGCAGCTTTGACCCTCGGAGCTCACCGAATGGATTTGGGCAAGTCACTGCTCCCTCTGCGCTTTGGTTTCCTCACCAAGAGAACCCCTGGCCCACGAAACTGTTACCATTGCTACCTTGTTGAAATTGGGGAGTGGACACTGCGGGGGGGGGGGGAGCAAGTGCTGAGGGGGAATTTGGAGACCCTGATGGCAGGCACAGGTCCACGCACATTGAAGGATGACAGAAAAGACAGAGCAAGGAAACACTTCAAATGTGGGCTAATTCTCTTGAAAGGCAAGGATATTGCCAGGTTACTGAAACCTAACAGCCCTGTGTATTCCTCATCCATAATATGGGAGTAATGATAGTACCCACTAGATAGGTCCGTGGTGATGAATAAATGGGTCAATTCATTAAAAGGGCTTCAAATGGTGCCTGCTATGCACTAAGACCTTCTTCTTCTTCTTCTTCTTCTTCTTCTTCTTCTTCTTCTTCTTCTTCTTCTTCTTCTTCTTCTTCTTTTTCTTCTTCTTCTTCCATGAGTTACCTATTATTGTTGTAGTTACTATTATGAGATCCCAGAGCTTTTATAGTCAAGGATGCTTCGCAAAGATCACGAGTGTTGATAACATTTATGTTATGGCATGCCAGTCAGCCTGCTGAGCATGTAAAATAATCTAGCATTTCAGAAAATCCTGGGCAAGAAGTACTATCATTTCCATCTCTTAACACTGAAGAACCCGAGCGTTAGTGACCTGCTTCTTAGTAAGTCAGAGAGCTGGTAAGGGACAAGCATGGTCATTCCTGTCCCACCAGAGCTTGCCCACACCCTTGACCTTGCTGGGTCTTGTATGGAGACACAGGGCAGATCCCAGTACCTGCTTTCTTTCCTTCACACGGTTGTCTCCCGAAAAGTGCTGTGCAAACTCACGCTCTGCCCAGAAGTGGGAGGAATCTAATCTTCATGGAGGAAGGTAAGTCAAAGGAGGGAGTAATGACCTTGGGCAGTCACGGCGAGCCTGCATCTTTGTGGGATTGTCTTGCTCCTTGTAATAGAACAAGAAAGGACAAGGGGACATGGTATACATTTGATCTGAGCCAAAAGCCCAGGGAGGCCACATGTTTTATGAGAAGTAGACGGTTCCCCACTTTCAGAACTTGTCAGATCTTGGATCTTTCAATGTGTGTGCATGCAGGGGTGCATGTGCACGTGCACACTCACACACACACGCACACACACTGATGCTCTCGGTAATAATGCATCACCAGGCTTCCACCTTAGCAGAGTATTTGAAACATGTAAACAAATAATAAATTATGCCTGTGCCAATGGGGCATATAAGCAGTAACTCTAAAATAATACCCAGGGGAGCGAAAGTTGACTGAGACCATGATAGAACAACCCAATCTCATTGCCAATGGCATTATTTCACACCCAGAGTAAGTCGGCGGGGTTGTTACTTCTTGAAGGAGAGCTTTGTCTGTTTCTTTTTTCTTAAACATCAAATTTTTTCCCCCTTAAGCAATGCCAATCTTTCCTTCTGAAGGGAACTTGAAGAGCAGATTCCTTCCATTGTTACAAAAGGGATGCAGGTTGCTCAGAATTCCTGATGGCAAGGTTTTAAGTACTGCTCACTTGGCAAGGTGGGTGTCGCCGAGGCTTCCCTTTACATGGAATGCAGACCTTGGTTCCTAGGGGGAAGGGATCCTTTGAGGATCAGGTCCCTGCTGGATCCTGGGTTGAGCGATGATGCCATGGAGCAGACTAGAGCAGTGGTCTCCAAGGCGCGGTGTCATACCCAGAGGGTGCTATCCCCAAGCGATCCATTTGAAGTGAAGAAAGTATTGAATTTTTTACCTTTATTTTTATGTTATCAATACAAAACCATTTTGCTATTAAAAGTTTAAATATATTTAAAAGCAGAATAATATAATGAACTTCCCATGTACCCATGTAACCATCTTCCGACTTCAAAAATCATCAATTCGTGGCTGGTCTGTTTTCCACCATTCATCGACCTACTTGCTCCGCCCCCTTCTCCTCCCACATTTTTTGAAGCAAATGCCACCCTATAGGTTGGGAAAGGCAGTCTTGTCCATGCAGTCCTTGGACTTTCTTAGCAGGAGATACAGCGCCCACACAGCCTGTGCTGGGTTTCATTGCCTTATGTGGGAATATGTCTCCCTATTTTAGGCTCGATGGTTGCTCCTTTGTTCTGCTTAAGCATGCACACCAACGGCTGTCAGGCCCCCAGTTTTGTCTTCAGTATTTCAGACCTTATGGTGGAGCAGTTGGGGTCCTTCCACTCTGCGAGGACCTTCATGGAGGTCAACTGGCCTGTGTTGGCTGCTGGGAGAGACCCAATAGACACGAGGGACCAAAGCCTACTATGGGCTGATACTACTTTGTTCCTTCTCTATGTAAGTAAAATGTTCTACCTTGTATTCTCCTTGGTGATTCCAACACCACAATAAAAAGGGCAGAAGAGTTTGGAGTCCAACCCTGGATTGGTAACTAGTGCACAGTGTTCTGCTCCCTGGAATTGATAACTGGTGCTCTGTGTTTTGCTCTATACTCTATCATTACGACAATAAATATTTCAGCATATGGATCTAAACAAGAAGTCCTCCCTCTTTAAAAACATAACTACAATACCATCGGTATATGCAGAAAGCATCAATGATAGTCCCTCCATACAACTGAATATCGAATCAGCACTTACATTTCCTCAATTGTCCTATATATATAAATTTTTTTACAGCTTGAATTGGGATCCAAACAAAGTCCATACATTGTGATGGATAAATATCTCCCTTAAATCCCTTTTAATCTATTGGCCCCTCTCTCAACCTCTTACTCTATTTTTGCAAATTTTTGTTGAAGAGCTTGGATTATTTTTCCTGGTTAATCTTCTACAGGTTGGATTTTGCTGATTATATTCCCATGGTATCATTTATCATGTGCTTTTATCCCTTGTATTTCTTATAAATGAAAAATCAAGAGGCTCCCTCAGGTTCAAATTAAATATTTCTGGCAAGAACACTTTGTTGATGGTGCTATGGATATCTATCAGGAGAACATAATATTTCGTTGTCTCTGTTTTTGTGGTATCAGCAATCTGTGATGATCGTTGCCAAATCCTGTAACTCACTAGGGATTACAAAACGTGACATTCTATCTATCTGTCCTCATTTATTAGCTGGAATACTTCTGTAAGGAGAATCTTCTCATTAGCTTTTTGCTAACCCTGAGGCACAGTTCTTATAAGGAAGGCAGGACAAATGATTATTTTCCTTCACCAGTTTTCAAAAATAATAAGTTCATCACCTAGTATTCTTCAAAAGCAATTACCAGGTATTTTTAAAGTAGTTATAAACATATGAATTTGCACATATAAAATGTGGTTTAACCCATTGTGGTTGCTCAAAGTGCCCTCATTTTTGGCCAGCAGAAACCTATTCAAGTTGGCTCCTGAGTCCTTTTGACATGACCCCAATAATAATTGATAGCCTCCTTGCTTTCTGGTATAACAAGTTGTTCCAAGCATACTTCCCAGACTTCTCCCCCAAAGAGCTGGTTCCTTTTAGTGGGAAATGGTATCTAAAGACCACAATCTATACTTAGGGTTAGATTATCCTCTTTTTAAAATTCTAATTTATATAATATATTAACACTGCAGTAGAGAGAGAAAATTTATGAATGACAAAGAAACTCATATGTTCCAAGCATACTTCCCAGACTTCTCCCCCAAAGAGCTGGTTCCTTTTAGTGGGAAATGGTATCTAAAGACCACAATCTATACTTAGGGTTAGATTATCCTCTTTTTAAAATTCTAATTTATATAATATATTAACACTGCAGTAGAGAGAGAAAATTTATGAATGACAAAGAAACTCATATACCCAATACAGAAAGTTTAGAGACTTTCTATTTCTATTTCTATTTAATGTATAGACCTGGGAAATGTGCTTGAATTCTGATCCTGAGCTCTCTTCCTTTCTGGCAGTTTGGCCTGGGTCAAGTTCTTTTTTCTCTCTCAACGTCAGTTTCTTCAAGTGTGAAATGAACAACATAGTCCTAGCCACTTCAGAGGATATTGTGATGACCAAATGAGATAGGTGGTAGATAGGGATAGAGAGTAGGTAGATGATAGGTTAATACATACATACATACATACATACATACATACATACATACCTTGGCCTCACTCAACGAATGGGAGCTATTCATCGACTAAGACCAATATGGACAGAACTCCACTCTTGTGGAAGGTACCATGCCTGCCCTCAAGGATCTTGAAGACCAGAGGACAAGAAAAGCACCACTCATGGGAAGCTCATGCAGCATCCATTCTCCCAAGAACTTAAGAGCAATACGAAGGGTGATTTTTTTGGAAGTTTAGAGGAGAGCTCCCTGGCACCTGGAGAGGTCAGGAAGTCTCTATGAGAAAGATGAGGTTTTAGCTGGGCCCTGGTGGCTCATCCGAGGAGGTAGAAGTGGGATATGAGGTGGCAGGGAGATCATGCTGGGTAGGGGGGATGGCCAGGTGCAGAAAAAATAGGAGGCATCAAAATAGCAATAGGAGGAGAAGCTACTGGAAGAAACAGTCCCAGGAAGGAATGAGTGTCCCATGGTCCCAACCCTACACATAGGTGAGCATTAGGAAACAGGACCCGTTGGCTTTCAGAGCACACTGTGTCTCTCAGTAGTGGAGGGATGCCATACTGCACCTGAGAGGAAGGAAGCCATGAAGGCTTGCCCAGAAGGGCTCTTGGTGGTTGGTCTGTAGAAGGACAAAGCAGCCCAGGTGCTAGACAACTACAGTGCAACCTAGAATCATGTAGTCTGCTCTGGAGTGTGGCAGAATCCCCCACCAGGAAGGAGATGCTGCAGGAAAATAGAGACTTTCAAAATGGCTTTGATGACCCAAGCTCCAGGAACGCCAAGACCAGGCTGGCAGCAGCAAAGCAACACCAGGAACAACTAAAATGGTGTTTGGCCTCTAAAACCCTTGGCAGGAGTCTAGCTCCCATCTGGCTGGGCCACGTCAGGAGCTCACAGTGTCACGATTACATGCCAGACACTGGGTTAAGCACTTAACACACACTCTCCCGTTTAGTCCACGTGGTCAGCCTCTAAGATAAAGTGTTCCCATTTAACAGATGAAAACACTGAGAGTACCAGAAGTCCAGCCATTTATCGCGAGATCAATACAAGCTGAAGGTGGGATTCAAACTCAAGTCTGCCTCTAAAACCCTTTCTCCTATTCTCTTCACTTTCCACTCTTACTGACTGTCCCTTAAAATGATGACCAGATTCATGTAGGTACAGAATCTATGGTCGAACATGGTAGAAGCTGCTGGCACCTTCCACATTTTTTACATACGTGAACTCTTTTAGTTCTCTCGTGCCTTATGAGAAACTCTTCTATTAGTCTTATTTTGGAAATTGAGGCCCAGAGAGGTTAAATAACCTACCTCAGGTCACACAGTAAGGGCAGTGCCAGGATTCAAACCCAGGCGGTCTGGGTCCAGAGCTGGCATGCTTGATCTTGTGCCATACTCTGCCTCCCAGTGGGTGCCCACGTGGACCGGGTCTCTTTTCCATCCCTCGTTTCCTTTCCGATGCAGTCATGTGCCCGTCCGGGAAGCACGGCGGGGGAGGGGGCCGGAAGGCCGGAAGACCCGGGGCACCAGGTGTCAGAGTTGGCAGGTGGCAGCGCGACGCTAAGGACATCTGTTTCCTCGCAGTGGCAGCTCCGATACCCATGTGAGGTGACTTCCATTCCTTTTGGAGCTGAGTTTTGGGAATCTGAGCCATCTGAATTTTAGGGCTAACAGCGCACATACCAGGGAGGGAGCCCATCCAGCTACTCTGGTGTCAGAATTGTCTTTTTTTTTTTTTTTATTAAAAATTCTTCGCAGGAGGTTTTATAGGGAGAACGCAAGCAGGTGGTGTGAGGAGTGGGGGGAAAAAATCTTCTTTGTCCCTTGGGGACTAAGAGCAATGCCTGTTCTACTGAGATTTGTAGTCCAATTTATCTTCCTTAAATGACCACATAGGAAAATGATCACAGCAGCGAAGCGACATTAGGAATGTGAAATGGGTAAATAAAACGTTGGTGAGCGCTCTTGGCTGCTGAACCCACTTGAAAAATGGAGATCTAAGGAGCACACAAACCGAACTAGAAGGAGCCTTTAGAAGGAAGGCAATGGAACAAATGTCAAATGTTTATCTGGACAAAGAGAGAAACTGATGTGCACAAGCCCTCGGGCCCTTGCAGGGCTCTTTCTTCTTGAGCAAGGCTGAGCATTTCCACAGGTCATTTCCCTGCAGTGGTTACGGCCGTTTCTAGTAATGAGGGCGCTTCTCGGACTGTTCCTCATGGAAGGGGCCTTGGAGGTCACGCTTTATAGTCTGACCACTTCCCTCTGCAAATGAGGAGCCAGGCCCAGAGAGATGAAGTGACACAGCCTGATATTTGATGTGCATTTTCTTGCGGGATGTTTACAAAAATCAAATCATCCATCAGGTTGGAAAGCAGGCGAACGCCGCAGCAACCGCTGACATCCGTGAACCCTACTACGTTCCAGATCCCGGCGAGCCTTCTGCCAACGTGATGTCATCCCGTCTGCACAACAACCCGCTGAGACTGGTAGCCCAGCCCGTATTTTCATAGGACATGGAGGCCTGGAGAGATTAAGTGTCTTGACCAAGGTCACATTGCCGGGAAGTCTCGGAGCCACATCTCAACCCAGCCCCGGCTCCAAATCTCATGTTCCTTCTTTACTGCCTTCTGACAAGAATAGGGAAATAGTAAAATAAACCAGGACGTATCTCCTGGGATATTATTTCACAATTAAAAATCATTATGAACTTTATGTAGTAACATGATAAATGCTCATTATATGGTATTTTGTGAAAACTGTAATACTCCGTGTAAAAATATGCAGAAGAAAAATGGAAATAGAATGTTTAAATACTAACAGTGGCTGAATAGTATAAGCTTCTTTTCTTTCTGCTTTTTACCCATTTTAATTTAATGTAATGTGCTATAAGTCTTTTGTAACAGAAGAACGAATATAACCATTTTTCTTAAAGAACTAGTAGTATACTCCTAGAATCAATAAGGAAAAGGCGAAAATGAATAGTCATACATTTTTCTTTCTTTGGCGATAAAAGCTAATAAGTAATTGATTTGCAGCTTGAGATAGGAGACCATTATATAAAGTCCATACATAACATGATTCTCCTTCCACATTTCATCAGATGCAACAAAAACTAAAATTCAAAGAACTTAAAAACTGAAGCTACCCTATTTTTATGGCTTACGTAGCCGAGTCTATTAATAAAACAAGATGATAACCTTCCTGTGTTTACCAGGCTGGTGACTAATCATTCTTTCCTTCATCTGTAACTGAGCTCCAGCCAACATCAAGGCTCATGGACACATTGGGATAGAAGATTCCTTCCCGTCCACTCTTTCCTTCCACATGTGGAAGGTTGGGCACAAAGAGGTCAAGTCATTTGCTCAAGGTCTTGTGAGTCTTCCTGTTTAAATCCTGAAGATAAACTCCAAGCCCCTCGAAGCATGGCCCTTTTGTTTCAGCGCCAATCCCAACGGCCAGTGCAGAACCCTTCCTTCAGCGGATGAGTTAAAGCTTCAGTGAGGGCACAGGGTGAAAAGCCCAGTTGAATAAACATGGGCATGAGCAGTATCTCAATTCCCTGGGCACTACGCGAAAGGCTTTACAGGGGCAATTTAGCCCCTCGGGTAAGCCTGTGGTACAGGTAATAGCCTCAATCTTATTTTTATGCTGAGACATAAGAGGCTCCAGAGGACTGAGTCTCATGCCTCAAATGTTTAGCCAGCTGGCAACTGGACCAGGGTGTTAGCCTGAACGGTAGGACTTCAGAGCCAGTCCTCTCCCCTCCTGCGTCTTAGCACTGGAGGGGCTCACAGCGCCAACTCGCCCACAGGCGGGATGTTATTCCCGGAGAGTTAAGAAACTTGCCTGAGGTAAGAAGGGGAATTCGACTGAAAGCCAGATGTCTGTAATCCTGAAACATGGCCAAGGCCATTTTGTAGCAATCCAGTAGGCTTGATTGACCACCTCAGAAAAGCAATCAATCAGTCCCTCCATCCTCCCACCCAAGTGTGCCTCTTGGTCACCTTGGCCCCCTGCCCTTACTCAGCATGGCTCCCCATTTTTAATAGAAACCATGATCAAATGTAAGCTTGGCAACTCATTCAATATTCATTCAACAAACACATAGCAGGTTTCAGGCCTTTGCAAGGCATGAGGTGAGGAGGGGGTATAAAGTTCTTCTCCAGTGTGGTACGTGACCTCAAGAACCTTCCAGTACACCAGCAGTCTTATCTTACCAGACAGACGTGGAGGACCCCGACAGGCGATGCTCGTTGCTGCTACTCTTTAATAGTGAGCGATGCATGCTCCTATGTTTGCCAGGGGAATTACAAAAACATTTATATATCCTAATACCCATCAAGGCATGCCTGAAGCTCACTGCACTGAATGGCCCGAGTTCCAGTTCCTCTGTTAAAATTAAGTGGCCCTGGCTGAATTCAGGGTACACTGTGTTAACCAGCCAATGAGCAGAGCCAGGAAAATCGGTATCTGAAGAAAGGAGAAGAAAGAAATGAGCAGACATTTAAGGTGAGCCCCTGAAAAGCACATACTTGGAAAGCAATTGCACAGGAATGGGCTTTGGAGCCAGTCACATCTGATTCAGAATCTTGGCTCCAAACAATCACAGGCTGTGTGACGTTGGTAAGTCCTGTAGTTATTCTCAGGTTCCGTTTCAAAATCACTGAGCAATGTACTAATACCCACCTTGCACGGTTATGAGATTCATGATAATGGGTGCAAAATGTCTAGCGCAGAGTCTGCCATCTGCATTGCCCAATGTGTGGTAACTGCCATTATTATCTATAATCACTGGGGATTTCCACTAACCCTTGGCTTGCCTCAGTTGTAAATTACGTTGAGGATTTCCGAAAGTGAGGAAAAATGTCTTAAAGCAAAATTCGACAATCAGCGAGCAACATTTACTGAGTATCTGCTCTGGACTTCAGTGGGGGTGGGGAAGCAGGGAGTACTGCTTGCTTTTTCCGTGACAGTGAGAAAATAAAAACTCAAATTAAAATGAAAACTGAACTAAGAAAGCTTATTTTCAAAACACTAGGCTAAGCCTCTGTGGAGAGAGAAAATGAACTCACCGATTTGTTTCAGCTCCAAAGGCAAACTATAAATGAACATGGATATCCAGTTTTGACCAGGGTTGATCATCTAAGTATGCTCTAGGGCCACGTGGAGTCATTCTGCTAATACAAGCTGCTATAACAAATAAACCCCCGAAGAAGATATTTCTTCCCTATTCCCGTGAAGTCCAACAAACTGGGGTTGGGAGGGATGTGAAAGGGGTGCTTCCAAACTCCAGCTGGCTGAGCCTCTACCATCTTCAACATGAGGCTCCCAAGTCTGCCCTGGCATCGACATCCAGCCTACAGATGGGGGAAGCAGGAAGGCACACCTCTCACCTCTGTCTCCACACTCCATTGGCTAAAATTCAATCACACGGTCATACCTAATGGCAAAGGAGGCTAGGAAAACAATCTCTCTGTTTGTTCAGTAGGAACTGGAAATGGGTTTTCAGAATAGCAATCGGTTTCTGCTACACAGGGCACCTGCAAACACCAGGGATTCCATGTTTGGGAAATCTAAGACCCATTCTTTCTTGTTTTCATTCTTGCAACTCAACCCAAGTATTTAGTCCTTCAGTCCCAGTTTCATAGTACTACAGGCAAATTGGATACAGCACAGGGACAAAATAGGAGAATAAAATGGAGGGTGGTAGATAATAAAGACTCTAAAAGGGAAAAGTCAAGTGAAATTTACACTAAGAAGGAAAAAATCAACATTCACCCTCTCGGCTTATACAAGACTCTGAAGGTGAAGCCTCTAAGAAACCCAGGCGGCGTTCACGGAGCTGCATCAGCAGATTTTGCTGTGTTTTGACAGAGTTAAATTTAAGCTAGAGCTTGAGTCTTTCTCAAAATGAGAGCATTTGATTGATTGTATATGATTCCTGGATATTGTAACTCAAGCCTACACCTCCAAATAATACCATCTGTAATGATCACACCTTGTTCTGGAGAGTTGGTTCTTGGAGCTTCCGGACCTTAGAGAAATGGTTTCCTTTATTGGCATGTCTAAAACAAGTACGTACTACTCATGTAGGTCCACCTCTGGATCACTGTCTATTCTCCTGGACTCCATGGGGCTCTGGCTCAGGCCACAAGGAGCTCAGGCTGAGACTTCCCATCTCATCTTCCACACACTTCCACCTTCTTGCAAAAACTCTGCTTTGGAGCTCATATCATCTCAGCTTCAATTTGTTTTTTTATCATGACCCACAATAATAAATACATTTTATATTTTGACCCAGTACACACACACACACACACTTTAAACAAAAGTTTCTTGAAACATTCTTATCATTAAGAACAGTGCATTCTGATAATTTCTGTTTAATTCTATTTCAACCCATTAAAAAAAATGCTGCTCAGGACCACTAAATTGTTTAGACAAACCGTCTTCCATAGATTGTCATGTGTGCAATCTACTAGCCTACAGTCATTGGCCTACATTAGCAGAATTATTTTTGAGGCCAGTGAACTTCATCTCTGCTCCACTTTTCCCATATTCTCCTAAAACCACACCCTTGGCTTTTCCTCTTGTCACCTTTCAAGTCTGTAACTCCTGTATTTGCTTGGACCTAAGTCTCTTCTTCTTCTATCCCCCTATCCTGTTACACCCACTTTACCTACACGTCAAGCTTAATCAGGAGTTTTAGACCCTGACTCTTCCATTGACTTTTCTTTTTTTTTTTTTTAAGATTGTATTTATTTATTTGACAGAGAGAGAGACAGCCAGCGAGAGAGGGAACACAAGCAGGGGAGAGTGGGAGAGGAAGAAGCAGGCTCCCAGTGGAGGAGCCCGATGTGGGGCTCAATCCCAGGACTCTGGGATCACTCCCTGAGCCGAAGGGAGACGCTTAATGACTGAGCCACCCAGGCGCCCCCCATTGACTCTTCTTTATCAGAATCTTCCTGATCTTGCATCTTCCCCAATCTACACAGACTCCATGACTACAATCTCCTTATCTGTCTACCAGTCCACCACTTGGCATGAGATATTTTGGTTCTGTCCTCCTGATAACCAACCCTGCAGCTTGGTCATCAGCCCAATGGGCATGGCCAAGAAAGTGTAGACATTAAAGGGTCTGGGCCAGGCCCATCAACTGGGATTGGTGTCTACACTGAATCATGACTGCTTATTTATTCTTTAGCCCACTGTAATCCTTCCACTTCTAATCCCTCTGCACTGTTATAAAGACTGAGAAATGCAAATCATACTCTTTGGGCCTTATTTTACTCTCTCTGCAGCATCTGAGACTATCAACCTTCCAAATCTCTCCACATTGCTTTGATGGCTTCCACTTTCCTAGTTTTTTGCATCCTCTCTTGCCACTCCTTTTTAAGCTTCTTCATAAATTCTTTCTTTTCTCTCTACCCCTTAACTGCTGATGTCTTCAATTTCCTCCCTCTTCCATCACATTCTACAACATTCCAGGGCAAAGCCATCCATGCCCATGGTTTCCACTGCCATCTGCATGATGATGATTCTCACCAATATATCCTAAATCCTCAGCCCTTTGCAGCTTCATATCCAATGCCTACTGCATCCCTTCACCTGGGTGTCTCACAGAGCCTTTCAAACTCAACATGTCCTAAACTGAAGTTGGATCTTTCTCCCTACTTAGTGTTCTTCAATGGTTTTCCATTGTACTTAGAAAAAAAATCCATAATTATTACCATGGCCTTCCGGTTCTAAATGGTCTAATAACCTCTAGATTCCTGGTCCACCACATCGTCTAGACTTTTCTCATGACTCATTCCACTCAAGCCAAACTTGAAGTTCCTCCAATAAATCAAGGATGCATTTATCACAGAGCATTTGTCCTGGTTACTCCCTCTGCCTGAAATGCTATTGCCCCAGATCTGATCGCCACAAAGCTCTCTTCCTCATCTTACTCAGGTTTCTACTGAAATACCAGCTGCTCACAGCCTGTCAAAATAACATCCTTATCACTCTCTATCCCCTTATTCTCATTATTTTGCTTCAAAGCAATTACCACCGCATTACACAAAAGTGTTTATTGTCTGTTTACTCTGTTCACTAGAATGTAAGTTTCTTTATTTAGCTGAATCCCCAGCACCCAGTACTTGAGACAAAGAACTCAGTATATAATTGATGAATGAATGATTAATTTATCTCCTTCCCCTCTTGTATGCCTTGCCCCTAAACTGTGCTTTCTCTAGAATTCTAGGTAAAAAGTGTGTGATTTTCCCAATCATAGCCCAAGCCAGAAGCTTGGCCTTTGGCTTCATCCCCTATCTCTTCTCTCCACCCACATCCCATCATTCATACTTCTTAGTGTATCTTTCTAAGTCTCTTTCCTATTGCATTTGATTTCTCCATCCTCACTGCCATGACCTTGTTTACAGTGTCATGGATCCCACTGTAAATTTGATAAAAGCTATGGGTTGTCTTCTCAGGAAAATATACATGGAAACACCATATTTTTCATAAAAGGGTCTCTAGAGTTTCCAAAGACCAGTGTGAATTTCCCTCCCCAGGTGCCACTATGTCCAAGAATAAAAGTCTCTGGCTCAAAGATTCCTTATTTCTCAGCTGAATAACTGTGAAGTCTGCTAGGCTCTGAATGTTTTTGCTCCACCCCCACCAGAAAATGCCTATGTTGAAATCCCACCTACCAAAGTGACTGTATTATAAGGTAAGTTTTGGGTAATGACTAGGTCATAAGAGCAGAGCCCACATGAATGGGATTAGTGACTTATGAAAGAGATTCTGGAAAGCCAGCTCACCTTTCTCCATGCGAGGTTACGTGGAGAAGACAGTGATCAATGAGGGAGCAAGCTTTCATCAGACACCAAATCTGCTGGCACCTTGATCTTAGACATCCTGGTCTCCAGACCTGTGAGAAATAAACATTTGTTATTTATGATGTTCCATTATAGCAGCCCGAATGGACTGAAACAATCTCCTCTGACAGGTCTCCCCACCATCAATTATACCCTTCTTTTGATCCACTCTCCACAAGAGCCGCCTAAGTAATCTTTTAACAGTGTAGGTTTGTCCATGGCCTCTTATGTGTTCCCTGGAACACCTGTTGATGGTCCTCCATCACCTTAAGAACAAACTCCTCTATGTGGGTACCTCTGTGGTGCTGCTTATTTCTCCAGCCTTAGCCCTTTAGTGTTCCATACGCACACTCGGCTGAGCTATTCTGAAAAACTCCTCTCTCACACCTCTGTGCTTTTGACCATGAAGTTTCTTTGTCCTACCTGCCCCTCACTTTCCATCTACTTCGCTACCTGCCACTAATCTTCCCCCAAACAGCTCAAAGATTATCATGAAAGTGTTCCCTAATCTCCTGGGACTGAACTAGGGGCTCTTTCTTCATATCAGACTATATTGTGATCATTATCTTGTCCATTTTTCCCTGGTGCATCATGGAGAACAGGGGCTGTTTTGTGAATCTCTGACACATAGTAGGTGTTCAATAAAATTATGTTGAAGGGATGGAATGATCGGTAAAAAGAGAGAGAGGTGGAAGCAGCATGTTTTGGATTCATATAAATGGGGCAGGTGTAGCCAACACAGCTTCGAAAATAGGAAAATCCATATTTACAGAGGAGATAAAGCTGATAGCTCTTCCATTTACAAAAAGGATTCACCACAAGGGGCCTCTAAATAGCGGGTGCTTTAACCAGTCTATGTAAGTGTTTGTTTACAGATCATTAATCATTTTACAAAAAGGCCAAGAACTCAAATGCAGCCAATCGGAGCCTTTAGAACTGAATCATGAGGCTTCTGAAATTACTCTAATCGTTAACAGGAAGAAGGATTCTATGTTAAGCTATACAATTAACACGTAACTTTTCAGGAACAAGCCAGAGAGAGAGAGGGAGAGGAAGAGAGGGAGAGAAAGAGAAGAACCATAGTAACGGAAGCAACAATTTTGAAAAGTCTAACTGAAAGTCCCAAGAACCGCCTTAAGCAAGAACATCTCCATTCTTTTGTGCTGTGGAGGGATGGGTGGGCACTCTAAAATGATTAGACATTGACAAATAGGACTTCACACGGTCAGTAAAGACGAAGTTCTCAATTTTTAGTGAAGACAAGGATACAGAGAGATATTGTATTGGCCATCAATGTACACCTAACCAGTCAAATGGATTTACTCTGGCGCAAACCATAAATTTCACTCATCTATTCACCAAATACCAACTGAGTATCAGTTGAGCACCTGGCACATGTCAGGCTATGTGAGATAAAATTCTGATCAAGATCTGGGCAATCCCTGGCTCTCATGCATTTTAAAGGGAGGACCAAGCAATCAATTAACAAGGTAATTTACTACATTGAAAGTGGTAGCAAAGGAGTAAGAAGGTGATGTGACAGTGAGGGTGGGGATACAGGGACTTCTCTAGACAGAGAAAGTAAATGAGGCCTCTCTGGGAGTGCATCATCTGGGCTGAACCTGATGGATGAGAAGGAGGCAGCCGTGGAAAGACCTGGAGAAAGGCACTCCTGGAAAAGAGACGGTCAACGTCCAAAGCCTTCAGATGGGAAACATATAACAGCCAAAGGCCCTTAAACCAAAAATAGGCCACTGTTACTGAGTTCACTGGAGGAGCCAGGCTTGTAAGAGGTAGAAGATGATGGTGGCATGGACCAGGGTGTGGTAGAGGCAGACAGGTGTGGACAGATTGCAGATTTAGCTGATATGGGGCATAGAACTGTTGCAAACGATGACAGGTGAGATGTCTCTAAGGTCCATTTCCACTCAAACATTCTGTGACTGTTAACTGGGAGCCATGGCAATCAAAGTGGAGCTTTCTGTTGAGGAAATCTGTATGGAATGAAAGCTGGGAAGAGCCATGCTTAGGTCACACTGTGATGATTACAGGCTCATGAGTTTGGGGTGAGAATTCTTATAAATCTATCACTTGAGAAACCCAGAAGAAATCCATTCTGTGCATTCTAAAAGTTCTGGTCCTGGAGCATCTTCTTTCTTTCCCTGAGCCATGAGCACTCTCTTGGGGATTCTCTATTTCAGGGAATGGCATTCATCCAGCCAACCAGAAGACAGAAAACCATCTTTGACAACTCTTGCAAACTGACTGAAGTCCGGTTGGTTGGTCACAATTACTCTGTACTGCGTAGCTAATGGCAAATCTCAAATGAGCGAGGAAAATAGGGCTGTAGGTCCCTTCCCCCAACAACCTCACAATCAGAGCATGTCTCAGACCAGATTCTGCCTCACAGACGTTTATTAGCAGACAAGCTAAAAAATGGTCACACGACCAGGTGTGTAAGCTCAGTGGAGGACCAGCTTCCCACCATGTAGGCACTCAATAGCACCTTGCATGGAAAGCTCACCTTGAGGCAGATACAACTATACCCCATTGCAGGATTAAGTTAACCTAGGCTAGTGGTTCTCAACTGCAGCAGTTTTTGTCCCTCAGATTTTGCCTTCCAGGCAATTTATGGACATATTTTTGTCTTTCACAACTGGGGAGGCACTCCGAGCAGAGGCCAGGGATGGTGCTAAACATCCTAAAATGCATTTCATCAATCCCCAGGGTCTATATGTGCCCCTTCCTACATAAGTATATTTACTTATTTATACCTCTCCCTTCTACGACCCTAGTTTGGACTTTCAGCATTTCAGACAAAGCCTTCCTCCCACCTGCTTCCCAGCTCCCTTGTTTCCTCTGGTCCAATCTTCTACCCTGCTATCAGATTGATCTTCCCCAACGAGGACTGGTATCCTGTTTTTCTAAATTCTCCAGTGGCTCCTCCCAGCACAATAAACTAACTCTTTGCTCTCTCTCCTGCCTCTTCTATTGGGCATTTTGTTTTTATTTTTTGGGTTTTTTTTTTTTCATTTTTTCATTTTTATTTTATTTTTATTTTTTAATAATATTTTTTTATTTTATTATGTTAGTCACCATACAGTACATCCCTAGTTTTTGATGTAAAGTTCCATGATTCATTACTTGCATATAAACACCCAGTGCACCATGCAATACGTGCCCTCCTTAATACCCATCACCAGCCTATCCCATTTCCCCACCCCCCTCCCCTCTGAAGCTCTCAGTTTGTTTAAACAGTTGCTTTAGTATACCAAACTCTCTCAAAACTATATGCCTTTATACATGGTATTATGGCATACTATACATGCTATTTCTCTGCCTGGAAAGCCCTCCTGTCCCTCTTTCATACTCTCTTCCTCCTTTGTGGGCACCCAGAGCTTGAGCCTAAACTCAAATAGTGCCTCATCCTTTGACAACTCCAGGCCAATTCTGGGGTTCCTTTTTGACCTTGCCCTACTCTGTACAAACATGTTTTAAAGCAGATGTCCCAGTTGTCCTGTTGTACTGTGACTGCTTGCAAGTCTGCTGCCCTCCTGGACTCTAAATGCCTATATGACCAGCTTGTTGGGCCCAGCATGCTACAAAGTAGGCAGCAGTTAAATATTTGTTCAATAAATGATTACTTTCTATGCCCTGGGTTGTCTGGTTTTTGCTTTTTGTTTGTTTCCGTTTTTAACAGTTTTAAATTCTTCAAATTTTTAGAGGATAAAATGATACAAATGAGATACTGTGGTTTTCAAATTTTAGTGTGCCTAAGAATCATCTTGAAGACCTGTTTCAAATGCAAATTCCCAGGTCCCAAATGCCCAGGTAGTTTTTTTAATTAATTGACTTTAAAAACTGAGATATAATATATATATATATATCATGAAAGTCATCCTTTAAAACTGTATAATTCAGCTATTTTGTATTATATTCACAAAGTTGTGCAACCATCACCACTATCTAATTCCAAAACAGTTTTATCACCCTAGAAATAAAACCATACTTATTAGCCGTCACCCCCCATTTACCTCTCCCTCCAGCCCTTGGCAATCACTAAATACTTTCTGGTCTCTGTAGATTTGCCTAGTCTGAATATTTCCTATAAATAGAATCATCCAATATATGGTCTTTTGTTACTGGCTTCTTTCACTTAGCATAATGTTTTCACGGTTCATCCATACTGTAGCATGTATCTATGCTTTATTCGTTTTTATGGCTGAATACTATTTCATTGTACGGATAGACCACATTTTGTTTGTCCATTCACCAGCTGGTGGTCATGTGGACTGTTTACACTCTTTGGCTATTGTGAATAATGCTACTTTGGACACTTGTGTACAAGTTGTTGTATGGACATATGTTCCTAATTCTCATGGGTCATGAGTAAATGCCAAAATTGTTTTTCACAGCTGCTTAACCATTTTACATTCTCCATCAGCAATGTATGAGGGTTCCAATTTCCCCATAACTGCACCAACACTTGTTATTTTCCATCTTTCTTGTTATAGTTATCCTAGTGAGTGTGAAGTGATAGCTCTTTGTGGTTTTGATTTTCATTTCCCTAATGACTGGTGATGTTGAACGTATTTTCATGTGCTTATTTAACATTTATATATCTTCTTTGGAGAAAAAGTTTATTCAAGTGCTTTGCTCATTTTTTTAATTGGTTCTTTATATATTCTGGATATTAATCCCTATCAGATATATGATTGCAAATACTTTCTCTCGTTCTATGTGTCATCTTTTAATTCTCTTGATAGTCTCTTGAGGTTTTGAGTTTTTAATTTGATGAGTCCAATCTACCTATTTTTCTTTTTTTTTTTAATATTTTATTTATTTATTCGACAGAGATAGAGACAGCCAGCGAGAGAGGGAACACAAGCAGGGGGAGTGGGAGAGGAAGAAGCAGGCTCATAGCGGAAGAGCCTGATGTGGGGCTCGATCCCATAACGCCGGGATCACGCCCTGAGCCGAAGGCAGACGCTTAACCGCTGTGCCACCCAGGCGCCCCACCAATCTACCTATTTTTCTTGTATTTCTTGAGCATTCAATGTCACAACTAATCCAAGATCACAATGCCTGTCCAAGGTCAGAAAAATGTATGCCTATGCTTTCTTCTTAGAGTTCTATTAGCTCTTACTTTTATTTTTTTTATTTTTATTTATTTTTAGATTTTATTTATTTATTCGACAGAGATAGAGACAGCCAGCGAGAGAGGGAACACAAGCAGGGGGAGTGGGAGAGGAAGGAGCAGGCTCATAGCGGAGGAGCCTGATGTGGGACTCGATCCCATAACGCCGGGATCACGCCCTGAGCCGAAGGCAGACGCTTAACTGCTGTGCCACCCAGGCGCCCCTAGCTCTTACTTTTAAATCATTAATCCATTTGAGTTAACTTTCAGATGTGGTGTGTGGTAAGGGTCCAACCTCATTCTTTTATAGGTGGACATCCCGTTGTCCCAGCACCATTTGTTAAAAAGGCTACTCTTTTCCCCATTAGATGATCTTGACATCCTTGTAAAAAATCAATTGATGATAAATGTAAAAGCTTATTTTTGAACTCTCAGTTATATCCCTTTGATTGATATATATATATATATATCTCCAAGCCACACACTCAGATGGCCAAGGAACCGTATTTGGAAAAACTTGCTCTAAATAACAGTTGCTATAAATAAGAGCTAATCCAAAAACAATAACTCCCAACCAGACTGAACATCAGAATCTTACAAGGGTTTCAAGAGAAAAAATCCTGGTCTCCAGGTGTCCCTCTCCCCCTGACTCCCTCTCCTCCCTTGGAGTTTTGTTTCAGCAGATGGCTATGACGCTCAGGAACTTCTGTTCTTAAAGAGCCATTCTCATGATCATCCAGAATTGGGAACTGTTGGTCCAGGTGACCATTTGAAGTTCTTCCCAATACATGGGGCCTATAATGTAGGAAAAGAGAAAATATAAGGTAGAAGTTTGACCCCAACATGTTAAATGATCATCTTGTGTGTACCTGGCCATCAGAAGGCATCTCTCTGATGAAAAAAACTTGAATATGATTTTATGAAAAATGACTGAAGTCAAAGGACCAGTTTACTCTAAGATGTCTAGATTGGAAAGAGATAATCCATATTTCAGTATTAATGCAGATGTGGGAACTTGCCCCCATGCCAGCACAGTGCCTTCCATGGTGGTCCCATAGCCCCATGCTCTGTCAATGACATGTCTATCTTCCCCACTAATCTCTGGGTCTTCTTGAGCAGAAACAGGACTTTTTTTTCCACTTTTGGATTTCTAATGCCCATCACTGTGCCTAGAAAATTGCAGGTATTCAATGAAATGTCAAATTAAACTAAACGTAGTTTCTATATTTAGTCAAATGCATAGATAAGGTCAAATAGTGGTTTTATGTAAAAATGCTAGGTATGTGATACTTTGAAAACAAAACTGGAAGAGAATTAAGCAATGGCATTAAAAAGATTATTTTTTAAAAAACCAAGCAATTATTTTTGCACCATGTTTATCATCTTAGTCCTCACCCACCTGCCTACTGATGGTATTCCTCGGGGTCGCAGCGGGAAACAGATGGCTCACCAGAGCTGAATGGAGAAACTATTTCCAGGGAAATGGGCAGAATTCAGGGGACAACAAGGAATGAACTCCCTGGGACTAGCAACAGTGAGATGTCTTAACCATCTCCGGCCTGAAGGGATGAGGGGACAGAGCAGAGTGGCCAGAACCTAGTGAGAGCTGGAAGCCAGACAGAGGGCCGCACAGCAGGACCTGCAGCCATTAGCATGAAACGGGCAGTAAAGGGCACAACGTGCCTCGGAAGGCCAACCAGAGAATCTCCAGCATCCTCACCCACGAGGAACAGGAAGACATGGACATTCAACAAGAATCCATTAGGGAAAAAAGCAATGTAAAGGAACTGAGGTGCACAAATCAGTTAAGCTTCTTAGTCTGCAGCTCATCTGACCTTTTGGGAAGGTTGTGCTTTCATTAGTTCATTTATCAAATACTTGAGTCTTTTTATGTTGTAAGACACTGGTTTTGGCTATGGGGATATAAGGATGAATAAGACACATTTCCTTCCCTTAGGAAGTTTACATGGGGAGTGAGGGACACAGGCAGGTAATGACAATAGAATACAATGGTGCAATGATGGGTGCTTTAGTTGTTTCCTGGGGCTGCTGTAACTTGCCCTAACAAAGTATCACAAACTGGGTGGCTTAAACAACAGAAATGTATTGTCTCTCTCTTCTGGAGGCTGAAAGCATGAGGTAAGGTGTCAACAGGTTTGGTTCCTTCCGAGGCCTGTGAAGGAGAATCTGTTCCAGGCCTCTCCCTTAGCTTCTGATGGTTTGCTGGCAATCTTTGGCATCCCTTGGCTTGTAGAAGCATCATTCCAATCTCTACCTTCATTGTCACATAGTATTCTCCCTGTCTGTGTGTCTTTGTCCAAATTTCCCCTTTTCATAAGAACACTAGTCGATTGGTTATACTCTAGTATAACCTCATCTTAACTAAACACATCTGCAATGACCTTATTTACAAATAAGATTCCATTCTGAGGAACTGGTGGGTTAGGACTTCAACTATCCATTTGGGGCACAGAATTCCACTTGTAACAGTGAGGGTAGGCTCAGGGTATTATGGGAACACATAAACATGGCTATGGAGGAGGAATGAAGAGAAGGCAACCTACTTGGTCTTAAGGAATGAGTAAGAGTCAGCCAAGTGAAGAGATGGGTGGGCTGAGGAGGGGGACAGGATGCATGAGGAAACCAGAGATAGTACCCGCAATTTGGTGCTGGAACAGAGAGCTCAAGGCTGCAGAGAAGGACCAGCCCCTCTAGACACAGAGGACCATTATGACCTGCAGAGTCCACACCAGAGAGAAGTGATGGAAGGGTTTTAAGCAGAAACTTGACAAGTCTAGCTTTGCCTTCCAAAGGGGTCACTCTGGCAGCTAGGTAGTAGATGGTAAGGGGTTGCAAACGGGCCAAATATCCAGGAGGCTGTGGTGTTGGGCTAGGTGAGAGAGTGGTAGTAGTGGTAGCAGGAGGAGAAGGGACAAGATTGAGGGATACTGGGGAGGGGTGCTTGGTGATTGCAGTGTCTGAGCATAGAGTAGTAGGATAGCAACAGTCACATCTCAGCAAGGTGAGGAAGAGGTGGTTTAACAGAAAAATTGACCCGATCGCACCTCTGGAAATACTGGACTAGAGGTGCCTGTGGGAGAGGCTAGGGGTAAAATCTTGGTTAGAAAGAGGGATTTGGGAGTTCTCTGCATATCCCATGAAAGAGAATCAGCTTCGCCAGGGAGTGTGTGTGGCAGAGCAAGATGAGCCATGAGTCAGAACGGAATCCTGGAGAACACCCATGCACCTGTGGCAGGCAGAGGACAAGGAGGAGGCCTTTCCAGGGAACAGTGGAGAACAGAGAATGTAACATGTGGAGGCTAAGGAATCAGGACACTTCAAAGAAGGGTTATCCGTATTCTTAAATGCCTTGTGAAAGTTCTAGTAAGGAAATGACTGCAACTAGTCTTTTCAATTTGCTGTCAGGAAAGTTGTTGGCCACCCCAGTGACAGCACTGTTAGTATTGTGGTGGTAGGGAGGCAAACCAGAGGACAAAGAGCTGAGGATGAATGGTTGTGTTGACAGCAAGAAGTCTGAAGAGGGTGGACGAAGGGGAAGTTGCAAAGTGACTGGAAGAAGACATGGGGCGTGAAACTTGAGTATATTTAAAGGCTTAAAGTGAGATGGAAGAGATTTTATCAGAATGAAATGGGAGCTAACTATCAAAGTGTGTCAGTAGGCATCAAGGGAGAGAGTAAAGGGCACAGGAAGAGGGGCACACCTCTGAGATTGAAGGTGAAGATGGGTGTACATGTGGAGGTGTTTGTAGGGAGTGGGTGGAAGTAGCAGGAGAATGGGCCTGATGACCTTGAAGGTGGGAGGCAAGTTCATCTGCTGACTATGAGAGAATAAAGTTTGAGTGGGAGCCTTGGTGAGAGTGTTGGAAGACTCGGAGTGGTCACCTGGGAGCACAGAGGAGGGAGCTTTCTGAGCACAGGGAAAGGTGACAGGGGCAGCATGAGGGCCCGCAGAGGCTGGGACCATGAACCTATGGTGGTCCAGCTTCTACAGGAGGGTCGATTGCCCCAGGAGTGTTCAGTCTCAAAGGTAGAGCAGAGACAAGAATGGTGAGGGCTTCTGGACATCCAAGTCCGCATTTTCTTGGTCGGTGTTGAGGAGGGCTGAAGGATCTGGTGAGACCTGTGAGCCACCGGGTCCAAGTAGGAGCTAAAGGAAGAAAGGGCAGGAGAAGCCTGATGAATGGGGAGAAGACGGAGGTGTCAGTGGAAGTACGGATGCAAGAGACCTGGAAGGACACACAGATATGATCAGAAGGAACGTACTTACCCTGCTGACGGTTTTACTGAGTGTGGCATATGAATGAACAGCAAACCCTCACAGGCACAAATCCATGCTCCCTTGTGCCGATTGCTCATGTAAATGCACTGAAGCTGGATTAAAGGGGAAACCATATAAGATACATCTCAGTTACCTCGGTCAGGGTCCTTTAGACTGGGTCCCAGAGGGTGGTCACAAATTATTATTCTTGGGGTGGGGATTGTTTAGAAAATAAAAGAAGATACCATCTGATTTTTTTTTAAATCTTTATCAGAATCTGGTGAAGTATTTCAGCCCCTTTTCAAGACAGTGTCTTGTAATGCATACCAGTGTCTTTCCAAGAATAAGAACCCCTATGCTACAGAGAGAGTCTGTGGGTGAAGGGCAGTAAGGAGGGGGCGCTAATGGAGGCTCCAGCTGCATTTTTTGAGCTCTGTGAGTGACTGCTCAATGGCAGAGAACACCGCCGTTGACCAGATGCAGTCATCCCATGCCGGGTACATTGAGACCCGAGTTCTGATATGCAAAGAGAGCCTGGGACTCTTGTCAAATCACCAAACAGGATGTTGGCCATGCAGCAAACAGGCCTGCAAGCTGTTGACAGCCACATGTCAGGCTGCCAAAGCCGGGCCCCACCACACGATGGGCACTGCCCCAAAGGCTTGGCGGCCATCTGTATTCCAACACACACCATCAGCCGTGCTGCCCGCGCTCAGCCCCATGCACCAAGCAGTGCCCGTGCTTTGGGTCCGGAGACACTGTTGTTGTGGCGCACACAGACCCCTTTGTTCAGCAACACCACAGGCATGAATGGAGGCAGCTTCCTTTGGTTTTTCCCTCAAGTCCTGGAAAGAAAGACCTCACAGTCAAGCTGCCTGACGGACCAGCTTTGGGAATGGAGGGGGCTCCTTGCTGAAAGCCAGTTAGTTGTAGCACGTCCAAAAATGGAGTTGAAGGGACTTGGCCAGAATTATGGCAAAACCTCATTCAGGTGTCCCCAGGCCTGCGTGAGGCTGGCCGGGGGTCCTTGGCAGCCCCTGCTCATTAAATGTGTTGAGAAAGTGTCTCCAGCAGAGAAGGCTCAGTCCACACGGACGCGCTGGTGCAATCTTTTCAAATGACAAAGAGCCTCTTGCTTTGTGCATGGAAAAAGCTGAAAAGCAGCATAGATTCAATATGGGGCATAGGACCAGTTGAGTAATCGCCATTCTCTCCTTCTGGGGCTGCTTCATCTGCCCCGAAGTGATCTTCTCTCCTCCGAAGGACACTAGGTGATATAGAGTAGAGCCGTTCTCTCTCGGCCTCCGCCCGCGCCGCCTGACCCAGGGATGCAGGAGGCAGCCAGTGGGGAAGACGGGTTCTTAGACCATCCTGACAGAGGTGAGACCTAGTTTCAGTTCACAGTGGAAAACCACTTTCTTAAAAAAAAAAACAAAAAACTTTGTGATCCTAAAGGAAAGATTGCCTTACTGTTGGCTCCAGAAAAGACTGTTGCATAAAGCTTTTGAGTAATTCCAGAAGCTCTCTGCATGGCAAACACTGTGTTTGGTGACATACAATTTCCCAGCAAGGTGGAAGGTTCCCGGGAGTCTCCTGAGTTGCTGGCATTGGGCACCTTTGGCACCCACAGGCCAACAGTGACACAACAGCAGTGGAGAGGAAGGTGGCAGCACCGGGTCCACCAGGTGGCAAGGGCTGTGTTCTTCCCCTGCCAGGGTCTGTGACGTCGCTTCCTCTGCCATGGGCTTTCCTCATGAAAGAGAGAAGTCATGCTCCCCCTGCTTGAGACCAGCACAGTGTATGACTCATTTTATGTCACTCCAACGCCTAGGGCAGCCCACAGGGGGGACTTAGCAGATATTTCATGGATGGAGAGATATTGGGGGTCAGGAAGACACGTTTCTTTGCATGTTAGCTCAGTCAGCTTTGTTTGGAGATGAGGCCAGGGCATGTGTGTCTTGAAAGGTTCCCAAATCTAGAAATCTGGGCATTCTGATACCACTGCTCCCAGCAACTCAGCAGGGCCCCCCAAGAGCACCTCCTGTCCAGCTCCAGGAGAGGTCTAGGACTTGGGTATGAGCTGTAGGAGTTAGGAAGCCACACCCTTGTTAATTTGACTCCTCTAGTTGTTTTCCCTGACTTCTAAGAAAATGCAAACTTCTCTAGGGGTCTGGCTCACTCCTCCCTTACTAACCTTCATACCTTTCTCCTCCTTGCTTCCCACCTTATATATCCATTCAGCACACATGTATTCAAAGCATCCTGGGTGTTGGACTCTGTTGATTACTAGGGAGGTGAGATGATTCGAGCCCATCTCTGAGTTTACAGACCACTGGGAGAGGCAGAGATGCCGATACTCAGCACTCATCTTCAAGTCGCTGACACGTGGTCACATACGGGGCTACACCAGTGGGGCAGCTCACGGCAAAGAAACACCAGACCTTATTTTTGTATTTGGGGAATTTGGTGTAGTGGTACCATCCTATCATCTTGACTTGATATTTGCAGCTTATACTGTGTTTTCTGATTCATTGCCTCCTTTAATCCTCACAATAATCCCGAGATCAGAGATTTAATCTGGTTTACAAATGAAGAAACTGAGGCACAAATGAAGTGGCTGTTCAGTCTCAGGACAAACAGAGGCTTTGAACTCAGGATGCCCGAGGGCAGCCCTGGCTCTTCCTACTCCACCAGGCTGCCTTCCCAGCGGGCCAGCAGCCCCTCTCCTTCAGTGGGGAACCTGGTCAATCCTTTTCAGGGGGATGAGAAGAGAACTCCAAAGCTAGAATGTAGCCCCCACTTTCTTTCTTTGGCCTCAGCTGCTTGTCTGTTTTTCAGTTTCCAAACTCTGAAAAAGAAATAAAAGTAGGGATAAGAGTGTTCTGTTGCTTCCTTAATGAACCCACCTGCTGGCTGTTGCCAGAAATTCCTTTAAAGAAGCACAAATCCCTTCATTCTGCAGGTATAAATAAAAAGCTTAAGATGCAAATGGCTTGAAGCTTTAACACACAGATATAAATAAGTTCCACTCAAGTCCAAATGATAATAGAATATTCTATCCTGCTTGTTCTGAGCTAGAAAGCAGAAATAAAAAGCACCAGTATTCCCTAGGCTTTGTGGTATTTTTATATGTAAAAAGAATACATATAATGTTTTTGAGGATCTATTAGGTGCCAGGAACTGTGTTGGGTGCTAAAGATTTGATAGTAACCCAAACAGACATGGTACCTTCTTCCACGGCGCTGAGTGTGGAGAGAGAAATACAAAAATTGGGTGAATAAATAAGAGTGAGCTTGTGGAGTGCTGTGAAGGGGGACTAGAAGCCTTCCCAGGCAGAGGGAACAATGTATTCCAAGGCTCTGGGGCCAGCATGGAGCATGTGGAAGGACCCAGGAGTGGAAAGAGAGGTGGAGAGCCCGGACGGGCAGGGAAGGGTGGCAGGCAGGTGTGAGAAAGGCCTTTGGTTAGGGGCCTTGGAACTCGAACTCAAACTTACAGGGCACTGAAGATCTTGAAGGGCATTGGGAAGACATTTAAGGCCTTCACGGCAGGAGGGATAAAAGGATTTGTATTTTTTAAAAATTTAATGGAATGGGTAGGAGCATAGTAAGAACAATGCCGTTGCAGTCATTCAGGGGAAGCTATGATGGAATAGTGGAGTTGGGGGGGTAGGTGATCCAGAGACGTTATAATCTTGGAGTCTTACAGAAAGAAACCGATGAGATTTGGCGATGGAATGTGGGGATAAAGAAGAGAAGCATGAAGGCTGACCCGCATTCCTGAGGTGAAGTTGAGACAGGTAGGTGACAGGGCCGCAGACTGACAGAAGGGCCTCCATGGAAGGAACAGGCCCTAGAAGGAAGAGGCTGACCTCAGTTTGTGGCATGTTGGGGTTTAAGTCCACGTGAGCATGGAGACACATGGCATGCAGGTGACATGTTT
Organism: Ursus americanus; assembly: GCF_024610735.1. NCBI lineage: Eukaryota > Metazoa > Chordata > Mammalia > Carnivora > Ursidae > Ursus > Ursus americanus. Next base: position 40,468,459 of record NC_142139.1, on the reverse strand, counting down.
GCCTTTTAGTGGCTGAATTGCCTTCCCTGTCCCATGTGGCTGGACCACGCCAACACCCAGCCATTCTAGTCTGGTCCCTCCTTCTGTGTTCCCTGAATCCACAAAACACAACACCTAGAGACAGTGAAACAGAAAAACAGTCCTCATGCATTCAACGTTCCTCTCTGTACGGTCTTCACGTCCTGGTGGAAGAGCAGAGGGAGAAGCCAGTTTCTGCAATTCGCACGTTGGAGAGATTCTTCTTTACCAGATCCCTGCTGCAGAGCGGGTCACTGCCTCCCAGCAGCCCATTGCAGGCATGTGTGCCAAATGGAGCATTCCAGAGAGCCAAGAGCAGGAGGGGAAAGACCGCTTGCTCCATCCCCATCTACCTTTGTGAGCCCTGCTTGTTAGCCGGCCTAATGGAATGATGGGCTGCTATTGACACAGCCCCATTTTCAAAAGGCAAATAAAATTAAACCACCATGAGAGAAGCAATGCAGATAAAAAGTCCATCTCAAGACTCCTTAAGCACTCTGCAGCTCATTTTTTTCTAAATCCTTTCATTGATTATATTGTCTTGAGAGAGAGAACAGAAGTCCTTCACAGCGGCTGAGCTGTGTCTGCCTTCTCTCTGAGCAAGTTTTTTCGTCAATGGACAGAAAAGAGCCTTTTCCAAGCTCCTCCCAGCCTGGAAAAAGCTTGTCAAACTGTTCTTTCTAAATCCCACCCCCATGAAGATTTCTGTGCTCCAGACCTGCCTGTTCCTAAAAAGCTTGGAACTTTGTATATAGACAAATAGCAGAATCCCCCTTTAGGATAAAAGAGGGTCTGTGAATGGGCTTTTACGAGCTAGTGAGGGACCCTCTGTCTGTCCTCCCCTGCCTCAGAGTGTCCCTTCCTCCCTCACATCCCTTCTTAAGTGAATAACAAATATAAAGGCCCCCATCAGAGATGTCTGAAGTACCTTCGAGGAGAAGTAAACAGGTGTGCCTTGACTTCACAATAAAATAAAATGGCTGTCCTGGTCCTGGTCCTCTAGAAAAGCAGAGACTGGGACAAAACAAGTGAGAGGTACAAGCCGGGTGGTGAAGGTCGAAGGGAGGTAAGGTATGAAGTTGAGAAGTGATTCCATAGAATGAGCTTCTACTCTGGCCGGTGCCAGCTGAGAAGAACAGCCAGGGGCTTAACAAAGATCTTTACTTGACACAAGCAACATCTCAGGAAAGAGTACAAGGAGAACACATCTCGTCCCTCAGAATGGTGCACAGGAGAGAGAAAGGAGAGAGAGTCATCTATAGGGCTCCCCACCTATCTCCCCCCTCCCATTTGTCAAGTATCACCTCAGAAGAAGCTACTCCCCCAAACTTCCAGATAATACCATTCAGACCCTTATCTCAGGAACCAAGTGCCATACCATCCATGGTGGTGTTTCAGTCAACTGCAAAAGTGGGGGGCATGGTGGAATATGTGGGGCACTAAGAGGAAAAGGGGGGTTGGAGGAAGAAATGGAGGAGGAGGGAAAGGAAAGGAGGGAGTGGTAGCAGCTTTAGCTAAGGAAGTCAGAGAAGGAACATAAGGTCTCTGTCCCAGTACAATGGGTACAGTGGATGAGATGCTTTTCTTTCCACGGAATAGGTTTTAGTAGAAGTGGAAGGGAAAACACGCCAGAGGGCCTGGGATGGTGTTCATAGCAAAGGTCTGAAGGATATGTACTGAGTGTCCCTAGAAGGGAAAGATTGAAGAAGTAAGGCTGGTTATGTCTGTACATTTTGTATCTCAGCAACCTAGGGGCAGAGAGCTGTGAGGGAGGCTGGTGGGGGGGAACCGTGGAGCCAGGATCTGCACTGTGGAGGGTAAAGTACTCAGAGAAGCACATAGACGCTTGCTCATAGAGAAGAGCGCTTATACAACCAATCACAATGATCGGAGATGAGAAATGCTGCTCTGCGCCCCACCCTACCTGCCCCCCCCAAAAGGCCCAGGGAGATCTAGAGATGGTGAAGAATGACTCACTGTCTCCAGCTGATCCTTAGGATAGACTGTGCATGCTTCTGTGGGGGACGGGGGGAATGGACTATGTCAAACTGGGCCCTTATATCCTGGACAAGGGCAGAACCGGGCCCCCTGTAAAGATGTCCCATGGCCCATTCCACTTGCCTCACCGGAGGAACAGCATACCCTGCAATCTCCTTTCCAGGCCTCACCCCCGAGTGGGACTTGTTGACAAAGCACTCATTTGGGGGGCAAGGTTTTTGGGGTCCCTCTGTTGGCCACATGTTGCTCTGTTGAGGGTAAGTTCATTGGCTCTTCCCTGCCAGAGCCCCATGACAGCTGCTGGAAGCATCCAAGCCTCCAGCACCGTGTGCTGGCTCCATGTGAAGTCAGTTATGAGGGAGGCAGGCAGCTTGGGCAAGATCGGGGTGTCCATTGGAACTGGCCTACGATATTTTGGACCTCCCAAAGCTAAACCTTGGTTATACTATTATTTGTATAGCATTCCACAGAGTGTGAAGTGTCTTCACCTTCACTTTCTCTTGTCTTTTTATAATAAAACTGTGCAGTTGATGATGAACCATCTAGACCCAAGAGGTTGCTAAGCATTCCCGAGGTCACGCAGCTGATAAAGACTGGAGCCCAGATCTCTCATCCCTAGATTCTCCTCCGGTTCTGTGTTGGAAACCTAAAAGAGGAGCCTGAGAGATGAGACTTGTGCATTTTGATTATTCTGATTTAGAAACGTGGTTCTAAATTCCTGCATCTAATGTGGCAACAGAAAGTCTTTTAGGCCTTGGTCTTTCGATGGCACCTACCCACACTATCGTGGGCAACAGCCATGAAATCCTCCCTATCAGGCGTTTTCAGCCGTCACTTACCACCCCTCCCACCTGAACTATTTCGAGAAGGAAATCAACAAGCATTTCCCAGGCTGCTTCTTTCTCCCTGCCTCATGTGCTCGCGCTCTCTCTCTCTCTCTCTCTCTCTCTCACGCACACCCCACCCTTCCCCCCAAGTGCTGCCAGCAGAGGCTCCCTGGGAATTTTAATAGCATCAATCAGCCTCACAGCTGGGGGCAGAGATAAGGGTGGCAGTTCCTCCCTTAAAGCCCTTCCCTGGATTTGTGAGTATAACTCTCACTTCTTCAATTTGGGAGCCCTTCACACAAAGACAAACATGCACAATTACCAGTCTCCAGTGCGGAGAGAGGCGAGGAGGAATCAGCCCAGCTCCCAGCCCGCCCGTTTATCTCTTTACTGCAAGGATCCCTCTGTTTGCTCCAGGCTGCCTCCGGGTCCTGGCCCGGGGCAGCTGAGGCTAGAGGGGGATTGGGGGGGGGGTTGATTCTTGGGGCAGAGGGAAGCCCTCTCTGAGGATCTGGGTCACTCCTGGACTTGAGGCTGTGATGGACCCGGAGCAGCCAACGGGACCCGCTTCCTGACCTTCGTCTTCCCTTGGGTGTCCTTCAGCAGGGATGTTGCCATCTTCCCGAAAACATTTATTTAGTCCTTTCTTACCCCTTCTTTATACAATAGACATTCCTGGGCTTTCTTCCTCCATCTGCACATCTTACATGGCCTGAGGGAGAAGACACTAGCTTATGCACTATTTTATAGTCCAAGGTTTTCAATGCTGAGTGGCTCCGTGATGTAATGTAAAGAGATGATCAGAGGAACTGTACAGAAATACTGTTTCTTGCCCTTGCTGGTATGTGTCTAGCATCCATTGCTTAACCGCTTTCTGCCTCAGTTTCTCCATCTATAAAATGCAAATAATTACTATCTGGAAGAGTCGTTGTAAGGACTCGGTGAGATGGTACATGGGGAAGTCATTGGCTTCCTGAAGGACTCAGCGGCGCTCAGATCCCTTTCCTGACACAGGATTCTTGAGCGGGTTCTCTGTGCCTTCACACTGAATTGAAAACCGAAGAACATCACCCTTCACTTTGGAAATCACTTTGTCTCTATGGTTCTTTATTTCTCCTCTTAAAAACATACAGTCATACACACTGAAGACTCTACACTTCCTCTTTTTACTGTTACTTACACTCTCATTTCACTTACACTCTGAGTAAAAAGTTTACCTCTTCTCTACCCCAGGTCACCGACGTGATTCTGTTTTCCCCTTCTTCCCGTATGCCCCCCCCCCCCAACGCACAAACTGTCGTAAGAGAAAGAGGTCAGGGAATTATCTGTTTATTCACTCATGTGTTTGTAACCACTCTACCTCCAATAGGATTTCAAGCAAATCAACACTTGTCACTATGGTAAGATACACATTTAGATTGAGTTGAAGTAAGCGAGTGAGAGGACACAAGGACACGGGGAAGGTGAGCGGCTGGAGGGCAGGAGGAAGCCGGGGGTGAAATCAGCACACGACAGCCGATCAGTTAGGTTCTGGAGAGTTGACAACAACCACAACCATCTACTCCCTGCCCAAACTGGCACTTTCAGGGGAAGGACTGGACAAGAAAACCACTGAAAATGATGATCTTGGCAACATCCTCTGTTTCTTCCATGGGGAGGAAAGTGTGTTGGGACTACAGAGGTCTCCTCGTGGGGTTAGGAGGTGGCAGAACCATGGCTGCCTTCTGGATCATCCTCTGTCCGAGGTGGATCCCGGGTTGGATATCTAGGGAGCGGATACTCCTGGTGTGAATCACCAAGTCAGGATGACCTGGGGCGTCGCTTGGAAAATGCAGTTCCACCACAAATTCAAGCAAGCTCTGACTTTGTGACATGGAACCACTGTAGACATCATGGTAGCCCAATAAATTAAACCACAAACAATTATCCAGTTGTCCTCAGAGTTCAAGAACGAAGATGACTAAAGCCAGGCACCCCTACACACACACTCATGCACCGTGCAGGCTCACTTGGAGTCCAAGGACTGGAAGAACGGAGGGGGAAAATCCAGAAATCTCGGTTGTAAGGGAGGGCAAAGTTTTCTTTGGCCCTCTTAGGGTCCCTGGCTGGGTCTGAAAATTAAACTGAAACAAACGTTAATAGGAGAAAAGCATCATATTTTATGGAATTTGTCCACATTGGTGGGAGCCTTCACAAGAGAATGAAGACCCAAAGAAATGGCCAGAGCAGGAGGCTTTTATACCTTCAAGACCAAGAAAAATAAATATGTGAAGAATTGGCAAGACCAAGGAGTTTGGGAAGGGGTTGGGGGCGTAATCCAACCAGGGCTAGGTCCTCCTTTCCTTCCTTAACCAGGAAGGTAAGGGTGAGCTTAACAAGGTTTGTTTGCAGATTCCTCTGGTGCCTTCTCTGGGTGGAGAAGAGTCTGTCTCCAGTAAAAGGAGAATTTATTTCCTGCCTTTGGGAAGAAAAGGGGGAGCTTTTTCTGCATTTACTGCTTCTAAATTGCCTTCGGCTCAAAATACTTTCTACGTCAGAGAGGCATATTTGGGGGTGACATATGCTGGTTTCCTTCACTGTCATCCTCATATGGATGAAGATCCCCAAGTGACTGGCTTGAGCCATCACAAGAACTGGGAGGCAGCACGGAGACAGGCAGAGCTCTTGACGCCCATTCCAGTATGTGTCTCTTCCACATTTCTCTACCTTGTTTCTTGACTCAGGACTTTGACTCTGCCCACCCCACCATCAAATTCCGACCCTCGGCTTTCCATCCTCCCTTGCTTTCCCCCCACTGACCCGGCTCTGCAGCAAAGCCCCTGCTGGTGTTTCGGCTGCTCGCTTGTGGGCGCGCTGCTGTGGGGCCCTCGGAGGCCCCCACACCAGCAGACTGCTGCTCCCCTGTTTCTCAGGTGATACCTGCCTTATTCGCAATACAGGTGTTTACAGCCCATACCCGGCGTTCACCTTGCTTGTTTCTGTTAAACTATTGATTCTTTCTCTCAGCAGCTGACAGGAGGCTTTGATGCGGGGCTGTGCGGTAGTTTCTAAAGGAGGGAGAAGTTGGTGGGAGGATTTACAGCTGTTTGAAGAATTCCTCCGCCCTAGCAATTGTTCTGGAGGGAGGAGCCCGGTGAGCATTTTCCCGGCTGGGGGCAGCTTTTCCGAACCCTGTTTCTCTCAGAGAAGGAGAGAAGAGAAACTGAAGTGCTTCCAAATAAAGATCTGAGTAATGAGATTTGATCTGAAGGGATTTGTTCTTAAACTCGAGGAATTTCCAGATGCAATCCATAGCACCAGCAGATTTTCTTCCTTCCAGACGGGCAAAGGGGCTGCTCGACTGGGGATGGGGCCAGAGGGGGAGGTGTTGATTGACCCCTTGACCACCCTCTTTCCCCTTTAAATTTTTCTGCCACAAGAGACTTCCCCTGTTTGGTTGCAGCAAGTCTCAGCAAGTGAATAGTGCTTTCTGGGGACCTTGTCTTTGTTAAGTAGATCTGCAGTGATACAGCGGAGATTTTAATGTGCAGTGCTGTGTTTTAATAGACTATTAAACTACAGCATTACACATTAGCTGGCTATGGCACAATTGCAGAAATATCGAAGATGTGCTCTCGGGAAAGCACTCTTTCTTTTAATAGGGAGATGCTGCCAGACTCTGAAAATCTCTGCAAAGAGAGCAAAGGGGGAGGACGGGGAGGGAGGACTCGGGGGCTGTGACCTGGGCTGACCCACATCCTCTTCTTATTCCAGAACCCAATTCTGGGAGGGTAATCCTTACCCACTTGCAACCATCCCGGGACTGGATGACTTGCGGCTCCCTGTCACAGAAAGATCTTTGCCACGCTGGGAGTCTCAAGGTCATTGGGCACTCCAGGCCCATTCTTACAGGTCTCAAGGTTGGAGCGACTTTGAGGCGTGTGGTCATTTGTCTTAGTTTATCGGGGGGCTGGAGCTTTCATTCTTACAGTTTGCTCTGTTCTCTGTGGCCCGAACGACAGAAGGGTGAGGTGGATGGTGTTCTTTGGAAAACTCATTTTGCTCCAGGATTTTCTTCTCCGGAGCGCTCCGCTCCTCCCTAGCGCACACTCCCAAGTGTGGGCGCCCACACCAACTTTGTGTCTCAGCCGTAAGTAAGGAAGTTGGGAATTCGAGTCTGCTCCCACTCATCGTTTCAGCGGAGGCTGGACCAAGTCTATCCTTAGGAGAAAATGAGCAGATTTCTCATCAGCCCTGCTGTCGGAGACAGACTCAGTAGCTAGAGGACCCTCTCCAGCCATTAATGCAAAGTAAAAGTCTAGGCAGGTTGCTTTCCACCTGTATTCCTCTGCAGCAGAAATAAACCTTAAGACCGGAACCATCCAAGCCTTACCCGATGAGAGCTGTGAACAGCATTTCCCAAAAAAATCTATCTTATCTTATAAGCCTTTCCCTACTGTGCCTGCCTGCTATACAGCAACATTTAAAAACCAAATTGCAAATTCCAAAAAAGAGGCCATTGCTTTCCCAAGATTTGCTCCCCCAAACACAGCCTTTATGCAAACGCAGGCCCACAGGAAGCCTGGAGGAGGCAGGAAGAAATGGAAAGACAAGGGAAATAACCCCCAGATCAGTAGTACAACAGGACTTCCCCCATCTGCCTAAATGGTTTGCTCATTCAGCCTTGGAAGTAATCGCTTTCTTACTCACTCAGTGACATTTTATTCTAGGTGAGTGGATGAGAATGTTAATTTCATTCATGCTCTCATCTATGTATTATTTTGAGGAAGGATGAATTGCTTTCTTTTTCTTTTTTTAAATGGAGGCCTTGTGAATAGGGTAGGCAAGCCACTGTCCACAGGGTAGGATTTGCCTCCTGTAGCCGATGCCTGTCACACCACCTTTATAGCTTTGTCTCTCTGGGGCTTGAAAGCACACACACACACACACACACACACACACACACACACGCACAAACACTCATGGAGTTTCACGGAATGCACATTTAATCCCTTAAAGAATATATTATACAAATAGCACACATGTGGTTAAACACTTTTTCCCCAATAACACAGGAAGGTATAAAATATAAAGGAAATATCTTCTTTCTCTATTTACCCCTAGACCATCTCCTCAAAGAGAGCCAACATGAAAAGTTTGGGGTTTTTTTGTTAGTCACTATAATTTTAAATTATATATATCGTTTATTTCATTTCAAGAAGCTCTCTAACCATTTCCTATGAGAAAACGAGACAGAGATGTACCTCTTCACCTTGGTTGTCCCTGTACTTCTTAAATAGGCTCAACATCCAGGCAACACTTAGAAATCAATTGCAATCTTAGCAACAATTAGTTAAGAATGAGCTGAAAACACTTAGGCTAGGTGCTGGGAGGGGCTCCCAGGGAAGGCTACAGGGAAGGAGGGAACTCCAAGGGGGGAAGAGAGAAGGAACGGTAGATGAATTTCTTTGACTACATGGCCTTCTCAGGTCATGTAACTGCATTTTCCCCATTAGTTAAAGGATTATAGATATGGGAAGGAAAGACTTGATGGGTAATGTTAGGGCTTGCTTTAAGAAACCCAGCTTTCTCACATCTGTCTTCATTCATTCACAAAACAGGTATATTCATGCCAGCAGTAAGTAGTTCATTACATCCTGTGGTAGATTGCATTAATGGCCCAATTGTTTCCCCTCCCTCTGTCCATGTCCTTTGCCTCTATCCATGTAACTTTGCAGCACCCTCCTGCTTTGTAGGTAGAGTGAAATTTCCAAACTGGGTTTAACCATGTGTCTTTTTCCCTTGACCAATGGGATATTAGTAAACAAAGAACAGGCATACTGGTCTTGTTTCCTCTTGTGCTTCTATTATCACCTTGAGAAGGATGAGCCTTCTAAGGTCTACTAGACCTTAGACCCCAGAGGCAGATGAGAAACCCATAGAGCAGTACTATCCCAGCTAAGTTGCCCCAGCCGAGTGCAGAGACATGAGCCAGCCAGCCCAGGCTAGATTAGCCGGGCCTGGCCTAGATCAGCTACACCCTGCAGACCTGTGAAAAATTAATGTTGGTGGTAATAAGTCATGACCATTTTCCAACTTTTGCTATGCCACAATTTGGTGGCAACAGTCATGGATCCACACCCCTGTAACCTTCCAGGAACTGTTGAGAACACTGGAAAAGACAGCGGGGAATAAAACAGCCACAATTCTCATGGGACTTACCTTCTATTAGAGACTTTACAGTTTATACACACGTGTCACCCATTTCATCCTTTTGACCCTGTGTGGCTGCCCCATTTTTGAGTTGGGGAAACTGAAGCTCAGGAAGGCTAAATAACTTCCTAGTGACAACAACCTAGTAAATGCCAGAACTGGGATTTGAACTCATGTCTTCTGACTTCCAGTGCTTGCTCCTTCCACTACTCCAAAGCAACCTCCACCTCCCATAGATGTCGGTACTTTTCATTGGAGTTACAGAAGAACTGACTTGGGTGGGAAGATAGATGGGAACTGCAAATCTGACCCAAAGAGGACTGATCTGTTATCGACAAAATGAGAAACAACTCTCATTTTTATCCCCTGAAATTGTTCCTCCTTGCAATTAAACCAATCTCTGTTTACAAGTATTTAGCATGATTCTAGAAATTACATTTTGAAATTATGCGAACAGAGAGAGAAGGCAGCCCACACAGTGAGCGATTTCTTGTGGGTAATTGGCTGCTGGTTCTGGCTCCAATGATGCCTTCTCTTTTAGAGCATAATTAGTGATTTCAAAAGAAACTGTTAGAAATGGCCTAGGTCTCCAAAGAAAGGCTTTTCTAGCTCCTAACATTAGGAGATCTACTCAAAAACATGCTGACAAATTTCCCTTTTTGTTTTTCTCCTTTTTATAATGACCTCCCAAGCTAGTTTTCAAAGGTTGAAAAGGTTGTGGGTGTATAGAACTCTTCCAGACATGGGAGAAATCCCAGATTCCCATCGGAAACCACAGAATCTCTTTCTCCTTTCTTTCTGTCTCCCTGCCTTTCTTCTTCCTGAGAAAGAGACAGAGTATTTAGATCTTAACAAGGTGCATTTATTAGGATTAGAGTCAAAAGTTTAAACAAAATAGTAGCTTATTTCTTTATCCTATAAGAAAATATTTAGGCAGTCATGGACTGCCATGATGGGTTCATGTCAGCAAAGACCAGGCTCCTGGAGGATCTCTCATCCTCAAGGTCACCTCATGATCCAAGATAACCGCAAGACAGCTGATGATTCAACCTGGACATCCACATTCAAACACCAGGAAGGAGAGAGCTAGCTCTTCCCAGCTGTCACTTTTAGGGAGGTTTGTCTGAAGTCCCATGAAAAATTTTGACTTACAGTTCATTGGCCAGGACAGAGGCAGGGGCGCCTGGGTGGCTCAGTAGGTTAAGCCTCCAACTCTTGATTTCAGCTCAGATCGTCATCTCAGGGTCACAGGATTAAGCCCTGAGCTGGCTCCGTGCTCAGCAGGGAGTCTGCTTGAGAATCTCTCTCTCCCTCTGCCCTTTCCCCTACTTCCTCCCCCCTCCAAAATAAATAAATAAATCTTAAAAAAAAAAAAAAAGAACAGAAGCATATGGCCATATCTAGCTGCAAGAGAGGCTGGGATTAATGCACTTAAATATAGGATTCTGTTACTAAGGGGGAAGAAAAGGATGGTTATTGGGGCAGGAAACTAGTTTCTGCCACAAAAGTAATAGTAGAGAAATGTGGACATGTAAACTGAATGAAGGTATGGTTTGGTTGGTTTGCAACTAATATAAAACTAAAGAGATCTGGTTAATGTGTTGGCATCATTCTAGGGGCTTGAGGTGTAAAAGGGCTTTGTCTTTTGCCCTGTTCTGTTCAGGAATGTTGTCCAGGATTCAGTGAAGACTTTGAGAGCCCTCTGTCTATCTCCGCTGATGGCACACACCAGCAAGTTTAACTCCCATGTAAGATAATAGATAGAATCAGAATCCAGAGCTCTGGAAAGACTGGAGTGCTGGGCAGGAAATAACGAGAGACAATTTAAGAGGTAAAGATATAAAATTCAATATTTAGATCTAAAAACGAACTGCACAAGTGCAGGATGAAAGAGACCTGGCTTAGCTGCAGATTTAGTCTCCGTGTGTTGAAAGTGAGATGTGGCTATCAAAAGATATAATTGGATCTGGCCTTTGGCAGAAAGGAAAACGAAGCTAATATTTATAGAACACCTATAAATGCCACACCCTTTGATGGGCCCTTGCAATGATTCTAGAAGGTGAGTGTTGCTATCCCCTGAATCACAGAGAGACCACATAATGGCCCGGTTTCACACAACTAGTAAGGACAGAGCTCTGTTCTTTCCTCTCTCTGCAGATTTGCTTCCCTCTAGGGCAAGACTGGAGGGACTGAGAAGCCCTGTTGTTTACTACTGGCCCTAGCTGAGATTCCCTTTGTAGGGACTGCTCCTCAGGGAATGAATTCTAACTGGCTTGGAGAATGCTTCAGCCAGGTAGTGTTCACAGCAATTAGTTCATTTGATTATGCAATTAGCAGTCTTTGTCACTTAGCAGAGATCAGGGGCCCAGAGGAACCAAAGCATAACATAAGCTATGAAGGGAAAAGATGGAAGGGAGACAACCCAAGGAGCAACACAGAGAATTGCAGAGGGAACCTGATGTCCCTGAAGAGGTGAGGGACCACAGAAGTGTAACCACACTGAAGACCCACATCCTTCAGCACAGTTGAGGAAACGGGCACAGTGCCAAACAAGGGCTTCCCAACTGTGGGTTCCAACTGGCCGGTTGAATGGTTCTCAGCTCTGGCTACATATTACAGTAACCTGGGAACTCAAAATACCAATGCTGAGGCTCCACTGCAGACCAACTAAATTAGACTACTGGGGAAGGGACCAGGTACTGGTGTTTGTAAGTGTCCCCAGGTGATTCTAATGTGCAACAAGGGTGGGTGGGCAGCTCAGGCAGGAGGTACTGCTCCAGCCAAGGAGCTCCCAGGGAGGGGGGTGTAGGGCCCTCCCCCTGGTTTGCTTTGGAATTTCATCACTATCACACAGCCTTCCCTCTGCCCAGGGTCATGGCTTTGGGGAGGAAAGCACTTCCTTAAAAGCTGAGAATCCCAGGGGAGCAAAGGATCACAAATCCTGGAGCCATTCAGTCTGGCCTCTTCATTTGTCCCAGGAAAAAAAGGGTGCTCTTTTCTGAATCCCTCTATGGCTTCATTTCTTCCTCGAATGCCCCACTCCTCCATGAGCCCTCTTCATTCAGGCTGAAGTACCCATTCCTCCATGAGGTGTCCCCCAATTTTAAGAAAGGGAGGCTTTCTCCGCTTTTCTTACTTTGCTCTTCTCTTAAATGCAATGTCCCCAGTGCACTTTTTGCTGTTGTAACCTATCCCAGTTTTTACACCTGGGCCAAGCAAAGCACCAGAGTTACCTAGATATAAGGACTCTTGGGGCTTACCCCCAAAATCCAGGTCCAGGGTGGGCTCAGGAATCTGTATTAACAAAAATACCACCCACTTTAGCCAGCTTTGCCCTTCAGCTTTTATAATACGTATAAAATGCTAAGAAGGAACCATTCTTGGAGCACTGTGGTTTTGTGCAATTGTGTGTGTATGTGGGGGGGTGTTTAAATGTGTTACATGGGAATCCCCAGGTATTCATATTTCTGCCCCAAGAGGAAGGGAAATTGGGGAAATTAATTTTGATTTTATATCCCAAGGAGGAAGTGACTTTTTCTGCCAAAAAAAAAAAAAATGTGTAATTTGCCTTCCATTTTCACAGTGTGGAGAATGCTGATGGCAGCAAAGGATGAAGAGAGAATCCAGACACCAAGCAAGGGAGAGAAAAAGAGGTGAGCTGTGGACAAACAGCATTCTGTAGGGGTTTTAGAAAGACTAACCTTTAAAAAAATTAGTTGATAGTGAAAGTAAGGTGAATCTAAAGATGTCTTACAAATGAAACAAGAAAGAGATACTCCAACTGAGATGTCTACGAGATAATCATATCATAGGTTGTATGAAAGGGAGGCTGGCAAACTCTCCATGAAGAGGGCTATAGGTCAAACAGAAAAAAGACTATTCTCTGACTCACCAACTACAGGTCTGCATATGTTCCTTAAGGAGGAATAACTGGAGACTGATATCAGATCTTCAAGATATGGTATACATAGCCGTATGTGAATAAACACGGAGTAACATATATTTCTGGAATGTTCTTATTCTAGAATGTGGGCTCAGGGGTTGTCTTTTTGTCTTTGGGTAAAATCTCAAGTTAAAACAATAACCACCACCACCTCAGGCACTGAATATAAATATGTAGATTACAATATTAATTCATTATTACTGTCAGGATTTAGTATGCAGGAAAATAGGAAAACAGCAGTCCTTCCAGAACACATTCCCAGCAGGTCTTATTTGTATATGGGCCTGCTACATGTTAGATTGGTGCATGAAGCAAAATCTTTTATCTAGAAGCACACTGGATGGCACTTAGCCATTGTTTTGCCCATGTATTCCTGTCAGTAGAAACTTCTTAAACTGAAAGTTCTTTGAGGACAGGAATTATGCTCAGCTCAGGCTTTTCTCTGGTACCATGCATCGGCTGGATGCTAATCAGTTTTAGAAAAATGTTCTCTCACCCACAGCCAGCTGTTTATGCCCGGGACTTCTCCACTTCATCTAGATCTCTTTGTGGGTAGTAATCGTCCTCCCCTTCACTTGAATTTTTTATGAGAAATGGAAGATTAAACAAATATGGCCAATTGGGAGACATAAAGCCTATGGCTAAAATTGGATTGATCTGCATTCCTTTGGATTTGGTGGCTTACTTTCCATGTTTCTCTAAGAGTTGAATCTTGTCTAATTATTTCTCTGGAAGGATTATGATCAAGAATAAGTATGTTTGGAGGCACAAATAGTCAAACAAACATTTTAGTCGTTGCATATAGATAACCAATGGAAATCCAAGGTGGAGAAGGAAAGCCCAGGAGAAACAGATCACTAGAGAGCGAGAGCTAGATGAGATTTCAGTTCCAGTGTTTTGGGGGGGGGGGCGGGGGAGGGGGTTAGAGGATATTCCTAAATTCAAGTGTTGAATGTGCTGGTCTTCGTGCTCCGAGTTGAGCGTTTTGCCACTAAAGCCCTGTGGGAAACAATCAGAACCTTTTAAATCTGACATTTCTCAAGCTGAGAGCAGTCCCTTGTGCTTCTGTGTAAGTATTGAGTAGCTTTGCCCAGGAGTTTTCTATTGGAGAGAGAGAGAACTGCAGAGGATGTTTGCATCTATTTTGAAGTTCCTAAGTGTGCAAGGACTTGAGGTCCCCGTAATGGATCACCTCTCTTTCTGGCGCTTAGGGAGGCTCAACACTCTGGAGAGGTCCTTGAACCTTTTCCCTCAATGACAATCTATTGGTTTTCTCAGAAGGGACCTTGAACCTCCAAGTTTCTCACTGCTCCCCTCCAGAGCCTTTGTAATATCCTGTTGCTAATGTATTGTCCTTCATTATAGGTTTTCTGAAGATAAGTAGATTCTAATGTCCCTGATGACTCTCTTGCAGCCCTTGGCATCTCTCTCTGCAAACACCTCTCCCCTCCTCAGTCACACTGTGGTGTGTAGAAGCCCCAGTATCATCTCCTTGGGTCTGAACTCAGGTGTGAAGTCAAAACGATCCAAGAGAACACATGACATGGGTGTAGTGGGGGGGGCTACACTGCTAGGAAGGGGCTGGGTTGCTGGTCCTGAGCTGAGGTGACACTCACCGTTACATTTGGGGCCATAAGGAAGCCATGCTATCCAGGGTAGACAATGCGGGGTTGCATAAAGAGCTTCCCAGGCATAGAGGCAAGGGAAACAAAAGCAAAAATGAACTTGAACTCCATCAAGATAAAAGCTTCTGCACAGCCAAGGAAAATAGTCAACAAAACTAAAAGGTAGCCTACAAAATGGGAGAAGATATTTGCAAATGATATATCTAATAAAGGATTAGCATCCAAAAATCTACAAAGAACTCATCGAACTCAACACCCCAAAAATAAATAATCCAGTGAAGAAATGGGCAGAAGACATGAATAGACATTTTTCCAAAGAAGACATCCAGATGGTAACACCACTCATCATAAGGAAAATACAAAAGTACGAGATATCACCTCACACCTGTCAGAATGGCTAAAATTAACAATACAGAAAACAACAGATGTTGGCGAGAAGGCAGAAAAAGAGGAACCCTCTTACACTATTGGTAGGAATGCAAACCAGTGTGGCCACTCCGGAAAACAGTATGGAAGTTCCTCAGAAAGTTAACTGCACCAGCAATTGCACTACTAGGTATTTACCCAAAAGATACAAAACTACAGATTTGAAGGGGTACATGCACCCTGATGTTTATAGCAGTATTATCAACAATAGCCAAACTATAGAAAGAACCCAAATGTCCAACAACTGATGAATGGATAAAGAAGATGTGGTGTATATACACGGGGGGATATTACTCAGCCACCAAAAAGAATGCAATCTTGCCATTTGCAACAATGTGGATGTAGATCAAGAGGATTATGCTGAGTGGAATAAGTCAGTCAGAGAAAGACAACTACCGTATGATCTCACTGATACGTGGAATTTAAGAAACAAAACAGATGAGCATATGGGAAGGGGGGAAAAAGAAAGAGGGAGACAACCCATAAAAGACTCTTAATGGTAGAGAACAAACTGAGGGTTGATGGAGGGAGGTGGGTGGGGGAAGTGCTAAAAAGGTGATGAGTATTAAGGAGAACACTTGTTATGATGAACACTGGATGTTACGTGTAAGTGATGAATCACTAAATTCTACTTCTGAAACCAATAATACACTATATGCTAACTAACTAGAATTTGAATAAAAATTTGAAGGAAGAAAAAAAGAGTTTCCCAGGCAAAATTTTATAGGGAGGGACAATTGGGACTATAATTTGATGGTAGAAATCATTTGAAACATTTACCTTGATCAGATATTTATAAATGCAGTAGAGGATGGTTCTTATCTGAGGAAGAATCGACAGGGCTCCACGATAGATGTTAGGTAGTCTATAAAACCTCTGAAATCACAGTCAAAATTGTGGGGGATCCATAGCTTTTATTAGAATCCCAAAGAGGTATATGGCATATGAACAGTTAAGAACCACTTAAGCAGTGACTCATGCTTTCAGAATCCCTAACCAGCCCCCTAGCAACCAGGAGTCTTCTGGGAAAGCAGAAACTGCTCCTCACCGGTGTATCAATGCTAAAAATATTGCCTAGCCCAGACTAGACTCCTTAAAAGTCTACCCATAATGGAAAAGACTTCCTAAGCAAGACAAGAAACCAGACACCAGAAAAGAAAATATGAACAGATTTATTATAGAAAGCAGGAAAGTTTTATACAGGAAAAAACACTGTAAACAAAATGAAAAGCAAATGAAAAACTAATAAAAATATTTATAATCTACATAATGAAAAGTTAATATTCTTAAAATACAAAAAAAGTTTAAAAATCAGGAAAAGACCTGAAAATAATTCATTTATAGATGAGGATATTCAAATAGCAATAAATATTTAAGAAGACCCACAAACCTCCCTAGTAATCGGATAGATAAACAAAACAGAGACACATTTCTCACCAATTAAATTGGAAACATGAAGATCAATAATGTCTAATGTCTAGTCATAAACTGTTCTGGGAATATCAACTGGTGAAATATTTTCAGAGAGAAATTCAATAGTTCCTAATTAAATTTAAAATGCATATAATTTTTGTTCCAGAAATTTCATTTTAGGAATTTATTCCTCGGAAAAGTCAGGCGAGTATGTACAATGCTTACTGAATCAATATATTGGGAAATATCTGAAGGCAACATAAAAATTAATAGTAGAATGATTTAGAATACATTATGGTTGATCTATACTGTGGAATACTATGCAATCATTAAAAAAGAACGGTGTTGCTCTTATGTACTGACATGGAAGAAGGTCCATGTTATATTACTGTGCTTAAAAAAATAAAATTATACCATTGTATGATCCTATTTTATCTTCATTACAAACTACAAGACAATGTGAATATGGGTGAGTAAAGCGTATGTTCACGAACACACATTTCCTATGGGCATAGCCAAAGTTCTGGAAAAATATGTATTTATCTATTAGATTTAGCTACATAATTTATCTATTAAATGTATCTCCCTCTGATATTTGGGACTCACTTTTAAAATCCTTTTTCAGTGTATTGTTGAATTTTCAACCTCCATGTACTACTTTTGTAATTATAAAAGAAATACACAAAGACTCTCCTTAGGGGTCCATCCCAACACAGTTGTAAAATGGTTTGTACAGAGGCTGTCTTGACCTAGTTTTGAGGCCCTGGGTAGAGGTTGGTCAGCTCCATTCTTGAGCAGACTATTAATTCCACAACCCCAACCACCTCCTTTATGGGCTCTCCACTCCAGACCCCTATCCACTTGTGCCAATCACCCTGGGCCAGGTACCACATGATCAAGGGTAGGCCCTAAATCCCAGGGCCCCATTACTCAACCAGCCAATCCTAAGTTGGTTTAACTTGTTTCCCATGTTCCTTCCCACAGAAACCACAATAAAGTCTCTCACACGACAGTTCTACTTCCTCTCTCTGCCTTGTGACCAACCCTGGTGCTTCTGCAAATGGTCCTGCATAGTGCACTGTGTTCTTCCCAGGAAACTGTGAGGATAACTATAAAACACTCCCCAGCTTCTCCTCTCTCTTGGTCTGCATCTGGCCTTACTATATCTCACCTGAGGTAATATGGTTAAAATACTAGTCTGGGTGCCTGGGTGGCTCGGTTGGTTAAGTGGCTCAGTTGGTTTCAACTCAGGTCATGATCTCGGGGTCGTGAGATCGAGACCAGCATCAGGCTCTGCACTCAGCAGGGAGTCAGCTTCAGATTCTCTCTCTACCTCTCCCTCTGCCCCTGCCATTTGTGCCCTCTCTCTCTCTCTTTCTAAAATAAATAAATAAATCTTAAAAAAAAAAAAAAAAGAAAAACCTAGTAAAACGTGCTTGGCTGCATTTTCAAGGAACATACCATAAGTAGATGCCCAATGGTCATAGAGTTAACTCCAGAACTACCCCTATTTTATCTGCTTTTGCCTGGCATCTCCCTTTGGCTTCCACCCTACGGACCTTTGCACGGGCTGTGGTGCCTCTTCTCTCCAGATCCTGCACCCGATGCACCTTTGGCTCCATTTCCTGGCTCGGACTTCGCCTGTCCCATCTGGTCCAACATCTCAATAGAGTGGTTATTGGCTAATGACCTGCTGTCTGGCCCAACTCCCAGCAAACATGACCCAGCTTCATGGACAGTCTTCCGGCAAACATGACCAATGAAGCCCAGAGACAGAGCAAAACTCTGAGACTGTTAGACCTGGTTTAGGCTGAAGCCAGGGTCAGAAGAACAGGCAGAGAGATTGTCAGGAGTTTGGAAACCAGCAATCACCAGCTAGCTCTCTGAAGCCCTTCCTGTAAGCAGAAAAGAGAGCACATGTGAACCCTGGGGTGGGGGCAAGCAGGCTTATAGGAGCCAGATGGACACAACGAAGGGTAAATCAAGGGAGGAGCCAAATGGGTATGTTGGCCGGAAACCAGCACACCTATGGACGAGGCCATGCAGGTAATTGATGGCCATGAGAGGGCTTTTAAAAGGCCCAGGTTCTGAAACCTGATTCTGCTGATTCTGTGCTAGCTGCACAGATGTGGGTACTCAAACTGTTCAAGCCCAAATTTCTTCATCTGTTAGACTGGACATAATGACGCCCACCCATGGCCACCATTTGTGAACTCCATGCCCTGTGTCTCTCGTCACCAGAGACCTGAGACCTAGAAGGTATAAGAGCTGCAGGTGGAAAAACAATTGAGAGGCCCCTTGTGGGGGACCCCTTGATCCAGAGCCAATAAGCTTATATAGCTCTGCTCTGCCCTTGTAGGCCTCCTGAGCAGGACAACTCAGGATGTGGAGGCAATTGTGGACATGGGGAGAACCTGAGATGAGGGGTCCTGATACTTGGTCGGCCATGAATTCCATCCCATTCATCTCTTCTCTTGTTGCAAGTCTAGCCTCCACAGACCTTCAAGTCCCGTCTCCCTCCCCCCCACACCCCCCTGCCCCACATACCTACCAACTTTCCTCTCAACCTTCTCTTTGGCTGCTAAGTTGAGGGCCACACACCTGTGGCCAAAATCTCAAGCCAAGACATGAACTCCCAAAGCTACCTCTGCCACCCCCTCTTGTTTACCGATTCCTCGGAAATCTCAAGCAATTTCCATTATTGGCAGACATGGTGTTTCCTTGTTGTGTTCCACTTTCATACAACTGGAGTTTGTAGACAAGAAAAATACAGCTGTTACGCAGCACTAACTGGGCTTTTATGTCGCTTCACAGGCAGGAGACTGACTGTGGAATGCCACACACCTCCTTATCACGGCTTGCGTGCTGGGACCTCTATTCATTTTATGCATTGTGTATCTCAGAATTTTCTGGGATGTGGTGAAGAGTCATGTTGCTTGCTCTCAGAATTATGCAAAAAGCTATTCTTTTTCTTGAGCAAGAAATTGTAGGCACTCCAGAACCCTTTTGACTCAAGCAGAGCTATGGGGTGGGTTTTCCACAAAGAGTAGAAGGAATGGATTGACACTGACTACATTAACCAGCCCTCCCAAGGGGAGTGGGAGCCCCTGCTTCAAGCCAAGAGTAAGAGCCATTCTGAGGCAGGAAGCTTTTAAAAACTCACAGTGGACCTCAGCTCCTTTAGCTCTGGGGCTCTATTATGTATTGGCTGAGAGCTGCAATCATTAGTTGCCTATTTTTTTAAATTAAAACAATTAAGCCAATGTAATGTTCGGGAGAGGGCCGGAACTGGCAGCCTGGGAAAACAGAAGCGTCTGCTGGTCAGCAGCACGGGCCAGGAGGAACTGAAGCTGTGTCGGCGCTTTGGGACCAGCATCCTGTGAATGGAGAGCCAGAGAAGACAAGAAGAGGAGCAGAGGCCCTCCTCTTTGAGAGAGAGCCCTTGGCCTCTCCAAGTCATGCTTGTCCAGCTGTTGGGAGCACCTTGGGAGACTTCTGTTGCTCTCTGCTGCTTTCAGACCTCAGGTGCCTTATCACTGGACACTCACGCTGCTCTACGCCCACGTGTGTTGGGCAATCGCTATAGCTGCAACGTTCTCCTGCAGGTGTTAAGGGATTCTGCTCATTTCCTCTCCGTAAGTATTCAGGATGTAATGGACAGAAGGAAGAGGCGGAGGACAAATGAAGCAAAGTAAAGTGCTTGAGGAGAAAACTTTCTGGGTAAGGGCAGAGCATGACAGCTTCTGAAGGGAAGGTCTCCTGACCTCTTCTGGGGTCACTTCCAGCTTTTGCCACTCAGGGGGTTAATATTTCTGCCCCCAAAGTAGGCTACGAGGAGGGAGGTTCTCCCTTTTGCCCTGTGGGTGTCCACAGGGTCCTCCCCTGCTTACCACATCCTCCAAAGTTTGGCGTGGAACTACAGCTTGTGGGGCTTTTGTCCTACAAACGTCATTAGGCTACAAGCCCAGTCTCACTTCTTGCACCTAACGTTGCCACATTAACCTGTAGATCAGACCTTCAGAGTCCCTACTGTGTCCACATCTAATTTTCCCCGTCCTTTATTTGAATTGGCTTCATCTAAGTCATACCCTTTTGGACACTAAGTTTCAAAGGACCTTTCTGTCAAGAACTCAGATCTTCCTGTACTTCTTCTGATACCCTATTTGGTGGCTCTGTGGGACCTTGTACACAGAATGTCCCTAAACAGGATCCCAATGTTCTCATGCACAGAGCTCAGCCCTCTGTTACCCAATATCCCCTCACACTCGGATCCACAGTTTCATCAAAACATTGGCACATTACCATCCCTCCCATTATTAGACGTATACCCCCGAGAAACGCCATCTTAGACTTCCAATGATCTATTCTTACCCAAAGAGCCTTCCAAAGTGAACTGTCTTGTGGCCTGTTGCTTTTCCTCAATATCAACTTGTGTAAGCATGGTCAGCCTCTTCTTGAGAAAATGATTCAGGGTCAGACTATACAACATGTAAAATGAAAAGGAAAATTCTCTCTCCTCCATCTTCCCATTCCACCCTGGAACAAAGATTTTCATTCTTGTTGTAGTCGCCACCATGACTATAAATAATATGCTTATTTCTTTATCTGGATTCACCAACTTCCAGCTGCATCTATTGCTCCCAGCCTAAGGTAATGCTTATGACACAAAAAGTTGGGAAAAGTTGGAGACATTGCTTTCTCTCTACTTGCAAATAAATCTTGTTTCTTACAACTCCTCCCTACCTCCTGGTGCCACCTCTTCGATGCACTGTGTCTTCAGAACCAGTGGGAGTTTATGAATGTGAGGGTTCACATTGAGATGGGCTTTGATGATGACTGGCAAGGGTGGAAGTGGAACCCACAGAGTCTCACCTCTGGTGGCTATTTGGGACATGTGCGGAAGGAGAGGAACAGACAGCAAAGTGAAGCTGGCATTCCCCCGCAATTTTGCATTCTTCCACTGTTTCTCCTGCCCAGACAGCCCTGGGCTAGCTGGGAGCAGAGTCCTTGGGCTGTGGGTAAAAAAGCAGATCAAACTCGACCTCCATTCTCCCTATCCAGTCATTGCTGCTTGTGTGCTGTGGGCCGCCAAGGAGGCCGGCCTCCCTTCCCAGTCCCCCCTGTTTTCATACCAGCCAAGGGCCCTGATGGATCACACGCACTTCCCAAGCTTTGGGGGCCTGGAGAGAGGAGGCAAACCTGGGAGACCTGACATGGGGAGCCATGTCTGGCATGGGTCTCCCTTCTTACCCTCTCATCAGCCAACCTCCTGACTTTCTCTTCCGTTGTCCTACAAATCCAACGTCCTCCTAGCTTCCCTTCTCAGCTCTGCAGAGTGGACTGTCGTGAGCCAGGACAGAAAACCAAAGACCTTCAGCCATCCTCAACACAGGCAAATTCTCACTGGCTGTTTTCTTCTGAGATGTTAACTTGCATTTACTGGGACTTCTCCATCTTGACCTACACTGTCCAGTAGGACTGTCACTAGCCACATGAGTGGCTATTTAAATTTAAAAGAATTAAAATTAAATAAAATTAAAAGTGGTCAAGAACCACTTATGCTTAGTGGCCACTGAACTGAACCGCAGAGAAATAAAACATTTCCATCCTTAACAGAAAGTTCTAATCTAGACTCGACTCTGACTCCTACCTCCTGAACCCTTTCCTCATATTCCCATTCCTTTCTCACACACAAGAAAACACAATTTCTTTTTGTCCAAACCCTTTCCCTTGTCAAGGCTCCACACATCTCTATGTAAGGAGAGTTTGTTCAAAGGTTTTCCCTATGACAAAGGGCCGCCTCTCCACCTCTGATCAGAATTACACGTCTCTGCTGGAATGGTGAAGCACTGAAGTGAATTCTCTTTTACTTTCGGGGACAAGCCAGCCCCCATGCAGGCCAGCAGGCCAAGGCCAAGGAGGAATGTGAGCGTTGGACTTAGGTGGGCAATCTAGAAGACTCTGTGTACAGACACTCGTAATCAGGGCTGAGCTAATCAGAACCAGGTTTTTGGGCAAAGTGTGAAAGACCATATCTAAAGATGTACAGACTGAGAGAAATGGAAGTGAACAAGTGAGGTCAGTGAGTTCAATTCTCTCATCTGAAGAGGAGACCCCGGAACTGGTTAAACAACCAGCCCAGTTAATGATGAGAGGTCTCCAATCTGAGTCATTCCAGAATATGGAGAACAGATTGCCCAGAAATGAGAAACAAGGACATTGAAGAAGTTGGGGGTGGGGGGTGCAGGAGGGTGGGACAGAGGCCTCACCAATGAAATAAGCACACTTCAGAAAACGTTTACTCCAGAACAGAATGATTTTAAATAAATCCCATTCTTCTTTTGACTCTCAGTGTAAAATGGGAAAGTTACCTTTAACAATTCAGCAAGAGTTAAAATATATGACTAGATGTGAGTGTGTGTGTGTATGTGTGTGTGTATTTTAACTAGGAATAAAAGTCAAGAACCTTTTTCTTGTTGTGGAACACCAATAACAATACTCATGTTGAAAACAACGCGTTGTTCTACTCATAATGAAAGCAGTGGTGGGCACATAGTAAGCAATCAATGCGTACTTGTTGATTCATTGAAAATAAATCACAAAATAAAAATATAAATTAGGAGTCCGTGCCTCTGCTGACCATTCTTTCCCTAGACTAATGAGTTGTTTATTTCACTGGCGACAGCTTCTCCTTAGGGGTTGTTAGTGCAAAATGGTGTTTACTGAGGCTGGGTGTGTGCTAATCAGTGTTAGAGATTGGTCTGTACGTCAACGAGCAGCAGCTACAGAGACAAGATGGCAGGCACAAAACGTCATTTCTTTTCCTTTTGTAGTGGGTTCAGATTTAATTCATCAGTCCCGGAAACAAGGAATTCTGTGATTGGCATTTCAGTAAGTGGAGGGGAGCTGAGCACTTGGGACCTGTCCTGCGTTTGAGGGGCAAAGAGAGAGGCACTTGCTGGTTGGGAATTTCAAACCAGACACTCTGGTCTGTGAGCAGGAGCTGTGACTACTTGTGCCGCGTGTGGCTTATGCATGATGGTCATACTGCCAATAACAGCAACTATTGTAATAGGCGTTTGTTGTCTTTGCTTCCAAGT
The DNA here is from genome assembly GCF_024610735.1 of Ursus americanus. Lineage (NCBI taxonomy): Eukaryota > Metazoa > Chordata > Mammalia > Carnivora > Ursidae > Ursus > Ursus americanus. Next base: position 40,444,917 of record NC_142139.1, on the reverse strand, counting down.
GTCCATTTCTCCTTCTTTTGATGAAAATCTCCCTACAGAGTGCTTTGGAGGGGGTGATGCTGTTCTCACCCCTAGTATTAAAGTGAAGGCTTACTAGCCCTCACAAAAAGACTCCAACATGTAATGTCTCAAACAAGACACGAGGTCATTTCTCTCTCATATAACAATCCAGAGCCAGGAAACAGGTTCTGCTCCACACAGTCATCCGGGGATTTAGCCTAGCAGGGCGGATCGGTCATCCTCGATGCTTGGTTTCCAATGTTGCCCCAATCTTTGCCAGTTCTACCCAGCACGATGGAAAGGAAGCACGGAGGGGTGCCCGTCCTGTAAGTGACTACAAATCACTTCAAGTCATATTCTGTTGGCATGAACTCAGTGGCTTAGCCATACTTGGCTGCAAGGGAGACTGGAGCTTAAGAGTTTCTAGCTAGCCCCTATGTATTCCAGCCATACTCTAGGCAAAAGATGAGCACATAATCCAAGCTAGGGAAGGGACCCTCTCCCACAAACGCTCTCCTTAGACATTTGAATCTTGAGGAGAGGGGCAAAAAGACTGAAAAGGGCTGGAGCCGGTCCATCCCAACAGCAGCATCTTAAAAAGATCCTTGACTGATTTCTGCCACGTGGACTCCTGGAACTGTTCTAATTCTTGTCCGGCTTTTCCACCTCTCGCCTTGGCATTGCTGTAAGTCCCCACTCTGCTCTGGCTAACCAAAATGGGTGGTCACTACTTGCAAGAAAAATGCACCTGATACAGCACCCTCTTCTAATCACCTCGTGTTTGGCCCAATGACAAAGATCTCTTGCACATCGACTGGGTGCCAGCCAATGTTCTAGGCGCGGGGATACATCGTGCCCTCAGTGAGCTCTACTTCACGGCCACCTGCTCTGATGGCCCACGAGCAAACCTGGTTCTCAGGGGTCTCCCCTCAGTTGCTCCTCGGCAGCCTGGAACTCTGGGTCGCACTCAGCAGAGTTTCCCAGAAGGGCGAGCATGGGTGAGGAGATTATCAATGTGGCTTGTGCTCTCCGTGGGCCCCCTCACTTTGATTTAGCCTGGTTTTCATGCTTGCAATATGTAAATTCATCGCCAGTGCGTCTTGCAAGTAGGTGATGCCCGGGCTGCGATTTCTCTATTGCCCTGCAGCCTCCACAACCCCACCAGCTCTGGCATCGTTCTGGTGACAAGTTGGAATTTGCATATTTAGCGGGCATCAGTGTACTGCTTTTGGGTGAACCCAAATGAGAATTCCATCTTCCCTCAGGCTATGATTACACGCGTCCAATACCAACAAGCACATTCACAAACAGATGCCTTCATTAAGGTCTCCCCTTTACTTCATTGTCATGCAAATAGCCCAAATCAAGGAGTCTAAAAAGTGCCTGAGAGGTGACAGGAGAGCATCTTAAATAAGTAACAAGTCAGTGTTCAGGGCATCCCTTGATTAATTGGGAGTTACAGCGGAGTGCTACAGGCTTCAGCCAATGGGAGCTTGCTGACACCAAATTATCTTCAAATACCCTCCAGTAATGTGAGAAACTCCCTCTCGCTCCTCCTGTCAATACTTTGTGGGGCTGATTTACCCCCCCCCCCACTTTTCCTTGAGGGCGCAAGATGGGATGGAAGAAGGGGTGGGGCTTGGATGGAGTTGCCAGTTGCAAATATTCAAGCTAATTAGCAGCGCGGGGGGCGGCCGGGGACGGGCGGGGGTCTGGGCTGTGTCGGAGTGGGGTGGACCCGCGAGCTCAGTAATAGCCCTCTAACAGGTTCCAACCCTAAAGATACGTGGTGGAAAGACGGCATGAATAATTCAGCGAGCACGAGGTCCTGAACCCACGTTTTCTCTCATAAAGAGGAAAGCCACGAGCCTCAGGTACCGAGTTTCAAACCTATCAGAGCTAAATCTCGCTCTTTCAGAGCTTGGTTACTAAGTGCTGTGTAGGTGTGAAAAGCCTCATTACCATGTAATTTTGTTGGGAGCGACTTCCAAGTACCTGCTTTACTTTATATTCACATACACAAAAAAAAGATCAAAATGCATTTTATTTCCTAACAATAGCCAATTTGGCTATAATTATTGTGGAATACTGAATTTTAAGGCTTAGCACCCAAGTGACTCCCCACGTCGCTCCCCTCCATACGCGAATATCTTCTTATTTATTGCCTTCCCCATAATGAACTTTGAGATAAACAACAGAAAAAGTAATTTGTTTTTTGACAATGCTGAACCTTTGAATAGAGAAAATCACACAGTTGAACACTGAGCGCAGTCCTGTGTGGTAAGTGGTATCCATGGCAACCAATAGATTTTATGCTAAGTCTGGCCTTTAAAAACATTTCACGTTTACCACTGAGAAAAAGATGGCCTTGATTTAAAAATGATACAACAAGTACCTCGAATGGGCATGCTTTCTGCTCTGAGCTGCAAACACAATTAAGAAGCATCTTCTCAGCACCAGATCACCTCAATAGTATCTGTGTCATCCTTGAGGAACATCGCGGGCAGCCTGAGAAAAAGAAAGAGGTTGGATACTTTGTATTCTGCTGCAGGGGTTGTGAGGCAGTTTGTTTTTTTACTTGTTCTCCTTGTATTTAACACCAGGAGTAAAAAATAGGGAGCAAAAATAGCACGTTTGCCTCTTATCTCAGTCTGTGATCATGGTGACAGTGAAAATATTATGGCCCTGCTTATCCTGGGAGTAGCTCCAATCACGCCCGCTTATTATAACTTGAAATAATGGATGGAGAAATACCTACCATACCAGCCTCAGACTGAGCGACTCTAAATTAGTTTCTGTTCACATTTAGAAAGTTGGGTACCAAAAATGGAATGCAGTTGTGGTGAAGAGAGGATGTCGCCTTAATGATATACTTGAATAAAATGCGAAAGGACATGCCCCCTTCTTCTTTAAAAAGAAAAGAGAGAGATTTGATCAATGATGGATCAAAGGAAGGAAACATAATTAATGTCTTTGGTAGGAGTTTGTTTTGCCAAGCCATTTGTAAGTGCTGTGATAGTTCCCTTAAGATGGCTTTGCTTTGCTTTTTTCTTTTCTTTTTTTTTGCAAGATGAGTTGTCCTTTATTCCTCAAAATGAGATTTTCTTGGCCATATTGAGAATTGGACAAACCTCGATATACTTCCTCTGGAGGTGTTTGCAGCTGGAGTGCTCTTGCAATTGACTGGTGCTATGGGCTGAAATGTGTCTCCCTGCAAAATCGTAGGTTGAAGCCCTCACCCCCAGTAGCTCTGAATGTGACTTTATTTGAAGATTGGGCCTTTAAATAAGTGATTAAGTTACAATGAGTCCGCTAATGTGGGTCCTAATCCAATCTGACTGGTATCCTTGTAAGGAAAGAAGATTACAGCACACAGAGATCCCAGGGGATGTGCATGCATGGAGGGAAGATGATGTGAGGCCATAGCGAGGGGGCAGCCATCTGCAAGCCAAAGAAAGAGACCTCAGAGGAAACCCAACCTGCCAACACCTTGATCTTGGACTTCTAGCCTCTGGAACTGTGAGAAAAACAACTTCCACGTGAGCCACCCAATCTGTAGCATTTTGTTATGGCAGCTGCAGCCAACCAAACATCTGGGGTGGGAGTGAGGCATCCTTTCAGGGAAAGAGCAGCTTTTCAGAAGGTTAGTCATTACATTGGGGAAGGAGGTCAGGGGAAGGGGGTCAGGATGAAGACAGCCTCCGTTCTTCTACCTTCCCTGAAGTGTGGGGGATTTCTGGGGGACAGGGTTATCAACCTCATAAACACTTCTCCTACCTCCTCTGACTCAACCATCCATATCTTTCAGCGGCAAACAAGATGACTTTGTGACACCTCACTATTGGCTTTAATGAAGCAAAGATACTTTCTGAGTCACCAACATTTTGTAAAGACAAAAGCTTACACTTCTTTCATATTGCCAAGTATCTGAGAAGTGACATGGCCCCAGGAGGGCGGTGATGCCAGAAAGGAATGTGTGTGTACAAGGGGGAGGTAGTTAGGGGAGTGCTGTACTTTGTTCCTAACATTCATAAGCTTTGCTTGATGCCTGGGCCTCAGGCCCGGGACCACACATCAGCCACCTGCCCAAAGGCACGGGCCATTCATCTTTCTCAGATAATTTTCTTCTTTTAGTCCACAGAGAGCTCTGGGCTATCTTTGGCCAGGGAAAGAATGTTGACTGTTTCACATACTGAAACATAAATCACTCTCTCTAGGCCTTGTTAACTTTTACTTATAAACTGTTTTAATGTAGAACTGTCAGGACCCTGTGAAAATAATGGGTGGTGACAGGTTTAGGATTAAAATCTTCTCAGGTAGTTAGGATGGTGAGTTAGGTTATAAATTGCTTTTAAAGAGCTGAGGCACGGACTATGAGCTTCATATGCTTACTCCAAATGGACACCAATGAGGCAGCTGGGACAAGTATATGCTAGTAATTCATCTTAATTATTTGTCAGCAAAGCCATCATAATAAGAGATGTCTTTCATTTTGATTAAAATGACCCTTGGTAATCTCAAAAGGGTCTTGTCTGAAAAGCACCATTGAAAAAGAGAAGTTGGAGTCTTCTGGGGCTTGGGATTTTATGTCTCAAGCAAGGAGGCCTGAAACAGAAAAATATACCAACGGATGTGAAGATATAGCTCAAGTGTCCAATTATAGACACATCCATAATTCTCTCAGATGACCTCATTTGCTTCAGTGCCAGGGCATCAGTGGGCTCGTAATTTCTCTTAAAACATATCATGTCTCAGGCTTACTGCATGGGGATGGCTGTTTAGTCACAGGAAGGAGGGGCTTTAAGGAAGGACCAGGACCTGTCATTATATACCACAGAGGAGGTACAGATGGTGTCATATAGAAGTTCAATGAGTAGACAAAGCAAACAGCAGCCATCTCCAGCCATAGTGAAGCAAATGGCTTTCTTGGGGGGCTAAAAAGAGTGTAAGGATGTCCATCAGGTGAATGAAACTTGAATGGGAATCTATGCAAGAACCAGGTTGAGCACTGGGTAGGGAAAGAAAAGCAGATGGGTACGCTTTAGAACTCAGGCCCAGGAGTTCAATGATTCCATCCCTCCAGACAGGAATTTCTCAGTACTTGGAGAACCTACGGGAGAACAATGGTCACACAGAGTCATCCGCAAGACGTCAGACCACCAGAATCTTTTATTCATTCATTTACTCATTCATTCAACAAACAGTTATTGTACGCCTACTATGTACTAAGACTATTCCAGGGCCTGGGTACTTCTATGAACAAAACTGGCCAAAACCTATCTTCTCATAGAATTACATTCTAGGGGAATCCATTATGCCACATCAAGCCTCATTCACCAAATGGGACAAAGACTACTTACGTGGTTTGTTCCTTGAGACAAGAGTTGCCTGGAAAGGACAGCCTCAGGCAGTTGGTAAAGTACTTGCCAGGAAATGAGCTGGAGGGCTTGCTGCCTCCAAATCACACATCCTCTCTGGCCAATGCTTCTGGGTGGAGAAGACTTTCCACATCTTGGAGAAGCTCTACAATTCAATAACAATTCACTAAGATGTTTCTAACTCTTAAAACATGTAACTATAGCTACAGACAAACTGCATTACAGGGTTTCAGAGAACCATCTGCTAGACTTTAATTTGCTTCTTAGGAATGAGAAGATTATAAATCATGCAATAACACATCTAGGAACATTCTTTCCTCCATATATTCAGCTTAAAAAAATCATATGTAGTAACATCAATTTACTTTACCCTCACCCAGAACCTCTCATTGATGGACAGAAACAAAATGAAATCTCATTAATACAGTGTACAATTTTACTAATATGATTTACTACATACAAATACAAAGTAATTTGAAATACTTTTCCATAGGAAATGTTAATATTTTTTTCTCTATTAAATTTGTAAGACTATGTCCATATCATTCCAAAGAGTTATTGGGAGACTCTCAGACTTACCAGTTGAAGGATCTATAGCATGAACATCTAAGGCTCATTGATAAAATTGTGTACGAAAGATAAGATTTCTAGCCCACTATCCTTAGGAAATGGCACTTAACTTTGTATCTCTAATAATCAAATCCTCCATTTATGAACATTTGTGGAGCACCTGTATTGTATCAAGCCCAGTCCTCTCTTTGGAGCTCCCAATTTAGTGGAGGAGAAAGATGTGATCACGAAATTCCACAACACAGGATATGGTATAAAGAACTATATTTCAAGGTACCATGGATGCACAAAGGTGGAAGTCCTTAACTCTGCCTGGTATGTGCTTCCCAGAGGAAAGGACATTTGCACTTCCTTGAGGAATTCCCAGAAACTGCAAACAGCATACGTAAAAGTCAGAGGAAAAGGAAAGAGCATGGAACATTCAAGCAACTGCAAGTACGTCAGCAAGGATAAAGCCCAGGGTCTACGAGAGAGTAATAAAAGATGAAGCTGGAAATATTGACCAAAGCCAGATTATAGTACGTCTTTTCAACTCTACTCAGGGATTTGAACTTGATTTTAAAAATAAACAGCCTTTGGAGGAAGGTGACTTTCTCTGATTCACCCACCAAGGGCTCACGCCATCATTTCTGAAATGATGGGGTTTCCAAGATGGTGCACTCTGTGCCCATGACACAGAGGGAAGTTAATGTATCCATCTAAGGATCAAGCCTTATCCTTGGCTTTATGGATCCATGCCTTTGGTGCTTTGACTTGGAAAACTAGTGTAGTGGTCTAGGAAAGAAGGGGCCCTATCATGGAAAAGGACAGTGGTCTCAAATGAGAAGCTTGAAATCCAAAGTCTGAGAAAGGCAGATCAGTATCTTTCTGACTTCAGAGACCTGAAGTTTCTGCATCTGAGGCCCACTAGCCCAGACCATGTCTCTTAGGGAAGTCCCTAAACCATACGATATGAAACTTGCAAGACTAAAGCTAGGGATGAAGGAGGGGACTGACAGCCAACTAATACATTCTGGTTTTTCTATTTCTCTCTGCCCCTTGGCACTTTTTTAAAAAAAAAATCATATAAAGAATAATGTCCAGGAAATATTTTTCTTTAGATCTTGCCCAAACTACTTTCAGATGTGATGAGATGGCATTCTGCTTTATTTAACAAGCCTGGAAATGAGGAGTAAATGAGTCGATATGATTGGAGAATTTTGAAACCCTTTCTTTAAATGGCACTCATTTGTTTTATAGTCTGGATGGGATGAAATTTAGAAAATCATACTTGCCTTTCGTTGTGGAGAAGATTGGAATCTGTTGACTGAACATTTCTACTTGGACTCTCATGGTTTTACCCCAAGCATCCATCAATTGCTCTGGGTACTTTAAGTTTCCTTTCACTGCCATTTGCTGATTTCCACCATGGAGATATTTTAGATAACTAACACTTCAGTGGAGAGAGAAGGTGTTGGTGGATTGAAAAGAGCCCTGTCAATTCTCCCTATTCCATTCTGAGCTCTGACAGTCTCTTGATTTGTAGGGTGGGACAAAGCACTTAACCTTTGTGTCTCCAAAAGCAAATGATAAATTTTGCCCCATTTACACTGTTTATTAACAGATGGGAGTTGCACATGATTAACTGCTCTGTTCCCTCATTTCTTTGACCTTAAGATGCCAGCCTTGCACGAAGGGTTGCTATGCAGCGATGTGTAGCATGCAGAGCCTCAGAGGAGGTGAGCAGCAAATGTTTGATGATGATAATGATGATGATGAAACTCACTTGACTTCTCAGCAAATGCCAAACTCCCTGCAGGATGACACATGTGGAAGCTAAGGCCTATCTACTTTGGAGCGCTGGAGGAAGCTGTGTAAAGCAGAAAATGAAAGTGGGGCCTCACCAAAGCTGTACATACCCTACTTTACCACAGCAAAGTCACTGATAATAATTAAATTGGTTCAAAACCAAATGGCAGGTCAGATCTTTGATGAATTACTAGAGATTAAATCAGCTAAGTGCTGTTGACACTTGGCCACTAAGCCCAATGGGGATTCTTTGACCTGGGAAAACACTCATCATCAGTATCTTGGCAGTTGAGGAGAGAAGCAATGAAGTCATGGAGAGCTTAGCCTTCCATTTTCCATTCACTTTATGAATCTGTTTGTCAGGTTGCTCCCAAAGTCTTCTGCATAGCAGCAAAGGGTACTTCTTTATCCCCAGGTGAGCTATAATCCTCTACTGCATTTGCTTGTGCATCTGAATCCATACAAAGTAGCAGGAAAAGATTCAGAGCTTCCTCTAAACTCGTATTTTCTAAAATGTGCTCCATAAAATACTAGTTTCCAAGATACTCTTCAAATTAGAATTCCTTCACCAAGCGATTTTGGGAAATGCTTCCAAAACGTATTTCCTAAGTGCAGGGATATGGTGATGAACAAGTCATTCAATGCCTGAATTCTCTTGAATCATGGCATGTAGTAAGTTCTGTAGAAAGGCAGAGATAGATCTCAGAAAGTCTTGTAAACCATGGTAAGAACTTTGGCTGTTATGATTAGAAGAGGCAGTCACTGGAAGATAAGCAGCTTTTATCCAGTATATAATGGAATATTAAAGTCTGGGAAATTCTGAGAGGAAGAAATCTGCAAAGCTTTCCTTGACCCAATTATCCCAGTTTCCTTGACTCATAGTACCTACTAAAACATTGGAGAACACAATTTTGAACTTAAGAGGAGGATTGCTTTGCACAATTTTGATGTCCCTGCCCATTGTGCCTGTTTAACACCAAGATGCTATTCCTGACCCAGGACTTTCACTGCAAAATTGTTCCAATTTTGACCCTTGGCTACTTCTATGCCTTTTTCCACTCCTCTGTTCACAATGCCGAATTATTGTTGTATGAATACATTTATTTCTTTCCTTGTACTAGTGTAGGTTAGCTGCTATAATTAATAGACTTAGAAAATGGATACTGGCTCAAATATCAGAGAAATATATTTCTTGTTGATATAATAACTATCCAGGGCAGGTGAATAAGTCAGTAGTCATCCTTCCTCCGTACAGCTCCACAAAGTCATTCAGGGACCCAGGCTGATGGAAGTTTTGCCATTTTCAATCCATGGTTTCAAAGGTTTCCCTGGGATTCACCTTTATTCTGCCCAGACAGGAGAGGAAGAGAGCAAGAAGCAGCATATGTATGCATGTGAGGGGAAATGGGGGCATCATGGGACAGAGCTGGAAGACATCCAATAGTTCCGCTCACATTTAGAACTAGAAATTGTTACATGACTCTAGCTAAGTGCAAGGAAGTCCTGGTTGTGCAGCTACCTCCCAATGACATCCTGTACTATGGATAACTTGCATGAAGTGTGTTGAACAGCTACTCACCTACCATACTACTAGCTTTTTCAAAGAAGGACTGTAAGTTTTAATACGTTCATCTTGGTTAGTTTCATAAATGTATCATGATTCTGGCATAAAACATATGTCCAATAAATGTTGGTTGAATTAAGCAATGGCACACCCAAAACTTAAATATCTCAACCAGGAGGCTAGAAAGAGTTGAAGAGCCATCGGGAGGCAGAATACGTTAGGTATCATGGTATTTTGGGCCCAAAGAGATAAACATTTGCAGAGAAAGTGGTTGAATTTGAAGTTTAATTTCTCCCATGAGTTTTCTAAAGGAAGCCTTAAGCAAAGCATAGGCAAATTTAAAGATAGGCATGAGATTTTCAGAGGCTTATCTACAAGTAAGGAAAGTTCCTTCTACATTTCTTCATCGTGCTTTTGGCCTGGAACCTCTCACAAAGCAGCCTGAAATGCTGTCAGACATCTTCTGGGTCATAAATCACACAGAGGCATGGTGAGCACTAAATCAATAGAGTTTCTAATTTTTGAAAAAGTGGGAAGGTGCTTATATAACCCTGCTGGGGAAAGGGAAGGCCATTGGCAGCTTGCCTTGTTTATCCTGAATCAGATTCACATTTGGAGGCCTCTCCACTCCCTGGAAGCCCTTTTGCTCAGGTGGCACTGGGGAAAATGCTGAAATCTGCAGTCCTTGGACACCCTATTTTCCCATATTATCTTGTTCTAACCATAGTTCATTTTGCAATTGGAACTGACTGAAGAGAGGTGTTTACAGTGTTGCACATTGTCGCACTGCTAACATTTTCTCTTCTGTAGGAGTAAGAAGAGGTGGGAGCTGGAACAGAATGAACATTTATCATCTGGGACACCTTCCCTCCCAACTGTGATCGTCATACCTCTTTACAGAAAGAAAGCATTTTGGGTGCTTATTTTGTATTATCCAGAAGTTTTCTATCCTAGCCCACAACATCCCCATGAGATGGTCTCAAAGCAAAGACCATCCAAGCAGAAACAGCCCTCTGAGCTGCTCTGTGAAACCTTCTCCACCCCCCCCCCCATTTATTATCTACATCCAAAGATAGCCAAATGCTCTAGGCTTTCTTTATCGGAAAAGTGGGGCAAAAATGTGTGATTCTTTTGAGCAGAACCAAGGTGGGGAGAGGCACCAGCAGTTTAATACGCCACGTACATGGTCCATTGAACCAGTCCAGCAAATTTCAACAGAGCTAGATATCAAAACTGCCCTTCACGGACCAGGGAGAGTTAAGTGGGAGAGAGATAAAAAGATGTGGCATAAATGATCAAAGCAATAAAACTCACTGCTCAATTAGTCACTCAGAGAGGCAGGAGGCGGAGGGGATTGGTGGTTAAGGAAAAGTTGTATATTTGCTCTGCGGGGATCATATTCATTTCCCAGTGTCACCCAACCTGCTTGGCTCAGCTGCAGAATTCAGGCTGGTGGTTAATTTTATAGGAAGTCCACCTACCTCACCCCCTTCTCTTCTGTTACTTTAAAATATTAGCCAGTTAAACTAAGGATATCCATCATCCTATGCAAATCATGCCTCTCTGTTTTGATGGTAGTAGGAGAAAACAGCATTACATGTACTCCAACTACTGCTGGTAATTCGGGTTACTTTCATTTTCCCAAGCTACCATTATAGGACACACTGAAAGCAAAAATTCTTTAAGATCCATCTGGCAACTTCTAGACACCTATACGAATATATGTTTTTACGGGCTTAACACTATAAGCAAGTCCTGATATTAGGCATTTCTGACAGCAGCTCCTAGCCTGACCCCGGAGGGTGTTCTAGGAAATCTAGAACTAGGGCAAAATTAGCTATGCCCCAGAAAATCTGGTCTGTCATTGAGAAAGAGCAATTTATATTTTTGAATTTTTCCAATCTGGTCTAAATTAGCCTTAGTACTGCCAAGGTCTAGCTACCTAATGAGAACAATTATTTCTGGATTTCAATTAAATTGAATTAAAGAAGTATTTTATTTGTTTTTATTTGTAATTTTTTCATTATGAAAGTAATATAGCCACATTATAGAGAATATGAAAAATATATTGGAAAAAAAAGACTCTCATAATCCCCTGCCCTAATGAGACCACTGTATCAATCTTGGTGCAACTGAATAATATTTAAGGAGCATCTACAATGGTAGATGCAGTGTGCTGGAACAAACAATTACACAACAAAACATAGAGTAAGAGGTTTGCAGGCTAGTTGGGAAGGCTGTGTGTTTGCATAGGACTCAAGTGATAGGATGGTACAAATGACTGGGACAGGACTTAGAGGGAAGAAATGAAAAAGGGTTAGCAGTCAGGGAGGGCTCCACAAAGGCCATGGGAAAAACAAGTAGTACTTTAAAAAATGGACAGATATGGTAGGTAGAGAGGCTGCTACATTAGCCAGGCAGGTGAAGAGGGATGGTGGAGCCTGGACAGAACTAGGAAACGAATCTAGCAATTTTGTAAGAATAAAGATTTTTTTTATTTTAATGTTTTTTTATTATATTATGTTAGTCATAAAAGACTGGTATCCAAGATCTACAAAGAACTTCTTAAATTCAATATGCGAGGAACAAATAAACAAATCATAAAATGGGCAGAAGATATGAACAGACACTTTTCCAATGATGACATACAAATGGCTAACAGACACATGAAAAAATGTTCAAAATCATTAGCCATCAAGGAAATTCAAATCAAAACCACACTAAGATACCACCTTACGCCAGTTAGAATGGCAAAAATTGACAAGGCAAGAAACAACAATTGCTGGAGAGGGTGTGGAGAAAGAGTAAGGAATTTTGACTGAAGGATTTAAATGGGGGAAAAGTCAGGTGTTAAGGTTTGAGAGAAAGTATGAGCCCTTGTAGTAGAGCCTGAAAAGTTCTGTGAGAAGGGATTGTGTTCTCCTGATCACCAGCAGAGTGTCTGTCACATAGTAGGCACTTAATAAATTGTTGTCCTATTATTCCCTGACGTACATCTTCAGACCCACACAGTGCCCGGAATAAAGGAAGTGTCCAACCAATATATTTTGACTAAATACATCAAAGGATGGGGTCAAGTTATAGAAGGTCTTCTTCAAATTCAAGGGTAATGAGAGTCCTTCTACTGGGCTTTTTGAGTCAGAGTTCGGGGAGAGACGGAATGAGACTAGCAGTCCAAGAAGGTGATGTGGTAGCAGACTGCACGAAGGGGGAGCTTAGAGGAAGGAAGAGCTAGGTGGAAATTATTATGATAGTCAAGGAGAGGAGGTGATGTGAGGCTGGAAGAAGTAGTAGCAGGGAAATGGAACGGAATGGAAAGAGATGAAGGAAGAAGCCTGAAGAGAAAGTGGGTATTGGAGGGAATGGTCTTGAAGAAGGCAAAGTCAAACCTCTCTTAACAGCCTTGAACTTGGAAATCTGGAAGGAATCAGTGGGAGAAACTGGGCAATCAAAAAGTGGGTTCTCTTAGCAGGGAAAAGGTGCATTCCATTTTGAACTTATTGGGTTCAAAGTGACGGAACACTGAGACCAAAACACGAGGCCACCGAACTGTGATTAGGCTGGTTTGAGTGGCACACTCCAGACCAATAACCTTCAAACGTTTTTCATCATATACTCTCGTCAGCAAAAAAACCTTTGCCATTATTCATTATTATTCATTATTAAATTATGTTCATATACTATTCTGCTACTTATATATTACAAACTATACATAAAAATTGAAATTAAAAATAGAGGATAAAAAGGGAAAAGACATTATTTTAAAATATTCTGCTAACATGATGACCTCATTTGATTATCTAATGCTAATAGTCCAAAGAGCAGTAAACTCTAAGGGTGCAGTTTACTGTGAGTGACAGTGAATATGAATTCATACTTCAAATATACTTTTATTTTTTTCTAAGTTTTTTATTTCAACCCCAGTGTAGTTAATATACCGTGTTATATTAGTTTCAGGTGTACAATATAGTGATTCAACAATTCTATACATTATTTGGTGCTCATTACAATAAGCGTACTCTTAATCCCCATCATCCATTTCATCCATCCCCCCACCCACCTCCCCTTTGGTAACCATCAGTTTGTTCTCTATAGTTGAATCTATTTCTTGGTTTGTCCCTCTCTCTTTTTTTTCCCCTTTGCTCAGTGTTTTATTTCTTAAATTGTACATATGAGTGAAATCATACTGTATTTGTTTTTCTCTGACTGATTTTTCTCACTTAGCATTATACTCTCTAGCTCCATCCATGTTCTTGCAAATGGTAAGATTTCATTCTTCTTTTACGGCTGAATAATATTTCATTGCGTATGTACCACATCTTCCTTATCCAGTCATCTATTGATGGACACTTGGGCTGCTTCCATAATTTGGCTATTGTAAATAATGTTGCAATAAACATAGGGGTGCATGTATCCCTTTGAATTAGTGTTTTTATGTATTTTGGGTAAATACCCAGTAGTACAATTACTGCATCATAGGATAGTTTTATTTTTAGCTTTTTGAGGAACCTCCATACTATCTTCCACAGTGGCTGCCCCAGTGTGCATTCTCACGAAGAGTGTAAGAGGGTTCTTTTGTCTCCACATCCTTGCACTTGTTTCTTGTGTTGTTGATTTTAGCCATTCTGACAGGTGTGAGGTGATATCTCATTGTGGTTTTGATTTACATTTCCCTGATGGTGAGCGATGTTGACCATCCTTTCAGGTGCCTGTTGGTCATCTGGATATCATCTTTGGAGAAATGTCTGTTCATGTCTTCTGCCCATTTTTAAAATTGGATTATTTATTTTGAGCGTGTTGACTTGTCTCAGTTCTTTATATATTTTGGATACTAACCCTTTATCAGATGCGTCATTTGCAAATATCTTCTCCCATTCAGTAGGTTGCCTTTGAGTTTTGTTGATTGTTTCCTTCACTGTGCAAAAGCTTTTTATTTTGATGTAGTCCTAATAGTTTATTTTTGCTTTTATTCCCTTTGCCTCAGGAGACATATCTAGGAAAATGTTGCTACTGTTGATGTCAGAGAAATTACTGCCTGTGCTCTCTTCAAGGATTTTTATGGTTTCCCTCTCACACTTAGGTGTTTAATCCATTTTGAGTTTATTTTGTATATGGTGTTAGAAAGTGGTCCAGTTTCATTCTTTTGCATGTTGCTGTCCAAGTTTCCCAACACCATTTTTTGAAGAGACTGTCTTTTTCCAATTGCATATTCTTCCCTCCTTTGTTAAAGATTAATTGACTATATAATTGTGGGTTTATTTCTGAGTTTTCTATTCTGTTCCATTGATCTATGTGTCTATTACCATTTTGATTACTAAAACTTTTTAATATAACTTAAAGTCTGGAATTATGATATCTCCAGTGTTTTTATGAATGATACTGAATATGAATTCATATTTCAAATATACTTTTTAATAATTTTAAAACATTTGTTTAGCTTCTGGACAGATCTTATTATATTTTATTTATATATTTTTTAAAATTTATTTATTTATTTTTATTTATTTATTTTTTTAACCTTGCGTGTGGCTGATGGAAAGCTTGTATCTGGATAGAGTGTCAGCTCTGCTGTTTTCTTATTGTTTGCTTGTTTTTGTATTTTGCTTTGCCTAGGATATTCTCAGTTCTCACCAATTTTCTGGCACAACAATTCATAGTGCTTCCTTTACTCTCAAAAGCATCCCTCTTTGGATGATAAATTGAAAAATCACCCTATTCGTATTATCTTCAATGTATTGTTTTGTTGCAGGAAACATTTTAACCCACTTGTCCATCTTGGGTGGGCTAGTTGGGTTAAAAATAAATGCTACAATCCATAAATCCACTTCAGGGACACATATGAAGGTATATGCGGCAACTGCATTCAGTACGTGCTGGAACCACCATCAATCTCTCCTCATGTGGGCGTTAATTCAGACCTCAAGGGTCACTGTATACCTCACACGACCCATGACTGTCTGACCTATAGACTGAGGGAAGAATCGCTGTCCACAGAAATACAAATTACTAACACAGCTTCATTTCTATCCTAGTTTTTACATAACAAATAATTAGATCTTTGTTAGAACATTCACTTTAGTAAATTTCCATGTGCCCCCGGTGGGGATATCCATGCTTACTTTGGGATTTTGAAGGGTCTGCCTTATTCCTGTCTCTATCCCCAAAACTTGACACTGTAACTGGCACGTAGGAGGTGTTCAGGGTGTTCAAGGAATAATCAGTGAATGAATTCAATACTTGAATGAATGAATGACATTCAGATGAAATACAGACCTGGAGGTGGTAAAGAGAAACTAATGTCTACTGAGTAACTTTCTTGAATTCAATGCTTTCTTCTTTTTTTTTTTTCCTTTCCAAGTTTTTATTTAAATTACAGTTGGTTAACATACTGTGTAATATTAGTTTCAGGTATAGAATCTAGTGACCCAGCACTTCATACAACACCCAGTGCTCATCACAACGAGTGTGCTCCTCAGTCCCCATCCCTCCACCCACCTCCCCTCTGATAACCATCAATTTGTTCTCTATAGTTAAGAGTCTGTTTCTTGGTTTGCCTGTCTTTTTTTTTTTTTTTTACCCCCATGTTCATTTGTTTTGTTTCTTAAACTCCACATATGAGTGAAATCTTAAAGTATTTGTCTTTCTCTGACTGGCTTCTTTAGCTTAGCATAATAGTCTCTAGCTCCATCCACATTGTTGCAAACGGCAAGATTTCATTTTTTTTTATGGCTGAGTAATATCCCATTGTGTATATATACCACATCTTCTTTATCCATTCATCAGTTGGTGGACATTTGAACTCAACACTTTCACTAATGCTTTCATTCAGGAATGCGTTATTATTCCATTCTTGCAGATGAAACTGAAGTTCTGAGGAATTACATATTTGTTCAATGTAAGTCTGCCTGACTTCAACCCATATTCTTGCCAGGCATTGGGAGCACAGAGGCAATATTCACAGGCATAAAAATCAATGAGATCTTCAATGAAGAGAATGTGAAGTCAAAGGAGAAAAGGGCCCGCAGTTGAGTTTGGGGAATCGTGGGCAGGTAAGGACCAGAAAGAGAAGGAATGAGTGGAGAAGTGTGAGGGAAACCAGGAAAAGTGCTGGGTGATGACCTCTGCCATGGGAGAAGAGAATTTTCTTAGGAAAGGAAGGCTGACACATTCAAGACTGGCCACAGACCAAAGAAATGGGGGCTGTAGGAAGAATGACTGGTGACCTCTGAGTGTGTATTGTAATTAAACTATAGGGATAAAGGCCACACTGTAGGGAGTTTACAGAAAGAGGGATTGATGAAGAAATATAGAGAGAAACCCACACACATTTGGGAAGTTTCTCACTGAAAGGAAATTGAAGGCCAGGAGGACCAGGCAACATCTCCTCAAGTAACAGGAAATTTGTGCATTTGTAAAGATGTAGGAGAGATGATTGGGTGTTCAATGAATAGTGCATATACCCTCCCACATTTTCCGGCCTTCTTTGCAAGAGCTTGGGGCTCTGTGATTATTTCTGGCTGTGGACTATGAGCAGGAATGACATGACACTTGTGGTGGAGGCTAGTAAGAGGTCGTGAGCCTTCTCCATCACCCTTTCACCCACTCAGTGTCCCTGAATGTCACATTCCGGAGAGCATCACTTCAGAAGGAAGGAGGCCCACCCAGCCCTTACCGGACTTTGTGACAGTGAGACAGAAGTCTTTGCTGTGTTAAGCCACTGACATTTCGGGTATTGTCTGATAAAACAGCTTATGCCAATTATTCTAATTAAGGAGAGAATGGGATGAAAGAGAGGGAAAGGGTAAGTCTGGGAGCAGCACTTTCTGGGATTCAGGAAAGAATGGCATTTTGAAAGGAGAACACTTCTTCCCTTGGAAGTGGAAGAAGGTCTGAGAGGACGGGAGTCAAGGCTGAGGGTTTCCATTGGTTGATCCAATCTCCTTGGCAAGCAGAAGGTAAGCAGTTAACCACTGAAGCCTCTGGGTGTGTGTAGGCTTGGGGCTGGAGGAGAGACTGCACGTTCTGAAACAATTGCCCTCCTCCCTGTGCTAACTGGAGAATCAATGAGAGATCATTAAAGCGATTGCCTACCTAGTGCCCAGCTAAGGTTGGATTTCTCCTTAAGAAAACCATAAAGGGCCAAAAATTGTGCAGAGGAGAAGACCTAAAATGATCAAGGAAATGCGATTTTTGTTGGAAAAGAAGCTTAAAGGATTGGAACTCTCAGCCTGGAAGCACAGTCTGAACACTATGTGATCAAAGCATTTCTATTGGGAAGGGGACAGAAGAACAGGAGGAAACTAGCACAACCATACAAAGGAGCACATCCTGAAACCTGAAAGGCGTAGTGTTAAGATCAAGAACCTGAGTACTACGTTCTACAGCGGGTTCATTATTGGCATAAGGTATGGCATACATGTCAGTATAAATATAGCAGGAAACTGACTTCTGAGATTGGATTTCCAAAAATGTACATGGACATTAAATATAAATAAACAAGGATTTTGCATGGTCTGAGGCAGAGTGGAAATTGAATATGGTTTTAAGACACGGAGACCTGGTTTTAAACGCTCTGACTAGCTGTGTCCATCATTCATTCAACAAATATTTATTGAACACCTACTATGTGCCAGCACTGAGCTACCCAACGGATTCTAGTAGCAAACAAGATGCACATGGTCCCTGCCCTCATAGACTTTACAGCCTATTGGAGAACGCAGATATCAAATAAAAGATTGCAGAAATAATTACTTAAATTAAACTGTGATAAATTCCTCCAAGAGCAGGTCCAAGGTGCTGGGAGAGCATCTGGCAGGACTAGACCAATCTGAGGTGAGGGGAGGAAGATTTCCTCCAAGGAATGACGTGGGATCTGAAATTTACACAAGCAATACGAATTGGCAAGGGAAGACGGAGGAGAGGAGAGCTCCTGACAGAAGTGAAGGCTCCGAGGCCAAGCACCTCACCCTCTCTGAGCCTCAATCTCCTTATCTGTAGTGAATGCCATTGGTGCCTCGCACCGGGTCATTCCACACCTCCCCTGCCGGGGGGGATTGGCTGCCAACAGCTCAGAGCCGCTGCCTCTTTAGAGAATTTGTGCTCTGCCAGCAGAGCAACATCACCTGCAAACACCCAGGAGGTTATGATCCCCTCATCCTACCCTCACTCTGTGCAGGTGGGCAGGGGTGAGTGCAGCCCACAGCCGAGGACTGACAATGCAGGTAACAGACAGCCCGCCCCTCCCCCGCGCATTCTGTCCTTCACACCCCAGAGCAGGGGCAGGATCTGGCTGAGTCTGGACTTTAAGGGATACCACGTCTTTGCTTCACTTCCTCTCCTGCCTGATCCTGTGGCCCTCACTCCCTTACTCCCCCATAATTCCTTACAGGAGAATCTCCAGCTCAGCTGCTGCTTTAGGGAAGGCAAGCAGAATGGTCACCTTCCCTGAAATACGGGACAGCAAGAACTTGAACCCTGTAGCAATGGCCAAGCAGTGCAGGAGCACTCAACTGCTATAACGCTGGTATGGGGAGCACCCCTTCAGGTCTCCTCTGCTTCAGATATTTGGGTACCTCATTCTGTGCAGGGACATTCCCCACACGGTTTCCAAACTCCATCCCCGTCCTTTGTCTGACTTGACCCTCAAAACAACCCCGTACGTAGGAAGGAGCAGTATTCTTCCATGCTCCACAGTCCCGACGAGGGAAACAGGAGTCGGAGGGGTAAAGTGACCTGCTCAGAGCTGCGACCCTGCTCCGCAGGCATTCCCACATCCCCATGGCTGCGGGTGCAGCGTTGACAGGTGCCCCCAGAAAGGCCGCGCACAGAACAAGACGGAGGGCTTGCCTGACTCATTGATGTGGCATTTTTACGCTCGTGTGGATTTGCGTTCATAATCCCTGCTAATTTGACCTTGAGGGCAAACATGTTAATCGTGTGAGTGCACATGGCGCTTCTCAGAAAGCCATATCTGTGTTTCCTTCTTTTTCCAACCTAAATCATACATGCGGCTTTCCTTTGACGGCTGAAATTTTCCCCCCTTCTTCGAGTGCAAAAAGCAGAAAATCTTTTAGAGTTCAGCTGGTGTGTAAAAATCTAAAGGAGAAAGGCAATGAAATGGTTTGGGTATCGTTTCAGGGAGGGGAATTAAGGTTTTCAGGAGCCATGGCCTCTGAGGTGAGTTTGCTGAAAGGAGCTGAATGATTGCAGGGAATGAGTCCCACCCACCCTCTGGCCTGGTGAGCTCGGAAGAAGAGGGCAGGGTAACCTTGGGAGTCACCTATCTGGTCCTGACATTCTATAGGCAGAATAAAGGATGCTTTGGCATTTGTGTGATAGCCTCTGGATTTTTCTTTTCCTGCCTCCAGGTGCACAGAAACAGGACTTTCATTTCTGGAGAGTTAATTTCCGTCAGCAGCTTATTCTCCATCTGAAGTCACAATCCTCTTTGGGGAAGCGGTTGGTTATTGTGTAAAGGATTTTGAAGTTACATACTAAGGATTATGACTCTATTTGGGGAGTAAGAAGCAATGTCAGGAGAACTCTTAAGCACCAAATACCCAGTTCTGATGAAAATATTCCTACCGGAGATGAACAAGAGAAGAAGGGTAAAATCTATGAGGTTATCAGCGGCGGGAGAATTGTTAATGAGAACTTTATCCAAATGCAGCCCATCATTTTATCGACGGAGCCTTGCAGTGTGTGTCAGCCCTGGATGAGCACGGGCTTTCCTGGTTTTAGGACACTCCTTGTTCCCATTATGTGTATCCCATTACTCTTCCCAGAGCCCTAAGCCCCGCCCTGCCTACGCCAGAGGCTGCGGTGAAGAACACGTGAGAGAAGGTGCTTTGCCAGAAAATTACTTCCTAACTGCGAGGAGACCTTCTCATCGATGGGCAGCAACACTCCCGCCGCACAAAACAGCCCACAGCAGGAGTCCCTTCCGCGCTCCTGAGCGCCTGCGTCCTGACTCGGCCCTCCACCTGCACCGCCGTCCTCAAACATGTTCGCAGGCCTGACCGAAATAATACTCATGAAATACTAACTTGCAAAATTGAACCCAGGATGCAAAGAGGTGGGACGGTTGCAAATTTCGTAATGTTGATCCTTCGGTGTCTTTCACGACTGTTCAATTTTTTATGGAATCTCTATATTTGCAGCCAGCACACGTGGGCCCTGAAAGGCAGAAAGTTAATTTCTGCCTTGTGGGACAGCTCCGAATCTGTTCCGGGACCCGACCAGAGCCGTGCTCATCTTCCCCACCCCGGGAGGAAGGGAGGCACGTTCTCGCTTTTGGCTCTCTGTGTTAATTCAGTCTGCAAGGTTGTGTGTGCCAGGCCCCCTTTTCTTACCGCTCGACACAGCTTCCAGCCAAAAGTCATTTCACTAATCCTCCTTGCTTTGGTTTGGAAATGCACTCGAAGGAAAAGAACGCCAGCTACGCCCTGCAACTGCGTGGCTCCGCCAGACCAGAGTATGCCGCGCAGCTAATAACAGGAGGGACCCTGGAGCCCGGAAGTCTGGGTCACTCCTACTTAGCGCCCTTTGCTATTGAACGTAATCATATTTTCATGAGGGAAACAGGTGCACCACTGTACTCTCAGTAAAAAGGTTGATATTTCATCTGCATTAAAGTGAATTTCAACCATTTCAAGCTCTTATTAATAAGTTCCCATGTGTCTATTTTCAGAGTCAGTAGTGAATACCCATTTATCCTGAAGTCCGTGTGCAATGCTCAAATGACCATATTTGTCCTGCATGGTGACAAGGGATGCTCTTAATGATGATTCTGAGTACCATGAGATCCTGTGGAATCATCAAGGAGAAAGACTTAGGGTTAGTGTTTGTCATTTTGTTGTCATTCGTTGCAAAACTGATAACCTTTGTTGCTATGGAGGCAACTCCAGGTTGGAGTAAAATATTACCACGCCATCCTATTATCTCATTGTCAAATAAGAAAAAAGAAAAACTGACATCTTTCAAACATAGAAGCCAAGAGAGCCACTTTTAAAACAAACCACCAAAATAATCAGAATTTTGGTTTTTAATAGATATATTCCTGATGAAGTTACAGCTGCACTCACATTCTTAGGGCAATACGATGCATACAGACACAGAGCCTTTTCTGAGCATTCAACTCATGGTCACTGGAGGGCACTGAATCTGTCACTTGCCCATAGGGAGAAAGTCAAGGGGTGGCTTAGGTCAGAGCTCTGATGGAAAAAAACCCCAAGGAGGCACATTTTTAGGAGGCTTTGTACCCAACCCAGGGGAGTAACCCAAGCCCCTTTTCTTTACAGAAGTAGTGTTTCTCCACTGGGCAGTTCTGTCGGCCTCTCTCTACGGGTCCTCTCTGTACTGATCTGTTGGCAGGTCCTACTGCCTGCTGGGGCACGTGGGTCTAAGACGACTTGTCAGTAGGACCCACACCCTTGGGGTACCTGGCAGTTCAGCTGGTGTCAGGACTGTCCTGGATAACAAAATAAATCTGGTACCTTTCAGCAACTATAGAATACTGGTCGAGTGCACGGACTTTGGCATTAGCTAGAACAGATTTAAATGTCCTTTTTGCCATTTACCAGCTGTTAAGTTACCATTGTCAAAATGTGTAAATTCTCTAAACTTCTGTTTTCTCATTAGCATAGCTAGGAAAATAATGCTGTCAATAATGTCTACTCCTAGAGCCACTGTGAATTTAAGGAGATAATATATTTATGTCTTAGGCACAGTGCCTGGCACATAGAAAGTCTTTAATCAAGAATGACTCATTTTTATCTGACTAATTTCCACAGTTTATATATATATATATATATATATATATATATATATATACACACACACACACACACACATACACACACACACACACACACACACGTGTGCAGGCTCCCTTTATCTTTATTGATTTAATAACCTAAAATCATTTTCTCACTCATTATTATAATAGCAATCATTATTGCAATTACTGTTTGTTCATGACACCTCACATTATTATAATTATTATTTTTATCCTGCTCTCACAAATGTCATCAATAACTACCAGCCATTAGTTGTCATTAATAATTACCAACTCCATGACATCCCACCCCACTGTTCAGAATAAATGAGTTTGTTTTATTAGTACTAAGGGCCAACCGTAAGTGAAGGATTTGTCTCCATTAAACCAAAAAAATCCCCAGAATGTTCAAGGTGAGTTTGTTTTCTGCTCTGAATTTAGCACAATAACTGACTAATTTAATGTCTGACCTAAAACATCTGAAAAGACCATATTCTGAAGGAAAACATCTCAAGGCTATGAGACATGTGTGAAATCATGTGCACTAGGCAGGAACTTGCCATCCACTTTTCTGTGAGGCAACGTTCTAGAAGAACTAACTGAGTTAGTTGGTTAGTTAGCTTGTTAGTTACTTTATTTTAAAGTCACAAGAAGTATCAGCTCACTTTAGTAAACTTTCCATAGTGAACACATGAGTGTATGGATATGTAAGCTAAATCTCACTTTCAGTTTTTCTCAAATTACTTTATTTGCTTGGATTTTATGAAAATTAAATACAGCATATGGGATAGAAGACAGACCATGGGGCTTCAACCTCCAAGCAAATAAAGTGTAGTGAGATGTGGCCTCACCTAAGCCATGAAATTATGAGCCTAGAAGAGTGACAAATGAGATGAGGAATGACCAACATTCCATTTTGGGTTCTCGACCTTTCGTTTCCTTCCTCCACATGTAACTTGCTACTTTTGTTTGCCTCCGGGGTAAAGAGAGCCTGGAAATCAGGAGGTTCTAGAAGAGATACAGGGTGGGCCAGCTGCCCTCCTCTCACCTCCTCTTTGCGGGGCTACCCATGCTGGGTCAGCATAGCTGTTCCCAAGTGAGCAAAGACATTTCAGCAAATCCCTGAAGTGATTTTCTACTCATGTAATTTATATACTTTTGATTTGTTCCCTTAAGAGTAAGACTGCAGACTTCTCAAGGTCACCCACCAAGTTGGACTCAGGTTGGCATCTCCAGCACCTGTCACGGAAGCTATTGTGCACGTGGTGCCCTATAAAGATTCTTGAATAAAAAAGGGGATGTGTAGAGTACATGCGAATGTGGGTGGGAGGGGCATGAAAAGAGCAGGACTGAGGGTGAGCAAAAGCAGTGATCTGGGCTCTTCCTGTCCTACAAAACAGGCTCAAGTCACCTTGGATCAACTGTACGGTAGAGAGGGTTTAGGTGAACCATATGAACTTCCATCTTGGTTGGTCAAAAATGTACTATTATCGACAATGTAAGTTTCAACCTAACAATAAGCAGAGGGGTTAAGAGCACTTATTTGAGATGCGGAGAGGTGAACTTGATTTCTGACCACTGCTTAGAACCTGTGTGACGCTGGACAAGTTACTTCACATTCCCAAGCTTCCATTCCTTTGCAGAAATGCGGAGATTAACACTTGCTTAGTTGTAAAGATTGAAATAAGGAAATACACAAATACACGTTGACTGCTTAGCTAGTACGTTCTCCAGAGGTCTGGAGCACTCAGACCCTGTTCCTTTGTATCTGCCTCTATTGTCCTAAACGTAGACGCTGGCTGTCTTTCCTCAGTCACCCTGCCACGCTGCAGTGTGCTTTCTGCATGATGCTAGTTATTATAGTGTTTGCCATTTTAAAACAAGATGGAAATAGGAGCTTAAAAACAAGGCACTCAGTTGGGTTTTTTTCCTATTAAAATCAGAAATTTCAATGCATGTGGAAAGCATTTTTTTTGTATTTAATCATTCAAACTAATGGGTTTTATTGTAATGAGATTTTTAAAAACCATTATGATGGGCAAAGGGCTGAAGCTTAAAATATTTTCATTTACAGATAGGTTCTGCTTTAATGAAATCCGCTATGTAAAAATCTAAACTTAGGTAAATTGGAAGCTTTATCTACATTTATATTGTGTACATTACAAAAGAGGTATTCTGCCTTACAAAAGCATTTATTTCAGCCTTCCTTTCAATAGCGAGATCCCTATGCTGCATTTAGAATACGACTTGAATTATTACCATGTTATTTACACACAGATGTTTCGTGTAAAGCAAGGCTCACCTGAGGAGAGTGTTGGGTTGCAGGAGGAATGGCTCTGCATTTCGTAAGCATCAGAGAAGAGGGATTGAGAGAAGAGATTTTGAGTGACATCCTCCGTGGAAGGTAGGAAAGGTTCAGCATTCGACTTCCAGGGTTCCTATCTAATCTTGATGTGAAGGCATCTGTCAAATGCACCATTATATCTCTTTAGCTTAAACGGAGTGGTGTTGAGCGATTAAAGTAATGGAACACGAATTAGGAGTCGTGTTTTCTGCTTCTGTCTCTTCCAGGTTCAGAGTAGACACTCTTGACATGTTCACTTCGAGGCCAGGTTCCCATTTAGAAAGTAATTATTTCCATCCTGGGGGGATGCAGTGAAACCTTGTTAACGGTCTAATCGCCTTGCGATCTGGCTTTATTGCCCTCCCCAGCTTGGGAACCAATAGCCAGAACACCCTCTTTACCCACTCCTTGTCTTTATCTTGAAAAGTAAAACAAGTGGTGATAAAAGCCAAATCATCAGTTACGGAATTAAGGAACCAAAAAAGGTATCTGCCTAACTGTACATAAAATCTTTCTTGGACAGCTTTATTAAATAAAACTTTAAGTGGACAACAAGCGGTTGCTAAAGCTATTGTATGAGCTGTTTTACTCAAAAGAGTGTGTTAAATCCATCCAGCAAAGCAGGGCCAGTTTGTATAGTTCATGAAAAGACAGAAATATTCTCATCCTATAAGGTGCGCGAAATACTGAATATACTTCTCACAACTGATATGAGTTTAAAAGCTGAGTTTTGATGATTTTAGACCTCTGGTCTTTGAAAGTAAATACTAGTTGTAGAATTATAGTAGAATCAGATCCTTGGATATGATCGTTTAAAAATACAATTGCTTTACTTATCTGTTAAGGGAAAGGGAACAATCTTTAAAAGAAAACAAGAAGGGATGTGCTTGGCATGTATTTGAAGGAAAAAGGAAGACACCAACATTATGAATTAAAGCTAAGGCTTAATTATAGAAATTATCCTCCTTCCTTTTGCTACCAAAAGGAGAATTCATTCATTTATTCTTACTTTCAAAATTTAATATGAAACCGGTCTCTCCAGGACCTGAAACCATGCCTGGAACAAAGTAGTCACTTAATAAAAGAGTGAACGATCAAGTAGTCACCTAATAAATGAATGAATGCATAGGATGGGTGTCATCCGTTATAAGGATAGGATCTGGAATTATAGACCAGGCCCTATGCATAGACCCATTCCCACTGGCAGTTCACACTTGTGGTTGGATAGCAGAGGGCCAGGACCCAGTCACTATAGCCCAGCTGGGGGCAGCCACCCATGGGTTACAGGATTCCTGAGAAGGTGTTGGTTATAGTAGGATTTCAAGTCCCCGAGAGAATGGTGGCAGAAGTGCTAGAGTCAGGGGCTGAGCCCAAGGTCACAGCCAGGCTAGAAAGCAGCAAGCCTTGATCCAAGTCCTGACGTTTGAGGTCAGGCTCTGCGGTGGGAACTCGGACCAGGTTGAACCTGAAGAGGAAGACCGCAGTTCCTAGCTCTGAGGCCATTGGTTACACTAAGGCTGGAAACATGGCAATGCCATGGAGTTAGCCTGCTTACAGCTTTCCGGTAGTGAAAGAAACAAAAAAGAAAGGCCTTGAAGTTTATGATCCACTAACATCTCATAAGGTGCTACTGATTTACATATCAGAAAAGCAACAATTAGGAACGAGGATTATTTGAATTAAGGCTTCCTCTATGCATTCCATTAATACTGATCCCAGAAATAATCTAGAATAAATATCTTGATTTTTTCCTTTAATGAAGAAAGCTTTCTCCCTCTGCATCAGGAAGGCATGAAACAGATGGCACCTGAAGCTAGGTAATTTGAAGAGAGTTTAGTAAAGGAACTATTTACAAAGCGGGGGCTGGATTTAGGAAACCAGCAGAGAGATTGCAGTGCCCCGCAATATCAATAGTGGGGAGCCATTTTGCCCTCAGGCATGAAGCATGGTGTTTAGGGAGGGTTCCCTACTGGTCTTTGTAGAGAGATGCCCGAGGGGAAGCTGGGGAAATAAACACCCACACCTGTTTATCTCCTGCCACAGCTCTCATTGGCTGAACCCAACCAAAAGCCAGAGGGCATGGGCACGAAGGCCCGCATCTAGGGTGGGGCGGGATGGGGGTGGGGTAGAGAGTAGACCTGGAGAGACAACTAGAAGATAACCAGCACACCTTCACTGGGACAGTAATTCATATTAATGATAACTCAAAGACAGTGCAGAAAATATAAGAATATTCATTTGGGGGAATTGGTGAAATCAGTCCCATTGGACTCTGTATTGGACATACTGTATTTAATATTGGTGATATGTTTCATAAAAGCCCCCAGTCTGCAAGTAGCTTTGCTTAGACTGTGAACTTCCTATGGGTAGGAACTGTGCTTTATTCTGTATCCTTAACAACTAGCACCATTCCTGGCACATAATACGTGTTCAATAACCATTTGTGGAGTGACTGAATACGTTAGTGAATAAGTTTGTGAATGAAATATGTTCTGGTTTATATAATTTTCTCATCAAAGGAAGATATATCCAAAAAGAAAAACAATCACAGAAAGCCTCTTTGATCTTCACCCCCGATGACTGAAAGTTCTTCCTAAAATATAGCATTGGCTGTTCCCACCATTCTAAGAGGATTATACTAAGCATGAGGAATATTTCTTTGATGACTGAGAAGCTAGCAACACTCAGGGCTGTCATTCTAATCTGTAGGTGTCAGCAACAGAGCTGACTTTCAAGATACTCAAGGTTTTTAAACACAAATAAACAAACACGTGGGAATTGCCATACCAGATCAGACTGGGGGTTAGGCTGCCAAGGATTCTCTGCTAGGGCTAAATGTTCTACATTCTTCCTTAAGCATAAACTGTTTGATTAATTCAGGAATGGACTAGTTAGGTTCTAGTGAATAGAGGTTTTACTTCTTCGTCTAAAAAATATTTTTTTCTGCCACTGTCATATTTTGACTTCTCTTCTGGTGTTTTTCCAATTTCCCCAAACGAGTTACTATTTTTATTAATTAAGTCTCTGGACTTTCTGTTTTCCATTGTCATTCAAAAGATTGTTTTACTCTCTTTTTTTCTTAAAGATTTATTTATTTATTTGAGAGAGAGGAGAGAGTGCACGTAAAAGAGGAGAGGGGGCAGAGAGAAAGAGAGAATCTCAAGCAGACCCCATGCTAAGCACAGAGCCCAAACACAGGGCTGTATCTTATGACCCTGAGATCATGACCCAAGCTGAAACCAAGAGTCAGAGTCGGAGGCTTAACTAACTGAGCCACCCAGGCCTCCCGGTTTTATTCTCTTATGTCAGCCTGATAGGGGTTAGGTAGTCTTATCTTATTTCTTCTTTCAACTATCATTTCTTTCAACTATCATAATTGCAGTTCCCTCTCAAATGTTCTGTATAACCTAAGTTCCCTAGTAATGTTATCAGTGGGATTGACAAACTCCTACAAACCTCTCATAATGTTGAAAGAAACTGAGGACCATTGATTCCCCCCCCCCCCACTTTGGTGTCCTGGGGACAGTCTGATTGAGGGTCTGTCCCAGGTACAGACTGGTCAGAGAAAACTGACTTCCACACCCTAAAAAGAGGGTTGTAACTCAACATGAGTGGGTTTTTCCTGAATAATTGCGTTTATCTCTAGAGTAATTTCTTGGCAATGGTCTCTGGTCATTTCCAATGGTCCAGACCACTTGTCCCTTCAGAAATCTGGGCTTTCTTTCTTTCTTTTTTAAAAGATTTTATTTATTTATTTATTTATTTATTTATTTATTTATTTATTTATTTGACAGAGAGAGAGACAGCCAGCGAGAGAGGGAACACAAGCAGGGGGAGTGGGAAAGGAAGAGATGCAGGGCTCGATCCCAGGACCCTGGGATCGACCTGAGCCGAAGGCAGACGCTTAACAACTGAGCCACCCAGGTGCCCCCGTTTTGTTTTTTTTTTAAGATTTTATTTAGAAATCTGGACTTTCAACATTAGTTCTATTCCATTTCCAAAGTAACAAATCATCACAGACACGTGGAAACTCCCAACCTTGCAGGACTCTTTAAGCATCCACCTCCAGGGCTTCCTGAAATGAAATTCTCCTCCTGTTCCTTACACTAGACTTTGAAGTCACTCCTTTCTCTGGGTCACTGTAGAAAGACCAATCCTCCTGCTCTGGGAGGGAGCCTTTTTGACCCAAAGACTGACCAGATCTCTCCTTAGCCTTCTTGGTAGAACTGAGTGCCACAGCCCTGTAGCTTGTCTTTTCTATCTCTCTCTTCCTTCTTCCCATCCCAAGCCTCCTCTCCCGTCATGCCCAAACCATTTTTGTGGCTTACCCTTAAACACCCTGCATGTTCTCTGATTCCTTTCTTAGTTTAATCCTCACGTATTGCATGGTGCACTGGGTGTTATACGCAAGTAATGAATCATGGAACTTTACATCAAAAACTAGGGATGTACTGTACAGTGACTAACATAATATAATAAAAAAATTATTATATAAAAAATAAATTAAAAAATCTTCAGTTCCTGAAGAATGGCAGATTAAGAGGATAAAGTTTATTTTTAAAATAAAATTTAAGGTATACTATATACATGTATAAATGTGTGTGAATGTGTATGAGACAACACACACAAGCAAAAAAATAAAAATCACAAAATAGATAAGGGAAACAATAAGAATTAATAAGTTAAAATCATCTTTACTCCTATCACTGAGACAGCCATTGTTTCCATCTTGATGTGCATACCAGCAGTCTTGGAAAAAACCTGTACGTACGTGTTTGTGTTAAAATGGGACAATACTATTTATAACTTTCTTTTTATCTCTGCTAAATAATACATTAAGGATATTTTTCATGTCATTAATCTTTTACATCATTTGAAATGACTGCATAATATTCCATTTCATCAATGTTCATAATTAATTCAACAAACGTCTTCATGTTTCTGATTTTTGTCTCATTACTGATGCCCCCATGGCTATGTTTATGCCTAAATATTTGCACATACCAATATAAAGAAATACTTCGGAGTGGAATTACATGATCAAGGAGCATGCCAAAAATGAAGGGTTGTGTTACAAATCAGCACACAGCTGAGGTCTGGAATCTGATCTGCTGAAAAGATTGAGACCTTGAAGTAAGAGGGAAAAAGAAGAAAATGAGGCTGTTTCAGAAGAATGTGAAGAACGTGATTAGTAAGGGAGACAAATAAGAGAGTAGGTGCTTAGCTTGTAAACAAAAACATCTAGAGGAATGGGGTCCATATGATACTTCCGAAATCTTGTTCGTCTCCTCCCTGACTTAACTGGAAAACTAACTTTATAGACTGGACACCTCAGCACTTCTCCCTGCATCTCTTGGCATGTTTCCTCAGTGAAGAATTTCTTAGATCAAAATCAGATTGCAAGATCATGGTCTTCGTAGTTAAAAAAAAAAAAAAGGATTGATAAAAGGAAGTTTGAGAGTCAGCATTGTTGATTTCATGTAGCATTGCAAATTTTCCCCAACACATCAAAGCCGCAGTAGGATATATAGCCCCTCCCAGCCTTATGACTTCTGAAATAAAAGATGTAAAATGACTGTTGTCACATGTTTATCTCTTTTGCGACAAGTCCAGTAAGGGTGTTATCCCAGTTGTCTCAATGTCTGATTGAAATAGAACATTGGAATAAATATAGCAGGCTGATTTCCCTTTCAGAATGCTTCTGAAATACAGCTAGGCTTAGGGACGGATTTTGAGATCGTATCCAATGATGCCATTTTAAGCATGACTTGAGGAAATTAATGATAAAAATGACCCGATGTCTCGGGTGGCCGTGGAATATGCCCTCAGTTCTGGACTTGCATATTGCCGAAAGCCAGGATAACCCTGGAGACCAGAGAAAACATAAGGCCCACCAAGCAAAGAAGGAAAGAGAGGAGGCAAGAAGGAGATAAAGAGCAGAAGTGTAAGGAGAAGAGAAGGCAAGGAAAGAAAGAGGTACAAATGGAGAGAACGTAGAGAAACTGGTTCATTTCCGACAGTAGCACGAGAATAATGATATGCTGACCGTGTTCTGAAGACTTCTGTACCAGGGGTCTTGAAATACTGCATTCTCTTCTCCTCCAGAAGAGAAAAAAAAAAATTTTTTTAATTTTTATGTCAACTTGCATAGCATTGGCCCTTAATAAACACACACACACACACACACACACACACACACTCTACTTAAATAGTCTCCCGGGAACAAAACAGAGTGAATGTCAGAGTCCTTGATGGGTTAGTCCATGATGAGCCAAACCTAGAATCTCACGGGAATACACTTCTAGGAAATTCTTTCTTGGGTGCTTCGAATGCAGCTCAACTGCAGGGTCTTTGATGTCCATTCTTCTTGAATGGGTTCTTTAGCACCGACCTCTCCAGAAACGTGAGCCCCACTTCTCAACACTGTCACCAGGGTGGAGAGACGCTACAGCTGACAGCAGTGACCAGCAGGAGCTGGGGAAAGTGTGATGATATTCTAAGTTGTCTTTAGTCTTATTTTTATTTAGGCTAATTTGCATGACTGGTTTATGCCAAACGAGGATATTTTTCTTTCTCCTTGGAATAGCTTCATGTTAAAATATCACTCTTTTCAAAATGCCCAAATATTACTGCGATGAATAATAAGACAGATGGAAAATAGGAAGGGTGGAGCAAGTTCAAAATGCTTTACACTTGGCAGAATAAATCAGCCTTGCAGATCCGCAACCTCCATCTACTCTACTGGTCTGAGGGCACCTTCCCCTCCATCCTGTGGGGATGCAGGGACCAGAGAGGATCTCAGCTTCCACAGGAGCCACGTCAAACTCTACTGGCTCCCTCCAAGGGGCCCATGCAAAGGTCATGTGGCTGCTGACTATCCCGAGCTCAGTGTGATATATTCTAAGGAGGGAGCAAGCCCCCAGAAAGCTTCCAGGCCATGGGGCTTTGCTACCTGCAGAACTCTGCATGAAGCATCAACCATTTTCCAGGAGTACCAAAAATCCGGTGCAGTGTGGATTTTCAGAAAATGGAGGATTGCAAGTTCTTTATCCCTTTCTGAGCAGACAAAAGCAGGAAGCAACCACTGGCAAAATATTTGACTAACTCAGATTCACAGCTTTGTGTTGCTAGTAACAGGGGTGTGTCTGTTTGATCCCCATGATGGCAGCTGCCATCCTGATGGATTCCAGTGTCGTTCCCCCAGCTATAATGTGCTTCTGTCTCTCCTTCCTCTCCCGAAACCTAGCCCACCCTCCAAGGCCCACGTGAAATGTCAGCCGCTCTCCCAGGAAGCCTCTCCTATGTAGATGCCTCCTTTCTGTACCAGTTCTTCTCTCCACTAAACAATGTGGAGATTAATAATGTAGCAACAGGAGAGAGATTAAAAAGCCATCTGGTGAGCAGCCCCTGACACAGCTTAAAATACCTACAAAAACAAAAAGAGATGAGAGCTCACAGTGAAAGCCGGGACTTGGACTCAGACAGATCTGAATTCAGTTTCTCGACCTACTGCTTACTAGCTGTGTAGTTTGGGGAGTGGTTATTTGACCTCTTCGTGCTTCCGTTCTGGGAATAATGATAGCACCTACCTCAGAGGGTTTTAGAGATGAGTTGATTATAATTATGGACAGTGTTAGTGGCGTGAATGGTAGCTATTACAACGACTGCCCTGCAGTGGGATGGGCCACCTGGTGTCCGGGTCCTGGGGGGAGGTCCACTAACATGCTGACTGATGAACCAGACTGAAAATGCATCGGGTGTTCTACTCATGTCTTCCTGTTGCAATCAGGAAAAGCCTGTGAAGGGGCAGAAAGACTCCCTGTTCCTGACCTTGAGTCTTTCCTGGGTGCCAAGAGCTCACAGTGC
Organism: Ursus americanus; assembly: GCF_024610735.1. Lineage (NCBI taxonomy): Eukaryota > Metazoa > Chordata > Mammalia > Carnivora > Ursidae > Ursus > Ursus americanus. The sequence goes on along the minus strand of NC_142139.1, from coordinate 40,412,632 downwards.
CATCGTACATTCATTCATTCATTCATTCACTGAACAAATATTTAGTGAGGGCCTAGTAAGTACTGAGCGCTCTTCTAGGAGCACTGGATACAGAGCAATGGATAAAGCTAACACAAATCCCTGCTTTCATGGAGTTTATAGAGTAACCAGAAATAGAAGTCAACTCCATGGTAAGCTAGAGGCTCAGGGATGGCTCACACAGTGGCTCTGACACTTGGGCAGAGGAGTGCCCCTCCCTCAGGGCGTGGTGACTGCAAGTCCTAAGAGTGCCACGTGCCCTGAGGAGCACCGAGTTCCCTCTCAGCCAGCACCTTGCTGGAGCAGCGATCGAGCCTGGATGCTACGGAAGCCCTATAGCTCTAAGGGGCTGGAGGGGCTCAGCCTGAGAGCCCAGGTGGCCATGGTTCTTTCCTCCCCTTACCTACCCCTTCCCCAGTGGTGGCCCACAAACGTCTGCTAAGAAAAGTGCCTCATGTTGTTTTTATTTATTAGTTTTATCTTCAGTCTAAGGGACCTGTAGGCATATTGAGGACAGAGCCCAATTCTTATCCTTGAATTGTGCACAGTCGTTTTCTCGGGGCTCAGTAACAATAATACTAGCAAGTGCTGACTGAGCGCTCACCACGTGCCACCGTCCCAAGCACATGATGGGCCTTGACTCGTGTAACCTTCACTCCACTCGATGAGGCGGTGCTCTCATTAACACCAGACGAGGCGATGGAGACACAGAGAGATTAAATATCTTGCCTGCGGTCACTCAGCTGGTCAACAGCAGGTTAGCCTTAAAGGTACTGCTCTGGCCTAACTTGTGTCCCCCCCCCGAAGTCCTGTGTTGGAAGTCCCAGGCCCCAGTACCTCAGAATATAATGATATTTGGAGATACGATCTTTATAAGGGTAAGAAAGTGAAATGAGGTTGTGAGGGTAGGGTCCTAATTCAATATGACAGATATCTTTATAAGAGGAGGGACTCAGACATAGACACGTACAGAGGGAAGTCCACATGAAGACAGAGAGTGACGGTGGCCATCTACCAGCCAAGGAGATAGGCGACAGGAGAAATCCACTCTGCCAACACCCTGATCTCAGACTTCCAGTCTTCAGGACTCTGACCAGATAAATTGGTGTGTGTAAGCCACCCAGTCTGTGGTCCTTTGATATGGTAGCCCTGGCAAACTAGCACAGATATGTAGTGAGTATGGAAGAAAGATCTAGAGATGGTGTGCTTCGTTTATGCGGCCACCCAAGCTGGCCCCGCCATCTCTCTCCTGTGTTCAACATGAGGAGGCAACATCTCCAGTCCCCATGGGCATCTGGCGTCCAGCAGCTCGAGATGCCTGTGGTCTCCCCAGGGCTGAGCACGCCCTTCATAAATAGAGATATTCCTCCTCATCACACCGAAACTCTGATTCACTGGCCAACACCCGGCGCAACTTATGGAGCAAGACTTTTTCCTTCGCCCACTCATTGGTTCATTCAACCAGCAATTATTGGTGCCTGCTGTGTCCCAGGCACTGTTCTGGGTCCTGAGAATATAAAGGTAACTGGAATCCCATTATAGTCTCCAGGTGACCGTTACAGTAATCATACAAACAAATGTAAATTTCGTTTTCCTCAAGGAATCATACTAATAAAATCGAAATAACCAATGTGGTAAGGACTAAAAATGAAGAGCTCTCCAGTGCCATGGCAATGGCTGATAGGGGGAGCTGACCTAGTAAGAGAGGTCAGCAAAGGCTTGGGCCTTGTGACATGCACAGGACGAGGGAGCCGACTAAGTGCAGAGGGGAAGGACCAGGATGGCAGGTGGGGGATAGAGCCAGGGCAAAGATTTACAGAAAAGGACTCAACACACATCTTCCCTGCTTCTCAGATGCTTGCAGGATGGAGTAGGGAGAGAGACGGAAAAGCGGGGAGAAGCAGGGTGTGAAGGGGAAGAGATAAAAAAAAAAAAAAAAAAAGGGAAGTAGAAAGGAAGACGAAATCTAACGTGAATTGAAACCTGGTAAATGCCCCGCAACGTACTCGGTGTCTTCCCATAATTCAGCTCATGTTTTAAACCATAAGAGATCCAGCTTCCCAGGACTAGGGTGAAGCCCCGCATGTCCACCGCACTCGTGGTCCCCCTCACGGTGGCCCGGGCCACGCGTGCTGTGCCGCACGGGACCAAGCTCTCTCTCAGGAGCCCTGCGCCTCGACCATGCTCTCCAAAAGCTTGCACAAGCCGGTGGGCCCCTGGAGAGTCCGTGCAGCCCAGCTACCAGTCTGTGCATTCCGCTGCCTATGCAGCCTCTCTCAGGACTGGGGTGGGGGGGTGGGGGGGTGGGGGGGGTGGTCAGCGGTGCTGGCGAGGACAGCAGGAGGTCAGGAATCGATGGAATGTGAAGGGGTGTGCTGGAAGATTCACATTCTCCGGCAAAGGCCAAGATAGCAGAAAGGGTTTATAGCCCAAAACCAAGCCCAGGAACATAAGCAGAGAGATAAACTGGGCTATTTTAAATTGCTGCCCAAGAAGGGCTTTCATGCTATGTATAAACCAACGGAAAAAGAGAAAAGCAAGTGCCTCAGCTCAGATCAAAAATATTTTAACATACATTTACATGGCACTTTCAAAAGGCCTAGCAGCACTCAGGTAGAAGGAATTTCTTTTATTTTCTAGAATTCACCATTGAGTTTAGCTCTACCACTTCCCTTCCTCCTTTACTAGTGAACGCAAGTAACAGCTAAATGAATTCTCCTCACACAATGTCCCTGCAAGGATGACTGTGAGCCTTGTCTTTTACCTAGGGTGGCATCTGTACTGGAGTCCACAAGAGAACTTTGTTTATACAATTTGATGCTAGGAAAAGCTTTGTTTCCTTTTCAGTAATAAGAGCTACAAAACTCACTAAGTTTCCTCTTTCACCGTGGCTACTGGGAAACTCAGAGTCGTGTTTAAGGCTCAACGGTTGCAGCTATGTTGGCTCTTATGCTTATAAGCACTATTCCCTCTATTGGGTCCTGATTTTCTTTCCTATTTGTAGTTAGAGTTTCATTGCACACATTTTTGTTATAAACTGCTGTGCATGCTTTGGGAAAAGAGATTATAAACAAAAATCAAACAAGTTATATTATCTGTCCCTGAAAGTAGCTTCTCAAACTACACATTTCTAAATAACCCCTGTCCTTGGTCATTGCTTTAATAGCCTTGACCACTCCGATATGACAGAGAGACATTGCCTTAGCACCTCTAGCCCCCACAGGAAAGAATTCGAGTTCAGAATGTATTCTTTTTCTATTGCTATGTTTTAAAGAGCTTAGCAGCTTAAAACAAGCAACATTTATTATCTCACAGTTTTTATGAGTCAGGAATGTGGGAGTAGCAAAGCTGGGTGGTTCTGGTTTAGAGTTTTTCATGAGATTTTGGGTCAAGATGTTCGGAGGCTGCTGTCATCTGAAGGCTTGACTGAAGCTGGAGGGTGGGCTTCTCGGAAAGCTCCCCCACCCCCTGACCTTGCCCTACAAGTGATCCCAGAGAGAGCAAGGACTAAACCATAATGCCCTTTGTGACCCAGTCTCGGGAGGTACCCGAGATCACTTCCATTACATTCTATTCATTAGAAGCAAGTCACTAAGCACAGATCACACTCAAGGGAAGGGGAACTAAGCTCCACCTTTTGACGGGAGGACTATCAAAGAATTTGGGACATATTTTTAAAACGCTGTTCAGAATATATAAAGCTGCTTTCATTTTTTTTTTTTTAAGTGCATAGAACCGAGGCACAGCTTGGTATTCAATGTGCCTTTACCTAGATGCAAACTAGGACAAAGAAAAGGAAGAGAAAGAAAATGTTTTTCTCCATTGATATGCTGCCAGCACACATCCAATGTCTGCAGGCTCCACGAAGTTCCAAACACAGGCTTATGTGGGAGAGGGAACATGACCCTGAAAAGAGGGGGACGAAGAGAGAGAAGGTTGAACATTTCAAAAGAAAAGAAAGGGAACTATGTTTCTAGCTAATCTTAAAAGTCAGCCCCATTTGAAACCACAACAGAAGACTAAAACCAAGGTGGGAAGGTCTAATGCATCTAAAAATTACTCTCATCTTTTGTCAAGCCTTCTAGTTAGACCCCAGGTGAGAAAAATGAGTGGTGACTCAGAAAGCAAGGTTGATAAGAGCTGGAGGTGGAGAGGGTGCCGGGGAGTGGGGAGTAGAAGGGGGTGTCAATCACAGCTCAATCTGTTGTAGATCGATGTTGCCAGGAAAAATCTAGTCACTCCAGCCAGCCAGATGCTGGGTGCCTGGGATATCCCCCTGCTGTTTTGGATCCATGTTGCAGGGATATTTAGCTTCTCATGAGCCCAAGGATTGCCCCCTCCTAGTGCAAGAGGCAACAGGAACATAGGGAAGCTTTCTACCTCATCTTGATATGCTTACCTTTGAGAGCAAACACCCTAGTGCTACGGTTGAGTCACGAGATAGTTAGATGTTTCTTCTCCTTAAAGTCATCCTGTTCTGGCAAGACTGCCATAAAATACTCCAATACACACCAACTAAGTAACCAGCTCTGTGAGGTGTGTACTATTCTTGTCATGTGGGAATTAACTAGCCTAAAATATGGAGAGCCAGAGAGTATATTATGGAATAAAGCATGCAGCTTAGAGCTTTTTTCTTTATTAAGACTCAGATGCCTAAAGACATTAAATTTGTTCATTCAGTAGCATTTAACCGCACAGACCTCACCCCCACCCCCTGGCCCACCCTCCCACCCCACCAGGTCCGCCTTCTGCCCCAGCAGATGACACAGCCCTGACCTCCTGAGACTGAGCTCTGGGCCTTCCCACGGGCATCCACAGGAGCCCTATGCATAATAAATGCCTATTGTTTTATGTTTATCTGGCAATGGGTCTGTTCCTCCTTCAGATGTGAGCCCTAGAGGAAAGGGATTCAGACTTAGTTACATCTGTGCTGGTCCTGAGATGGGGCTGATGCAGGTGCTTTACTTTGGGAAGGGATCGCAGGAATAGGGATGGAGTGTGGGGAAGGAAAAACAGGGGAGGAAGGGAAACCAACCCAAGGATGTGTTCTGGAAGTGGTCACCAGTGGTCACCAAGTGGTCGCCAAGGGAGAGCGTGGGTAGATGCATTCCCACCCCTCAGTGGTCACGAATTGCAGTAAATCCCTTACCCTTCCCGGTCCTGTGGGAGGTGCACCCGTGCAGGGCTCTCTGGCAGGCACTGAACACGTGTGAGTGAAGCCTTAGGGCACGAGAGATGTGGTGTTGTTGGGAAACCGGTTGCTACAGCAATGGCTCACTTAACAGGTGGACAGAGGATGTGAGACGAGAGACGAGAGGTGACCAGACAGTGACCAGACAGGAGAAAGGGATAGCAGTTCAGAGCCCACTGCAATAATCTAGCAAAAGGTGATAGGGACTTAAATTCACACCATGTCTGTGGGGACAAAGAGAAGGAAGACGGGGTGGGGAGAGCTATTTTGGAGAGAGTACTGGTAATCCTCATGCACTTGCTGTGAGTGAAGGGAGACCGGGGCAGCAAGTTTGAGGGTGCTTCCCTGGGTTCTGACCTGTCTGCCTGGGCAGAGGGTAAACCTGAGGACAGAGGAGGAGGCGGGTGGGAATTGAGAAGCCCAGCGGGATTTTAATAGTCATGGAGGACCTTGGAGTGGCTGGAGACCGAGGCTGAAGAAGCGGGAATAAAAAGCACCAGCGAGGGCCCAGCTTAAGTGAGAGCTGTGAATTCCATGTTTTTTGGTCCCAAGCTGTGTGATGCTGCAGTTTCTGTAGGCTGGATGTAGGGAGAAGTAATATGGACAGCAGATCTGACGCAAGCTTGGGGTTTTGCTGGATGGGTCTAGAAGAACAAGGGAACAGAGGAATTGAAAATATGCCAAGAGCATGGGAAATACTAGGCCATATGATACATTTTATAGCAGGTTCTCAATGATTTTGGCAACTTTTTCATATGCTCTAGATTCTTAAATTAATACATGTAATATGGTGATTTCTCCTTTCTGTGACCTGAAAAAGAAAAGCAATGTATCTGGTGTAGGTGCTATTTAGGATTTATGGCCTAAATTTTTTTTTTTTTTTCTTTTCACTGGCATTGGCCAGAGCAGGATTCCCAGGCAGCTGAAATGAGCTCCCGGTGACTCCCCCACAAGGGCTGAGGTCATGAACATTTACAAGGCACATCTGACTTGGCTTCCCACCGCTGGCACACAGCTGTCTTGGGAATGATGGACATAGAAAAGCCAAAAGGGCTTTGAGGGGTCTGTCCCCAACTGAGGACTCCACTGGCATGCATTTGCTCCTCAGCCGTGTTTTATTTCTCATTTTTCATTTTCTGCATTTCCCACCCCCCCCCCACTCCCCCACCTCCCACCTCTTCTCTACCCCTGCCTCGCTCCAGTCCCTAGTGCCTTACAGCCGACAAGAAAATATCTGACTCCTCCCCAGCACGCTCCTGTGGGTCATTTCCTTGAGTCCTGTGACCGGTTTTGCAAGTGCTCCAACGACCCAGCGGAGGCCACAGGGCAAGGCTGGCCCTCTCCCCCACTACACGATGTATTCCCATTCGGGGTGGAAGCCTCTGCTCTTCTTCCCCTCGTGAAGTCCCAGGGTGGGGACAGGACCTTCAGCCAACTCTGCTAAAAGCTCCAGGGCCTTGTTTTCTTTGGTTCTTTTGTTAAGGTCTTCTCTGTCTATGTGAACATTATTGCAGCTAGAGTGAGTTTTCAAACTCCTGACATTTGCTTTAAAGGTAAGTCTGATTTGAACACTGGTGGAAATTTCAATCATATTCCTATTCATAGTGAAGGAGTGAGTGGGAACTAAAAATACCAGCATTTGGGTGTTTTGTTTTGTTTTTTTCCCCTCCTGAAGCCCTGAACAGAAACACAGCAAGTCCCCCCAGGCAGGTGGTCTGGCCTCCCTGCCCCATGGCCAGCCCGCTGCCTCCCTGTCGGCACAGGCTCCAGGAGGCCCCGGGCTCTCCCACGAAAGCACTCACGAGTGTTCAAGGCCGTTTTTCTAAACATGTAAAATGAAGTTCCCTAAATACATTACAAATTTAACAGGCAAGACAATTTGGCTACGGAAAAACCTCAGAGCCGTCAGGACGTTCGAAGTATTAAAAGCCAAATTAGCTGACAAGTATCATCTCCACTCTATGTGCAGCCTGACATCAAGCAGTTCCAAAAGTTATTAGCAAGATGTTGTGGCCGGAGAGAGCTACGTGCTGCTTTCAAGCCCACGTTCATTATTCATTGGCTGGTTCTGCCTGCGCCCTTACGGGGCAGTCATCGTGTCTAGGCGTGAACAAACCAAGCAAGGGCAGGGTTGGAAAATATTTTACTTGAAAGGCAATTCTAGCATAGATACTGATTTACCATTGATGGCTTCTTGTGAGTCAGTCTTTCTAAAAGAGGAAAGTTTCCTTTAAAAAAAAAAAAAAAACAACCCTCCCAAATCTGTCAACTTCTTTTTAACCAGATCTGTCTTTTGGAGTTAGATTTAAATTAAGACAAGATGACTCACTCTGCCAATGCCTCATTAAAATAGAGATATCTTAAGAAAGCCAGAAGTTTGGACGTTGAGGTTGGACACAAATTGTTCCTCCCTCTCTGGAGTTCTGCTCTCCCCAAGACGAAGACATCTGGCCAAGTTCTTATCTCTTGCCCAACAGGGTCAGGTTGCCCCCTGAGCAATGTGGGCACACATTCTGATTGACAGGCGGAGTTAACAGTCCGGAGCCAAGGTAATCACCATTTGGTAGGACCATACCAAAGCTAATTATTAAAGTTAATTAATGAGAAGCTTAATTAACTTATTAGCCGTCCAACAGTGGAGAAACTGTTAAAGGTCACAAGGGACGGGTCAGTCCTCGGCTCTTTTATTTGAGGGTAAGGGCGAAGCAAGAAAATGTTTACCAATGAAACAGAACAAAAGGAAAAATTGCTACAGATCAAAGGCACCATGGTAACATCCCATTCTGAATGCTGTGCTGCGGCCAGAAGACGAGCGATAATGATAACAATTTCTGGTAAATTGTATTAGATAATGCTTGTCACAGATATACAAGCAACTGAGCCATTGTTTCCTTACTATGAACTTATCTATTCCTTTCATTTAAAATCCAAAGGGAAGAAACACATCCACATGAAAACAAGCTGCGTTTTGGAGAAATTGCCTGAGGGTTTCTGCCCATGCAGAACAGGGAGCCTGGTGAAATACGAGCGGGCGATCGCAGTAGGCACTCAAGAAATGTCCATTACCCACTCACCCTCTCTACCCAGCCCCACTCAGACCTGTCTTCATGATTAGGTTCGTCCTTACTTTCCGGCCAGAAAATATTAATGTGACATAATACGGAAGTTCCGTACGTAACCTACTGCCTGTTCAAGGTTGGGGAAGTTCATCCAAATCCGTGGAGACCGTGGAGGAAAGAACATGGGTTTGCAGGCCAGACTGACGTAGATTCAACACCTGGCCCAACCACTCACTAGCTGTGACTCGGGCAAGTCCGTCGGCCCGTCGGCCCCTCGGGACCTCCCGTGCAGCACGGTCACATGGAATAAAGGTAATGGCGCTAAATGGCCTAACAGTGTCTAGTAGGACCTCCGTAAATCATATGATTGTGCTGAGTGGGCTGTTTAAGTGACAAAGAGCAGGGGGCTTATTTATTCATTAATTCCTGTATTTATATAGGATCGTGGAGCACGTTTGACGTTCCATGTCCTGAAGGAGCTCCAAGGTTATCTGGGATCACCCTGGGGCTCTGGAGAAGACTACACTAGTCTTACACCATGACCCCTGTGGACCATGGGGAAGGATTTGAGCCATTCCACTCTGCCCAGGTCTTATTCCACTGAAGCTGTCCTAGGGTTACCACACAGTAGTAGTTCTCAAATTTTTTGGTCTCGGTACCACTTAACACTCTTAAAAATCACTGAGGACTCTGTTTAGTTTTCTTGTTTCTGTTGTAACGAATCACCACACACTTATGGCATAAAACAGTGAAATCATATCACCTTACCGTTTTGAAAGTCAGAAGTACAAAATAAGTCTCCCTGGGCTAAAGTTAACGTGTCAAAGGGGCTGATTGCTTCTGGAGGCTTTGAGGAGAGTCTCTTTCCGCGTTTTTTATGGCTTCCTGGGGCCACCTGTATTTCTTGACTCGTGATCCTGTCCCCCACGGCTCTCAACTTGGCTTCTGTCATCACACCTCCCACTCCTCCCTCTGATCACCTGCCTTTTATAAGGACCTGTGTGCTTATATCAGCCCCATCCGGATAATCCAGGATAACCTTCATCTCAGATCTTTAATCATATCTATAAAGTTCCCCTTGCCACATAAAGTACCATTCAGAGGTTCTGGGGATTAAGATGTGGACAATTTTAGCAGGCCGCTATTCAGCTTACCATAGATGTCAAAGAGTTTTTGCTTGTGTGGAGTATATCTAGCAGTGTCTACCATGTTGGAAATTAAAGCAAAGGTTTAGACAGCCTTTATTTATTAATTCATTAAAAAATAATAACACGCCCATTAGAGATTAATGTAAAATAATGTATCTTAATGAAAAATAATTTTATTTTCCAAAACAAAAACTAAAAGCAGTAAGAATGGCATTATGCCACATGTTTACAAATCTCCTTAATGTCCAGATTAATAAAAGACAGCTGTTGTAATCATTTTTGGTTGAAGTCTATAAAGAAAATCTAGCCTCATACAGATATGTAGCTGGAAAAGGAAGATATATTTTAATAGCTTTTTCATGTAATTGTGGATATTCTTCTTTGATACTACACTAAAGCTCAACAAATGGCAATTTCTTTTTTTAAAAAAGATTTTGTTTATTTGAGAGGCAGAGAGAGAGAGCACAAGAGCAGGGGAAGGGAGAAGTGGACTCCCCACTGAGCAGGGAGCCCAATGCGGGGCTCCATCCCAGGACCCTGGGATCATGACCTGAGCTGAAGACAGATGCTTAACCAACTGAGCCACCCAGACAACCCTCGATAAGTGGCAATTTCTAAAGGTTAGTGGCAATATGGAATCTGAAAACATACCCATGAATTTCTCATACTCTGTTATGGTAAACACACTGGTCTACTTCAAATCCATTTTGATTGGCTCTTTTACCCATGCGTGATTTTACAACATTGTATTAAAATACTGGTCATTGGAAAATATTGGTTCATTAAGTTATGCAAATCTTCTACCTATTGACACATTTCATTACATAAAATTTACAATCACAGTCATTAATATCACCACAAGTTTATCGGAAAAGTCTTCAAGAACTAGGAAGCTGCCAACTAGTTTTCCAAAATTCTAACTTGTCTCAATTTTGCTAGAACACTCAAGTGTTATCTTTGGCAGCTAATACTGTCTGTTGATTCCCTCAAAGTGACAGGCTCACTTAGTTGATTTTTAAGATAATGTCTGCCTAATACCCAAGTCCAAAGAACCATAGTTAGTCAGCTTTTCTTTCAGATAAAAACAATGATCCATGGGGGTATCAAGTGGCTAGTTAGCTTATAACTCAAACAATCACAAACTCTTTTTCCTCAGAACAATCATCATGATTTGGTATGCCACATAAGGGTTTTATGTATACTTCTCATTTTGTCACACAGAATATTAAAAAGGTATGCACTCAGGAGTTGAGAATTAATAAAATTTTTATCGCTTCATCAAGAACATTCTTAAATGGAATGTTCTTAAATGGAATTGGATTTGGTTTTATATTGGTTTTTAACGTTTGTTTCTTTTACTGTGAGCTCCTGGCAATTTGGTACCACTGCTAAGGAGCCAGCAGTTTTACCCACGATTGTCTTTGCAGTATCATGACAAGTGTCAAGACGAGACAAAGGCAAATATCTTAGTATTACTACGAAAACAGTTTTGACCTCAACAGATTACTTGAAAGAGCTCATCTAATCCAGGCATGTGTTTGCTATCAGGAGCTGCCTCTGTGATTTCTAACGATCAAGGGTTCCAGATCATTCTTACCATGTTCACTATCTCTTGCAGGGTCGGCTTTATATGGCAGCAGTTTTCCAAGTGTGGTCTGTTGACTCCTGGGGATCCCCAAGACCAGTCAAATAGACAAAGCTGCAGAGGATTAAACAACTTAAACGATCATTCAAATAGAATGTGCCAACAACACTGGTGGTTTCTGTTGATTCTGTCTTGTCCTCAAGTCTTTAGGCCAGCTCTTATTTTCACTATTAAGGCAATTGCAGCAAGATTTGGAACTCGAGTTGGCTGGAGGGCAGAATATGTTCAGATCCTTTTTGCAACTACTTCTTAAATAGGAATAACCTACACAATGCAATCCGTCTTGGAGACATTCTGGTTTGCATCCCCAGAATCACACTGTGTCTCATGCCAGAAGGCCTTGCTAACTCTGATTGCTAGAGATAAAAATAGATCATTAAATAGCAGAGAAAACCAGAATGATTTCTAAAAATAAATACTAATTAGATACACTTTTTAAAAATAAGTGCTTAGTGCCTTGTTTTCCCCTTCAATGTTAATTTATGACCTTACTGCCTATTATTAATAAGTCCTTTTTACCAGTGTTGGTAATGCGATAATTTATAAAACACTTTGAGATGCATTCTCTCATGTGGTTCTTGCCATAAATCTGAAAGGAACATCTATTTTAGAGATTATTAAAAAACAAACAAACAAACCCGGAGGCTCAGGGAGGGTAACTGATTTACCCAAGTACTCTCTACTAGTTTTCTATTGCCGTGTAATCAATTACCATAAACTTAGCAGCTTAAGACAGCACAAATCTATTATACCAAAGTGTCTGCGCATTAGGAGTCTAGGCACAAGTACACAGGGCCTTCTACTCTGAAATCAAGGTGCTAGCAGTCTCGTGTGAGGCGCTGGGAGCTCTTCCAAGCTCACACGGGGGCTTGAAGAACTCAGTTCCTTGCAGTTTTAGGGCTGAGGTTCCTCTTTATTGCTGACTAGTAATCAGAGGTCAGCCTTAGCTCCAAGAGGCCTTCATTGGGTCCTAGACACATGGCCCTCTTACAATTATGGCAGCTTCTTTCTTCAGACCCAGCAGGAGGATCTCTCTCCAGGGGCTATGATGGAGTCTCATATAACATGATGTATGGAGAGTACCTATCTCATCACCCTTGCCACTGAATATAAACTTCCCAAGGGAGCCACTATCCCCTCACATGCTCAGGTCCCACACACAAGGGGATCATACAAGGTGTGCACACCAGGGGACAGGAATCTTGGAGGCCATCTTAGAATTCTGCCCTCCATCCATCCACAGATCAGTTACAAGGATCAGAATTCAAAGCCAGGTGATCCAACAGTATTCCACATGAGCTGAAGAGATGGGGTGTCAGGAGCCTTGAGCTCCTACACACCTGTCCTTTATTATGCCCATTTCCGCTGTAGAGCTTCTCTTCAAAGTCAGTGAGTCCTCCCCTTCCCCCATAGAGGACATAGTTGAAATATAGTCAGCAAGACCAAGATCGAGCAACTTGATCTTGGCTGGAACCAGTCTGATGTAGGTCAGGAAGGCACCCTGAGTGCCAGAAGACAGCACCACGGATGATGGCATCCTCCTAGGTTGCTGAAGTACCTTTTCTCCTTGTGCACAGATAAAGCCAGGCCTGTCTGTTTGTAGCGGCCAAGTCCCTTTCACTTCATAGTCTTCTTAGTGACTGTGTTCAGAACACGACACTGTGCCTGCCTCCCCCATGTCCAATCTTAGTTTGTTCAGAGGTTCTTTTCCCATGTCCAGCAATTGTAAGTCATCTTATGGTATGGCTCCCTCACCTGGAATTGTCCTCCTGGGGAAGTCATTGCTAGCTGTCCAACAATATTTGTTCTCTCCTTCATGGGCACAAAGCTACATGTCTCCCAGGCTCCCTTGTGGTTAGGTACACCCACAGGGCTCAGCCGTCCCCAGGGCAATGTGAGCAGAAGTGATGTGGGCCACTTCCTGCCCTGGCCCATAAAAAGTCTCCACACTTGCTCCTCTATGCTCTTTCCTCTTATTTGGTTAGTTGTAAATGACGGTGAGGTCTTCAGACATGAAAAAGCCACAGATGGAAGGAACCCATGGATAGGAGGAAATTGACTCCTTTAATGCTCTCAGAATGCTTACATGAGAAAAATACCATCTTCTATGGTCTTGAGGCATTTCCCATTTAGGTCTATCTGTAACCTTAACCTAAGTTACGCTAACACCTTCTCCTCTGCTTCCACGGCTCCTAACCCAACACCACCACCAAGTAAGCAACTGGTCAAAGAATGACTAAGTGAATATTTGTACCTATTCAGAAGCCTGCCATCTTCTGTGTATTTTCTTCTTGCACCCCAACATAGTTTTATCACAGCAAACAATGAATGCTCTAAAACCTTTAGCATTGGTATTTAGTGTTCTTGCTATTGATCATAGACGACCTTGATGTTACACGAATTTCTTGACCAATTTCAGCACCTGAAACGCATTTTCCTGTCTGGGAGCTAGCTGGGAAACACAAGGAGAACTGCTGTGGCATGTTGTCAACCAAGAATCTTGATTTCAATCTGGACTCCTCTGGTTTATAACAGTAACAGCTGTAATTTCTCCAGTGCCTAATGTAGAACAGGTGATAGATGATAGATGATTGATAGATAGATGATAGACAGACAGACAGATAGATGATATAGTCTGGCATACACATACATGCACACACGCATACATACACGTACATTCTTTGTGTGTGTGCGTGGCGGAGGAAATAGAGATTTTTAAAAGTTCATTTCATTTCTTGATGCTTTTCTGTCACGTGTATATTCTTAATCTGAACAATGAGCCTGCAATATTGGTACTGCCATCATTATGTCCATGATATAGGTAAGAATTAAGACTCCGAAGCTGAACTTACACAGAGTCAAGGTTGGTGCCTGGCAGAACAGGCTTCAAACCCAGGTGCTCCCTCACTTCCCCATACAGACTTCCTGTCTACTACAATCCCCACTTTAGGGTTTGCCTCGCACTGCAATCTTGCCTTCTTCACCAGGAGTAATAGAGTCGCCTCTAGCCCATATGACACTTTTGTACAAATTAGAACAAGACACACCTTCATCAAGATAACTTTGCTGCTACCTGCCAGAAATTTGTTGCAATGAATATACAAGTCTTCTATATCTAGAATGTTCATGGTTGTGCTCCCTAGATTGTTCAGTGTTCGGTCTACACAACAGTGTGGGGCTGCCCTGGGGAAGAATAGCAAACTGTCATGGAGTGTGTGATCCAAATTTTAATATGATGGGTTTATACTGTTGAGTCTTGGGGCCCAGAGGACTCTCGTTTTTTGTGGAAGTTTGGTGGTTCTATGTCTCCCTATTCTTATCTAAACCGGCTTACAGATGACTAGAGGAGAAAACTGTCTTCTTATTTCTCCTGGCCTCCATTTCTTTACCTGCGAACTCTGAGTCCTCAGGAGTAGCAACACAGACCATGCAATTGATTTTACTTCTACCAGACATGCGGTGGCTCCAAGAGTACAAACTTCAGGCAAATGTAGAAAGGAAGCAGCTGCCGGGGCATTGGCAGCGCTGGGAGCCGCAGAGGCAGTGGCTACTGTAGCCCAGCCGTCCTTCAGGATTCTCTCTTGATCCGGAGATCACATTATTTCTCCTTTACTGTGCCAACCGGAAAGAGAAATGGAGGGATAACAGGTTCATTGGAACATTCCTGAAATTAATCAAACAGATAGTTGTCCTCCAAGGCAGTGCATTAGGGGGAGCCTGAGAAGAGATGGGGGGAGGTTGTATTAGAAACGAACACATGGTTCATTCCCCCTTCTGTTTATGAACCACGAGAGACTATGGACTCTGGGAAACAAACTGAGGGCTTCAGAGGGGAGGAGGTGGGGGAATGGGATAGGCCGGTGATGGGTATTAAGGAGGGCACATATTGCATGGTGCACTGGGTGTCATACACAAATAATGGATCATGGAACACTACATCAAAAACTAAGGATATACTGTATGGTGACTAACATAACATAATAAAAAATTATTATAAAAAAATAAAATAAAATAAATCCAAAAAAAAGATTTAAAAAAATAATTAAAAAAATAAATAAATAAATAAAAACGAACACAGTCCCCAGAGGGCTCGAAGGATCCAGGAAGATATAATTCCCAGATGTTGCTGCCTATATTAGTAATTAATAGTGTTTCTTGATTTTGTCTTTTGTTGCATGTAGATTTTTCTGTTTTAGGAAGAAATTGCTTCAAAGCAGAATGAATTATTAAAATTAACTTAGGTCACTTGGAAGAAGGCTTTGGGCTCTGACATGTGCATAGTCGCCAGTCACCAAGGGTTACCTAGTCTCTGTGAGCCTCTGTTTTCTCATCTGTGTAATGGGAAAAGGTAATGATACCTACTTTGCAAGGTTGTTGAAAGAACCTATAAGAAAATTACTGTAAAGCCTTTATTTATCTAAGTGCCTGGCATTGAGCAAGCATTCAGTAAATAATAGTGATTATGACCAATATAACAATCATATAAAACTAATAAAGACACCTACCTTTCCCAAGGATGACAAGCTATTTCTCTCCCAGTCTTGTTCCATTTAGCAAAGTTTCTGCCAAAGCTCGACACTTACCACCTTGAAGAAATTCTGCAGGAAAGACAAACTGTAGAGAAGAATTAATTCAGTGACATAAATTTGTGCGTGCTCTCACTCTGCCTGCCACGTCTGTGCCCTCCACTTCTCCTGCTGTGCATTGTGGCAGTAATTCTAAGAGAACCCGGTCTTCTGAGCCTAAGAGATAACAAAAAAATAACTAGTTTAGTGGAACTACCACGGGGATGAGGAGTTTAGATAAAGACTCTTATTATTAAATTGCGCAGATCCCTTTGGACCCAGGACCTAGTGTTTCCCACCTGCCCACTCCCACACTTCTGCTGTCAGATCTGGATTTAGACATGCGGCGGTATATGCACAGAATAGAGAATCTGTGAGTGTGGATTCAGCCAGGAAAGGTGAGGCCGGTCTTGGATCTGAAGGCACCCCAGCTTCTACCCCCCTTTATCTCTTCTTCCCTGGGAAACCAGACCTCAGTAAAAAGAAGATATACAAATTGGAATGTTTTTTAATTGATTTTAAAGTCCAATATGATGCAGGGGCACCTGCATGGCTCAGTCAGTTAAGCATCTGACTCTTGCCTTCGGCTCAGATCATAATCTCGGGATGGTGAGGTCAAGCCCTGTATCAGGCTCCACGTTCAGCACGGAGATTCTCTCCCTCCCTCTCCCTCTGTCCCCCCCCCCACTGTTTGCACTCTCTCTCTCTCTCAAGTCCAATGTTATGCAAATGTAGTTATACAATGACTACCTGTGTAGGTAGGAGAGTATGCGGGACAAAAAAATAGGAGGATGGAGGTGGAGAAGAACACTTCCTACAACCAAATAACGACAAGCTTTAAATGGTCCAGAGCCGCCCCACAGAGTTGTGCAGGCTGTGGGGGGGGGGTGCCACCTGAACAACTGTACATGGCGATCCTGAAAGAGTCTGAAATCCCTCCTCTTGGACAAACGGCAGAAACACACCCGGCCGGGCTGTCCTTGAAGTGACCCACGCCCCCTCTCAGGCTGCTCTAATCAGATTGCTGGTCCTCCCAGGATAAAAGCGGGTATCACACGTTCCTGTCACACACTGTGTCCCAACCCGCCTTTGTGTCCGTGTGTGATAACACACGTGTGGTGGTATCACGCATGTTGGGTGTGTGGTAGGATCTGATTATTTTAAGGGGGGGAAGAAGGGATTTAAAGCTGGAATAAACTTCTTAGGAAATCCCAGTCAGTAGGCTTTTTGTTTTGGTTTGATGTTTTTGCCTCTTTCTTTGGTAGTTTGAGCTTGAGGTTAATATTAAAAGGATGTTAGAAGGACTTCTACAAAGATCTAAAAGATGAGAAAATGACAGATGCTTTCTGGGTCAGGCTGAGTTTGTTTTGAAAACTGCACCCGTATCAAGTTTGGTGATGGGCTCGTAATGAGGCGGAGAGATGCAAGGGGTCGACAGTATGGAAGAGGGTCTGGGGGCTTGGTGATGAGGCGGTGGAAACAGGAGTGGCTCCATGGGAAGCAGGGAGCAGAAGGAGGGAGGTTGCTAGGCAACTTCCCAGGGCAGAGGAGAGAAATCTTGAGGGAGGAGACGCTTTCAAAAGTGCTGTGTGTGCCGTGGGTGGCTATCTGTGGCCGGAACAAACAGACCCGAGAGGTGGGTCACACCTAGTTGGCAGCCGGCTGTTCAACCCGAGCTGCTTCCTGCATAATAAACACTCAGGAAGTGTCAAGGGCACAGAGCCCCAGGAGAAGTGTGGCAAATGGTCTGATTGGTAGCCAGAGTACAAAATAAAAACGAAAGCCGTTTGTTCTAGAATTCATGTCACAGAAGAGATAATGGCATGGCCGTTGGCACCGAGAGCTGTGGTTTAAAAACACGTTCACTGAGTGCCCACTGGGCACCTGGCACTGAGCTCCTTGCCGGAGGAAACGAAGGTGAAGTTGACATGATTCTGGTCCACAGGCAGCTCCCCATCTCATGGAGCAGAAAGGCCCGAAGGTACGTGCATTGCTAATTAGCTGGAGTTATGGGATGTAAA
Source organism: Ursus americanus (assembly GCF_024610735.1). Lineage (NCBI taxonomy): Eukaryota > Metazoa > Chordata > Mammalia > Carnivora > Ursidae > Ursus > Ursus americanus. Next base: position 40,394,985 of record NC_142139.1, on the reverse strand, counting down.
ACAAAGCTGAATAATGAAGAGTCAGCACCCAAATCCCAGTGTGCACCACACCAGCCACTGACCCTAATGAAGCACAAGTGATAAGAGTCCCTCTGTCTTAGGGTTGCTTCGAGAACTGAACGCATTGACAGTTGTAGAGTGCTAAGGACGGCGTCTTGCATGCAGTAGGGTTTGTTAAGTCGGCTCGGGACAGAGGTAAAGAGCCAGGGCTAGGACTGCATCAGCCCCTTTCCGCACACACACTTTTACAAAAGGGGTGCCCAGCGGGGGTAACCCGGTGATGCTGGAACCCGCCTACCACCCCACTGTTCTATCTGGTGGCTCTGTGATTCTCCTACTGAGCATGGCACATGATGGTAAGACACCTTCCCTGGGTGAAGGAAGTCGTGTCTCTCAAAACCAGGTACGCAGCCTCCGTAGACCTGAGTCAGGGGTCTGCGCACTCAGCTCTCCCTCTTACCTGCTATTTCTATCTCCTGGAATGAGGAAGAGCACAGGCCAGCCGTGGTGCATTTCCTTGACCGTCAGTAGCTCATCTGTCTGCCCAGGGTCCATTTCCTCTTCTTCTCCATCTCCCAAACCCCCAGCCACGCTACTTAGCGAGGCTGCCGCCGGCTTTCCTTGGAAATCTGCTCATGTTACAGGAGGCACACCCTGGCGTCTTTGCATTTCCTACCTTCCTGGCCAGGTAAGATGTTGCCTGTTGAACCAAAATATATTTAGATCCAGCTATCAGCCCATGATGTTCTTTGCTGTCCCAGCCACGTCCCCTGCAAGGGTTCCGGTGACACTTGGCTGGCAGGACCCAGAGAGATGAGCCAGAATGGCGGTACAGCCAAGCATTCGTGGCACACTTTGTAAAAGAAAGCAGGAGAAGGGGGATGTCATAAAGGAGGCAGAGGGAAAGTCCTGAAAACTCCTTTCTTCTGCAGGCCAGGCTGCCTCACACGCACCCTCAGTTCTGTCCCATAGCCATCAGGGGCCACGGCTCCAGGGTCCCCATCACCCAGGACCGCTCTAAGAGCACACTCTCTAAGCTCAGTGTTTTCCCAGAAAGAGAAAATGATCAGACGACGCATAGTCCCAGTGTTTGGCCCCACAGGAGCTGTTTTGTTCAGCTCAGATAAAGGCAGAGATTCAGAGTTCTCTCACTTGATTTTAAGTTCGAGGGCATCCGACTGCGGATACGTAGAAATCTCTCTGTTAATGCCTGACTCCTGTGGAAAACCATAATTTTGGTGTTTAAGTACCAGGGCCTCTTCGGGGAGATAGTAAAATGTCACAATCCCTCCCTGTGCGCAGACTCTCTTTGGGGCCTCTGTGGTCTGCCGACTCTCTCCAGCCTCACCCATCTGTTAGGCTGGCCTCGGGCCCACTTACAAGTTTGTTTGACCCTTGACCTCAGGCACACATCCAAGGCCACATGGGCTTAGATGGCCGATCTGAGTCATGCCGGAGGTGCCATCTGTCCTGCAGGAAGACCATCTTCTGTGTCCGTCCGAAAGTATTGGCTCCATATTTTAATCACAGCTGGTAACTATTATTTGCCAAAAATGAAAGATACCTGAACAGTAAGGCCAAGAAGGCACGCGATTCAGGGGCAACATTAAATATTAGCTAGACGTTTGGAGCCATAGGAGGATTTCCTGGAAAAAGAATGGTAAGAACAAAATAAGAAATAAAATAAGAAAATTGCTTGGGAATAAGGAATTGCCAAGACACATAGAAAAACCCAGAAAAATAAGAAATAAAATAAGAAAATTGCTTGGGAATAAGGAATTGCCAAGACACATAGAAAAACCCAGAAAAATTCCTGGACCTTGGGGAATAACTCAGCAAAGTGTTTTCTCAAAAATCACAACTACTCGAAAGGTCTTTCAAGTCTTCTTTATGGATCATTCTCATCGAGGCCAACATATTCCACCTTTCCTCATCTCAAAATATGCCCGGTTTCCCCTAGAAGAATTGGAAACTCTAGGATTTCAAGCAATATTTAGAAGTCATGACTACCACTGCCTACCCAAGGCCTGGAGTGAGAGGGTTGAAAGACATTTTTCTGCTCCAAAGACCTATGGGCAGAATTGGAAGTAATTGCTAGAAAAGCCATTTTCAAAACAATCCCAAAACTTGTATTTATCAAATGAGCTTATCAGACATGACTGGCCACAAGCAGAAAGTAACTTGATTCCTTCCTACAAGGGCCTCCTCAGAGCCCACTGTGCCTTCCATCCCCCACCCTGAGTGACACCCCAAGCAGATTTCATAGTGTCCCCAGTCCTTCTCAGATATTAAGAGTTCCAGGCCAGACCAATGCAGTCTTATACCCATGTTTTGTTTTCTTGTGTTTATTTACAGTTCCTCCCTTTTTTTCCACTTGGGCCTGCCTTAAGTTGGGAATTATTGAGGGGACTTGGGACAAGGAAAAGCCTTGAACATCTTAGTCAGGAGGGAAGAAGCCCTTTGTCTCCTTAACTTCCCTTCCAGTTCACTGTGTCTGGTTCGAGACTCTCAGGCTTGAGCTCAGAACAAGAAGGATTAGAGGAAAGAGTCTGAAAGACCTACACAGATGTCATCTGGTGTCAGTTCTTCCCAGGAATAGATTTTTTATAGCACAGTGGGGAAACTGAGGCACGAAGACGGTACATCACTTGCCCAAGTTAGAAAATGGATTTGAATCCAACTCTGGAGTTGACAACTCATTTGTGCCCTTATAACCTCCCCAGGCATCAGGCAACACCCCACCCTGCCACGCCCAGTGGTCCTCTCTGCCAGGGTCCCTTCTGAGATGACTTGTTATTGGGTTTCCTCAGTGTGGTCAAAACTGGTGTGTTCAGCTATTCGCTGAGCTGGCTTGTCTTCCCACTCCGTGGCTCGCCAGCAGTTCTGCCAGTCTCTAGCCTTTAGATTTTCCGACATGCCTGAGGAAGCAGGCCCTGGAGTCCCCAGATGTCCAGGGACAGATGGGAAGCCCCCTGAAAGGTTCCCTTGGCTCACTTAGCTCTGTGTGAAGGAAATGCCCCACACCCTGACAACTCTCCAAAGAACTTTTCTCTCTCTCAGACTTTTGCCTCTTGCAAGGATTTCTTATATACTTCAAGGTGGGCTATGAGCTAAGATTCAAAGACTCTACTTTGCAAGCTCTTAGCATTTCTTCTGTGGGTGGTATGACATCTACTGTTCTTAGCCTTGTGGGAACTTGGCCAAAACTGAAAACTCAGAAAGAACATTAAAAGCCACATTTAACGTCCTGTGATACATGCCAGAGGTAATACTCTCTGATGCATAACTCTGTCCTTTGTGTTCTTCTTCCTCCACATTAATTAATTAATTAGTTAATTAATGGAAGGAAGGATGTGGGGGAGAGACAAAAAGAAAAAGACAGAAAGGAAAAAGAGAAATGAAAGAAAGAGTGGGAAAGAAGAGATGAAGGACAGAGAGAGAGAAAAGGACCAGATCGAGTATTGACCTCGTCCATATAACTAACATGATACGAAGCCCTCCTGGTGTACAATGGTTTATGTGCTCTGCTCACCTCAGGAGTAGCTCCCAGCTGTCACCATACAATGCTATTACAGTATCATTGACTAGATTCCCCATGCTGTGCCCTTTCTTCCTGTGACTTATTCATTCTGCAACCAGAGACCTGTATCTCCCCCTCCCCTTCACCCATTTTGCCCACACCCTATCTTCCTCCCCTCTGGCAACCATCTATTTGTTCTCTGTATTTATGTCTGATTCTGCTTTTTGTTTGTTTGTTTATTCAGGTTTTTTTTTAGATTCCACTTATGAGGGAAATCATACGGTATTTGTCTCTCTCGTTCTGACTTATTCCACTCAGTAAAATACCCTCCAGGTCCATCCACATTGTCTCAAATGGCATCATCTCATCCTTTTTACGGCTGCATAATATTTCTTTGTATATATCTATCACACCGTCCTTATCCATTCACCTATCTGTGAACACTTAGGTTACTTCCGTATCCTGGCTATTGTAAATAACGCTGCAGTAAACATAGGGGTGCAGATATCTTTTCAAATTAGTGTTCTCATTTTCTTTGGGTAAATACCCACTAGTGGGATTATTGGATCATCTGGGAGTTCTATCCTTATTATTTTGCAGAACCTCCATACTGTTTACCACAGCGGCTGCACCAGTTTGCATTCCCACCAACAGGGCACGAGTATCCTTTTTCTTCACATCCTCGCCAACACTTGTTATTTCTTGTCTTTTTGATTTTAGCCATTCTGACAGGTGTGAGGTGATATCTCATTGTCACGGCCATAATGCAAATCAGAGTCTGATGCTTTGGAAATGCTAGTCGGTTCATGCCAGACCTGTGCAGAAACCTCGCCCTGCCCAGTGGTTTCTCGTCATACTTGGAGTAAAACCCAAATCCCTCCAAGATCTATAGGCACACACGTGTGGACTACAATCTTCCTCTCCAACCCCTCTCCTACCATGTGCTTGCCTTCACAGGCCGCAGCGGCCGTGGCCTCCCACATCCCTTGAACCTGCCACATCTGCCCCCACCTGACCCCTTTGCATGTATTCCCTCTGTCAGGAATGCTCTTTTCCCACAAAATCACAAAGCTTCAGGCATTCACTTAAATGACACCTTCTTGATGGGCCCCCACCTCTGCACTCCGTCTGTATCAGACACCGGTATACCACACCCCAGGTTCTCTGGGTTTCTCCTGTTTCCAGGGTTCTCGGCCACCAGTGCTGCCCCAGTGGCCACGATAGCACCCGACCCAGTGGGGATTCCCACCAACGTCACGTGGACACAACCCAGCAGCCCCTCCCCTCAGGCCCACACCAGATGCCTCTTGCCTCACATTTCAGGGCTTCGCTACCTGTGCAAGGTAGCAGATGCCACAGGACCTACTCGCTGCCCACATCCATGCAGCCCAGAATTACAGAAGTTAATGCCCCGACAGGATACAGGAGCTCACAGCAAATTCTTCTCCCTCCCTCACTTCAGACAGAATGCCCTGAGACATAACTGTTCTGATGGCCTTTCGGAAGTCAGTCCTGGGAGATGTAGAGATCCGTTGCACTTGACGCCAAATGGTGACTCCCACGGAATGCATTCTTGCATCGATTCTCCCCCCTTTCCTGCCTCACCACTCCTGTCCCTTGCTCTGACTTCCCTAGAATTTTGTCACCAATAAAGCACATAAGCTTTAGCTTTAAGTGCCGTGTTCTGTGAAATGCACCTTCTAAAACGGTAAGCTTCTTCCTTTCCCAACACACACACACACAGCTTCCTATCTCCTTCTCTTCTTTATTTTTCATCTCAGCACTGCTATACTATACCATATATACCAATGTATTTCTTTACCGTTTGTCTTCTTGTCAAAAAAAGAATCTCCATGATTTTTTCTATTTTGTTTACTGTTGCCTCCTAGCCTCTAAAATACAGTAGCTGCTCAATAAATATTTGTTGCATAAATAACTGAGTATGAAAAGGAGCTCAATCTGAAAAGAACAGAAAGCCAATGTATACACGCCACTGGCAGGGAGGAGATAACTGCTTGAGGGAGCACAGAACCAGAGATCGTGCTGTGCCGAGGGCCCCATGGGAGAGCCTTGGAGCTCAGTGACAGGCTAATTATTGTGTGTCCCAGTGGGCGAGACAACAGCGTGGGGGTCCTACAGCGAAGTGACACTAAATTCACTTATGGTTTATGCTTATGAAACTGAATAAAACTAGCTTCAAGCATCTTGAAAGAAATATATTTTGCTTTCATCATTATTGATATTTTCCAAATCTTTAATGTAGACCTAATTTGTATTGTTTTACATTTGGGGGTAAAGTGTACTATGATATCGGATAACATCTTTGCTACTTACAAAAACAATCCTAGTAGTTCTGTAATGTTCCACTTGCATTTTACCCAGAAAATCACCTTTCATCAGAAGAAAATGGTAAAACCGTATCAAATGTTTCACAGATTCAAGGCCGATATAAATAAATTCCAAATGGGAAAATTCACTTCACACATCGTCCTTGTGGGATTAGGAGAGTTCTCCTGCCTTTCACGTCCCCTGCCAAAGCAAACAGAGGTGCCTTTCTGATCAGTTTGGAAATCAGCCATATCAAGAGGCTCTTACAGCAGTCAAGCAATAATTATTTGAAATACAGACTGCCTATGAAAGATCTAAAATTACTTGTCTACTGGAAACAAGATCAATACAAAATAGTAGCATGCTGTGAGTGACTCTGAATGTACAGACACTTTATTTATCTTGAGTACAGTGCACTGCACCGGGAAAGTTCCTAATGAGGGAATTCGTGCATTTTTGTAGGAAAGAAAATCTGTTAGGGCTAGGATTTCAAATTGCTATAGCGGAAAAATCTACAGACGTGGTATGTCTAGATTTCGACAAGACATTTCACTGAGTCAGTCATGATATCCTTTCATGGGCAACGAGGAGAAATGAAGGTCGTCCTCTTATGACTAGCGTGAGGGTTACAGAGAGAAAACATCGTTACTATTATTATTACTTTGTATAATTCAATGTAATTCAACTCTTAGTGGAGACTATCCTTTAAGTGGCAGTTATTATTAGTAATTTTATATTAGCCACCGAAATTGAAGTTCTAACTGAAGACTTATCATGTATAAGTGAGTTAAACGCATCCAGGGCCCTGTAGAGGGCAGAACTGGGCTTGTCACAACCCCGCGGAGGGGCTAAGTCAGGGTGTAGGATTGGGATAAGTCTGTGGCTGGGACCTTGCACACTGGTAGGTGAAATTAGTTTCAGGAGAGTGACTGGCCTGGGTCAAGACCAGGTAAGAGCTCCTGGTCAGAAAAGAGCCGAGCAGAAAGCAAATCAGTGGTCACGTGGAGACAGGAGGTGGGAGGGAGGGACAACTAAGGGGCACGGGGAAACTTTGGGGAGGGATAGATATGTTCATTTTCTTGATTGTGGTGACAGTTTCATGGACGTATACGTACGTCAAAACTCATCACACTGTACACTACTTATGTTCAGTTGATGGTATATCACTTATACCTCCATAAAGATGGGAGGGAGAGGATAAGAGCGGAGAGAAAGGGGAGGGAAAAAAGAAAGAGTCAAGCCAAGTCAGGGATGTTAAGGCAGCTAGTCCTGGTCAGGAGCTCAGAAGTTAGTGGTCACTCCAGCATGAGACTGGACTTAGGAGAGCAGAAAGCAAATGCAAAGGTGCAGACATGATTAGAGTGTCCTGATGTCAGGTCAAGACTAAGGGAGACATTACTGGGTAAGCAAGATGAGTGCGTCTCCGACGGTTGCTACAGCTTGATGCTTTTTCTTTGCAGATTTCTTCATGCCCCCGCCGCCCCGACACTTAAAAGGGACTTCAGTCAGATCCAGGCAATGGAACTTACTGGGTACCATATTCAAGTGCCATATCAGGAATGGCTGTCTTGGGATATTGTGAGCCCCAGTAACTGGCAGTGTTGGAATGAATGTTGAGTGGTCACCTGCCAGATATAGCCAACCATGCTGCCTAATCACCTAGGAAGCTGGGGAAATACTTCTACTCCTACTCCTGTCCCAGAACTACTGAACCAGAATCTTCAGGGGGTGGAAACTGGATACCTTTTTTTTTTTTTTAAATTCCCCAGGTGACTCTGAGGCAGCCTGTTTAGGATCTGTTGCTGTAGACTTGGACTCAACTATCGCTGTAGTTCTAATTCTAAGTTCTATGATCCAATGAATACCCAGACGAAAACCCCAAGGAAAAATACATCAAAGAGTGGGAACCCCAAGGTCCTGATTTCAAGCAGTAACAAATATGCGTAAGTAGCTTAGCCTATCCAAACCATATTCATCCCTGAAGACTTGGTGAATGTATCCACTCTTTCTGCCCTCTTCCTAAGTCCCCTGTGGCCTCTTCTCCCTCCTCTGAACTATCCGTTGCATCAGAAATCTCAGCCTTTGTTTTAAGGGGAAAGGGGAAGCAGAGTTCACTTCTCTAGTGTTGCCTTGCATTGTCTATTGGGGGATTCAATAGACCCAATTAATAATGCTGCCCTGCATGCCCAGCAAGTTACAAAGTAATTGAGAAATCAGACAAAGCAAAAGGGCATATGGAGACCACTGAAGCATCTTCATTGTTGAAAAATCTGCTATTAGACCAGCAGAATTCACAGCATAGTCCCATCATAGGCAGCACTGGGGAAGGTGCTTTTCCATAAGACAAAACCTTCCCTTTCACAATTTGTATCACAGAGGAGCAGAGCAAAGCACGTGCCTTCTGTGAGCAGCCTAACTCCCACGGGGACCGGGAAATGAAGAAGTTTGGCTCTGTGCACCCAGTTTCTCCTTCATGGCTTTCCGATTAGAATACGTTCTTCCTCCTCTCTTGAGAGTGTTGGGTAGGGAGAAGCTAGCAGTGTTACTTGGATGGACTCTCTCCATGTGAGATGAGCCCTCCAGAGTGGGTAGGAAGGCTTCCTGCCTCCCCCAACACTTTCTTATTCCTCTGTTGCATATATCTTGGCTCCTGAATGGACTTGCAAACCAGTCAAACACAGGGATTGTGCATTGTCTTCTTTAGCTGCCTTCTCCTAAGTGCCTGGAGCTGTGCTGGGCATATTGCGGATATTCAGGACAAAGAACACAGAAACAAGAAATAGGGAGAGGGAGAGGGAAGGAAGAAAGGGGAAAACATATGATGGTGATTCGTAAGCATATCTGAAGGATGAGTGAAGCACGAGCAGTTGAGGGCTTTTAACTCAAAAGGCAGATGGCCTGAGTTCAAATCCCGCTTCCGCCCTTCACTAGCTCCACCACTCCGGGAAAGTTGCTTAAATTCTCTCATCTGTACCTACCATAGTGGGTTATCGTGGGCATGGGATAGACTTTGGCCTATCAAGGGGTTAGAACAGGGTTGGTAAACTATGGCCTGCAGGCAATCGACCTATTGCCTGTTTTCATAAATAAAGTTTTGTTGGAACCCAGCCACACCCACCACTCATTTCTATACTGCCTTCAGCTGCTTTCACACTACAGTGGCAGACTTGAGTAGTTGAAACAGCTTATGGCCCACAAAGCCTGAAATATTTACTATCTTTTATAGAAAAGGTTTGCTGACCAACCCTGGCTTAGAACACAAGAGCCCCATTCTTTATCCCTAAGAAGTAGAAGACTCAAGATGTGTCGCCTCCTTAAAGCAGTCCTCAATTTTTACAATTAGACTTTGGTACTTCCTCCCTTTTGTCATTTCATAGCACCTGCAATCCACTCTTATGGCACTTTTCACAGGGTGTTGTCTCATTGGTCTTGCCTTCCTCCATTGAACACCGGGATTCTTCAGCTTGGGGCTGTGTCTTATTCATAGCTCTAGCCTAGTGCCCTAGACAGAATTGGCCCCAGGAAACACTTGGTCAATTCATGTATTAACCAGAAATATGCGCACACACAGTATAAACTCTCAGAAACAAATGGCTGTGAACCTACTAAGTGAAAAAGGCTCAAGTTCTGAGCGATTCTCTCTAGACTTCTCCCCACCCCTGTGAGTGAGGCAGATTTCCAGGTCTTCACCTTGGCCTCCTATTTCTCTTCTCCCATTTCCCAGTGTCTGGCTGTAGAGGCGCTGGAACCGTGGCAGCTCTGCCCGCACTGATCAGCTTGCAATCTACAACGGGCATCCCTTTTCATTCCTTGTGAGGTCACCAGCTTTCCCTCCAACCCTCAGAAGTCCATGCCAAGACATGGCGGCCAAGAGGGCATCGTCAGTCTTCGGGCTGATATTCCCTGTGGGAGCTGAGGAATGTTCCCACCCTGGCATTCCGCAGCAGGTGTGCGGGGGCATTCTTATCATGCTTCTTGTGGAGCTGCATCTGCTCCCAGTTTTCAGAGCTTCTGATCATTTCCATGACAAAATGTTAGGCTATATTTATCCATCATATCACCAAAGCTGGCCCTTGAAATTTCTGACCAGGAAACATTTGAGCTGTACTGTTAATGAGCTCCGTGACCTCGGCACCTCCCTTGTCCTTGATTTCTTCCTCTGTAAAAGGAGGGGAGATGGTCACAACCCCCTCCCGTCTCCCCCCGGCTCTAACATACTGAGTGCCTCTATAAGGTCACATGAACCCTCAGTGCCAGGAATTCCTTTAAAGCAGATTAGTAGCTGGTTCAGGCATTGACCTGCTGGAGGGGTAGGTGGTAGGTAGCTGGATGCCACCACCTGTGAAGTTCCCTGCCTGTAGGATGCTGACCTCTTGTCTTCCCACTGACAAGATCTTGCGCAAATCCTCAGCTCGAAGGTGAAATTCCTCAAAAATCTTTGAGTAGCCTGAGCTTTCCCAAGGCTCTTTGGGGCTCAAAGGTGAAGTCAATGTTTGCCTCCAAGCAAGAATTCATTAGCTGCTATTGCCAATCAGAGCTGTTTTCTCTGAGTAGAAACAGACTCCCTGGAACTCTGCAGGTCACCAGGTCAACAGCTTAACATACAGACTCTGCAAACGATGGTGGTCTGGTCTGCCCAAACTGGCAGGTAGCACATAAGCTTTCTCTTTCAGCTCAGGGGTCTGGCTGCCCATCAGGTACCAGCTAAAAAGTGCCTGGCATGTCTTGCCAAAGACACCGGCCCCATCAGACACCAGAATGCAAATCTAAGATGGAACTAGAAACTTGAATATCTCTCCTGGACATTCTGGTACACTCCCTCTCCAGCATGACTTGAAAGAAGAGCTTTTTTTTTCTTATAGCATTTTTATTCCCATAGGAATCAGTAAGTAGAAACGTATTTGTAAAGTAATGGGTAAAAATGATTACTGGGTTTTTAAAATGCTCTTTCTGATGTTCCAATTCACTCAATAGTGATAGTTATACTGACAGCCACATTTATTCATGATCCAGAGAAATCGTCTTTGCTTAATACTGCATTAAGCCCTGTTTGAAAAGTAACATCCCTTGGATGGCTTTCCCCACAGTGTTCAGGGCCTTTGCTACCCTGCCTCCACGGGAGCTGACAATGTTTTAGCAAAGTCGGCTCTTGATTATGGAATTCTATTTTGAGCAGAGAAAAATCTCAGGATGTGCATGGGAGTCTGCCTTCCCCAGATAAATCGACCTGAAGGAATGTCCTAGGAAGATGATGCTGGCCCGGGGTTTACTGCTGCAGCACACGTCGCACGAACAGACTTTATTTTAACTGGGGAAAGGCCACCAAATGAGCTATTTTTTAATTAAAATGCCCTGAACCTCACTTATTAAGACTTTTGGCGCATGCTGACAGTGGAATTTTTCCTGCATGGTCCTTTTGGGAGCTACCTCGATGACTTTGGCAGAGAAATGACATATAAATAACATTTAGAGTTATTATTATTGGGCCAGGTTCTCATCCTGCGTAACTCTCTGGGAATTCTAATGCTTAGACTTCTTTGTTAGAAATACTATACTTTTCACCGTCCCCCAAGTGCATCAGGGATGAGGTGGTACAGGGCTTGGGAAAGGGCATCATTTGAAAGACCCACTAATTACAGTCCACTTGAAAGTCATTCTGTGCCTCATTTTAAAAGTTCCCTATTTCAGGTGATTCATCCATTCCCCAAGTCTCTGGGGATGTAAGTAGCAGGCAGAGGAATGGAACACAGATTGAATTGTCCCAGTGGAAGATGAGGTTCTAGAACAAGTGACATTGACCTGCCTCAGAATAAGAAAGCAGGACCTTCACAGGGAGGCTATGTCTGTAGTCAGATGGGACACCTTCAGGGGCAGGGGAGGGCAGTAGACTATTCCCAAAATCGGAGAGAAGAGTTTTTATTTAGGAGTGCTGGTATTGCATCTTAGGCTACCGCTGATTCACTCAAAATATTTGAGTCTGTACCATGTGGCAGGAGCTGCCCTCTGTACTGATCTGGGGTAAGAAAGAGGACAGGCAAGGTCCCTGCTCTCTGGAAGCTCAAATTCTAGGGTGTGGTTTGGGGGAAGAGAAATGATCTATAAGCAAAAAAGCAAGCAAGCAAAATGTCAGATAAATTCAGAGAGGTAAAAATGATACAGTCAAGAAAACAGAACTGTGACGGAAAGGTAAGCTAATGGAAGCCTGTACAACATGGATAGAGTGAGCAAGAAAGTCTTCTGGAAGGAGATAACAATTGAGCGAAGACTTACATAATGAGAAGCAGACAGACCTGGGAAGATCTGACTTTAGAGCTTTCTAGGCAGAAGCAACAACCACGTGCAAATTCCCTTGGGCAAGAACATGCTTTTCAAGTTTCCAGGAGCAGAAAGAAGAGATGTCTTGATGCAGCCAAGGGAACAAGGGGTCGAGTGGCAGGAGAGGTAGAGAGGTGCCAGATCACCTCAGGCCATGGTAAAAGGTTTGGATTTCATTCCGTGAGCATGGGCAGCCATCACAGGTGCAGAAGAGACTACTTGTTGTCCCTCATATCTATTCTCCCCTTCCTTTTAGTTCTAAAAACCTTTTATCAGCCAATGCCCACCCAGTTGGAAGGGACATCTTCCAGCTGTCTTTGGACAAATACGTTGCCATGTAATTAAGTTCTTGTCAATGTGATGTGAGCAAAAGTGATATGTGCAACTTTGGGGCCTCGCTCTTAAAATGACTGTTCCCCATCTCAGTGACTAGAACACAGACACGGCCATACGGCCAGCTTTGACTTTGGAGCATGCGAGTAACACCCAACACTACGGCGAACAAAAAGAGAGGGAATCTGGGTCCCTGCATGACCATATGCAGCTTGGCCACCTACCTGCCCCAAACCAGCTTCTTTCCTTTGTTTGAGCCATCATATTGTGAGTTTCTGTTACACCAGCTTAGCCTACATCCTAATACAGAATATTTTAAGGAGGAAAGTGACATGATCTGACTTATATTCCAAAGAAATCAATCTAGGTGCTATGTGCATGAAGTGTTGGAAGGAGGGAAGAAGAATGGATGCAGTGAGACCAAAGCCCAGCTAAGAGACCATCACAGCAATCTGAACAAAAGATACTGATAGCTGAGAGTATGGTAGCCACTCCACACACAGAGATAGGTGAATAGATTTGGGATCGGTTTTGCAGGTAGAACCAAAACGATCTGGGGATGGATCGGGTGGTTGAGAGGAAGGCTGAGAAAAGAATAATCAAGGAAACTCCTAGTTTGGGGTCCTTTGGTGATTTTCCCATCTACACGGGATCTGAAGACAATTGAAAGTGGTCCCCACTGAAAGGACATGGAATGTCTCTGTCATAGGAGCTACCCGGGGTTAGCAACCTTAGAGATGACCCATATCACAACTGGCAGCCTAAAAAACTGCTGCAGAGACCCAGGCATCATGCCCCACATTCGAGTTAAAAATATTCAAGATTGGGGCACCTGGCTGGCTCAGTCAGTAAAGCATGTGACTCTTGATCTCAGGGTTGTAAGTTCAAGCCCCACATAGGGTATAGGGATTACTATAAAAATACAATCTTTAGGGGGCCCCTGGGCGGCTCAGTAGGTGAAGCGTCTGCCTTTGGATCAGGTCACGATCCCAGGTCCTGGGACCGAGCCCACATCGGGCTCCGTGCTCAGCAGAGAGCCTGCTTTTCCCTCTCCCTCTCCCTCTGCCGCTCCCCCTGCTTTCCCTCCCTCTCTCCCTCTCTCTCAAATAAATACGAAAAAATAAATAAAATCTTCAAAAAAATTAAAAAATACTTAAGATTATTTTGGTTGCAAGCAACAGATACCAACTCTGGCTAGTTTAAGACATCAAAAGAATCTATTGGAAAGATTATGACATGGCTTACAGAACCCGAGTATGGTCCTTTAAAAAGAAATGAGAGCTACACTTGTGAGCATAGCATAATCCTTAAACCTGTGGAATCATTATGCTGAACAGCTGAAACTAATATAACATTGTATGTCAACTACATTAAAAAAAAAAAAAAAGAAATGAAACTAAGGACTAGAAAGGTAACAAAAACCAGAAAATACTCTTAGCTTTATCCCTAAACAGACCACTTTTTCTCTTTTCCCCTCTATGTGAAGAAGGATGGTGTCTCCATGGCTTCTGAGCTTACATTACTTCTAGCAAGTAGACTAAACCAATCTACACGCTCTGAGACTTTAACTACTCCTGCTTGGGTCAGGGGTCCACTCAACTCTAGTCAGGAGGACAGGAATAGCTTAAATATGGCTGCCTCCCCTCAATTCCTGTGGAAAGGGCAGGTTATAGAGAAAGGGGTTTACGAGAGCTGGGCAGACATCCCCCCAAAGTGCCATTCAAACAAGGTCTGTAATGAACACAAATATCAGTTTCATGAAGACATAGCACCACAGGGCTCAAAAGCTTGTTGAGAAGTATCCACTTCTAATACAGAACGAAATTGAAGTCCTCCTGAGGCTTTAAATATTTTTCTTATTATTAAAGATGTCTTGCACAGAACTTTCCATGGCTTCCTTGAGGGCCATCAGTGGGGCTCACAAGTCTCCTAACACTCTCTTCTTGTTTCTCATCTTTGTGCTTACCACAGCATATGTAACACTTCTCTTGGTTTCTTCCCATTAAGAAGGAGGCAGTTGGTCACCAATTCCACCCCTCAGGATAAGCCTCCAGGACGGACCCTGTGGCCCTAAACCAGCCCCGAACACATCAGAGGGCCGTGGAGCCTGCATTTCCTTTCCTGGAAACATCCGTGCTTCAAGTCATTGACACCAGCTTCCTCTTGCCTTTGCCAGTCTGAAACACTCAGTCTTTATTCCCGTCCAGGGCTCCCTCTCCCCACTTCTCTGAATAAAGTTGAAAACGGAGCCATAAGAACGGATATAGCAGCTCTCTTTATCTGTCAGAGAAAGACTAGCTAAGGGTAGTTATGGGCCCCAGGCAAAGATAGGGAGGCAGTCTGCCTCTTGAAAGCTTGATTGGGAGGATTTTATTGTTATTATAAAGATGCACTTTCTTTTAAAAGTTTAGACCTAAACTTCTTTTAGTTCACAAGAAGTGATGTGCTTTTTTTCTTTTTCTTGTAAATTAAGACAATTTTAGTTTTAAGGCTGAAGCTTAACAGTGTGTGCAGTAAGGACCATGGGAAGTGAGTGGGGCCTTTGGGGAAAGCTTTCTCTCTGTCTATAAAGGGTACTCAACATTGGGAGCTTTGTGTCTCTTGATAATACATGCAGGTCATAACCTTCTACCTCGGACAAGCGCACGGCAGAGTTAAAGCATACTTTCTCCAAACCAAACGACAGTGAAAAAATGACCTTTTGATACTCTTCCTACCTCAGATTCCTTTGACTTGTTTATTTTGCAACTAATGATTATGATCAAATAGATATTATGTACAAAAAGTGCTCTAAAAGTGTAATCTCATTATTTTTACGGGTTTTAAATTTTTATACCAGAGTTTCTGCTCACAATGGTCATAACCAGTTGTCATCATCCCCGCTGTTCTTTAACCAACAGCTATCACAGGCTCCTGCTTCGTTTTCCACATTTTTTTTATTGTGCTAAAACACACATAATATAAAATTTACCAGTTTAGTCATTTTTTAAAAGATTTTATTTATTTATTTATTTATTTATTTATTTATTTATTTGAGAGAGAGAGCAAGAGAGAGAGCAGAAAGAGAGGGAGAAGCAGACTCCCGGCCGAGCAGGGAGCCCCATGTGGGGCTTGATCCCAGGACCCCAGGATCATGACCTGAGCCCAAGGCAGACGATCAACTAACTGAGCCACCCAGGCGCCCCACTTTAGCCATCTTAACGTGTACAATTCAGTGGCACTAAGTACATTCACAGTGCTGCATAACCATCACCAATATCTACCAAACAGAAACTCTGTACCTATAAGTCCCAGGGTGCCCGGGTGGCACAGCTAGTTAAGCGTCCGACTCTTGGTTTTCGCTCATGTCATCATCTCAGAGCTGTGAGATGGATCCCCTCATGGGGCTCCGCGCACGGAGATTCTTTCCCCTCCTCCTTCTCGCTCCACCTCTGCTCCTTCCCCTGCTCCTTCTCTTTTTCTCAAATAAATAGAGAGCTCGTGCTCTCTCTCTCTCAAATAAATGAATGAATAAATGAATGAATGAATAATTAATTTAATTAAATAAATAAAATCCTTAAAAAAGGTAAACAATGACTCCCTACTTCCCCCTCCCTGCTCCCAGTAACCTCTATTCTACTTTCTGTCTCTGTGAATTTGCCTATGCTAAGTACCTCATCTTCACGGAGCCCCTATTTTTAATCTATTCTCCAAACCAGGCACCATGCCCCCCTGCCACACCAGCATACAAAGGCCGGAGGCCATCCATTCTCAACTGCGGTCTTTCAGTAAGAAGACCTTACTCTCTGCACACCGTCTTATTTAATCCTTATGAAACCTTGCAAGCTATGTTTTATAGTTGAGGGAAATGAGGCTCCTAGAGGTTAGATCACAAAGCCAGGAAGCTGCAAAGCCAGGATTCAACTCGTGTTATCTGAATAACAGTTCCTGCTCTTAACCATTATACCACCCTCCCTGGACCACCGACTATCAAAGTTGGGTATGTGCCAACCACTTGGCAACAGAGAGTAGCTGTCTTCCAGATTCTTGCCAACGATCAATACCAAGGCCTCTGTGGTGTCCAATTTTTACACAAAGCCCAGGTTGGGAGAAATGTTGTTTACGTAGAAGGTCCATGCCCTTTCCCGAGACGCAGTCCAGTCCAGCAATTACGTGTCCAGGCCGTGGAACCAAGCCGCTTGGGTTCACCAGCTGAGCGACCTTAGCCAACTTACTTAGCTCTCATGAGTGAGTTTCTATTTCTGTAAAATGGGCGTGATGATGGTGATGCCAGTCTCACCGAGCACAGGCAAGATAAATGAAAGCACGTAGCGTGCTAAATTGTCTATGTGACGGCTGTTATGATTACCACTCATTTCAATAGCTCCGCGATTTTTACACTTTTTTGGTCATGGGGTCCTTGACGACAGTCACGTATCTCTGTATCACTTCGAATGCTTCTCTGGTATGAGCAACAAAACCCTGACTCAAGCTGCTTCCAGCTGCAAGAAAATGTCTAAAAATAGCTGAAATCTAGAAGTGAGCAGATACCAGGCACGACGCAATCGTCAATGAACAGTATCACCAGCAACCCACTTCTCTCTGTCGCTCCGCGCTGTCGTCTCAGGCACATCCCGAGGCCGGCTCCTGGGGGCATCGGGCTGCGGGTGGCAGCCGGAGCTCTGTGCTCCCTGTTCAAATCTAGAAAGAGAGGAGGAAGAAAGAAGCCGTCCCTGTTACGATCAGGCCACTCAGCTCCCACCCGCACCGGCGGCCCGTGGCGGTTACCAGCCAGGTGCTAGCAAGAGCCCCTCCTGGCGCTGAGTGAGTGGCTGTCTCGCAAAACAAACATTCTCCGAACGACAAGCCTAATGACGACAGCCTCCAATCTCCGTGTGCCCAAATCCAACAGGCCAACCTGCCAGACGAGTTCGGAAGTGTCAGGGTGCCCAGGTGAAGTTTGCTGTGCTAGATTTTTTTTTTTTTAAGATTTTATTTATTTATTCGACAGAGAGAGACAGCCAGCGAGAGAGGGAACACAAGCAGGGGGAGTGGGAGAGGAAGAAGCAGGCTCATAGCGGAGGAGCCTGATGTGGGGCTCGATCCCATAACGCCGGGATCACGCCCTGAGCCGAAGGCAGACGCCCAACGACTGAGCCACCCAGGCGCCTCTGCTGTGCTAGATATTCTAACTGTGTTCCATGGATGAAGCCAGACTTCCAAGAAGCCGGATAAATGCAACACATTGTTTTGAGCCTCTTAGAACACTGTTACCAAATTACACGGCAGCCTTACGCTAAGGCTCTCTTCATCACTCCTAACAATGTTAGGGGGAAATGTGCTTTTCCTGAGCACCTCATTTGATTTTGGTTTATGGACAATGTGAAACACATATTTAACCATGTTTCCTTCTCCCCTTAGGCCTCTAGTCATCTTAGGTTTATGGTTTAATTAAAAGAAAAGGTAACGTGGTTTGTTCCTATACCTTGTTTTAAAATATCCCTTCCTCCTGACTCAATTAATATTTTTGTATTATATGTAAATTTTTAACTACCTAATTTCTTCATGGAAGGAAACAGGGCAATAAATAAATACATTAAAATAGCCCAAAATATGGAAAAAGTATTTACACTCCATGTCAACCCCAGCATTATTAATAGTTAATTTCAAAATATGAAGAAATATAGGTGTTAAGGGAATAATTGAATAAATTATGGCATATGTATAAAATTAAATATACTGCAATTTACAATTATGCTTATAAAAATTATGCTTATAAATAGTTTGTGATAAAATGAAAAAAAATATTTGCTTTTAATTTTAGCTTTAAGGAAACAGCAAGCAAAATTGAGTGTGGGTATTCAGTTTCCAACAAAACAGTAGACTATACTAATACAGGCCCCATCTACCTTAAAAAAATAAATGTTAGATTAATTTTTCAATAACTTTAAATACATAGCTGAGATATTAAAATGAAAGGAAGAGAGAAAGGGAGGGAGGGAGTAAAGGAGTAAAGGGTGAAATGAAATCCCAGGGCACCTGAGTGACTCTGTCGTCTAGTGTCTGCCTTCGGCTCAGGTCATGATCCCAGGGTCCTGGGATCGAGCCCCGCATCAGGCTCCCTGCTCAGTGGGAAGCCTGCTTCTCCCTCTCCCGCTCCCCCTGCTTGTGCTTCCTCTCTCGCTGTGTCTCTCTCCGTCAAACAAATAAAATCTTTAAAAAAAAAAAAAAAAGAAATGAAATCCCAGGTGCCATAAGTAAAACAGGGATTGAGAGCCAGAGGTGTGATTGCTTGAAACCATACGATGGAAGTTCAGGAGAACATCAGATCCAGATACATGCCCTGGCAGCTAAGAGCTAGGGCTTCTGCACCCATGTTGGGACAGAAGATAGAGCTCTGAGACTAGACAAGGTAAGGGGTTAGAACTGAAATCTCTGGATCAAACCAGAATTCTTCCTCCATGAATGGTGGGAATTGACTCCATTGGCCCAGAAAAACACCAATGAAACTTGTCTCTTCCCTTGATGGGAAGGAGGGAGACTCCAAAAGCCTCTCAAGCCTTTTACACATAAAGATGTAATGTCCAAATGTATTTTACGTATCAGGTGGTAATCCTGGGCTGAAAAACTAATGAAAAATTAGTCTCAGATTGGTGAAACTTAGAAAAATCATATGTAAAATCCAGTCTGTGAAGACACTATCCTGAGCAGATTGCCACAAAAAACAAAAGCCAGTGAAGGTGTGTATATGACGTCAGCATTCAAAGCATATTTGATGAATAGAAGACTACATCCCACCTAGAGCAAGAACAGCACAATCTTGGAGAAATTAGAGATATGTCTTAAATTACCAGATAAAATAAAGAATAACCACATACTAGAAGAATTAAAGACTGTAATATCAAAAATCTAGCCAGTGAATGTGAGAACCCAATAAAGCTGGAGATTAGAATCAGTTAAAAAGAGAATTAGTAAACTGAAAAACAAATATGAGGAAGTCATTTTGAATGTAGTACAGAAAATAGACGAAAACTAACGCAGAAATTTTAAGAATTTAAAGAATAGAAAAGATTTATCTAAAAAAGTTACAAGAAATAGACTGATATCTCATTAGCAAAAATAGAGACCAAATACAGTGCAATGACATCCTCAAAATATTCAGGAAATACAATTGTCAACAAAGAATTGTCTATCTAGAGAAACGTCTACTTAAAATGAGGGCAAAACAAAGACAGAAAGAGTTTATCACTCACAAGCCCTTGTTGAAAGGAATACTGAAGAAAGTTATTTAGTTAGAAATAAAGTGAACTTAGAAAATAGGAGTAGAACTCATAAAGCATTGCTGAGTGAATAAATCAGTAAATGCACAGAGAAGTCTAAAAAGCGTCATCTGTAGAAACTATAGAAAAACAGAACCAAAATTATGCATAATAAAAATGACTAATTTTAAGTAGTTTAAAAACAAACCAAACCAAATATTAGATAATGACATGGCTGATAGGTGACAGTCAGCAGGATTAAAGCACTCTAAGATCCTTGTATTGTGTCAAGGAGGGTAGACGTGGATGTTTGCTTTCTTAAATCAAGTACACAAGCTAAAAGTTTAAGTGTGACAACTAAAAGAGTAGAAATAGAACATACACGTACTTCCAAATACGCAAATATTCAAAATAAATATAAACATATTAAATTCGCTCATTAAAAGACAAATTATCAGATTGTTTTTAAATATGCTTTATCTTCCTAGTGACCTTTCCCCCGTAATTATGTAACCTTTATCTTTATCCTACAAAAGTTTTTGCTTTTGTCCAGTATCTTAAGTCAACCGTTCTTGATATTTTAGAATGTTCCCTCATGGCCTTTAGAAATTATGTAAATATAGGTTAGTTTTTTCCAGAAAGGCCTCTATTTAGAGAAAAAGCCCATTTTTTATCTGGATAATATTAACATTGATTACCTTTTGATTTCTAGGCCACCTTCAACAATATGACATGCATTTATCCTTGTAGACATGGGCACTATTTTTCAAAAGGAGGGTATTTTTAGTAGGCTTTTGGTAGATGCTCTTCATCAGGCTAAGGAAAGTATTTTCCATTTGTAGTTGGTGTACAGTTACTATTATGAATAATAATTATATTAAAAATATATTTAAAATATACAATTATTAT
Organism: Ursus americanus; assembly: GCF_024610735.1. Classification (NCBI taxonomy): domain Eukaryota; kingdom Metazoa; phylum Chordata; class Mammalia; order Carnivora; family Ursidae; genus Ursus; species Ursus americanus. The sequence goes on along the minus strand of NC_142139.1, from coordinate 40,374,342 downwards.
AAATGACACTAATTTTATACCTTTGAATCATTAGAAGCTTTACAAGATATTTCGTCCTTTATCCCAAGTTCAGCATTGTCCTACAAGAGGTCTTATCCAATAGAGTAAGATTTAAAAAAACAGAAATCAGCGGGGCACCTGTGTGACTTAGTTGGTTAAGTGTCTGCCTTCAGCTCAGGTCGTGATCCGAGGGTCCTGGGATCAAGCCCTGCACTGGGCTCCCTGCTCAGTGGGGAGCCTGCTTCTCCCTCTTCCTCTCCCCCTGCTTATGTTCTCTCTCTCTCTGTCAAATAAATATATAAAATCTTTTTTAAAAATAAAAAATAAAATAAAAAATGGAAATCAGAGATAAATGGATTAAAAAGGAGAAAACAACATTGTCATTATTCACAAATAAAGTGCTTTTCTATGTAGAAAATCTTCATGTGAACTATTAGAAGAGATTTCAACACTTGTGCTAAAGACAACCACCATAAAAATGCAAACTAATGTATAATCATTAGTATTGCCCATGCCTGGAGGGATCAGTCTATGTGCCAGTGTTAGAGTCAGCCCAAGAATCAAAAGGTGGTACATATAATATTTACTATTATTCACATATTAACACGGACACCCTCTTAAATCAAAGCCTTTCCAGAAAAAAAAAATAAACAAGGTGTATACAATTTCTAAAAGCCACTAGGGAACATTCTAAAATGTCAAGAGGGGCTGACTCAAGGGAGTAAACATTTTTCCGGAGGGCTTTTATTTTCATCTCTACAATTATCCGTTTTACAAATTATCAACCATAGCCAGTAGTATTTTATAATCTGGGAGAAAGATACTTTTTTTTTAATAAAAGAAAGGCATTGGACCCAAGACCAAGTGGCAACTATATCTCACCCCCCGCCTCGCTGAGGAGCATTCTAATTATGCAGGGAGCTCTTGCCAGTCGTTCCATCTTACTTTAAGCCTTATTTGAAAATAATTTTTTTCTCCATTCCTCAGTAGTATAGTAATTTTTCCTATTGTGTTTCCTATAAACTACATCACCAAATTATGTGATGTACTTTGGTCCAAGAGAGCCAAGATTATAGTAATACCTTTCCCTAAACATGCAGTATCTCACCCTTGCACAGCCCGTGATAGATGGCAAGGCAGAGAAATAACGAGCAGAACCTACTTTTAATCCACAGTGTAGGTAATTGCTGGCATAGGAAGGTATCACCTTATCTAACCACCGTTAAAATCTTTAGGTTCCGCATTGCCCTCCCTTGTTTCCTCTTAAAGGATTTAACTCTGCTGGAAGGGACTAAGGCATTAAGAAGTTCTCCTGTTTAAGATCTCCATCATAAATGAAAAGGAGTAGAGGAAGTAAACGAAAGGAAAAATACAATTTCTCAAAATTTGGACCAAGGCCACCTGATAGTGAGTTCCTGTCTTCTTCTTGTGGCCAAGACGGCTCTCAGGAAGATCAGAAGATTGGCTCACCAAAGCTGACTTTCGCATGATAAGCTCATGTTACTTTCTCCTAAGAAAGGCTTTCTCAGATTTTCTGCCAGAGTCTATTCTGTAGAAACCATTATGATCCAATTTTTCAGAATTTGGACAAATCCCCTTAGTCTTACATCCACGTACTTGGCTCATAAACATGAGTGAGAAAACCCATCTGGAAGCCTCTTTTGCTAGGTAGAAGTCGCTAGGGTAGGGAAGTTTTCTTCATACCCCTCCCCCAGAGCAAGGGGCCCATGCCCAGCGCAGCTGCAGGGCCAGTCCAGCACCCTCTGCTCCACCCACGCTGCTGGAAGGTCTGGGCTGTGCACAGGACGGCCCATGGTTGTGTTTCCAGCTCCAGCTCTCACTCAGCCCCCTGCGGCTTGCTCCAACATGGTTGCCTCCTTCACCTGGTCAGGTTGTTATTTAGGTTACTTAGGTTAAGAATTCCCATCAACAGGCAAAGAGAAGATGCAAAAGTCAGAAACTCTGAGTAAAACCTGGCCATCTGAAATGATCTAATTTTTTTAGGCCCCAGTGGAGTTTTAGAATAATTGGAGATTCAGGGGCACCTGGGTGGCTCAGTCAGTTAAGTGTCTGCCTTCGGCTCAGCTTATGATCCAGAGTCCCGGGATTGAGCCCCTCCTCAGGCTCTCTGCTGAGCAGGGAGTCTGCTTCTCCCTCTCCCTCGGACGCTCCTCCCCACTTGTGCGTGCTCTCTCTCACTCTCGCTCTCACTCTCTCTCAAATAAATAAAATCTTTAAAAAAAATAATTGGAGATTTAGTCGGTCACACAACCATTCGAGCAACAGTCAAGCACCTCTCCCCTGTAAGCCCCCGCTAGGCCTTGGGAGTTGGGGGTGAATACATCATTCCTGTTCCAAGACCTTGGGTGTCTAGAAGGCAAAGATACTACAAATACGGCAAATAAGCATGAACCAAAGCAGCAAATGGAGTCTCGTGGGAGAGTTCCAAACCAACTTTGTGGCTGAGCTCCAGGAATAGGTGGATGGGTTGAAATCCTAGATCTAACGCTTCCTAGCCATGTGACTCGGGCAATAACGTCCCAGGCAACATTTATTGAGCACGCTCTACGTGCCAGACATTGTACGAAGCACTCAAATACAAAGTATGTATTATCTTATTTAATCCCTATAAAAAACATCATAACCAATTTAAAAAGGTGCTTTTGCCCATTTTATAGACTAGGAAACAGGATTAGAAGCAAGGCTGAGGTAGAATTTGGGGTGCAAGGTGTTTATGGACGATCAGCACCTGTGAAGGGAAAGGGGAGGAGTCAGAATGGGGCCGAGGGAGAAGTTGAGCTTTGGTGCAGCCTGAAGGAAGCCTCCTCAGGTGCTCTGGAGCCTGAGTATTGTCTGACAGAATGCCCCACACTGGGCTGAAATGGCTGGGTCCTAGAGACTCCCCTCACTCAGCCCCTAGATGCAGACCGCCCGGGGGAGGCCATAACCTCCCGTGAGGCCGCTTCCTACAGCGGAAGGAGACCCCGAAGGAGCCAACAGCCAGAGGCTGTTTGCTGACTACACTCCCTCAGCTGGGCAGCACGACCTGAGCAGCCCCTCCTCAACGTCTACCCCAAGCCTCTCCCCTGCCAAACTGTTACAAGGATTAGAAATAACATGTGTAAAAGCTGATTGAAGTGGGTCATTATGCTGTGACCTTTGTTACTCAACACAGAACCTGGGCAGGAAAATTGTGGTAACTCCTACAAGATAGGACGCAAGGAAAATGTCATCCACGTTGACCGGACGTTAACCTTGCTGCCCCCCTCACCTGTCCGTGGCCAGCTGATGCGGAGGCTTGCCCCAGCTACGAAGTGGAGCAGAGTGGGCGAGTGACGCGGCCAAAGGAACTGCCACTCGCAGGGGCAGGTGGCACCGTGAGAGAAAGGAAGGTCTGGCTCGAGGTGTACTCAGATGGGATTAGTTTGGTGAGCTTTTAGCGGAAATATTTTGTGGGGTTGCTATTCTTGAAAACATGCCTCGGGTGGGTGGCAGGTCACTTGTTATTCACCAGTGGGATGGAACACAGTGAGGAGGTGGTGTGGCAATTTGGGGATCTTCATGGAAACTGAGCTCTGCAGGAGCCAAGGCGGAGTCTGTGGGGACATCATGGTCAGGTCAAGAGGAACGGTGCTGGAACTGGAATTACTAAGCAAGCCCACGCTTGGCAATTACTCACAGTGAGATCAGTTCTGAAAATGCACAAGTGGCCATTGAGACAATGAGGAACGAGCCTTTGGAACACACGTCCCACATTAGTAGAGGGAAGTCTGGCTGATGGATGTCGTGGAGCCAATCAGGGCAGCGGAAGCTAATTACCTGATGTGTATGACATTTGGAGACCATTGTTCATCTGTTATTTTTAATGAGGAAAAGGTGAAAGTCGGGTATTTTCCTACCTTTGTGTTCTTTTGTTCATATTCATAATATTAAAGTTTTCTAAGTGTTCCTCCCAGTTACTGGACCTTGCTCCCACCAGAGAACTTCCAACAGACTCTCAGAACACATGACCTATACCCTCAGCCTCTACTTCTCCTTCCATCACCTTCTTAACTCCTTACAGTATGGATTCTTCTATCATCACAACAGACAGTATTCTCAGTACAGGCACCAACAGAGTCCTTCAGGACAAACCCTCGGTGTTTTCCAGATAGGCCTTCTGAAGCACCTGGCATCTCATGGCCATTCCCTGTGTGGAATGTTCATCTGATTTTCTTACAACACTAAGGAAAGATAGCAAATATAATTTATTATTTTTTTAATTTTTATTTAAATTCAATTTAGTTAACACATAGTGTATTATCAGTTTCAGGGGTAGAATTTAGTGATTCATCAATTGTGTATAACACCCCGTGCTCATTACATTAAGTGCCCTCCTTAATGCCTATTCCCCACCCACCCACCTCCACTCCAGCAACCCTCAGTTTGTTCCCTATAATTAAGAGTCTCTTATGGTTTGGGGGCCCCTGGGTGGCTCAGTCGTTAAGTGTCTGCCTTCAGCTCAGGGTGTGATCCCAGAGTCCTGGGATCGAGCCCTGCATCGGGCTCCTCCGCTGGGAGCCTGCTTCTTCCCCTCCCTCTCCCCCACTTGTGTTCCCTCTCTTGCTGGCTGTCTCTCTCTCTCTCTCTGTCAAATAAACAAATAAAATCTTTAAAAAAAAAAAAGATTCTCTTATGGTTTGTCTTCCTCTCTGTTTTCATCTTATTTTATCTTTCCTTTCCCTTCCCCTATGTTCATCTGTTTCTTAATTTCCACAGATGAGTGAGATCATATGGTAATTGTCTTTCTCTGACTGACTTATTTCACTTAGCGTAATACCCTCTAGTTCCATCCACATCATTGCAAATGGCAGGATTTCATTCTTTTAATGGCTGAGTAGTATTCCATTGTATACACAGACCACATCTTCTCTATCCAGTCATCTGTCGATGGACGGCTGGGCTCTTCCCATAGTGTGGCTATTGTGAGCATTGCTGCTATAAACACTGGGGTGCGGGTGCCTTTTCCAATCACTATTTTGGTGTCCTTTGGATAAGTACCTAGAAGTGCAATTGCTGGGTCATAGTCGTTCTATTTTTAACTTTTTGTGGAACCTCAGTACTATTTTCCCGAGTGGCTGCACCAGGCAAATAAATTTTAAATAGAGTGCCCACTCCTACTAACTGGTCATGGCTGCCTCAAGTATTGTGTTGAGAAGAAAATTCAAGTTACATCTGAGACGTAGTGATTGATTAACATGCCTGTTACGGGTACAGAAAGGGGAGGAGTGCATGTATTTAATTTTTCTTCCACGTGTCTTGTGTTCCCACATTTCTCTTTGATTTCTCCTTTTCTTCCACTTTTAGGCACCTATTGACTTGTCCTTCTGACCCCTGACGTGGTCTGTCTCCACCACAGTTTTCAAGAGAGTCATTGAGAGGTTAAATGAGATGATGTATAGAACGCACTCAAATGTAACAGATTCAGAATCAATAGTTAGAAGTATTATCGTTCATAGTTTTGTTTTTAATTCTCTTGTTAAATTTGCTTCATCGGATATTTCATTCTCTTTCTTTATGCTACTTACTACCTACTACCTTGCCTCCCAAGCCTAATTTTTGACCCCTGACCTACACTCCAAGAAAGAACACAGGGTAGAGAATGGAAGCAGAAATCTATGCAAAGGGTAAGCAAAAACAAAACAACAATAGGTGAAATTATTTTCTTCCCTGGGAATTTGTTCATTTGTTTGTTTTCAACCAAATCAAAAAAATTGTTGCAACCGCCTCCTTGCTGTGTACTGTAGCAGAGAAAAGGATTTCGGAAATTACCCTATGTGTTTATACCTCTCACAGAGATACAATCCCTCATACCAGACACTGACCTCCAAGTGCTCTGACCTCTGGCTCCATAACAGCATCCCCTGATTACCTGCCGCCTCGCTTTCTTTCTTATCTCTTGCCTTGTTCTCACCTGCTGTAAGCCTCCTATGACTGCCTCTACAAGGGTAGAAAAACCAGTTAAGAGGAGAAACAGAAACAGAAGTAGTGGTAGATCAGAACAGAGAGAGGAAGGAAAAAATAAGAGGAGCGGACGTGACAGCCAACAGTGGAGCCCTTCTCTCCCAGAACCCAGAAAGTCTCTCTCAGCATTCACTACCCTGACCTGTCCCTGGCCATGGAGACACTGAGGCGCCATCTTGGCCAACCTTTTGTAGAAAGACATTCTGCCCTTGGTATCTATTTTACTACCCTGAGGATGAATTTTGGTTTTTTATAGAATATCTGCAATACCATCTTTTCTCTGCCCTTTAAGCCCGGGGGCATCAGGAAACCTTCTGTCAGCCACAGGTGGGGCTGTTGTTCTGACTGTCCTTCTCCCTGGTTAGCCAGGATTCCCAGGGAAAAGGGCTTCCACTACATTGGCTCTTTACTTCTCCCTCCCAACCCTCAGAAGAGAAGGCTTGCCCTTCCACTGTCATCTCAGGATTCTCAGATTCTAGAAAATGAAAAGGAGCCCCTCCTCACAGAAAGTTAGCCCTGCCTGCTTTGGTTAGCCTTCCAACCGCTCGTGCTAGGGCTTTTTCTCTCTCAAGAGATGCACCTTTTTTACAGAGAACAATTCAGCTCTTGTTTGGTGAACTGTAGGGGCTCCCTCCTGGGCCTGAAAGGTGAAACTGGAGAGTTGAAACCCCACATCCTACCACAGCTGGTCTCTTGGGGATGGTCTCCCAGGGTAACACCTCTGCCTTAGGGCCCTGGCTCACATTCTGAAGTACCCCAAGTCTAAAGCTCTCAGACCACCACCCCCCAACAAAGAAAAAACTCAGCTGACCAGAAGTCCATCAGTTGCCTTGCTGCATTAAACCACATTATACGGAAATCCGTCAGCCACCCCGAGCACAGCCATTCTCTGGGGTCTCCCTTCCACAAGGATATTTTATCTTTTTTCAAAAATAAAGATATGCCAATTGCCTAAAATTAAAAAGTGACTCAGTAGCGAATGATTCCTAGAAAGAATGCTGAAGCCTGCGCTTTGTGGGGTAGAGGTCTGTAAGTCCCCACTGTGGGGATTCCTGTCTCTGCGCTTTAGTGATGCTCCCTCCCCACAAGCCCCTTTGCTTCCTTCCTCCTGTCCAGTGTGCTTCCCTGCCCACTGTCCAGGCTGTCCACAAGGAGGAGGCCATGCCCCACACAGCAGGTGCTTCTGAAGAGCCTGCTGTCCACACCTGAAGGGACGCTGAACCCCAGTGGACCATGTCCCTACACTCCCCCCCGGATTCTCCTTGTCCCTTGCCTGTCCTTTTCTCCCAGAAGCTCCAGCTAAGTGGAAAATGTAATGAGTAGCTCCAGAGACAGGGCAGGCCTAAAACCTAAGAGCCAGACTCTTAATCACCAAGTTCAGAAGCCACCGCTCCCAGCTCGAGGCCACAGCGGTTTTCCCAGGAGAGCGCAGAGACCCCTGAAACTGGCTCCTCCCATTTTGCCCTTGAAGGAGCTAGAACCAAGGGCTGCGAAAACTTGAGTTTAAGGGAAAGGATTTGAGTTTTAGGGGAAAAAGCAAATAACGTACACAAAGCAGTGTGTCACTTTTGTCCCCATGCCAGCCCCTTGCACTTCGTCTGGGGGTGAGGAGAGCTGGGAAGGAATTCTAAGAATCATCCCTCTACAAGTTCAAAGTATCAGCAAGGCCAGCTACATAACCTTCAGCCCAGTACAAAGGGGAAATGTAAGCCCCTTGTGCAAACAGCAGGGGGAAAAAAGCGCTACCTCTCCCTCCGCTGGTCATGGAGTTTTTTATGTGCTATTTAATGAGGCTCTAAGTAAAGAAAAATTACAACTTTAAATTATTAGCTGGAATCTTACCAGTCTACTTCATAGTGTGCAATGCCAGTTTTGAATGCAAATTTAAGAGCATTTGACCCGTAAGCAGAGTCACTGAAATTACACAACTCGTATTTCATGGCTTGTATTTCGCATTTTGTTCTTTCCAGAACAGTGGCAACACAGCACAAAACTAACTCAACACGTTTTATATCTCTTCTTAATACATGCACCTTTTACCGACACTCTTTACCTTTGGCTTCCAATGGGTAAGGAAGGACTGGAGGAGAAAGAAACCATGAGCTGCTCTTCTTTCTCTTTTCTTCTGTATCATCAGTTTGAACTGAGTGGTGGTCTTACTGGAAAGGAACATGACAAGAAAGAATATGATGGGGGAAAAGGAATAGGATAGGGTTCCTTGGCTGTCTCTGTTTGGTACACAATTGCCTTCCTTCTTTCTCTATGCAATGATGTTCTGGCTCAAATGGGGAGTGTGACTGCTCAGGGATATCAGGGCCCCACCGACTCACAGAGGCTGCATGCTTACGCACACTTGTTCTGTCTCCCTCACCACCACTCACACACTGGGATCCGCATGAACGCTGTGTCATCGGGCATCACGAACAATATACGAGAACGGGGCAGGAAGAGATGGTGGACACGCCAATTGAGCATCTCTCCTCTGCTCACCTACATACATTACTGACAAAACACAAGTTAGAGATAAAATGATTAAGAATCTCAAGACAGTGACAGCAAAGCATTACAGCAAGCGGGGCCGCTCCTGAGCACAGAGCCCTGGCAACTGCTTGGGTCACAGGCCCAGGAAGCTGGTCCCGAGCATCGGAGAGAAGACGCTCTGACAAGCCATCTCCTGGCTGCGGGCTGGGAGGGGAAGCACGGCCGGCCGGCCCACGTGACTGGCGTGGGGCAAGCCAGAAGGACAGCAGCCGGCTGCACTTGGACATAACGAGTCCCAACTTCAAAGCAGCATGGAAAGGATAAATCAGCTTTTCAGGCTCCAGCAAGAGGCCCAGATACTAGCAGGGAGGATGCATGGACATCCCAGTTTCAATAGGTTGCCTGGAGGAGGGAAGGAGGAAGCCTCCATGGGCCACCTGGGAGCCACCCACGAAGAGTCAGGGCAGGCGACTGCGCCTCCATGGTCTTAACCCTGACCGTGGACAGTGCTATGTGGGGTGAGACTGAATTTGAATGAAAGTCACAAGACTGGGCTCATTTCCCCTCACGTGTCTGTGTGGCCTCGTCTGCTGGGGGGAAGCTGGGTCTCAGGGTCGGATACTAAGATCACTTTTACAAAGAAAGTTCTGCTACCTTACTCTGTCTCTCCATCTTGCCGGTAGTAGTCATTTGTGAAATCCCCATCCTGTTAGACATCGGTTACACACGCACCTATTTTAACCACTAGATACACATTCGTCATCTCATTCAAGAAGTGCCCTAGCACCCTGGCATTTTGCTTCAAGGCACTTATCTATTTTGTCATCATACAGGTATTTATATGATTATTTTGTTAACATCCTTGTTCCCAGCTAGACAGAGCTGCCTGACAGCAGAGACAATGTCAGTGTTTGCTCATCAGTGTGTCTGTAGCTGCCGGCATGGTGCTTGGCGTGTTTCAGGCCCTAGCAGGGGTGAGGGGACAGGAGAGGTGTTCATGCCAAGAGTCAGGGGCTTTGGCTTCGTTTCATTCTGCTAGAGCTTCTTGTCTCCTTTGGATCATGGATCTCTTGAAGCACGTGGTGCAAACCACAAAAACTTGCCCCAGAAACAAATGCATAGGCACCGAAAGTTTCAGATGATTTTGAAGCCCATCCACCAAGCCCAACTTCGAGAATCCCCAAAGAATACCGTACCATAAACCATTTTTTCAATTGACATTTTTAGGGGCTTTTCCCCCAAGACATAAATTTTTCTTTTGGTATGACTTCTAAGGGTCACAAAGTACATTACTACATGAATTTATCTTCATAACCTTTGTCTTACGTTCACATTTCCACATTTCCGGTGATCTCCTGCGTATGGAGCTGTAGTGGGGGCATTATTGCTTCAAAGATTCTCCATACATGATGCCATATGACCATGCAGAAAGGCTAGACACATTTACACTCTCATAACATGCCTGTGCTAGCCTTGACTTGATTTGTTTTTACATTTTTCTAATTTTATAAGTGAAAGGGAGTATTTAATGGATGTTTTAATGTTTACTTCATTGATCTCTAATAAAGCTAAAGATTATACTAGGTATTTTATTGCCTTTTCTGTAATTCACAAATTTTTTCTATGATTTGAGGTCTCGTTTTTCCTAATCGAGGTATATAAGCTTATTAGGAATATTAACTCTTTGTCGTATTGGTGAAAGATATTTTTTCTCAATTGTCTGTTTTAAATTTGATTGATAGTGATTTGATTTACATACTTACTGAAGTTTTAAACTTTTATGAGTCACCTATTTACTTCCCTTAGTAATTTTTTAAATTATGCTTTAAAAAATCCCTTTCGATGCAAAAATTTAGTAACATTTGTATTGCTATTTCTTAATTTGAGCCATTTAAACCACATCGAAATTATTCTAGTGTGTGCTATAAGCTGGTTCCGTACGAGCATTTATTCACCTAGCAGCCCAGTACTTGGGCTTTTCCCCAGTAATCTGCTAACTGGGGCATCAGTGGTGGGTCTGCACACACGATTGTTTAGGTCAAGTGATACGTAAGAGCAACACATCTAAAGAGGTAGACTTAGCATCAAAGACACTGTTGATTTGCATTTTTATTCTGACCATTTTCTGGCAGGTCAGTCAAGTATCTTGTTCTAACAGACGCTGCTGTACTATGATGATTTCCCAGCAGATGGAAGTAAGATGTCTCGAGCAAGGGGTGCCCGTTTCTCGTTCTCACAAGGCACTGTGTGGACGAGCGCAGCACTGCCCGATTGGCCCAAGGCATCGACGCTTCCCAACATCTCACTTCACACTTAGAGAGTAGCTTCATGAAGATACTAGCCAATGAGATGTTGCCACAACACACACACACACATACACACACACACACACACACTCCCTTGCCTTCTGCATCGGCCATTTGGCCTCTTTCAAACTCTAACGCCTAGAGGAGGATTTGATTTGCTTCACCCTGAAATAGAACCTCAGGGCTCTCTCCATTTTCTCTCTCTCTTCTAATAAATAAAGAAAGAAGTCTTTTCTCACCAATTCTAACAACTGGCCTTACAGATGGGATTCCATGCCCCCATATGAATAAATGTCCGGGTGGCAACATGCAGATTAATTACTCGGGAAATAATCTCCTGAAGCAGATTGCTCTGTATTCTCTAACAAGGCTAAAAATGATTTGTGCCACCTGCTTATGGTTCCAAGCGCTTGCCTCGGGTCCTTCCAGTATTCTATTAAAAACTTTTTGATTAACTTGGTCTCAGGGCTAAATTTTGTTTGTTTGTTTCTTTGGAGGGACTAAAGTGAGGCCCCACACCCTTGTGCCTGGAGAGCCACCGGGGTAAATCACCAGGAAGCAGTCAGGCCGAGATCCCGGGAGCGCGCATTACTCTCAGGTCTGACGTTACCTGGGAGACTCGAGATTTGTCTGATTCGTAAAAACTCCATTGCACAGGTGTGCAGAGCGAAGCTTACCCATTTATTCTGAGGACATTTTAGCTGTCAGGAGTCGGGAAGAAGTGGCTTTGTTTTTTACGAGGCTGCAATATTTTTCACTGTTAGATGCTGAGAGGTGATTCTGTGTGTGTGTATATAGACACATCCCCAGTTTGGACCCAAGTCATAATAAATTTATGTGCTATTTACACACGGCTTTAAATCATTTCACTAAGAGAAGCGTGCAGCCTAGAAATGTAACCGCTCTTTCTGGTGCATAAATGGACACCTAGTTGAAAAAAAGAATGGAATACGGTAGGGAAGGAAAGAAGCAGCTTCTACCGTAACCAACAATCTCCTATGATTGCTCCTTCTTGCCTAGCACTTAAAACAGTGCTCCCCCATGCATGAGCTCCTTTGGTCCTCATCAAATCTCTGTGAAGTAGGAAGAATGGGGATTATTAGGCTGAATTATATATATGATTATCATTATACATGTCTGTGGTGTGTATATATATAAAGAAACTGATGCTTAGCAGAAGAAGTTGACCTTCTCAAGTTCATGCAGTTTGTAAGTGTTCCAATCACCTAGACTCTAAGGATTACGCCACCAAGAAGTTCACGGGTTTTTCTAATACTCCATGCTGTCTCCATAAACCATAAGGCTTTACCCTCCACTACAGGGCCATACTATATTTCAGACATTTTCTCATAATATTTCATTTCCTAAGCCTGGTGCAGTGATCGTAACGCTATGTCTCCTTGTGGATTCGGGCCTGGCTCGGCCAGCACCATCACAGATAGAACTAGAGCAGGCGGCTGGACCCCCATAGTTACACCGGGCTCACGGCAGACATCACCAATCAATCACGGCACCCTTTCTCATTGGTTTATGTCTTGGATAAGATAGAAAAAGAGGTTGGGCTAAGTCCTTGTGTCCTCATAAACCACAAGCATGGCTTGACCTCAAAACATACTATCTTTAGATTCCTAGAGTATCAAAGTAGTGATCACTCATTTTGCTTTATCTTACTTCTACTTCCTTCTGAAGTTGGAATTCTCACTGAAGAGTTCTTCTCAAGACTAAACAGCCCCTGCCAATTGACCAGAAGGAGCATGAGAGAAGAACCTATTGACCCCTACAGCAAGGTGTTCTTACGCATGCTGTTCTCGAATTTATTGATTACTTATATATTGACTATATTGTTTCACCCCTAACCAAGTCATGGCCACGACACCACATCACGAGGACTGGGGCACTAACACGCGAAGCCTCTTAGGGCATAAAAGCTATGGCTCTATCCAAACCTGTCACGCCCATTGTAGGGCCTGAGTGAAAGCTGTGGTGAGGTTCCCGGTCCATCAGTTTGCAAAGGAATTTCAGGCAGGACGACTGCCTCCCCCACTGAGACTCTATTGTTCTAGCCAGAATGATGAAATGACAAAAGGAGCGATAGCTCTCACCATCCTGGTCATTGAGTATCAGGCTACACTTTTTTTAATTCTCTCGTGGCACTATTGATTTGTTTGAATATTTATTGTATGTCTTCAAAAAACAAAACATAAGCTCCTTGAAGGAAAGGAGGACTTTGTCTTATTTCTTGTACAATAATCACATCAGGAATGTGGTAGATCTCCAATAAATCTTTGGAGACCGACTGACAAGAGCACAAAAAGGAGGCAGGATTTCTATTTATTCCATGCATGTTGGGAGACAGATCCGTTGGAATTTTAGAGAGATTTTTTATTTTAACTTAATTTTAGAAATTAAATCTTGTGACATTTGAGATGATATTATATCTGCCTATTTATATTTTCATCTGTATTCAATCAACTAGCATCACTGGAACACTTATAACGTGCCCAGACACCAGCCTGGACTTCTCAGGAAGACCTCAGTCCATCCAGCATCGATGCAGAATGCACCCAGCCTCGCCAGGCTCATGTCTTAGATCAGGACGGGAAACGAGTTTGGATAAGTCCTTGTAACCTCATAAACAGCAAGCACATACTGCCTTTTGGAGTGGACTGTTAGACCAGCAAAAAAATAATAATCTTTCACGTTCCTTCATTTTGCTTCTACTTCCTTCTGAAATACCTCTGCTCTCACAACTGTCTTTCAAACTCAGAAATGGTAAACAACTTTCTTAAATTCCTCTCTTCTTTCCAACCTTGACTTCCTACCTAACTGGCAATTTCCATAAGGTCTCTACGTTATCTTCACATACGAGGAGCCATTGCTCTGGGAAGGACCCAGCCCTGCCTTGCCTGAATCTCTCCTCATCTATATCCTAATTTATCCTTTCATGCCAATGAGACAACCAGCAATGGGACAAGATTTTATCTAAAAATGTCCGGTGTAGCATTCATTTCAAATAGCCAAGCCCAGAAACAACATAAAGACTCTATAATAGCAGAATGGCTAATTAATTATGGTGTTCCCATAACATGGAACACTAAGTAGGCTTTAAATAAGCATATTTAATGGCACAGAGAAATGCTCCTCAGATAATGGTATATGAAAAAAAGCAGCTACAAAACAAACCAGCTATATAACTGCACACAGAAATGTGCATACATAGATGAGTAGAAAAAAATAAACCAAGAGGTTAATAATAGTTAACTCTCAAGAGTGGAATTTTCTAGTTTTTTTTTTCTTTGTCACACTTTTTGTATCTTTCCAAATTTTTTTCCCCAAACTTTCTATAATAAATCCAGTATTTTATAATTATGAAAAAGCAATGCACATTGAGAAGGTGTGTGTCTACAGTCGTGGGTTTTGATAGGAAAATAAACATCCCAAAAGGTCAGTGGCTCTCAGACTTGGGTGAGCGTCAGAATCACTTGAAGGGCTTGTCGAAACAGAGTGCTTGGTGCCAACCCCAAAGTTTTGGATTCAGTGTGTCTGGGTCTGGGTTTTAACAGGTTCTTGGGTGATGGTGGTGCCACTGGTCAAGGACTACTCTGAGAATCCCTGCTGTAGGTATTTCCAGCAGAAAGAGGTATTTCGAGCAGGGAGAACATGAAGTGTGAACAAAATTGTTGACTGTGCAAAAAGAAGGTTATTTAGGGAAGCTGCCACTAGCTTTCAGGTTACACTACTACAGCCATGCTCCAGAGATCATCAAGTTGCTACTTACATCCCAGGGTCAGGAACCTCCAGAAACTGCCAGAAACTGCCACTGATTTCATAGCTGCCCATGGCCCTGAAGTTGTGACGGACAGGAGAACATGGAGTCCACGCAGAAACTCGTATCTGCTAGAGCCCGCATACCTGCCCTACCGCTCCCTGACAGAGAAGAAAGAGTCTCCTTTCTGCCTTCCATATCTCTCTGAGAGCTTCTCTCCTGGCAGCCAGGGAGTCTGGTTGTATAGTCTCCAGGCTGCCAGACTCTGAGATAACAAGGGAGAGAACAGACATGACGGGCAATGCTGAGGGACAACAGATACCATCCAGCATGGAGGCAAGGGAGGGGAGGGAAGGAAAGAAAAGGAAAAGAGGTAAGCAGGGAGGAGCAGGAAAAGAGAGAAACTAAAGAGGAGTGTGCATCGAATTTGGATGAAATCAATGGTTGTGGAACGGGAATTAGTAGTAGCATAGAAGATGGACGCAGGGAGCAAGGGGACAGCTGCACGGGGCAAACAGCACGGAAGGAAGTTAGCCGTATGGACAAAAGGGTGCACTGGAATCAGATTCAAACTATGTTAACAGAGAGATCAGCAGTAGCTTGGATCAGAACGTGGCAAATTCTGGCTGGAAGTTCCAACTGAAACAGAAGGAGCAACGTTTCATGATTCCCCCTGCCTGATTTTCACCCTGTGCCTTAAGTGGGTGCATTCAGTTTAGGTGAGTAGAAACAAAATGCTCTTAGGACTGTGAAACACCAGGGACGCCTGGGGGGCTCAGAAGGTTGAGCATCTGCCTTTGGCTCAGGTCATAATCCCAGGGTCCTGGGATCGAGTCCCACATCAGACTCCCTGCTCAGTGGGAAGACTGCTTCTCCCTCTCCCTCTGTCTACCGCTCCCCCTGCTTGTGCGCTCTCTCTCTCTCTCTCTTTCAAATAAATAAATAAAATTAAAAAAAAAAAAAAGACTGTGAAACACCATGTGGATGGAAAGAACCATCATCCCCAGGTGGCCATCTCGGAATCACCGCTCAATTACAGGAAGAGCAGGGCTAGGGCCTCCTCCTGAAGGCCCCGGCAGCGGAGGGAGGTAGGCTCCTCCCCGTCCGCCCTCTCGCCGGGCCGGCCGTTCTGAGGGCCGCTCTGGCTCTGCCGCGCCCTCAGCCTGGACAGTGGCCGGCTGCACACACGACGGGCGCTGAAAGCCGCCGCTTTCTCCTCTTTTTTGGCGGAGGAGGCCCTCGAAATGCCAAGTCTCCAAATGCATGAGCGGGAAGCTTTGGGACAGGATTCCCAGGAAAGCTTGGGGCCCAGGAAACTGCGTTCTGAGAAGCCTGAAGGTACTGCCCTGGGAAATAAAGGGAGATCTGGGGACGGAAACAGCAGGAGGAAGCCCAAGTGTTCCCAAAGCAAGCAAGGCCTAGGCTCTCAAAGTCGAATGATGGAACCTTTCCGAACAGTACTGCTCAAGGAGACAGAAGCTCAGAGGGGACGGCAGTGGGGTCCTCAGGCAGATTCCCCCAGCTCTTTCTCAGTGGCGCCCCACATCGGGGATCCAGGCTGATCCCTCTTTTGAAGCCAGAGATGGAAAGGACCATTCTGAGCAGGGCCAGCGGCCTGGGACTCGCCCAGAATGCATCCTTCAGGCCCCCTCGCAGCCATCCTCCCCCATCTGGGATGACTGAAGCCCCAGGCCTCGCCTTCGGGGCTTCCTCTGGGCGGGGCAGCACCTCGGCCCACCAGAGAACCTCAGAAACACTCGAACTCGGCTTCCCCGCTGCGGCTGTTACCATACTGTTTATTCTCTCGGTTTTATTTACTGAATAGTCCCCACTGGCAGCTGACAGCAGAGCAAGGCGCCTCTCCACCCCACCCCCGCCCACCTTTTCCCCCAGATGCAAACAAGGACCTTGTCTGGCTTCTACCCTCTGCCCAAGGTCAAGGGTGCTGCTGAGGCCTTAGGGGCTAGCTGGCTTCAGCTCTTTCGCTGTCCCCAGCCGGTGGGGCAAGGCAGGCCTACAGCTGCTGGGAAGACGCAGGGGTCTGCTGTCTTGAGGCCACCCGAGAGACCATCTTTATTCGAGTTATTGGGGCATGTTCTCTTTTTTTCTCTGACTCTTGTCAATGGCTTGTGGGCTCCCGATTGACCCTTCCTCACGAGAGGTGATAGTAAGACTCATGTACAAACTTTGGGGAGGAATAGCAAAGGGAAACTTTTCAGCCTCCTTTCGGTCCACGTGCCACGTGCCTCGCGATCTCACTCCTCTGGACTTTGGGGCTGAAGCCCCAGCTAATACCAGATGGATCTCTTGCTTTGCTTGGTCCCTGCAGTGTGTAGGGACGCGTGGCTGTTGAGGAAAGACTCGGGGACTGTCTTCGGGCTATCTGGTTCTCTATGAAAGTGCCTATTTCCACGGAACGTGCGATCCGGACACTCATTTGAGAAAGTGAGTGACTTTTGTGTGTTGTTCCGAACAGACCTGTGCCGTAACCTTTTGTGCCCTAAGTGTTGCACCTTGCACATTGTCTTAGTGGTCAAACTGCGCGACCTGTCACACGTGACTGACCAAAACATTCTGCTTGCTCGTCTTGTCCCATGGCTCCTGCAGAAACAGGTATTTCCTGAAGCAAGTGGGGACATTTTTCTCCTGAGATGTCCAGGTTGCCGCCTTTCGCACCTGGGGAATGGCGAAGGGTTTTCCAGGGCTGGCTTTTTTAGGCAACCGCATTCATGGCGTGTCTAGCAGATTTTGGAAAGGCTACAGGGTACTATGCCATGGATCTAGACATTTAAAAGGCATTTTTTAAATGCCAAGTGTCTGTTCTCTGTCTGATCGGGTGAGTTTCTGTGCTTCACTTCCACTCTCAGGCCATGGGGGAGGGCTTCCACGGAAGCCACCAGCACAGAGAAGAGGAACTTGGTTATTATGCACCCGTTTTACTGCAAGATCCGGGCTGATGCGGCTGATCAATTTACAACCTGTCTCTAATTTGTCTGCATTTAAAAAACCGATCATGGCCAGCAAGGCAGAATGGGATGGCAGTATGACATGTTCAGAGGGGGATGAGCCGAGCCCAGGCAGGCCCACGGCTCTGGGGGAAATGCACGAGGGGGCCAGAAAATGTCTGCTGAATGAGGTCCCTGCTTGTCATTTGTAGTGGGCTAACCGTTTCCAGGATGCCATTTTCCGTTTCTGATACTGTGTGTGCTTTGTTATATTATCCCAACATTTGGCAAATGGTTTCCAAGTCCAAACATTTGGTGTGATTTTATGCTAGGTGAACGTGGAGCTGTAAGCAGGCTTGGGCTGGGTTCGAAAAGCTGGCTATGACTCTGCTGTAATTTGGTCATGGATCTTTTTTCAGCAGGCAGGCTGTCCTTGGAATGCTTAATTCATATAGAGAAAGAGCGGCTGTTGGTTTCAGGAGCCCACAGTGCAAGACAAGGTTGGATCCAAAGAAAGGCCCTTATCATTCTCACCAAACACCTGGGGATCTCTGAACTCGGTTTCTTTCAAAGGGACCCCGGTTTTGGCCTGATCACCTCACGCATATAAAACTTGCTAGTTATGCACTGATATCCAAAGATACAAACTAAGAGAAATGACCGTACAAACCAGAAAAGCAAGAGAACTGACATGTGAAAATAGGAGGCCATGAGGGGATAGGACCAGATATTTTAATCAGCTATGTAATCAATCGACAACCATTGATTGAGAGACCATTTATTCCGGAATACTAATTGAGAATTTCTATGGGCCAGGCACCATGCCAGGTACTGAGAATACATCAATGGATAAGACACTGGCCATACCCCCCAAGGAGCTCACAGCACAGCTGGAGAATCCGAGAAGTGAAGCAACAGTTACAATACACAAAGTAAGTGCCAGGAGGGAAAGTTCAGGGGCTA
Organism: Ursus americanus; assembly: GCF_024610735.1. Lineage (NCBI taxonomy): Eukaryota > Metazoa > Chordata > Mammalia > Carnivora > Ursidae > Ursus > Ursus americanus. The sequence goes on along the minus strand of NC_142139.1, from coordinate 40,355,878 downwards.
TGGAAGCACAGAGGAGGGAGGAGGAAGGAGGTCAGGGAAAGCCTCCTGGACCAGGTAACACCTGCTGAGTTCTGAAGCAGAGAAGATAGACAGCCAGGGGTGGGGGCTGGGCATCAGTCCAGTTTGTGACCCTCTGTGGTGCAAGGAACGAATAGAAGCAGATGAAGTGTCAAACGAGTGGGTTAGTATTACCGGAATTCAGAATTCAGCAGCAGTCATCAGTCACCACACTCCCAGAGAATGTGATGTGGATCATAGATGATTGGAAAGTTTTATCTTGGTAGGCAAACGAGGGGAATGCCCTTTATATGGAAAAAAATTTACAAGAACAAAAAAGGACAGGAGTGTTTAGGGCTCAGTATATGAAACATCATTCCATAAGCGTTCATTGAAATCCTGTAGGACAAAGGAGTCTAAGACACACTTCTATCCTAGAGAGCAGGCGACAGTCAACTCTGCACAAATAAAGATTTTAGGCTTTGTTGGCAATATGGAATTGGCCTGTGGGCCATGGTTTACTGACTCTCGTTCAAGAGACGTACACTTTTACTAGGAACAAGATAGGTATGCAAATAATTACATTGCAAGATGAATTTTCCTGGACTCTTGGAGGATAAATCTAGTCATGGGAACTGGGGTCAAGTTGTGGAGGCCTTTGAGTGCCAAGCTCAGCATTTGCATGTCATCTTATAAGTAGTGAGGCACCACTGATGATTTGGGGAAAAGGGTTGTCTTTTGGAAGATTAATTTTACAACACTGTGCAGAATGGAATAATGTGTAGAGAACCTGGAGGCAGGGAATCTTACAGGCACTCTACAGCAGCGTTCAAAGCACCAAGAGAAGAAGTCAGATTCTGCAGTTTATAGACGAAATGGAAAAGGAAGGACAAGAATGAAAGGCATTGAGCATCTTTTAATAACTGGGTAAGAGGCCAAAGGAAATATCGGAGTCAAAGATAAGCCTCACAGGGACAAATCCAGGTGGCTAACTGGTGGGTCTGAAAAAACATATATGAAGGGTTGGGAAAGGAGACTGGCTTGAAGGGACAGATTTGTTTACCTTTATTATTATTTTTTTTAAGATTTATTTACTTATTTTAGGGGTGCCTGGGTGGCTCAGTCGGTTAAGCACCTGCCTTTGGCTCAGGTCATGATCCCAGGGTCCTGCGATCGAGCCCCACATCAGGCTCCCTGCTCAGTAAGGAGTCTGCTTCTCCCTCTGCCTCTGCCTGCTGCTCCCTCTGCTTGTGTGCACACACACACACACTCTCTCTCTCTCTCATTCTATCTCAAATAAATAAATAAAATCTTAAAAAAAATATATTTTTTACTGATTTTAAAGAGAGAGAGAGAGCACCCGAGCAGGGGAAGGGGCAGGGAGAGAAGGAGAGGAAGAGAGAGACTCAAACAGGCTCTGCACTGAGCACAGAGCCTGATGCAGGGCTCAATCTCACAACACTGAGATCATGACCTGAGCCGAAACCAAGAGTTGGACGCTTAACCAACTGAGCCACCCAGGTGCCTCAGATTTGTTTTGCTTTGACATGCTTTGATATGCATGTTGAGTTGGAGACGACAGTGGGACATCCACAGAACACTGCTGGTGTAAAATACCAGGAGCAGAGCTCATCCATGTGGGTAGGACTGCAAATGTAGAATCGTGGAACATCTGTGAAGCATCAGCAGCCACAAAGGTCAGAAGGATAATAAGAGTGAACACAAACAGAGGGCGATTTTATGCCAGGCATTGCCTTAGACATTTTACAAGTGTTATCTCCTTTCATTGTCCCTACATGCCTCCGTGGGGTAGATTGTTATCCTCGTTTGACAGATGAGGAAACCGAGCCTTGAAGAAGCTGGGGGATTTGCCCCCAGTCGCGCAGTTAGGAAGGTGTGAAAGTGCAATGAGTTAGCTGTGTCTGCCCCATAAGGCTGTGCTCGTGGCATCAAACCACACTGCTCCTTGCTGAGGGGGTTCCTTACCTCTGTGCAAAAGTTCCTTCTCCACTAGGCTACCAAACTCAGGGCCTGTATTCACTCAAGGCTTCCCAAGGTAGATGGGAAAATACCCTCTTTTTTTTCTTTTCTAAATTAACCCCAAATCCAGATGGGCCCTGCTCACACATTTACCCATCCACCTTCTCCTTGGATACTCCCTCGTGCTCTTCCATCAGAAAGAAGGCCCAGGGACAACCAGAGTGGCATGATCCCAGTCTCTCACTTACAGGTGTAGCCTCCAAACTTCACGGTAATGACCTCTTCCCACCCCACCTGCTCCGGGCTGCCGGACGCCTTGCATGTGTTCCTTCCTGCCTTCGCTCCCAGTGGTAGGTTGCAAAAAATGGCCACGACGCTTCCTCTTCCTGCATCCATGTCCCTGGGATGTGACTTTGAAGCTGCTTCCATCAAGAGGTAGTCTATTTCCCTACACCTCGGATCTGGGCCGTCCTCGTCATTTGCCTTGTGACTTGCTTTGGCCATGAGAATGTGATGGAAGGAAATTTGCCAGTCCCAAACCTTCAAGAGGCATCCACTAGCTCTTTAGAGCCCCTGCCCCTGCCACGGGAAGAGCCCGAGCTAGCCTGCTGGTGAATAAGAAACTACGTGGAGCAGAGATAAGTAGTTCTGTTGTCCCGGCCGAGCCCCAAGACGTGTGAGAGAGCCCAGCCCGCCCAACACACAAACACCAGCACACAAACACACAACAGACGGTGGGTTCACTGAACCCAGACTAAATTGATGACTTATAGAATCTTGAGCTAAACAAACGGTTGCTTTTCTTTCTTAAAATACTAAGTTTGGGGGTCTCCGAGCAGGGGAGCTGGTACACTACTTTTCACACTAAAACTTCAACGGTAGCTGCACTTCAACAGTCATCAACTATCCACATCCCACACCAGAACCTCCTGGACTTCACATATTTAAGGGTTCAGAGACTCGCTGGCTTGCCTATGGTTGCTATGCATGAGCCTCAGAACCGAGAACAGAAGGCAGACCCAGGCCAGCCGTACCTCTAGCCAGAAGAACACTCCCTTGTAGATGAAAGGGCTCTAATTAAAAGGCAGGGAAGATCAGATACCTGGAGAGTTCACTGCTAAAAGTATCTAAAAGCCCGACTCTCCAAGTCTCTTTGCTTCTGACTATTCATACGTCAGAAGACTAATTAACTCTGACAAGTTGACCACTGGAAACCATTTCCATAAGGGTGACATGATGATGGATGGGTCCGTGCTGTTACAATGCCATTGCTAAAAAAGATGTGAGGAGTCCAAGTTCCAGTTACTTAGATGCACATACAATACAGAGGTCTCTTTAAAGCCGCAGAACCACATTGCAATGGGCTGACCTGGGTCACCTTTTCTGTATTTAAGAGCCACATTCATGAGCCAGGGACATACCGAGCTACGCGTGCTAGGCCCCCTGTGTCCAGCAGCGGGAACGAGGCCCAACTATATCTTGTTGCTTCAAGCTTTGAATATCAAATGGAGAGTTCGTGCAATAGAAAATCCAACTAAGAACAGTATTTTCCCATTTCTAATATGGGATGTGTGTGTGCGTGCGTGTGTGATGCCTAATGCTGCCCCACCAAGTGAAAACTACATGTCATGACTAGCCTTGCCTCGTTACTAAGTGGCCTTTATGATTTTGTTGGGAGGTATTTGGCCAGAGGTTGTTCTCAGTTGTGGCTACACACTTTAGAGCAGAATCTGGAAAATGAGTCTCAAAAACTTTTAAATCTAGAGTCGACAAAGGTTTTCTCCAAGAGTTAGATAGTACACAACTTAGTCTTTGCAGGCCAAGAGGCAAAAGCGAGTATATTATATGGGCATTTATATAACCATATAAAGTGTACCCATTCAAAAACATAAAAACCATTCTTAGCTCACGGGTCTTAAAAATTAGGCAGCCAGCCAGATTGGCCCACGGGCCATAGTCTGCCAAGCTTTGCCTTAAATAAAAAATTAAAAAAAAAAAAGTTAGATTTCTCACTAGGGTAATATTTCTGCAGGAAAATTTCTCTTAGTTGCAGAAATTTGTCTTAGGTACAGAACTCTGATCACAAGAAATTTGAAAAAATAAGTCAATATAAAATTATATGCAATAATATATAATATGTATAATATATAATATGTGAATATACTATATTACATATTGAGTTACTACACAACAGACTATTAATATAACATATTCTATTAATTAACATAATTACTAGAATAATACATGATAATAAATTATATACAGTAATATATATTAGTGATTTCTTCTAACTGAAATCACAAACCAGGTTTTTTTCCCCCTCAAACAAAAGCTAAATTTCCTTTATTTGGTTCCTGATGTTGCCACTAACCCACAGCTCACCACAACCAACCAGTCTTATAAAACAAGGGTTTGGGGCCGGGTGAAAGCTGCTTGTATAAAAATGCGGCAACCACATTGATTTTGTTATTTGAAGTGCATGGAAGGGAGAGTTTGGGAGTCTCTTAGTTCAGTCATCTGCCGACCTTCTAAATGTCTTTCTATGAGAAAATGGCATACTCTGTGGCACTAGCATTTTTAATTTAAAATTTTTAATAGGTAATGCATTCACATGAGTCAAGAACCAAATTTAAACAAAGATGTATATTCTAAGAAAACTTACTCCCGCTCCACTCTCACCCACCCTGTGACCCTCCATATGCTTCCAGGGTTCTTTATGTAAGTACAAGTATAAATCCTTGTCTGTTTCTTTTTACTGTCCAAAAGGTAGCTTATTATATACACTATTTTGTGCCTTTAGCCCTCTCTCTCTCCTCCACCTATACATATGTGTGTGTGTTGCATTTATAACCTATCTTGGAAATTTTTCCATATCAGTACATAGAGATGTGGTGTGGATTTAAGGCAATCAAAATTAAGCAGATTTATTTTGTAAACAGTGTATTTGAGATGTTTTAACTCTATGTGGGGACAGAAATGAAATCAATTTAATTTTTCCAAACTGTCTCCAAATCTACCAAGTCAAACCTCTTTTACTCACTGGACAGTAGTTCCCTTAACAATATTTCAACCTGATTCCAAAACTTGCTGATTACTTCTGGTTATTAAAAGTCACTTTCAGTTTTTAAGAATGGATGAAAAGCTCACTCCACACACTGTCACATGGACTGGACTTGTATCTCTAGAGGCTTATTGATAGGCTGTCTGGTGGCAGGGAAAAGTAGCTGAACTCACACTCTTCCCCTTTCTCTTTAGTGTTGGGGCAAGACCAAGGAACAAGGTGGGCAGTAATTTCTCCTTATGCTGCTGCCATGGAGGAGACATAGCCCTGGCTTAATATAGATAAGTAATAGCTATTGTCTTGGACAGTGGTGGTCTGTATCATAAGGAATAAAATGCTGTTATGGGTAGCAGAAAACGTAAATAGTAGCGGCTTAAGTAAGAAAAGGGTAATAAGAAATCTAAAAGTAGATAATCTGAGGCTAGCAAAATGGTTCCTCAATGCTGTCAGTGACTTAAGTCTGCTGTCCTTACAGTATGAACCTCATCCTCATTCTCACAAAATAACTGCTGGAGCTCCAGCCATCACATCCAAGTTCCAAAAATGAGAAAGAGGAAAAGAACAAAAGGAAGAGAGGATCTTGCCTGTAACAGAAAAGCAGAACCTTCCTAGAAATCTCCAGCAGGCTTCCACTCCTTAGCCAGACCTCTTTTGCTTGAACAACCTGAGCTGTAAGAGAAACTGGGCAATGTCATTCTTAGCCAGACATATTGCTTTCTCTAAAAGCAACGGGGTTCTCTTAGCAAGGAAAAATATGCGAGTGGCTGTCAAGTAGACAAACAACGGTCTGTCACAGGATTCCTTACAAGATTTGCCACATTTTCCAGCGCACCACCAGCTTGTGACCTTCCAGCATTCCTCTGCTACCCATGTGTTCTTGCAGATTGATAACTCTGAAGCTCATTGACCTTCTAGCACTCCCGTGTCCAGAGTCTACTGGCATGTGTGGGGTGTACCTTCAGCCCTTCTCAGAGACCAGAAACCACAGCGAATGCCCTTGCTCCCCTATCTGCCTGGCCTTCCTGCCAGCCCAGCCTCCCCCCTCCTGCCTCTTTCCCCACACCCCAGTAGTGGAATCCCAACATTTACAAACAACTCGACAAAGTGGGGTTTGGCCAGCCCAAGCCTCAGAAGGGAACATTCAGGGAGTCCCTCGCTTCCTCTCACAAACACTGCACTTCCCCACCCCGTCCATGTGCTCCTCCTATACTCCCTGGCGGGTGATCCTGGTGGCATGGCTGCTTCTGGTCACAACCATTGGTGCTTTTCCGAACGTAGACTATCCCTGATTTGGAGCCTTTTATTCCCAGTCTTAGGTTTTCGACGAAATTCTGGTGTGACCAGAAAATCCCCCTTGGCTCCCTACCTACCCTGTTATCCTTTGTGTGGTTTTGCCACTAGCCCTGGCCCTCCCCTCTGCTCCCCACAACGCATGTCTCCTCACCTGCCCCGCCAGAGCACTTCCAGGTTAACATACTAGTCAGACCTCCAAGCCCATTATTTTTCTCACAAATATTTATAGCCACAGAGGCATCACACACCCCCTCCATCAGAAGGAAACTGCATGGCTAGAATCAAGTCCAGCCAATGGGTTTGAAATCGTTGCTGGGCTTCGAGTCACTGTTTCTATCCCTCCAACAGATTTGGGGTAGTAAGTCATGACCCAGGGAGCGACGAGAATCCATGACAAATGCCCAGCTTATGTTCTCCCGCATGCTCCTGTTTGTTTACTGCGGACGGGCTACGGAGCTCGGACGGGCCCGGGGCTACGTGCGTTAAGTGCCCGGTGCAGCTCTGGGGACTAAAACAACAGATTCTCGGGGAGCCTTTCTATCATCTCGAGCCTACATCTCCAGCCTCCCTCCCTCATCCTCTTCTGCTTCTGACCTCCCCGGGGACAAACCAGCCTTCTACCTGGCGCTGTTATTCTTCAACCACCATCGTAATTTGGGCTGCTTTTAGCCTGAATTCCACAAGTGAACCGCATTTTCGGCTCTGCCTAACTACAACGGGCAGGGACTGGTTCTACAAAGCGTCCGTGGCCGGAGGACTTCCTCACGGAGGCAAATCCATTTGGAGACCACGGAAGGAGCTGTGGCGCAGGCCGGGCCTGGCTGACCCGTCGTGGTTCCCGGGAACCCTGGAGCCTAGCCCAGGGCGGCTCAGTCCTCAGGAGGCGGGTCAGGAGAGAGGTCTTGCTGTCCCCTCTGATCCACAACCACCCTGGAACTCTTGGCCCAGATCCAAACTCGTGTGTTGTGTGTTAGCCCTACTAGAATGTAAGCTCCACGCATGCGGGAACGTTGTTTAATTTCTTACTGTGGCCCGGGTGCCTAGAGCAACGCGGTCACGCAAATGCACAACAGATTTGTGTTGAGTGAGGGAACGTCGGCCCCGGGCGAGAGAGCCTTGGGACGGGGCAGAGCTGCCGCTGACTCAGCCCCGGCTGCTGGCCGCACAGACATCCACGGGAGCAAATTCGGGCCGCCGAGTCCCACTGAGGTGCACGCACCAGGGGCCGCGCCAGAATCCTCCGGGAATCCTCGGGCGGGGACCACAGGACCGTGTTCAGTGCGGTCTCATCTGTGCCTGCCCCGCCCTGGGCCAGAGCGCAAGGCCCCCCTCCCCTCAGTCTGGCCTCTACCACCCAGTCCTGGCTGGATTGCATGTGACTGTTGCCCTCTGGGTGTATTATACTGAGTCATCGCGGTGCAGTTTCTTGTTCTGAACAAATAGCTCGTCTTGCTTTTTAAAAAGTGAAGATAAATCAGTTCAGTGATAGGGCTTCCAGATGAATCAGTTAGTCATTGAAGATGGTTTCATTATTGTAGCAAAGGAAAAAAAAAAAACAACAAGGCTGGAGAGAAAGGCTTATGTGGTTTACAGTTTGGAACGTTTCTTTTCTGAATCTTTAGAAATTTTCCCTGTGAGGCTTAATACGGCAAAACTAGAGTGGAAAATGTGCTTGTCTGCGATCTCAGATGCCAGGCAGCCGAATAAATCCAGCCTAGGTTAAGATTAACACTGTCTGAAGCCAGAGCTTCTCGATCTAATCTGTAGTCAGAGGGGTGACCAAACATCCTTTCATGTGGCCCACTGCTGCCTTTTTTACATCCACAGACGGAGGACCAAAGGAAAACTTGAAAGCTGACATCATTGAACTTTATGAGCTAAAAAGCATTATCTCTGCTGAATGGAGAAAACAAAGATTTTCATGAAGTACCAAAGCAGCACCTGGAGGAGTCCCGAATTTTCTTAAGCAAAGCTCACTCCCATTACCCGAGGAGCTTCTGTGGAGAGTGTTCAGGGCGGAGTTTGGAAGAAACTGAGACGGGTAGTTGTTGATTTAATGAAGGGTGAAATACTTCACAATTAATCTTCTTCACATTGAAAACCTTCCAGTAGCTCCCTGCTGTGGAGAGTTGGGAACTGGGTCCCCACCCCCCACCCCCAAACTCATATGTCGAAACCCTCACTGCAATGTAATGATATTAGAAGGTGGGCCTCCGGGAGGTTGATTTGTTGGAGATAAGCTCATGAGGGGAGAACCCCCGTGATGGCCTTCGTGTCCTTATAGGAAGGAGACACACAGAGCTCCCTCTCTTTGCCGTATGCGGACTCAGCAGGAAGGTAGCCATCTGCAAGGCCAGAAGAGGCCCTCTCCAAAACTTGACCATGCTGACGCTCTGATCTTGGATTGCCAGCTGTAGAAATGTAAGAAATAAATGACTTTTTTTTTAAGCCACCCATCTGCAGCATTTTGTTACAGCAGCCCAGGCTAAGACACTCATTTCCCAGGCCTGCAGGCTTGAATGACCTCCCTACTTAATCTCCCCTCAGCCCATCGGCTTCCTAGACACACCAGGCATACTCCTACCTCAGGGCCTTGGTGTTGGCTGTTCTTTTTTGCCTAGAATGCTCTCTTCCAGGGACCCACATGGCATGGCTCACTCTTTAACATCCCTTAGGTCTTTATTCAATGTCATACAATGAGGACATCGCTAACTCTATCCAAAATCACAACAGTTACCCCATCTTGCCTGACCTCTTTCCTGCTTTATTTCTCTCCATAGCACTTATATATATATTTTTCTCACTTAACCTTGTTTCTTGCCCATCTTCCCTCCTGGATCATAACTTTCTTAAGGGCAAGTATTTTTGTGTTTACTACTATATCCTGAGCACCCAGCATAAGGCCTGATACCTAATAAGCTCTCGATAATTTTTTTTTAGTGTATGAATACATTAGTGAATGAATTTAATCCCAAATCTACCTAAACCTGAGGTCTAGACGTATCTGCACACATTGTATGGTCTCCATTGTGTTCGCAAAGTAGCCAATCTCTTCCACGCAGATCTTCCACACCATTCCATGGCTCTGCTCCAGGTTGCCGGTTGAGCAGGCCAGATAAAAGGCATGCTACCCCCTCAACAACTCAGGGTGAGAAGGCCCGAGAGAAAGCCACGCCCGGACAAGCAAGAGTATGGAAGGTGGACAGAGCAAGCATCCAAGATGGCGTGAACTCCAGGCTCTCCTGGGCGTCTGAACAGGAGACGCCCATAGCAGCAGAAATTCAGATGCCAATCCAATGCTTAGTCAGGCTGTGGTTCCACTTGCACAGAATCTGCCCACGTTTGACAGGACTCTACTCTGGGGGTCAAGGGCAGAATTCAGTTCCCAGGGGAGGAAACCGACCAGAAGGATGGAAGCTTCTAAGCTATCCTTAGAAGAGTAAGGATAGATAGGAAATCAAGAGCCTCCCAAGCGGTCTGTCCCAGGGGCGCAAGGGACATATCGCCCTGGGGGGTTCAGAGGGACTCAGGCCTGCACTTGGGGAGTTTGGCTTTGGCTCTGGCTGCAGTGAAGGGACCTGGGAGGGGCAGCAGCAGGTGTCCTGGCTGATCCCTGGGCCCCACTATTTGGAGAGTGGGAAGGGACAGCCTCCTCTGTCATGCTTGCTCCGGAAGTAAAATAGGTCCGAACCTGGGGGTGTAGATACCCCATGGATTTAGCTGTGAGGATGTGAGAAAGGCAGAAGAAAGAGACTGAACCGGGGTCATCGATACCACTACAGCTGTTCTAATATTATTATCATCTTACCCCTAAGCAAAGCTTAAGGAATTGTATTTCTTCTTCTCTCAAGAATTTCTTAACAGCGCTCTTGTCATTTTGCTTTCTTCTCTGCTTCTGCTGCCCTATTTGTCTAGTAGACGAATTTAAATTCGCTATTTTAAACACTGCTGCTCTGATGAAAGCTTATCTAGGGTCCAGAGGACATACCCACCCCCAGAGTCAGAGCTAACATTCCATTCCGAGTGCAAGCTGCTGGTGGTGGATTAATTAATTCTGCTTTTAAAAAAGAGAAAGGAAAACCCTCGTCTTTCCTTTAGAACCACGATAAACTACTGCTTTATTTTTTGTCAGTTTTATCAACCTTTTTTTAAAAAACCTAGGCTCAGCTTTATTGTTTTTTTTTTTTTCCCTGTGCCCTTTCAAGTAAAAAGAACTTTTATTAACATTGTTCCTTGCCTGTTAAGAGCCAGGCTTCTGAATAGGATCTTCCTGGAAAGCCTTGAGTGATAGATAGCACCCCCAGTGCCGTCCCGGGTTTGCGACTGACAATCTTGGTCAGGGAGCCCACTCTGCCAGATGTGACAGGCCCCAGAGACTTCTGTATTGATAAAGGGACAGATGTTTGAAAAGGGAGTGACAAAGGACAGAAAAGAAAACATTTCCCAGGCTCTGCCTCTTTTGTACAACTTAATGCTGCTCCTTTTGGCTCTGTTTTTTTAATTTGGGGCTAAAGAACTGACTGCTTATTCACTTTACAGCTTCTGGGTGCCCTAGGCCAATGGCCACATCGGGGGACCTTTGGGCCAAGGATGTCCAAGCCACCCACAGACTTCCAGTCCTTCTCCTAACACTCTTTCTCTCCCTGGTGGTGGATTGGACCCCCATCTCCTTCCCCAAGGAGCTCTCCATTGTTAACTCTGTGTTCCAGGGAAGAAGATCAAACCTTGAACTGGTCATGACTTTTCGTGAATCACCAAAGTGGGGGCCAGGACCTAGGCTCACACTCAAGCCAAGTCCCAGGGTCTAGCTAGGACAGCTGGCCCCGCTCCTCCCAGTCCCCAGCAGCCAGAGCCCAACTCCCTGATCATAGACACGACCTGAATTCCTCCAAGCCCCCCAGAGTTACATGTTCCCTAGGTCCTGAGATGGACCATTTGGGAGGCTCTTCTAAGACTATATATCTAAGGTCTTCATGCCTGCCATTGTTCCCATCAATTTTCTCCCCTAGAGACTGAATTCTGCCTTTGACCCCCCACATACCATGCTTCTGGTGTCCTTGAAACAATCAAGCTCATCATAGCCCTTGTGCTTTGGTCATTTTGGCCACTTGGGACATGCTCGCCAACCTCACTTCTGCATCAGGCCCTTTCCGTTCTCTTGGCCCCGGCAGGAAGAAGCACTTTGGAGTGCATCCGGGCACCCCCTCATCTTCCGCCTGCCTGGCTGCGACATCACCTGGAGCAGAACCTGTTGGGAATGGTTCTCGCCTTCCTGAAGAGATGTTTCCGCCACTCAGCCTCTCAGAACAGAATCCCCTTCTCTATTTTTTTTTTTTTTTGAGCAAGCCAAAGCCAATTCCCAGCCACCTTATCTCTGTTGCAACTTTGCACGGCTTTTCAAGGTGGATTTTATGGTTATTCACAGCAGAGAATGCCCCCAGCTCTATGTTTCCTTCTATCCCCCAAAAGAGCCAGGCTTGACAAAGTAATTTCGAACAACTCCAGCACACGCTCTTACCAGCAGGAAGAACATCAGCAGTTCATATATAATATAATAAAAACCACCAGCTTGTTTTCTCACTGGTAGCCTTGTAGCCAAGTGCTAATGATGTCTTCTGCTGAATTGATTAGGTGTATTGGCTGGGTTTCTAATACCCAGGCTGTTCCACAATTATAGAATACCTGCTGCTTTTCTCTCTTTCTACCTCATCATTGCATAGCTCCTTAAGTCAAGGTAGGACATTTCCACCCACTCCTCTATTTGTAGGTAAAAAAACTAAGGCACATCACATAAAAAGCCCACGGCAGACATGAGCCAATGAGCTTCTGACGTCCACTAGGGCGCTCTACCCACAGTCCTTGGCCACCAGGTTACTACGGTCAATTGCACCAGACAAGCCAGTCATCCTGCCCCCTTGCAGAAAATTCCTCAGAGCACTGTATGATCCCACCATCATGCAGCTGCCTAGAGCAGGTCCCTGCTCTCGGGGCTGGCTAGGGCTTACAAGGTGGCCTGGTGGGAAAAACTGGCCAAATAGGGCTGAACCCATCACGCCTTCTCTCAAGGAGTGTGAATTCAGAATATACAGTGGGAGGCTCCGTTTCCTACAGAAGCTGCTGAGCTTTCGAAAGCAGAGAGGTAACTGAGTACCTCAGAGGTGGCACTCTGGAGCCGGAGCCTGACTGCTGCCCAGGGGTGCGGGGGGAACTCTGGAATGTACTCACGGGGCGGGGGTTGTAGGCTCTTCCTAAGCGTCCTTGGGGCCATGTGAAGTTTCTGTCCTCCCCGTTTCCTCATGAATTCTTACAGCCAGCCCTTATGACTAACGATGAACCACCCACTGCCATCTGAACGATCCCAGCAAACACATCCACCACATTGACAATAAAAAAATCTAAATGTCGGTGTCTTGTTTCCTAGTGTGTATTTCACTAGAAGCGTAAAAGACGTTTTAGAATCATAGCATGGCTTACCCTTTTAAAGTTTGCAGGTCCAAATCCCATCACCCTTCCTAAATTAAATCATAATTGAATTGCTTACAGTGGTTACTATATGTGGAAGCTAGGAGGAGTCCAACATATGTAAAATTTGAATTTAGATATTGAAACTTACGATTGACACATGACAGGGCTCTGGAGGACAAATGGGAGAAAGTTTCCCCAAGCAGGCCCTGGCTCAGGTGCCTCAGAGCTGCAGGAACGGGCATCACTGCCGGGATGCTTTAAGGCACGGTGCTGCACCATGACATCCAGAAAGGCCGAGAAGCCAGGTTCCAGGGCTTCAGACAAATCCCTCTTTAGCTCTTAGATCCATTTTTCTCTAAGGCAGGATTGCAACACAAGCAAAGAAGTGGATGACAGAGACAGAAACTGGAAACATTTGAGAAGCCTAGAGCCCAGTCCACACCACAGCAAAAAAAAAAAAAAAATCCCAGAAGCTAGAGGGAGTGTCATGGGCTGACTTTTGTCCCCCTAAAATTCACATGTTAAAGCCCCAACCCCGGTACTTCAGAATGTATCCCTATGTGGAGTTAAGTGGTACTTAAGTCAAAATGAGGCCATTAGGTGAGGACCCTAACCCAATATGGCCGGCACACTCATATTAAGAAGGCGAAGAGACACCGGGTGCACGTGCACAGCTGGATGACCACAATCTGCCAAACACCTTGACCTTGGACTTCCAGCCTCCAGACTGTGAGAAAAGAAATGCCTGTTGTTGAAGCCCCCGGTCCGTGGTATCTGGTGATGGCAGCCCGAGCAGACCAAGACAGAAGGGAGATAAGAAAGTCAGGAGGGTGGGATGAGCCAGGCCAGACCTGAAGATGGTTGGAAAGCATGACAGACTGGATGCGTTCAAGTTGCTCTCACTGTTCTGTTAGTTCCAAAGCAGCGAGGGAGGAGTGCAGAGGGTCCCCCACAGAAATACGTGAGCTGGGGTGGAACTCTGGCCCGTCCCTGATCCCTGGGAGCCACTGGTCTTGCCGGGTCTAAGAGCTCGGTGCACGGGCTCCCTGCCCTTTATACCATGAGACCAGCAGCAGGGTCACCTCCGCCCCCTGAGGGTCCCTGCTCCCACAGAAACAAGGTCCTGTTCTGCCATGGCTACAGACCTCCAAGCTGCATTTTTTTTAAATCACTCATTAGACCCATCTGGCTGTGGTCCACCAACAGAAGGTCACAGCTGCCAGACAGAAACGTGGCCTCCAGCCAGAATCCTCAGACCCCCCCCCCCCAACGCTGTCCCATTGTCTCAGGGGGGAGATGGTGAACAGCTCTTGGAGGTAAAGATCTCCACAATGGGGGCTGCCCCAGAAACAGCTTCTCTGCCCTCTCCTCATTCCCACCACCAGCTCAGGGTCTGGATTATTTATCCAGCCTCTCAGGGGACGGAGAGGGGACAGCTGACGTTTCCAGATCTGGCTGCCCAGGATTTTACATGCATTATCTCATTTGATCTTTGCAAACCCTACAGGAGGAGGAGTATTACACAATCACCCCATATTACAGGTAAAGAAACTGAGGTTCTGGGAGATCAAACCACTTCCTCAAAATTACAAAGGAAGCAAATGCATTTAGAACCCAAGGCTGCCTGCCACAGAAGCCCAGACTCCTCCCACAGCACCCTGATCCCCCCTTGAATTATCCAAAGTGACTTCAGTGCACCCTCCGAACCCCCGACGTCCTCCTGTGTGACCGAATGTTAGATTGTGAGGGCACTGGGTTTATATTAGGTTCTCTTTGCCCTCATTCCAACTTCCCAGCTCTGTTTTATCCTTCCCCTCACACCCTGCCTGCAGTCCACCGGGAAATCCTGACCAGCCAGCCTCCACAACTCACCCGGAAGCTCGCCTTCGCCATGGCCGCCACCTGGCCTGAGCTGCTAACCTCCCTTCACTTCTGCATTTCCTGGATTCCTGCCATAGGACCCCATGCCCCACCACAGCCACAGGTCAATCTAAAACCTAAGTTGGACATGCCATGCTGTGCTCCAGACACTGCCATGGCTCCCCAGTTCACTCAGGGTAAAAACAAAGTCTCCAAACAGTCCACCAGGTCTGAGGTGGTCTGGTCTGTGTCTCTCTCTGACGTTATCCCTCACTCTCTCCCTCCTTCTCTTGGCTCTGGCCACATAGGTCTCTTTGCTGCTTCTCAGGACACTCCTTGCTTCACACCTGTGCCCAGGCTACCCCTGTCTCAGAAGTCCCCTGGGTGCATGTCACCTTCTCTCTGAGGCCTCCCTCCCTACCTTTCTGAATTCCACAGCCTGCCCCCACCCTATACTTCAAACCCACTCACCCTACTCCTGCTTTTCTCACTATAATCTCCTAATGCATCATCTGGCTTACCCATTCATTGTGATTTATTGTCTGACTCTCTCCTCTAGAATGAAATCTCCCTACAAACAAGGACCTTTGTCTGGTTTTGTCACTGATATATCCCAAGGGCCCAGAACAGTGCCTGGTACACAGTAGGTGTTCACTCCACATTGACTGAAGGAGTGGAATGAATGAATAAAGAACTAACAGGATCCTAAAAATTTTGTGCTCATCTCTCCCTGGGCCTGTCTGGGAATGGTTGCAACGCACCATTCCTTACACCCATGTCTAGAGCAGGATGCTAACCGCCTTCAGCGCCTCTGTTTCTCTCCTTCAATTCCTCTATCTGAGAGGGAACCTCTGTTTTCTGTAAGTGTCTCAGAGAGCTATCCCAGCCCTCCAACTCCATTTTAAATGCAAAACATTTCACCCTCCCATAGAGCAGCTCTTGGTTCTCTCCCTTCCACACAGAGCGGACTTGAGGCATCAGAAATGCCAATCAAGGGGTGACAGACAGTACAGCGCCAGTCCCAGTGTGCACTGATGAGGGGACTCCCCCCTCCCCCTGCCATTCTTTTCTTTAGTCAGAAGTGGCTAATGGTGAGCGTCATTAGAATAACACAGGCTTAAAACCGAATGTGGGTTAATGTTCATAACAAGAGGAATAATTAGTTTCTCCACAGACATTTACACTTAATTTCTAAATCTTATTATTTACTATATTTTGTCTTGTTTAGGGCCCTTAGTAAATTGCTTGCATTTAACAAGATGTTGACTCTCACAAGTCTTGTATTTCATACTCGAGAAGTCAAAGCAACACCTTTGATCAAAATGCAATGTTTTAATTAAATAACCATAAAATTTCCTTCAAGGAAACAAGTACACCCAAAAGCACAGTTAGCAGATTTTCTGTTGTTCTTCTCAATTCTTGACATTGGCCCAGTCTGGTCTCTATCCCGCCATAAAGTAGATATCCTAAGCCCTGGGTTACCCTCTTCACTGTAGGAACTGGGGCGTTGATTGCCAAGCCTAGACCGTCATCAGGTGGCCTTGGGAGCTTCCCATGAATGAGGACACCCTGGAAGCTCTAATCCAGCATGCAAGTGACGAGGCTCTGGAATCCGCTCCCCGGAAAGGCTCCCTGGATGCTGCTGGTGGAATCCGGATGTGGGAACTAGTGTGCTGGTGACTTACTCCAAGGAGACTGAGCAAGGCACTTTGCCCATGGCAGTAGTCACTCCAAATTATGCATTGACTTGGAGAGAACTAAGAAAACTGAGCATTACTGACTGGTGAAGGGTTGAATATGGAAGTTCCAGAACAGTGAGGACTTATCTGTCATGTTCTTAATTGGCTCTCCAGGTGCTGGCCTAGTATTAGGGACACAGCGAGTGAAACTACCCCTGCCAATCACTTTATAGACAACATTCACCAACTACTCCTTTTTTAAAAAAGATTTTATTTATTTATTTATTTGAGAGAGGGAGAGGGAGAGCAGAGAGGGAGAGTGAGAAGCAGACTCCCACTGAGCAGAGAGCCTAATGCAGGGCTCAATCTCAGGACACCAGGATTATTGACCTGAGCGGAAGGTCAACTGACCTCAACTGACTGAGCCACCCAGGCGTCCGTCATTTAACTACTCCTTATAAAAACCAGGTGTTGGGGTGCCTGGGTGGCTCAGTTGATTAAGTGTCTGCCTTCAGCTCAGGTCATGATCCCAGGGTCCTGGGATCAACCCCTATGTTGGGCTCTTTGCTCAGCAGGTAGCCTGCTTCTCCCTCTCCCTCTACCTGCCGCTCTCCCTGCTTGAGCTCTCTCACTGTCAAATAAGTGAATAAAATCTTAAAATAAAAAAAAAAAACAGGTGAGGTGAGTACTATCAGCTCTATGTTACAGATAGGAAAACTGGCATTCTGGGAAGTTAAGGAAGTTGCTCAAATTGCCAGGAAGTGCCTGAGAAAAGACTGGAACTCAAGTTTGCTTAGCTCCAAACACCTGGCCTGTTGCACACACACCACCACTGGGTCTCCAGGTGGGGAGGTCCCGGTGGGTTCAGACTGGGCCAGTTACTGCCGTCTCCATCCCCTCCTGCATCAGTAAATAAAGACCTCCACCCTGCGGGTCTTCCTCCACTCACCTCCTCTATGCGCATCGTGACCACATCCCCATCAGAAGGTAGGTTCTGGGATATGTTACACTGCCCTGAGTTAGGATTCTGTTATACCCAGCGTAGCCCCAACCACCCACGTGTTTACAGAGCTGGACTCTCCCTGACTGTCTCCTTTTTTCCCAACTCCCAACTTCTCCCTGGCCTGTTCTTGGAATTCCTGTCTCCTTTAGATGGGGGTCCTGACAAGCTGCCCAGCCTTTACTAAATCCCTTTTCCCAACTCTCCAGCTTGCGTCCCTGAGCTTTTCTCCCCACCTTCTCCCAATCGGATTCCATGCATGGTCAAGACCTCCTTGTATTTCCCTTGGCTTATTGTCCCAGATGCCTAACTGGTCTCCTGGCTCCAAGAATCATTCCATTTTCCAGACACCTCGTGCATGTTAAGCTGTGTCTCTGTTTTGTTTAAAACCTTTGAAAGGGTCCCCTTACCTACTAATTAGAGTCCCAGCTCCTTGCAAGGGCCTATTCACCTTTCCATGGCCTGGCCCCTCCCTACTTCTCCAGTCTTATTTCTTGCAACTCTAGTCACATGGAATAAGCCATGCTATTCCTGCATGTCTTTTATGTTCTCGCTCTTCCCTCCGCCTAGACTCTCCTCCCCACCATTTAAAACACATAACCCCAGTTAACTCATCCCCCCCACTTCGGCTCACTTTCTACAGAAAGTCTTCCCTCAGTTCCCACCCCGGGTGGAATACCTCTCCTCGTAGCAACCTCAGCAGATTATGTGGACATCATCTTGTAAGTTCCTCAAGATGGGGGAATGGGCAGTTTTATTCATTGTTGAGCCTACCATCAAGTCTGGCACATAACTGATAATCACAAACTATGTATAGACCTGTGCCCTGGAGCCTGATGGGAACCCCCGTAATACTAGGGGGCCCAGACTTCCCTGCTACCTGCCTGACAATCAGGATTCTAGCTTTCTGGATGCTTCTGCCCACCCACTCACCAGTTTAGTCTATCAGGGTATGAAAGCAAATCTGGAGCTGCTGCCCCTTGCACATAAATACATAGACCATAGGCTTTTTCTCTGTGGCAGTTTCATGAGACAGGGACCCATCCACTCCCAGTCTTTCCTCCTTATCAATTCCTGCCCACAAACCAAGCCCAGCATGACTCTGAGCCAAACCATTTGCACAGGCCAGGCAAATGGTACCTGTAGCCTGGGTCACATCTGTAGTGAATGTCACTGCTCACAGAGGGCCCAGAAGGCAGTGCTGGTGGATCAGCATACTTTGTACACGAACAACTTCAAAAACAGATTCTTTCCTAAGAGGAGGTCAGGAGCTTCATTCCCATATGTGGGTAATAGCACATTAATATGACACTTTGCTGGGTAAGTATATCCCAATTTTCTTGCATCACATCACAGGAATAAAAACTCCAAAGTCACCTCTAAAACTCTCAGCCCTCCACAACCCTGTCCCTCCTGTGCCTGTCACTCCTGAGCCACGATCCTGAACAGGAAGCATGATGGTGACGGAGAGCGTTTCCTCTCCCACAGCAACATCTTAGAACCATAAAGGCACATTGTATTTTCAAGCTTTGTCTGATTCTATTTCTTTGTAAATTGGATTAGGCTCTTTACTGTGTGTTACTGATATTAAAAAAGCGTGAATTCACATCTTGCAAACACAGCAAAAAGGAACCGCTCCCATGGCAAGGAAGTCATTGGCCAGCATCCACAGGAACCCAATTTTAACTTTTGAGCCCAGTCAGCAGGCAAACGTGTTGGCTGATGGCAGGGTCAGCCCCAGGCGACACTGGAGCTGGATAATGGGAGCTATCAGAGGCCCCAGTCTCCCTCCTTCCCTCCCTTTCCTCCCCACCCCGTTTCAGTGCTCCTTCAACCCAAACGCTCCATCCTCCTCATCCTTCCAGGTCTCTTCTGGCTCCTAGAGAAAAGAGCCTGTACATGTGTTCCCACGAAGGTTAGGTACAGAGGTGGCACGACCCGGGACAAAATGATTTATGAGATGTTATAGGAGACTAACAGCGACACCAGGGACGTGAATTGTCTCTAGGCTTTGCGAAGCCCTCTCGTCTTCATGGCATAGGAAGTCTTACAAGGGTTGAGCCCCACCCTCTCTGCTCCCAGCATCTCTGCATTTTTACAAGAAGATCCTAGGGGTAAAGAATGAAAACACAAAGGAGGAAGACATAAAGATTAAAATGTCTAGGCTTCAGGGAAGCAGTGATGGGGGGCAGCTAGAGAAGAGCCAGGAGTAGTTTTCTGCCTTCCTCAAATTGCTGGAGGGCAGGGGCTGCAAATCTAGCCCTTTTGAGAATTTTAAACGATTGGGATCCATAAAAGAGGGAAAGGAACATGGGCTTCTTTGGTATGACAGTCCCATACTTTAACTGTCCATTTAGGAAAACGATCAAATAGTGTGCAATGATTATGAGAATAAGATAGATCTGTATGTCCTGACAGGGAAAACCCTCCTTTGGAAGAAGCAAGTCACTGCAAAACGTAGATGGTATAGCAAGATCCTGTTAATACACACATACGTGCATATGCATGCTAATCATGTCTGTATATAAAAGATGTATGCGATGGTGTATGAAAAAGGTCAGGATGGCTTTATCCCCAACTAAGTGGTCATGGATGGGGAAGGGAGTAAGATTACAGGAAGCAGGGGTTAAGGGGGAATTCTCATTGCTTAGTCTAGTTATTTCTGTATTGTTTGACTTTGGGTTTACAGGAACAGGCACTGATTTTGTCATTTTTTTCTCAAAAACAAAAAGATATTCCCACATCAGGAGAAATTAAACTGCTCCTTAAGTAGTTGGGTGGTCAAGAAGGGTAATTTTGACTGAGGCATGATGGTCCGTGCTCTGGACCAGTGTCCCCAAGGGAATGGCCATAAAGGAGACTCAGATAAGCGGAGCCCTAGTCTGTAACCTCCACACTTCCTCTGTGTGCAGACCATCCAGCTCCAAATCTGAGCAAAGTCCAGCTGAGCACCAAGAACTTGCTTGTACGACATCTGACTGGAATATCAGACTCCAGCTGTTCCTCCTAATAGAACTCGCCTTGGAAGTCAAGGAATGAAAAGATTTTGCACCTCTTCCCGTGGCACCTGGGTAAACACACACACATATGCATAGCTCCCTGACTAATGATCTCGCTTGAAGATGGTCTTTTCAAGGAGCATGGGAGGAAGGTTATCACAAAAATTGTACCTTCGCTTAGGAAAATGCTGTCGGTTTTTAATCAAGCACGCAGAAAATGCCAATTTCAGACCATAGGTGTCTATTTCTTCTCTATATCAAATGCAGGTGAAAATTCTGGTTGACGGCCCTCAAGTGTGCGCCTGTCAATCTTGCCGCCTACGTGACATCTTCAGCTCGGCTCTCCCTGCCATGCTGTCTCCAGGAGGAGTCTGAAGCTTCGGCGTCTCTGTGAAGGGTATCTGGCCTGAGCCACGGCAGGGCCAGGATCCCCTCACCACTGGCTAGGGTTCTGTTCCTAGAAGAGGGAACACGGGACTCTCCAGGGCTCAACAACCCCCGCCCGCCCCCCCCCCCCGGTGCGAAATAATGTCTGAAAAGGTCCTACTTCCTTCCTGAAACCCACTGCAGGCTCCCTATGGTTTCTCCTCAAGGTTCTGAGCAGATGCTGGCTGGAAACGTGTTGTTAAAGCCCTTGTATTAAAGCCTTGCCCTGGGCAGCCTGGAGCCCAACAGAAAGGGTCATTGCCGTGGGATACCCAAGGAAGGTGAAGGGAGAGGATTGCCCCGGTTGCACGCAATTAAGGGGGTAAACTACCTGTAGGGCTTTTACAAAGAATGATAGAACCAACTAAAAGTTGGTCTTCTTTGTTTTACCGTCATGCAACTGCAATTCCGAACAAATGTCAGGGACAAAACACTCATCCCCGCCAGGCTAGACTACTCTCCTGTCCCTTGGCACAAAAACGCCAGGAGCCTCATAGCACACTGGGGTCAAGAATTCAAGGTCTAGGGGTGCCTGGGTGGCTCAGTCGGTTAAGTGTCCAACTCTCGATTTCCGCTCAGGTCATGACCTTCATCGGGCTCCGCGCTCATCAGGAATGATGCTTGAGATTCTCTCTCTTCCTCTCCCTCTGCTCCTTCCCCCCCCCTCTCTCTCTGTCTCTCTAAAATAAATAAATAAAATCTTTAAAAAAAAAAAAAAGAATTCAAATTCTGAAGGTAGAAACCCTGGTTAGAATCCCAAGCCTCCCGCTGTTGGCTCTTAGAACCTGGCCTGATACTTGACATCTGTAAACCTCAGTTTCCTCTATTGTGAAATGTTAATATGCGATGAAATAATATGAAAGGTGACTACTTCGTAGAGTTGTTGTGAAGATATGAGAGAAACTGGGAAAACCTGATGGACTATGAAGTGATACGGGAATGTCTTATTGTTCATAATTAAAATTAGGTTTGTGCTAGAGGCTCCTCAAATACGGCCACTAGAGTCACTCTTCCCCGCTTCACACACGCTGTCCTCTATGCCTGCCCCCGTCTGTACCTGTCCCTGTCAACCTCTCGTTCCTCCTTATGTCTGCAATCTGTATCTTTCACACCACCCCAGCTGCCATTTCAAAATAAAGCCACACTTCCTTTTTAATTCCAAATTAAGTTGGCCGAAGTCCCTACCTAATGAGGTATGCTATGAGATCTGTCTCTTCCCGGATCTTCCCTCTCAAGGGCCCCAAGGGAGCACTGCATAGCCTCATCAATCAGCTCCCCTTGCCTTTCCCTGCTGTCACCCGCCAGGCGCTCAGACACCCTGTCAAGGCTGCATGCTGCCACCATGGACCAGGGTCAGTCCCCAGGTCCTGCGGTGAGGTGAAGTTTGGGTACTGCTGAGAGTCTCACTGGAGCACTAGCAACCCCACGCAGATGCGACCCCACTCCGAGGCCTTCTCTGTGTCCCGCCAGAGGAGGGGGAGGAGGAAGGGGTCATCACCCGCAGCCGAACTGCCTGCACCTGGAGGGCATGGCCTCGAGCATTCCTTCCCTCAGGCCATAGTCATTATCATTTTCTAAGACCAGCCCATGGTGCCAGGTGCCTGAGTCACAGGGGTTCCAGAATCATTCCCTTCCCATGACCTAGGCCTTGGGGCCGAATCCAGGTTATGAGTCCAGAACCGCTCCCTAATGTTGAATGCGTGATCCATGTCCATCTGTGGCTCTGTGCAAAATTGGAAAATGATACTGTTTCCTTGACTAGTGACCTAATGCATAGTCCCCTGTATTGAGCCTGAATGAGAACCTGGTCGGCTCCCAGCATGACTCGGGTGCCCTATGTATGCCAGGTTTGCTCAGGCTGGCACCAGGACACCAAGGCCCCGGGCAGCTCGCATGCTAGGAATTTCCGCCACACCCTGGGATATCCCTGATGGTTTGGTCAGGAATCTGGCAAGGCCTGAGGGCATTAACCAGCCTCTGCCTCTCTTCATAGTCACTGGAGAAAATGAAATCTGATTCTGGCTCAACCCACATTTAACTAGTAGAGGACAAGGAGTCAGACCTTGTCCTTTAGAACTATCCTGAGCTGTGAGATTTGCTTCTCGAAATGGATGTTCCTCATAACTAGACTTAGGTAAGAAAACCTTTTTTGAACATTGCTATGGGCAGTATAGTATCCCCTCAAAAATTCATGTGCACCTCAGACTATAACAGTATTTGGAGATAAGAGTCTTTAAAGGGAAATTAAGATTCATTGAGGTCATGAGGGTAGGCCCTAATCCAATCACTCGTGTCTTCATAGGTAGAGAAAAATTGAACACAGACACACATGGAGGAAAGATGCTGTGTAGACAACTAGGAGAAGAGGGCCTCCTACCAGCAAGGAGAGCGGCCTGGAACACAGCCCTCGGAAGGAACCAACCCTGCCGACACTCAATCTCGAACTTCTAGCCTCTAGAACTTTGAGAAAATAATTTTTTTTAAAGATTTATTTAGACAGCCAGCGAGAGAGGGAACACAAGCAGGGGGAGTGGGAGAGGAAGTAGCAGGCTCATAGCAGAGGAGCCTGATGTGGGGCTCGATCCCATAACGCCGGGATCACGCCCTGAGCCGAAGGCAGACGCCCAACGACTGAGCCACCCAGGCGCCCCAGAAAATAAATTCTTGTTGTTTAAGCCACCCAATTTGTGGTGCTTTCCTACCACAGCCCTAGCAAACTAATGTAACCACTCAGCATAGAAAAGAAGAAAGAAAGAAAGAAAGAAAGAAAGAAAGAAAGAAAGAAAGAAAGAAAGAGAAAGAAAAAAGAGAAAGAAAGAGAAAGAAAAAAGAGAAAGAAAAAAGAGAAAGAAAGAGAAAGAAAAAAGAGAAAGAAAAAAGAGAAAGAAAGAAAGAAAGAAAGAAAGAAAGAAAGAAAGAAAGAAAGAAAGAAAGAAATAGGGAGGGAGGGAGGGAGGAAAGAAGGAAGGAAAAAAGGAAGGAAAGAAGGAAGGAAAGAAGGAAGGGAGGGAGGAACCCATGAAGCAAGTTGGGCTTTTGGCCTGGGACTCTCTCCTGGAACCACTTTCTCACCCGGCTGTGTGAGCCCAGGTTAACCCAGGCCATAGCTCTGCATTTGACACCCCCCACACACCCCCACCAACCACTGATAGTCTTTGTTTCTTCTTCTTAATGGTAGGTCTCCCCCACAGCCACAAGGACTAGGAAGCAAGCCCCCAGTGTGGTGGAGAGCGGCCCTGGGGGACAGTTCCCTAGCAAGGCAGCGGAAGTGGGCGTGGTCACTTTCTTCTGTTGGTACCTAATCCTGTCAAGGTCCAGGTTCTGTACCTGGGCTGCGGAGGCAGATGGAGTTGAAGAACCCAGCCTGCAAACAAACAACCAACAAGGAAGAAAGAGCTGTCCTGAGGCAGGAGTTGTGTGCGGCTGGCCTGTTTTTAAAGATGCAGTGGAAATGGGGCACCTGGGTGGCTCAGGTGGTTCAGCGTCTGCCTTCGGCTCAGGTCATGATCCCAGGGCCCTGGCATCGAGTCCCGCATCGGGCTCCCTGCTTGGTGGGGAGCCTGCTTCTCCCTCTCCCTCTGCTCATGCTCTCTCTCAAATAAATAAATAAAATATTAAAAATAAATAAATAAATATACAACAGAAAAATGGTGCGTATCCTTGAGTCAGAAAGCAGAAGGCTCTTCCAAGGAAGCCCGACACAAGGGAGGAGGAGCCTGCAACTGGCCTCTCCCGGCCTGACCAGCCCTGGGTTTTGCAGTCACCCCAATACCCACCCAGGTAGTGGGTCCGAAGGAAAAGGGGTCTTTGGGGATGTGTGCTTTTGCAATGCTTTTTCTGAAAAGAAACAGCATAAAGCTGAACTTCTGAGATGATTTTGGGTTCACACCCACCGTCTGTGGAACAGCTTGAAGCCGACTAGATTAGCTCATTGAAACACTCTGGGATCCGCTCAGACACTGCCCACACAGAAGAGCCGGGCACCTGCCAAGCTCAGAGATCTGGTTTTTGCAAACAGCTCCTTGCGTCCCTGCCCCAGTCCGTTTGGGCTGCTCACTGCCTTCTTTCTCCTGGGTGTTGAGGCCAGCCGCCTCCATCCTTGCCCAGCCTCACTCCCAGTGTTCAGGTTCAGCAAAGCTGACCACTTGGCCTCTTTGGGTAAGTCCTTGGAGCCACACTCCTCTTCTCCCTCCTTCCCTTGATTAAACATTACTGGTATTTTTACATATCTGAGCAGGCGGCGGCTCCTCGCTGGCTCACTTCCTGCCAGCTCTTCTTCTGCTCCCTCTTCTCTCCCCAAAAACCATCTCACTCAGACAGAAGGCCCTTATGTAACACACCTCCCCCACGCTTCCAGCAAGGGGGGCCTCCATGCCCCCCCCCCCGGGGCCCGTGGAAGCACAGACATCTACATGTTCCACTCGCAGCAGCAAACACCACAACAGGCTCCCTGGCTTCTCTCCAGGGCCAGGAGATCAGGAAAGGCACAAGCAGATAAGAGTGGTCTCTTGCCTTGCCCCCTGGCCATCCCGTGTCCGCTGCCTGGTCAAAGATTACAGGAGCAATTGTCCCATAATCGCCGCTTAATCTCTTCCCAGAGATTTCAACTGGCTCTAGCTGGTTTTGGCTAATAAAAACTAAGGAGGTTTGCAAGAAACTCCGGATGCATTTGAACACTTTGGAGGATTGCACAACCTGAAGGCATATGAAATTTAACTCAAATAAGCATAAGGTTATGTGCTTTGGCAAAAGTGATCTACGATGTGTGCGTACATCTGTGCGCTCCAAATTTGCAGCCGCCTCTGAGGAAGGAAACTGGGGAGTAGCTCATTATGGTGAAGGGGCAGAGCAGCCAAAAATTGTCCCAGGGTAACTACCCCTTGACAAGGAAAACTAGATCCTATTTTGCACAGACTTCACCAGTGACCCAAATTGCAACTTGTGCTTCGGTCTGCTATAGGACTCCAGAACCCCATCGCCTGCTCTGGGGTAGAGGACGACGGCAAGGAGTGGTTTCCAGATGCAAGCGGACCCCTCCAGGCGGCGGCTAGTGCTCTTGATGGGGCGTGCGGAAGTATACGTCTGTGTTTGTCTGTGTTTACCACTGACCGCTAAGGCCTGGAAGATGCTAGGTTGTCTGCATCTGCTGTGTAACCCCCAGGGCCATATTTAGATGGAGGACCACTTTCCAAATTATAGCGGGCCCAAACTCAGTGACTTTCCTACTTTCTGATATAAAAATCACTCAAAAGCTGCATTTTGCTGTGTAATAACACATACACGGGCTCTCAGAGTTGAGTTCCCAGGTGAGGGGGAATAGCTATACATATACAAATACATACATACATATACACACACAAGCAGATAGCAAACAGATATACGTATGTGTGCACATACATACACACATTTGTGAATTCTCGTTCCTGCAGGTTTGTCTGCATCTGGCCCAAGACACCCGGTAGACAGGTAAGCAACTTCGCTGGCCCTTGACAGGCACCAGCCTTTATAGGACAGGAGAAGCCTGGCACAGTTCTGCCAAACACACCTTTCTCCGAGCCACCTGACGTTCCCCCAGGGCAGGGTAGAAGGCCGCACGCCTTCTCAGAGAGGTGCTGACATCTGGAAACAGGGGAGGGAGAGATGACCTGTTACCGCCCTCTTGCCTCACAGCAAGCAGACCCACACAGGGACCCAGCCTCTCAGCTACCTTTCCTCTCCCGCCCCAGCTCCGAAGAGTAAAAATGTGGGGATTCCAAGAGAGGCTTTGGTTTGGGAGGGGAGTTTGCACCTGGCACATTCTCCCTCCCCGAAAGTGGTGAGAGAAGTTCCCGTGCCCAGCAGTCCAAAAGCCCTTGTGCGGTGAAGGAGGAAGGGCTACGCGGCCACAGCCCTACCTGCAGGGCAGGGCAGCTCCATTTGGCCTGCCCCTCGTGCCACGGCTGGAAATCCTCATTATCCAGCTGACAAGCCGGACGTGAGAGGGGGAGTTGACAGGAGCCAACGGACAAGGAGCAGAGCTTTCCATTGCGCGAGAAGCAACCACAGGAGAGTGTGGGCTTCTTCCTAGCCATCAAGAACGGAAGGCATCTTTCCTCTTCCGTGGTTGGCATGTTCTGCGGGAGGGCCCATGTTCCCAGGCCTGGTGGCTGGCCATAGCCCCTGCTCGATTTCTCCACTACCTTGATGCCACTGAAGCAAGCGTGTCACTCCATCATAGGCCTTTGAAGGTCTTTTATTGCTAGTGATTCAGGGAGTGGATTACTTCATTTATGCATCAAATACTTCTCTTCAACTCCGTATGAGTCACCAGAGTAGGCAGTGAGAAGATAAAGATTTAGCAGCCAACTGGGGAAAAGAAACTATGTACATAGTTCACAATGTCTGCAAGAGCAAGAAAGCAAACAAAATGCTCGGAAGAACAATTTGTCTTGGACTTACTAAACAGGCAATTACCTGCTTATCCCTAATAAGGAGGATGCTGAGTGATGTCAGAAAGAAGCAATCGATCAGTTCTTCTCAGACTTTGAGGGGCACACAGATCATGGGAGGAACCCACTCAGATGGTCTGGTGGAGCCTGAGACTCCGAACGTCTAACACGTTCCCCCATGATGTCGACGCAGCATTCAGCTGGTCCTCAGATTACCCTTTGTGTAGGCAGGCTTTTGGCCACCCCATATGTCACTGGGCTGTGTGGCATATGAACTTTCACCACGGGCCCGTGGTATTGCAATAAAGCACTATTCAACTCTAAGCCTGTGTCGGGAGGCTGATGTGACACCCATGTAGCCAGCTCCCTACCAGCCTAGCTGGATCCAGAAGCAGTGTTCAAAATAGCTGAAGAATAGCAGATTGAATACTTTCGTTTGTTTGTTTTTACTTGTTTCTTTTTTTATTGATGTAAAATCAACATACAACATGATATTAGTTTCAGGTGCACAGCGTAATGATTTGATATTTGTATCTGTATTTGTATTTGCAAAACACCACAGTATGTCTCATTAATATCCATCACCATATATAAAGACTTTTTTCTTGCGATGAGAACTTTTAAGATTTACTCTCTTTCAAATATGCAATACCGTATTAACTATAGTCGCCATATTGTACATTACGTCCCCATGACTTATTTATCTTGTAACTGGAAGTTTGAACCTCTTGACTCCCTTCACCCCCAACCCCCAACAATCACCAATCTGTTCTCTGTATCTATGAGCTTGCTTTGGGGATTTTATTTTTAGATTCCACGTACAAGTGAGATCATCCAGTACTTGTTTTTCTCTGACTTATTTCACTTAGCATAATGCCTTCAAGTTTCACCCATGTTGTTGTACGTGGCAAGATTTCATTTTTTTCATGGATGGATAATATTACGTTATGCGTGTGTATATACATAATATTCTTTTTATCCGTTTGTCTGTTGATAGACGCTTAGGTTGTTTGCGTATCTTGGCTATTGTCAATTGTTGCTATGAACATGGGGGTGCAGGTATCTTTTCAAGTTAGTGTTTTGTTTTCTTCAGATAAATACCCAAAAGTAGAATTGCTGGATCCTTTGGTGGTTCTATTTTTCATTTTGTGAGGAAACTCCATACCATTTCCAATTTACACTCCCCTCAGCGGTACCCAAGGGTTCCCTTTTCTCCACAGACTTACCGACACTTATCTCTTGTCGTTCTGATACTAGCCATCCTGACAGGTGTGAGGTGATATCTCATTGTGGATTTGATCTGCATTTCCCTGATGATGAGTGAGGTTGAGCATCTTTTCATGTGTCTGTTGGCCATCTGGAGTCTTCTTTGGAAAAATGTCTATCAGATCCTCTGCCCAGTTCTAATCAGATTATATTTTGCTATTGAGTTGTGAGTTCTTTACATATTTTGGATATTAACCCCTTATTGGATATACATATACATATTTGTAAATATATTCTTCCATTCAGTAGGTTGCCTTTTCATTTTGTTGATGGCTTTTCTTGCTGTGCAGAAGCGTTTAGTTTGATATGGTCCCACTTGGGGTTTGTTGCTTTCGTTGCTGAATACATTTTTTAAAAGTCTATCTAAATATTGGTTTTTTTCTCATAAGTTGTTCTAATTTCTTATTACTAGGTGGCTATAAACTCAAGATGGTGCTCCCCAACAAACACCTGGAAGTCTGCTAGGTTGCCACAAGAACGCTGGGCCATCTGCCATAGCAGACACCAGCCTCCTCCTACAAAACTGGGGAGTCTGGAAAGGATGTGGTCTCAAGGAAGAAGAACAAGGGTGTGGGTAAGATGAGGAGGGAAGAAAGAACTTTCTGGATGAAGAGAAGAGTTGTATGAAGTCCCTAAAGCAGGAGGAAGTCAAATTACATAGAAAACACTGTTTGCCTGACAGATGTGTGCATGGCTGGCTCCCTCACCTTCTTTGGTTCTCTGCTCAAATGTCCCCTGCTAGGGACACACTCTCTAAAACAGCCTCCTGTGGCACCTGCCAAGACTCACTACCCCTTCCCCTGCCTCACCACACTCATCACTACCACAGATGCAATCAAAGGTTTGAAAGAAGTACTTGCAAGCAGAGGACAGCAAAGCCCCAAAGCAGGAGAAAACTGCTGGAACCCAGTGAATGAGGGCAAGCATGTCCAAAAACACCGTTCAAAAGGATGCTGAGGACCATGGGGCAGGCCCTGGTAAGGACTTCTGGATTCTGCGTCCACCCGCTCTTGCAGCATGGCGGCTGCTGAGGCTGAGTGGCGTACAAGAGTGAGCCCCTATTTCTCCCTGGGCGGGGCGGGGCAGCCCTCCACTTGGTCATTCTGGGTCCTGGGCTCCAGCAGCAGCAGCAGCAGCTCCTGGGGCATGTTCTTGCCCCGGCACTGGCAGAGGTACAAGAGAGCAAACCCAAAGGCACGGGTTCAGGTCCACTACCACACCATGGCCAGAGCACGTCTCATGGCTAAGTCAAAGCAAGGGACCAAGAGTACACCTGCATCTTGGTGAGGCTGTGCCAGGGTATATGTTTCACACTACACTGCAGGGATGTGAAAATGGGGACAGCGATTCATCCTATCACACGGTAAGTGTGACGGGGTGGCCACTGTGTGTGAGGAGGAGGCCATTGGGCAGAGAAGCGGCAAGACGGTACATTTGTTTGAAGTTCTCTCCAGCTTCTGCATGATCAAGAGACCAACCCTGGGGAGCCAAGGTGGAGGCAGAGAGACCCTGCCAAACACATCCAATGATGGGCACAGGCTCACTGAGGGTTTGCTGTGTGCCCAGCAGCTAGGAGAAGGCAAAAGCAGCAGAACACTTAGACCCTGCCTCGGGGACCCCTGTGTGAAGCTCTGGTCCACACGACTTGGCCAGCCTTGAGGAAAGGGAAGGCACATTTGGTTTTTATTCCCATGGTATTCTCAGCAGTAGCATAGACCAACGAGATGGGAGGCAGGAAAAGAAGCCAGAGCCTCCAGAACCACCAGCGGAAGGGGGGCTGCTGAACGCCTCTGCGAACGTCACAGGAGTGGAAATGGCCCCTTGGGCCCGACGGGAACGGAAAACACTGACAGTGCTGTATGCGTGCGCGATCTTCAGAATGAAGGCTGAAAGGAAGGACAATTTGTGCCTCGTTTTAGCTGTAAAAATAAGGCAGCAAGATGGGGAGTCCAAAGAAGCTGGCTGGCTTCACGCCCTCCAGAAAGAAATGAAAGGGCTTCCCATCTCGTCCCATCCCACTTAAACCCTGTGTGTGTCCTGTCTCAGATCTCCCGCTAGAGATGGCAAAATGAGATGCTCTGCGAAAGCAGCCTTTGGGAAAGCAGGCCGTTTTATAAAAGGAACACACTGGAACAGGAATTTTTGTCTGAGGAGAAATGAGCAAGCTGTTAGAGGGTGTCAGGCGGAAGCCATCGGAAGTATCAGGGGGAGGGACTCCTGGGCCCGGCAGCGTTGGGCAGACGGGGTTGCTCCTTACGGTCCTGCAGGTCAGGGGAGGGTCCTCTGGATCCCGAATAGTAGAATAAGACTAACCAGCTGCCGGTTGGACATGCAACAGCATTTCTCAGATGCCCTTATTGCAGCACCATGGAAGCTTACCAAGGGACAGCATTTTAAGGCCAAAAGGGACCCCATATTACTAAAAATTTTATATTAACACAAATAGCGAAAAATAAGCGTGCATAACCAAAAGAAGTATAAGCTAATAAGTGAGTCAGATCAAGTCACATAATTTCTTTCAAATGTGGTTTTTATCTTTAGGCTGGGGCATCTGGACCAAATTGCATTTTAACATTCCTTTTATTTCTGAAATTCTCTGATCCATTAAAGAACACCTTGCAAGAAACCCCAAAGAATGTCAAAAGCAAAACCAAGAAACTAAAGGCATAAAGGAATGCACTAAGGAATGATAAAAAGAAATAGAAGAGAGAGTATATCCATGTTTTGCCTTGCCCTTTACCACGGAAGATGTGTGCCCTTGAAATGGACAGGTTGAAGCATTCAATAAAATTGTAGTGAATGCACAGAATGTTCTAGTTTTAACTGACAAAACAGTTATCAATAAATCACCCAGACGGGATGTGATCCACCTAAGAATTCCGAATGAATTCATGGGCAGGATTCATGGGCTGTCGACTGTGATGTGAGACCAGTTGTTGCAACAGCTGCTGTGTTAGATAGAGAACAGTCAGATTGCCAATGTGAGCTTCATTCTGAGTTTCCAGAGGGGACCCTGGGAAATCGCCCACTGGTGGTTTCTCCCTTCCATACAAGCCATGCTGGTAGAATCATCACATAAAGTACAGAATTATGGGAAGCTCAAATCAACACAATCCATAGGGGCAAAGGCAGTATTGGTTCTATACAAAGGAACCGGGTCTGATTAACAGAGTTTTTTGAGGGCACATGGAGAAAGGGGAGAGTCATCTTTTAGACTTTGGAACTGCCTTTGGCAAGAGTCCACACCAAGAACTTACTGTGGGTGAGTAAAGAATGATTGAGTCACCATAGGATTAAGGAACTATTTGGAATGAATGAAGAACTGAATTCCAACATAGGAGAAGTTGTTGGTATATAAAAAAAAAAAAAAGTCCTTTCTCTGTAAAAAAAAAAAAAAAAAGTGAGAGTTCTCAGAGATCAAGAGGGGCTGATCTTGGCAAGTAGTTTTATAAAGAGATTTGAAGAACTAGGTGCATAGTGAAACTTTCATGGTTATAGATGACCGCAAGGCATTCTGAGAAGTGAAATGGCAGGTCAATGGGATAGAAACTTGTTGAGGCTAAGCAGAAAGGGGTACAGAATTTTGGTGCAGGTAAGTTCAAGTCAAAGCACTTTAAGAATGAAAAGTTGTAGAGCAATAGCCTAGAAACTATACATTAAGCCAAAAGAAGACCTTGGGAGTTGCTTGCCTCGAACATAAAGCCTCATACAAGACAATGTCACCAAAGACAATGAGATGCCAAAGACTTCATTAACATGTATTGAATGAATGAAAAAATGAATCATCAGAAAGACAAAATAGAAAAATGTCCAAACCTAAACAAAACTATTTGTAACAGGATGTTAAAATGGGACTCTTCGTTTTAACTGAAACACAAAAACAGTGCATGTTACATTCCAAAGTAAGACCATTATTCTTTTTAAGGATTTGTAAAAAGGAGATGACTGACAAGCTCAAAAAGATACGTACTGAATGATTCCATGAGATAACATAATTATAGAGGACAAACTAGTGGTTTCCAGTGTAGGGATAAGCGAAGGAATGTTCTAAAAAGGGGTAGGCTTGTGGTGACAGTATGGTTCTGTATTTGATCATGGCGGTAAAATTACATAAAGCTGCACACTCCCCCCCCACACACACACAGCTGAGAACACACACAACTCGTGAAATCTGAATAAGTTCTGTAGCTTGTACCAGTGTTCATGTCCTGGTTTTGATACTGCTTTATGTTTATGCCAGATGCTTACACTGAAGGTAAAGGTTACATGGGATCTTCCTACACATTTCTCGGCAACTTCCTGTGAACCTATAATCATTCCTAAATAAAAAAGTTTTCTTTTTTTTAAAGGAGGTGGGGGATTAAAAGACAATTTCTTTTTTTTTTTAAGATTTTTATTTATTTATTTATTTGACAGAGACAGCCAGAGAGAGAGGGAACACAAGCAGGGGGAGTGGGAGAGGAAGAAGCAGGCTCCCAGAGGAGGAGCCTGATGTGGGGCTCGATCCCAGAATGCTGGGATCACGCCCTGAGCCGAAGGCAGACGCTTAACGACTGCGCCACCCAGGCGCCCCTAAAAGACAATTTCAACCCTGAGCTGACCTCTCACCTCTAACCTATAAAAGAGATTGGAGAAGTCAAGAAAGAGAGTAGAGGCTGAAAGAACATTTTCAGAGAATGCTTTAGCTGTGTGATGATTCCAATCCTCTCCCCGGAGGTAGGATGGTGATGCCAGCCCCTTGTGCTAAAATTAATGAAGAGCCTTCAATATGAGCGCCCTGAGAGCATGCTGTGTAAGCCCTGCAGTTGTGGGACACATTCAACTGTGACTGCCTCCCACCTGAGAAATTTCAAGAGCAAATTTGGCCAGCTACCAACATGCAGCCAAGGAGGGGAGGCTGTGTTGGGTGGTCTGCTCTCACAGAATTTGTCAGTGCAAACGATGTATGACTGCTTCCCAGGAGCCAGATACGGAGAAGCATAGTCTTATCCTAGAGGGCTGCCTGGAGAGATGAACAGATAGCAACAGCGATAAGGCTGAGACAATGCCAAACGCCAGGAAGCAGAGAAGGAGTGCGCAAGAAGCTAGAGAAGAGTGTGCTGCCCGCGTCAGTGAAGTACCGAGGTCTCCAGCAATAGGAATGTCAAAACAAAAACAAAACATGAGCTACAGATGAGAACAGGAGTCGACTTTAAATGCTTCCCAGGCCCAGAGAGGGCAACGCTGACTCACAATAGTACCAGGTAAGGAAAAACTTCTCTAACCAGCTGTTATTTCTTCTTCCTCGGCATGCTCTGCCCTGAAGGGGTCAGAAATCACAGTTAACAAGATGGAGAACGGAGATGGAAACGCACAAGGTGAAGAAAGACTACATCCCCTTTCCCTTGATGCCAGCTTCCACCTGTAAGAGGTCACAATCAGGGAAAGACGAGAAAACTTAATATTGAACCAAGTTCAAAGTGTTATCTGTTGCATGGGACTGGACTTTAAATTATTGATTGGAGGATCTTGTATTACCTGGGTGGCCAGAAAACCTGCCTTAGTTTTCGTGTGGATGCAAGAGTAAAACTAAGCCTACACAGCAAATTAAAAGGAACAGCAGGAGGCAAAGCATTGGTTCATGATTATAGGCCGTGGTCTTGCTTGTTCAATGTAATGGTTACATAAAGTGAATACTGAGGGAAAGCTAGTTTATCAAGCAAGACATCAAGATCTGGAGAAGGACAATGAAAAGACCAAGGGCATAGTGTGGAGGGAGGGAGGTCTGGCATAGAAGAAAAAATTCTAAAAGATTATGATTTCAAGATGAAGGCATAGGTTGAAGTGGAAATTTTATTGAAATCAATAAAATCATAAATGATATGGATAAGGTCAATAAAAATTTTGCCACCTCGAGGATGGCACGCTCAAGGTAAGAGATAGGAAAAGCGAGGACGTACTCTTAGGGAAGACACTCCCTCCCAAGAAATGGCATAGGCTAAAATACCCATAAATTGTGTCATTAAACTCATATTGACTTGAATTTGAAGAATAAATATATCTCAAACAGCACCTTTCTGGAGAGAGAAGAATCCAAAATTATATCAATCAGATGAAAAATCCTGAAATGCAACCGGAAGTCCCCAGACTAGAATGATATTTAGTGTGCTTCCATAATTCATTTTAACTTTCTAAAATATATCCCAGGCAACACTTTGGGGGAACAGGAGGTTTCTATTACTACCATTAGGTCAACGGGATTAATTAATAACTTGCAGTGTCAATACCTACCGTATTGATAAGAAAATGTACTTTGTGAATAAAAATAACATTACTAATGGGAGTCGCTAACATCGTTCCTCCAATTAATGTAACCCAGATTATTTTTCATCTCCTGTGAAGAGGCCATATGAGACTCTGAAAGGTTTTGGATCAGCGGTCCTCCACGAGAGTGCACACCCATCAGCCTCTCTCAAGGTCTTCACGGGTGCCATTCCCTCTGCCCAGAACACTCTTCCCACCCCTGTCACACAATCAGGGCTCTGCTCAGAGAAACCCTCCCCTTTTGCCCTATTTAAAATTACTACATTTACCCATCCCTACTTAAAATTGTAATATTTATCTTTTGCTTACTTATTGTAAGCAAGTCTCCCTACTTGGAATGTAAGCACCATGAGAACGGCCAAGCTGTTGTCTCTCCACAGCCTAGGATGGTGCCTGGCACATGATGGGCTGTGCCTAAGGCTGCCAGTTTCTCACCTAGCATCCCTGCTCCCCTTCCTCCTTATTACAGAGTCACTGTATTGTCTGGCAGCTGTGCCCAGCTCTATGACCATATCCTCAGCCTCCCTTGTCAATAGAAGTGGTCAAAGAGGTCTAAGCAGAAGTCATGGGGTGGAATTATCTTGGAAAACACACTGAAGGAGCCTTACTCCTTAAAGAAGTCATACCCCTTTGTTCTTAGCCTGTCCTCCTTTCCACTGCCTAGAAAGTGACAGCTGGAGCCGCAACTGCCACGGTGTGTCCGTAAGGTAAACTCACTTGTAAGAACCAGACAGGATCTGAGTCCTCGATACCAGGTCTAGACTGCCTACCTCTGGACTTCCTTTACCTGAGAGGAAAACAAACCTCGAATTTAAGCTGCATGATTAGTGTAATTTTTTATTGCAGCCAAACCTACTTCTGATAAATGAGTACTTAGCAAATAGTTGTTGGATAATTATGCATGTGTTGTTCTTTTAAATTTTAACTTTTAAAAACTTTTTAAAAACATAACTTGCTACGGTCCCCACTCCGAATCTCTAATTGAGCAGTTCTGGAGCAGACACTGGGTGAATAGGGTCATCATGCTAGTGTGCAAACCACTGGATAGATGATCCTTCCGTGAAGCTGGTTCTACACAGAGCAGAGCAAATAAGAGTTCTGGAATCCTGGCTGTCACGTATCTGCTCACTGTCCTACCTGGAACAACTTGCCTCACCTCCCTAAGCCTCAGTTTTGCCATCAGTAAATCAAGTCAACGCTGTAAACAGGTGCTTCATAAATATTGATTGTTGTTGTTATGATAGCAGTTGTAAGATAAACTAGGATATTTTAGGAAAATGTCATGCCTTTGCCCAGCCACGTGGCTATGTCTGAGACAATGCCCGGAAACCCATGTGGGCAATCTAATCTACCATGGCAATTTTCATGGAGGAAATGAAGCTGAGTCATAAAGAGACCTCTTTTGAATGCAAGTTACAGAGACCCATCGGGTCTAGCTGAGTTTGAAGTTAGCTAGGAATTCAGCTGAGCCATGGGAACAACTGAACCTTGACACCTAAACACTCAGGATTCTTTCCCCATCTCTATTTTGTTTCTCCTCCATTCCTCTCTTCCTCTCTGTCACCTTGCTTCGTCTGCTTTTCTGGTTCACATGGTAGGAAAACGTGCCTATAGCGAACCCTTGAAGTTCACGTTATTGATCTTTCCATCTAGGAGGAAACACAGTGATATAATCTGAGTTTCCAGAAAAAAGACTCTGATTGGCTGGGTGAGACAACCACCTCGGCCTCATGAACTGAAGTATGCACTGGGTGAATGGGTCCCTCTATGGCAACATGGCGAGTCCTAACATAACATGGATAGAGATGGAAATGATGGGGGTGAGGGGAACTGGGCAGAAAAAGAGTAAGCACTAATTAGCAGAACTGAAGTCACATTTTCTTGGGGGTGGACCAGAGGATCTGAGCCAGAGCCAATGAAAAAGTACGGGTGGTGAGATGCTAACTCTTCGAAAAGCTGGCCCACCTAAGCCAATCCAGTCAAATTTGGGGCTGATAACCGGGTATAGTGAGACTGACCTGAATTAAGGCGTCCTGGCTACTGCCTCAGCAATTTAAAGAAAAGGGACCTGCAGCAGAGTAGAAAGCTTGCAGGGCACAAACGTTTAGCGTGATAAACATTCAGGTACGGTTGTCCTCAAAGACCAAATGCTCATGATGGACTGAACAGAAGAAAAAAGAATGTCTCTGATCAGCCGCCTTTAACCTATTTTCTCTTTGGAAATAAAGACTATTTATAGATTCTCATCGTCTTTCTGCAAAGGACGCTTTGAAGATGTTCTGCAGGCCGTCTCCAGGGGCCTCTTCAGCTGCAGCCCTCACTGGGCACATCTCCTGCCCCCTGGAGGGCCTCCCAGATTCCAGAACCTTATCCCCCTGCCCTCTCTAGTCCCACTAGGCACCGTGTTAGTAAGAGCATGCCTATCACTAGTCTCTGAATGCTCCCTTGGCTTTTTCCCTAACTCAGCCGACGTCTTTTCCCTTATGAAGGAAGATGATTGTATATTGCCCCCAGGATGCCAGCAGACAGATGGATTCCTTGCTCTGCAATTCACTCAGGGGTTTCCTATCTGGACCCATCAGGGACCTATGGCCTGGGTCACAGCTCAGCATCGCGGGGGGAGGGCTCCTCGGTGACTGGGGCTCTGATGGCTCTGCAAAGCCTTCAGCTTTTCACCTGGCCTGGGGCATCATCAGCCATGAATGCTCAGGGCCAAATAGCAGTGGCAGGTGCAGAAAAGGCCCTCTGGAAAGGAGGCTAAAGCTTTTTCTAGATAAACCCCTCCAAGGCTTTATTTTTCTTGACACCGATAAAAGCTTATGGAATCCTAAGTAGCCTTAACCAAAATCAGGAGTAAGTCTCCCTGTGACATCCACTACAGGGGAAAAGAGAACAAGAAATACTTTTGAAGTAAATGCCATTAACCCTGCGAGACGCCTACGGTCCCTGAGTACAAGTAAAAGAAAGAGAGAGTCCTGCCTAGCATTGGGGGGTGGGTTTTTTTGTTTCGTTTTGTTTTGGTTTGGTTTTGGTTTTTTTGTTTGTTCTTGTTTTGTTTTGTTTTCCTGAATGTCTCTTGATACCATAGCCAGCTCAGCAGAGTGGAGCAGCTTTGGGCTTTGGGGTTGTATGGACCTGGCCTTGTATTCTGGCTCTAAACCCTTAGGACTTGCAGGCCCTGAGAAAATTTTCATAATTTCTGAGTTTCTGCTTCCCCTTCTGTGAAACAGAGATAATACCCTGCAGATTTCTGTGTGGATTAGAGATAGCAGGTGAAGGCCCCGTACCAAGCCCAGCACAAAGTAGCATCTCAGGTCAGTGGCATCGAGGGTTACTGTGAATGCAGTTGAAAGAGCACAATACATCTGCCTTCCCATAGATCTTCCTACTCCCTACTCCTTCAAGTTTTTTCACAGGTCTTACTAATGCCCCATCAGTTGCTTTCTCAGAGGGAACATGAGCGAGTGTCTACAGCGGACTTTCTCCAATTGGGCCGCTCGTGGCTCTGACATCTGGCAAGTGTGTGAAACCACAGAGTCCGGGGCCCCACTCCAGATCGCAGGCATCTGCAGCCCAGAACTCTGCGTTTTTAACGAGTTTTCCAGCTGAGTCTCACACTCGAACTCACGAAAAATTCTGATCAATATACAATGGGTTTTCAAATCCATCAGTGATGTTCTTTGAAGGCGGAGTCAAGAGATGGGGCAGCGGTGCTGTTAGCTGGTGAGCAGTGTCTTACTTACAGCTGCTGGAAGATGTGCCCTTTCTCCCAGCTCCTAGAGCTGCTAGGAGTAATAACCATTCTCACAGCCCCAGGAGAAGATCCTCTCCTGCCCAGGAAGGTGCCCAAATAGCCAGGAGCCTACCCCAGGTCTGCCTAAACTGTCAAGGTTTCTCAAAATTTTGGAAACTTTCTGGAACCAGAAATACCTTTTTTTTTCTTAGCCATGTGCGAGGCTCACGCTACAACAGCAAATTCTTTTTTTTTTTTTTAAGATTTTATTTATTTATTCAACAGAGATAGAAACAGCCAGCGAGAGAGGGAACACAAGCAGGGGGAGTGGGAGAGGAAGAAGCAGGCTCACAGCAGAGGAGCCTGATGTGGGGCTCGAGCCCATAACGCCGGGATCACGCCCTGAGCTGAAGGCAGACGCTTAACCGCTGTGCCACCCAGGCGCCCCAGCAAATTCTTATCCATAATAGAACAAAGACTGAGGACTCGCTGAGACAGAGTCCATCTCGAAGTGATAGATATAAAACTTCT
Organism: Ursus americanus; assembly: GCF_024610735.1. Classification (NCBI taxonomy): domain Eukaryota; kingdom Metazoa; phylum Chordata; class Mammalia; order Carnivora; family Ursidae; genus Ursus; species Ursus americanus. The sequence goes on along the minus strand of NC_142139.1, from coordinate 40,316,857 downwards.
TAGAAGTAGGTTACAAAGGTACCACTTGGCTGTACCTTCCCAAAAGGCAAAATGCCTATAGGTCTCTTGACTTGAGTCTGGATACGAGCCAGGAAACACAATCGTTTTTAGTATTTTGTAGAGTTCTCTTTCTTTCTGTCCTTTTTTGCACTATTTCCATTCACCAAAAAAATACAGTCTGCACTGTGGTCTAAATATCAGGAAGAACATGTCATCTGAAGGCCATTCAGAACTAGTGGTCTTGGGTGTACCCAATTTCTGCGCATACCCTTAGCATTGACCCCATCTGCTATAGCTCTTGCCTCTTACTCATCGGGAATAAGAAGCAACTTTCTCCTCCGGACTTTTGTTTAGATGCCCTTATCCAGTTAATGCAAACATACTCAACACAAAAGGGTCTTTGTCTGACCTAGTGGGAATTAAGGGCCGTATTCTTTAAAAGGACCAAGTCCACATCTAATGGACATTTAAAAATCAACATGTTTCTTTTTCTGACATACCCATTGCTATTTGCCAAGGTAACTCTGTAAATGATTAACCTTTACGTTGTTCCCTGGGATATCCCGTTGGCTGAGGGAAGCCCAGGGCTTCTAGGATGTGCAACAGTCTGAAGAGGACCCCCAGCTGGTACATTTGGTACCAAGGCAATAAGACCTTGCCAGATATCATTCTATTGGTTCATAAGGTCTCTTGCAGAATGATTCCAGAACAATTGCTCTTTAAACGACCCTTTTTTGGTTTCTTCGTTGCCTTTAAAAAAGAAAAAAAAAATGCATTTGGTTAGATAGTAGGGGAGCCGTGCCTACATCTTGGTAATGGGGCTGATTCTGTTCAGAGGTTTTAGTCTCACGTGCTATTATGAGAAGACAGACTTTTTATCCCAGCTTTGTGTTCTCACGCGTGTATAAACCTGATGACAAAGGGGACCAGGTGGGTGGGATGGATCATTCATTCCGTCTTCATCCAGTCGCCAAAAGTCCACCCAGCCCCCACTCTGAGACAGGCTCTGTGCCAGGCACGAGGGCGAGGGTGGAGTAGTGAGCAAGCACCGTTTCTGCCCTCAAGGAGCTCACTAGCCCACAGGGGACAGGCCAACTATCACAAGGAAGCGTAAGTAGAGAGAGGTCGTGCTGCAATGAAGAGGAAAGGAAAGGAAGAGCGAACACTACACGGGGCAGCTCAGAGGATCAGTGAATTAATGAATACAGCACTCCAGGCACTACAGCAGTTCTCTGGCAGATCCATACGGTTATCTTTAGCCAAAGGAGGGCATCATGACCATATTTGTTTGAGTGGCAGGGGAAGAAATAGTTGCCTGTTGCTCGTATAAGCCCTACTCCCTCACTGGCTATTATAGGAAAGTCCAGTTTACTTGGTGGAGATCATTTCCTCCTGACATGGAAAATCATCCTCCTGTGAATCACTCCACACCCCACAGCCACTATTTTTCATCACATGTAAGCTTTTATTTCTAGCTGGGTGTTGACAAGACAAAACTGTTCCCTAATGCTTAAGTAATAGAGCGGAAAATAGTTGACAAAATATGAAGAGGTTGATTTTGATTATACATACAGTCTCTTCTCTGAAGAATAAAATGCGTTTGAACAGGCTTGAGTCATTCCTTACAAGGTTGTGAAATGACCAATTGATTGATCTAGTTGGTTGCTTAATTGATTCATTTTAAAATAATAACTTTACTGGTTCTATACACACATATTATAAAAATCCAAGGAACATACCAGAAAAACAATGCATTATTCAAATTCCACTACCCAACAATAACCAGTGTTAATACATATCGATGCTAAGTGAAATAAGTCAAGCAGAGAAAGACAATTATCATATGGTTTCTCTCATCTATGGAACATAAGAACTAGGAAGATCGGTAGGAGAAGAAAGGGATAAAGAAAGGGGGGGTAATCAGAAGGGGGAATGAAGCATGAGAGACTATGGGCTCTGAGAAACAAACTGAGGGCTTCAGAGGGGAGGGGGGTGGGGGAATGGGATAGACCAGTGATGGGTAGTAAGGAGGGCACGTATTGCATGGTGCACTGGGTGTTATACGCAACTAATGAATCATCGAACTTTACATCAAAAAATAAAATAAAATAAAATAATAAAATAAAATGCACTTAAAAATATATATATATCGACGGTCAACTCAGACTTCTCTCAACAGAAATGTATAATTGGATGGAGAGATGGATAGGTTGTCAAAAGTGGTCTCATAAGAATAGAATTGTGTTATATTCCTTTTAAAAATAAAACATTAAATGTGATTTTATATTAATTTAATAGAAGACACAAGAAACTGAAAGGAACATAAATAAAGAAAATGCTGAAATTCATAGAACTTTCCTCATTCTTAAGAGATGGCTGTAAAGGGTAAGAAGAAAAAGATCACGAGTATCATTAAGAAGATGTCTTTCTAATCACTCCTCTCGATTTCAGACTGTATGAATTGAAGGATTTTGCTATGAAAGGTAAGTGACCAGCATACTTGTACTTCTCCCCTTTCCTCCTATCACCTCCCTTTTTTTCTTTTTTTTTTTTTTTGGTGCTTTTGTTTGCTTAGTCAAAATGTATCCGTTTACATTCTGTTCTGCAGCCATATTTTCCTCAGTTGTTGCTGGTTTTGGTCAATCTTAGCTTTGTGTTTAAACTAATTCAGTACTTATCGTTCTTTGGTTTATCTCTCGGTGAAATGGCTTTCTTCATCACAATGAAATACAACATTGATTACAGCAAGCACGTGTCTATATAGCATTTACAATGGGCCACGCACTATTCCAAGCCGTGTCTACATATTAATTTGTTGAATCCACACAAACAACCCAATAGTGACTATTATTATCCCCATTTGACAGAGGAGGAGACTCGGTACAAAAAGGAACTTGCCTAAATTACACAGCTAGTAAGTGGCAAAGCCAGGATTCAAACCCAGAATTCAAACCCAGGCCATCTGGCTTCGGAGTCTTTGTCCTCAAAGGCTTTCTTCCAGAAGGTGTATGTGCTGTATTCCCTGAGCTCTGTTATGTGTTAGCATGCTCTCCATGTTGCCTTTATACATGAGTGACAGTTTGGCAGGAGGAGAATATTCTAGGTCATAGTTTGTTTCCTCTGTAGACATTGCCATACTGTTCCCCGGCGTCTGGGAGTTGATGGGGAGAAGTCTGAAGTACCTTTGATTTTTTTCCTCTTTTAGCTTTTTCTGCGGAATGCCTGAAAAAGTTCTTGGTGGTTGAATAGCTTCATCATCATATGACCAACGTTGCTCATTCCGTATCAGGTTTGCCTGGTATCCTGAGGGATCTTTCAAACTGCCAATTTGCTTCCTCCATCACTTCTGGAAATTTTTCCTGTGTTACGTTTTTCAATATTTTTTCTGTTTTTCTTATTGGGTTTTTATCAGGAATATCAAAAATCCTTACACTTAATTGCCTTTGAGCTCCATAATTATTATCAATTATTGTTTCGTCCGCATTTGCTACGATTATCTCAAGTCCTCAGTAGTCATTAACGTGATTTTTATCTATGTCTCCAACCCTTCTATTTTTCATAATTACTTGAAAATTTATTTTGTTCCTTTAGCTCTTCAATATCCCATTTCATCTCATTTTGTTGTTTTATCTTATTTTGTTCCTTTGGGTCTTTTTTAAAGGTTTATTTATTTATTTGAGAGAGAGTGTGAGGACATGTGAGAGCTGGAGCAGGAAGTGGGGCAGAGGGAGAGAAGCAGTTAAGCAGGCTCCCCCCTGAGCGGGGAGGCCTCCAGGGGTTCAGTCTCAGGACCCTGAGGTCATGACCTGAGCTGAAACCAAGAGTCAGGCACTCAGCCAACTGAGCTACCCAGGCACCCCTGATCTTTTGTTTTATTTCATCTGTGTTCTTATTAGGTTCTTATACAGGGCAATACACTGGCAAAGAACCTGTTTGCTATTTTGGTTTTGGTTTCTTCCAGACAGGGTTTTTCATCTGTCTTTAACATGCATTTATTTCCCTTAGTCTATTTTTACAACGACTATACCATTTCTTTTCATCTTATTTCTGCTTAATGTGGGCAATTGTGACTGTCTCTTGCTTCAATAGAATACAATATAAGTGAATTTTCCTTGACATCCTCCCTGCGTATGGAGAATGCTTCCTTCCCCACTCTGGGGTGCAGTTTGAGGACTGGGTGTTATTTTCAAGCCCGTTTTCTATAGCTTGAAGGTTTGGGAATGAGGAAGGGGGACAGTTCGGTTGGGCCTGAGTGGAGTTCTTGCTTGGAGTCCAGTTTCACTCCTTTCTGAGATGCAGCTAACTATCTTTTAACTGGAGCCCAGTTCATTTAACCAAGGGTGTAGTGCGCCCCACTGGGCTTCAGCTCCTGTCTGCAGCTCAATACACTGACCCAGAAGCCCTTTCTGCCTCAGACAAATCCCCAGGGCCAAGACCTAAGGCTTCTCTCAAGAATTTTTCCTGGAATTCTCCTGGGATTGCTTACTCATCCTCTCAATCTATTTCTCTTGAAGCTGGAACTTATGGATGAGAAGCCTGAGGATTTCATTAGTTAGCTATCTTTCCTCCCCATGTTATTGGGGGGGCGGGGAGGGATGGAGTCAGGGGAGGGTTGGAAATGCAGGGCTAGGGGAACTGCTCAGCTCCAACAGCAAATTCTGTTTCTTTTTGTGGCTGCCACTTCGGGATATTTATGGCATAAAGTTTGTTTGGTGCTAGTAAATCAATCTCTCTCTGTCTCTCAAAAGGGAATACCCCACACCCTTTCAGCAGTTATCCCGCATACCCCCCTCATGCGAGCCCCTTGGAACCACCAATCTGCCCTCGGTCTCTATGGATTTACCTATTCTGGGCATTTCATATACATGGAATCTTGTAAGATGTGACCTTTTATGTTGGACTTCTTCCACTTACCATGATGTTTTCAAGGTTCATCCATATTGTAGCGTTCATCGTACTTCATTCCTTTTACAGACCAACGATCCTCAATCCTACCACATTTGCTTGTGGCCTGTTCCCTCATCTTCAAAGTCAGCAGTGTAGCTTCTCTGTGACTCTGCTTCTGTTGTCACATCTCTTTCTCTTACCACAGCCGGGAATAGTTTTCCCGTTTTAAGCATTCATGAGATTAGGTTGGAAACACTTGGATAATCCAGGATAATCTCCTCATCTAAAGGTCTTTAACTTAATCACATCTACACTGGTGTGTTCCAGTGTATTCTATAACAGGTTATGGAGATTGGGGCATGGACACCTGGGGTGGGGGGCATTATTCTGCCTACCATAGACATGTAGACTAATACTGATAGTAGTAATAAAAATAGTCAACATTTATTGAGAGATTACTATGTGCCTGGTATGCCTCTAACAGTTTTACTTAAATTAGTCCCTACAATATATTTTTTAAGATTTTATTTATTCATTTGCCAGAGAGAGAGAGAGAGAGAGAGCACAAGCAGGGGGAGCAGCAGGCAGAGGGAGAAGCAGGCTCCCCACTGAACAGGGAACCCAATGTGGGACTCAATCCCTGGGATCATGACCTGAGCCCAAGGCAGACACTTAAACAACTGAGCCACCCAGGTGTCCCGCTATAATATTCCTACGAGATAGGAACTATTCCTTTCTCCTTTATAACTGAAGAGGGTGCTGAAGTACAAAGGGGCAAAATGATTTGTCTGAGGTCTCACAATAGATAAGTAGCAGAGTGAGAATCTTAACCCGGAAATCTAGCTCTGGAGCTTGTACAATTAAAAAGGGTCCGTCCTATGAAATAAGATTGGGAATCCCTGCCCTAAAGGATAGAGTTTTTCCTAATCAGGCTCCAGCTGTAGGTCCTCGCTGGTCTTCTCACCCCTCAGGAGTGTCTGTGCACTAGGGTGGTCCCATGAAGCAGGTCCCAGGGGCCAAGCTGGGATTGGGGTTCCACCAAGGATAATCAAGAGTCTTTAAAATTTTGTGAATTCTGGAATGATATATGTAGTTGTCTTTCTATCTAGCCACTGATTGAGAAAATATATGGTGGCAAAAAGGTACATTAAATATTGAAACTCATTTAATAAACTTTCCTCTTATTGAACAATATGTTCATATATTTAAATTTAGATCTACAATCCTTTATCCATAATCCTGAACCTTATAAAGCATGAAAAATAGGGTTTTTTTGACATGTTCATGACAAATTCATTTTGGGGGCAAAATCTGACCTGAACTAACATAAGGCTATTAACAGTCTTTTTTTATTCCATTAGTAGTGAACATTCCTACATTTAATTGCAGAACTACTAAGGTGTTTCATTACAGGGTGCTGTTCCAGGCTCTACTGGGAATGTTATTAATATATGGTATATACATCCTGTTACCTGACTTCTGAAACCTGAAATGTCTGACTTCCAAAACACGTGGCCCCAAAGATTTAAAATACAAGCTCGTGGACCTGGAGGAGATCTACGAGTAAGAAATATTATTTGTTTAGTCTATAATCAGTTCTTAGCGTACACGCGAATCTATTGACGCCTTGCGGTAAGTTCCCTCACATGCCCACCAAGCTTGCTGGCCTAGTTCAGAGTTTTACCTAGGGCCTTTGTTCTAATTTAAAATGTCTGAGCTTCTAATTTAGGAACTACTACATCTCCTAGAGGCTAGTTCCCCCTTGTTTAAAATGAATACCGTATGACTCTAATATATTTAAAGGAAACATTTCAGTATAATAAGAAGCCAGCATGATACAACTACAGAAAAACATACGATGGCTTATAATCCCCATGTGGAATTATAGAGAGGAGTAATCACTGCAGACGGTTCATTACAGCAGGCTTTAAGGAGAACAACGAAAAGTCACATTCCCCAGCCCGGGAGGCTCTTAGAGATGCTGATCCTATGGACCATGGCAGAGAGACAGAACGCTGGCTGGAAGGACACGAGTCTTGTGCTCTGGTTCTGCCCCTGCCGTCCATGCTGGAGAGCCACTCACAGGGTACTTTACCGCTCTGAGCCTCCATCTCTTCAGCTCTGAAAGAAGGTGGGTTTGACGAGCTCTGCAATTCCAGATCCTACGATTCAAAGCACCTCTCCCCCCTTTTGGGGGACAGCTATGAACACAAGTTCTAACAGCATTCCAAACCTCACTTTTTGCCCAATTTAGCTTCCTTTAGAGTAAAATGCATGTTTTACATAGATAGAATTTAATATCTATACCAACCAATAAAACATGCTCATTTATATGCATGTTATAACTCATAAGGAACCAAAGAGATCAACATTTTTATCAAATGTTCATCTGAGGTCAGTGAATAGACAACTCCCTCCTGCTTTTCCTGAGACTGGTTGTTGAGAAGTCAGCCCAGTTCAGAGTCGACCCCAATGATGAACTCATTAATTCAGTACTTAGTATGCATTGGGCGCTGTGGTGGGGAGAGGAGGAGAGAAGGAAAGAAGTGGATTGTGCATTTATTGGCTTGTGGGACTGTATAGCTAGCTATCACAGCATAAAAGTATCACCCCTTGGTCTGATGATGAGAGAAGTTGTTGATTGGCATGTCAGTTGATTTCCACTCCTTTTTTATATATCACAAATCATTAAGGTGTTATATTGATGATGGGAAGCAGGAGAAGGTTCTAGAAATGGGTTTAGTTTGGTTTTTGTTTGTTTGCTCCCCAACAGAATGATGACTTTGAACTTACGTGAATGCAGAAAAGCATTGCATTATAATGGCCTCTCCGTAAAGCAATGGGCATCTCTCAAGGGTTATAACACTAACCAGAAGACCCAACTGGTCATGTACCTGGCAACAAGCTTGGGGCCTCTCAGCAAGCCGGGCGTGGCCGGGCTCTGGCTTCCTTGACTCTGTCCTTGCCCTGCCTAGAATGACCAGACAACACCAGTCGCCCTAGGATGTGACTCAGGGCCAACAAGAGCGCCCTCTGCCTCCCCCACACAGGCACAGGAGGGAGAATCAGGCACCGGTTGCTGGCCGAAGGGCGGCTGTGTGCGGTTTGCCTCTTCAATCGAGCAGATGGTGGGTGAGGCAGGCTGAGTTGTAGAGGCACATGGCTCTCTCGGCTCTCTGAACCTTGTGATTTGTGGCAAATGGGGGCCTGAATGGGCATTTGGGGTGAGGGCCTGCCAAGCAGAAGAGTCACCAGCCCGGGCTAGAAGCTTGGAGCCCTTGCTGCTGCCGCACCTACCGGGTCTTCCCCATGCTCTGGCTTCCCAGGTAGACGGACAGTATTACTGCCTCCAGGTACCAGCCCTTCCTGCTAAAAATCAGTTACCGGGACCTGTACTAGAATTACCCACTGAGGTCAGGGTCTGGGTGGTTCGAGACATCAGCACAGTGGATACCTGAAGCTTGCTGTTCGTTAAGAAACACTTTCAGTGCTCTCTCCTGGGGCTGATGCCTTTCAGCTCCTCAGGGGCCTGGTCTGGACAGAGTTCCAGGTCTGTCCTGTCAAAAGCTGGACTGTAGGGCCTGGGTAACCCTCTACCTCCCTTCCTCTTCCTCTCTCTTTGTTGTTTCAAGACCCTCCTCCCTCTGGCCCCCATTCTCCTTTTGTTCTCACCAGTTCCTGCCAGAGCCTCAGGCACCTGACCGAGAGCTCCTTCAGTTACTGGAAGGTGTGGATGGCTTGAGGAGTTCTTCCTTTGAGGAAGATTTACAGTTTATAAGAAACTCAGCAGGGGGTGGCTGTGGGGGAGGGGGGAGGACACTGCCTAACTCTGAAGAATAAACTGAAGAACAGTGGCATTTCAGCCTCCAGAGATGGGAGATTTTTACCTGGGAGCTGTGGTATCTGAAATCAAACCACAGGGCCACCCCGCAGCGTTCTCTTATGCGTATGACTGCTACTGGTTCATTTGCAAAGTGACGCTTGAAGCCCTGGGAGTGAAGCCTCAGGCTATTCCTGCTCCCAAGCTGAGCCCACGACTGTGCCAGGAGCCCATATGCCTCCCCTCTCCTCCCACAGTCTTCTCCGCGAGAACCAGAGCCCTTTTCCTTCCTCCCTGGCTACTCTGAGCCACCCAGGGCCAGCAGCAGTGGGGACGGGGGGGGGGGGGGGGAGGTGACAGGCCATTGGGAAGCCTGCTGACCAGGGCCAGGTCAAGAAACAGAGAATCATGGTGACCATACTTAAGGACCATCCTTCCTGTCATCCCCTCACCCACCACCCCTGATGTTGAACTAAGTGGACAAGAACATGGCAAAGACCCAAAATAAGCCCCAAAAGGGGGTTCCCATGAGCAGGTTTGAGAGAAGAATCTGGTCCCCCAGTGTAATACAGACCACATCTAGAAGGGGGAAATGTGCTCGGCTCAGTGGTAGGCCCTCCACTGTTGGGATTGGCTTGGATGGACTAGAGACAGAAATTTACCCTTGTTGGGGCGCCTGGGTGGCACAGGGGTTAAGCGTCTGCCTTCGGCTCAGGGCGTGATCCCGGCGTTATGGGATCGAGTCCCACATCAGGCTCCTCTGCTATGAGCCTGCTTCTTCCTCTCCCACTCCCCCTGCTTGTGTTCCCTGTCTCGCTGGCTGTCTCTATCTCTGTCAAATAAATAAATAAAATCTTTAAAAAAAAAAAAGAAAGAAAGAAAGAAATTTACCCTTGTTGCTGGGGTGGTCAGGCTGAACCTCAGCTCTGCAGACAGCTAACACCTCCCAAACACCCACGACAGGCTCGGTGGTGTGGAGAGGACCAGGTGGAATCAGCCTTATCCTAGAGAAGCCGACTTTCTGTGTCTGCGCCCTGGGCCCCCAATCACCTTGCTTGTTTCAGAAATAGCTGGCCACTTCCTCACCCAGCATCCCACGGGGGCTGGGGCGCCACCACAGCCAAGGACCAGGGGCAAGCAGTGCCCTCCTGTGGGCTGTCGGGAGCGTGGAGGGCAGACTTCCTTGTGGCATTTTTGACGACTTCTTTTCTGCAGGATTTTTTCCCCCTTTACCAGCTATTCTCTTTGTTAAAGGGAGTTATTCACTATGCTGGATTTATGGGCTATATCTAAAATCTATTTTCTCCAAAGGCATCGCTGCAGATGGCCACTCTTCCATTCTATCCTGGGGTGTAAAGCGATCTGAAACTGACAAGAGATGGAAGAAATGTGAAACCCACGAGGGAATGGAGCAGGACGATGCAGGACCTTCGGGCTCTCTGAGTCAGATCTTTCCCACGGAAGGAGCAGTGCTCTGGCACAAAGGATTTCTTAAATCAATGTCCCTCACAATCCTGCAGGAAATCTAATGAGTAAGGCGGGCTTTCTCTTATGTGTAAAACATTTTTTGAATCTTCTCCCTCTTTATGGAACTGGTTCAGCCCATTTGTGGGAAATTCCAAGCCATAGTATATCGGGGAGGCACATTTTTGATGGGTGGAATCCCATTCCCTCATTCAGTAAACGTTTCCATGTTTGGTCCTGGATATATGGAGAAGGATATCATGGCTTGCCTCTCGAGGTTCACAGTCTAATGAGGGTGACAAAACCCATCAGACTCAAGCCATCACCCCTCAGATTCAAGCCATCACCACATTCAAAAAGGAACTCTAAGAATTTTGTCTCTGTCTTCACTGGCATCACCTCAGTCAAAGGCACCGTCACGTCTTGTTTGGACTACAATAATGGCTTTCAGCAGTACGCCATGTTACTGTCCACCAGATATTTCATTTTCCTTTCCTGCGGCGCCCCTCCCTGCGGGGGATACATTCGGTCTTTGTTGAAATCAGGAGTGACCCTATCACTTGATATGGACAATAAAATACAGGTAGAAGGGGAAGGTCCCTTGTCGAGGCAGATGTTTCAAGAACCTGTACCTGGTTTGCTGTGTTCTTTTTCCTGCTCTGTGACCAGCCATTTCCAAGTTGGTGGCTGCTTCATCCGCCCAGATTCTGGAGTGAGTGGACAGGGAGGAGGGCTCCCGGCTGACCTGTAATGGATGTGCGGCATGAGTGAAAAATACAATTGTGTTGATTTAAGCCACAAAGCTTTAGGGATTGTTTACTACTGCAGAGCCTTGCCTAATCTGGCTGATACACCTCTTAAATGATTTCCCTGTTTCTATCTTGCCTACTCCAGTCCAGTCTTCAGGCATCAGCCAAAATTATCCTTTAAAAACAAAAAAAAAAACTTACTAGTCTTTCAATGGATTTCCCCAGCACTGAGAATAAAATTTGAGTTTCCACCCACTGCACCTGTGCTCCGCCCACATTGACTTCCTTTCAGTGTTTCTAATGAGCCAACCTCCCTATCTCTGGGCCTTCCCACATGCTATTTGCACTGACTGGAAGGCCATTTCACCATTTTTATCATGGCAGGTTGCTGTCATACTTCTGATTTCGGCGTAACTGTTATCTCCTCAAAGTGATTTGCCCTGTTTATTCAATAAGAACCAAGCACTCCCTGTTCTTCCTGTCATAATCACCATGTTCTTTTCATTCATAGTACTTGTTATGATCGTTAATCATCTATTTGCATAATTATTTACTTTTATTGTTCATCGATCTCCCCTGAGATAGCAGCGCCATGAGGTTAGGACCCATGCTTGTTTTGTTCACAATGGCACATCCAGCTCCTTACACAGTGCCTGGCACACACGTGGTTCTGGAATGAAGGAATGAATGAATGAACAAAATAAATGCTTTCACAGACTCTTGATTAAAGTGATAGCTGTGGGAACCCACACAACAGAAATAGATGTCGGGGATAACTTCAAAGAGGGAGTTATCTTTAAGAAGGTACAGATCTGAACCAGAGAGGACCTAAAATGGCCGAGAATGGTCTATTTCAGGGTAAGGCATTAGGCTGGTTCCAATATTAATCCAGAATTTCAAGTCACATTCAAAGGAAGCCTCGCTACAGATCAAAATCTCACAAAACCTGTCACCAGACAGCCTCTCCAATCAGCGCTCCACACCTCTCGCCTCTCTCCCTCATCCCCAAGCCAGCAAGGAACACGTTATCCCAGAGCACTATAGGCTGCCCCCCAATGGCCATGGTGTGTTTTTTTTCACTTGAATATCCTGTAATAAAATGTGAAAACTAATGCGCCCCCTCAACACATTTTTAAGTTAACATTTAAATTATTCATCGTATTTACAGATGCAAATTTTACATGATTCCTTGTTCTTCTTCTTTGAACTCATATTTTCATTCTATTTTGCCCTTGGAATTTTATACTAATATAAACTTCTTCAGTCACAAAATATCAACATGTTTTACAAAACTTGACAAATAATCATCAAACAGAAAACTCAAATTTTATTAAAGATATATCTTTCGGTGGGAGAGATGAAGCTTCTTCTCTCAATTAGCTGATGCTCCGTGAACGAACATTACTTTTTGCTAGAATCAGATGGCTTCAGCAGCAATTCTAGCCCTACTTACTCTTGTTTTCAGTGTAATTGCTGAGATAACTTGCTCATGTAAATACATCGACAGGCATGCAGGGAAGGCAAAGAGATATGTTTTAGAAGTACTGCTCATTTCTTTGAAATCTTTCTGATTCTTATACCAAAAATAACAAAATTTACTATTACTACAAATTATTTGTAACGACTGAGAGCTGACAGCTTGGTTAGGTCTTCCTTTAATTTCACTGAAAGCAAAGAATTAAACCCACCCGACTTGCAAAAGGATGTATTCCCCAGTCAGCCACCCATTTTCTGAAATGCTGACAAGTATATCGAAAAGTCTCTACCGAGATTAAGCAAATAACTGTCATTTGTACATTTTACTCTTTCACTTAAGGGCACCTTGTTTAACCTGAGACATGCACAAAATGTTGGGAATTATTGCTTCTTCCACTAGATCTTTCCCAATATAATATTTTTTATTAAATACTTTAGTATTATCACACATTTTAAATATATTTTGAAGCAACTTTGGAGATACACATTTCGCCCATTTATTAATGGAAAATGTCTGCCATATAAATAGTGTCCAACTAGTCAGCCAAAGCAGACTTACTTTCTGCCAGAACATATTTGACTTCATTTATTAATTTAAATAAACATGTTGAGACATGTCTCTATGACAACCATCCAACTACCGATAAATAACATTCCCTGCCTTATGGCTAAAATAAGACTCTGCCTTCATCACGCTTTATCATAAGTCGCAGGGATCTCCCTGAGCAGAGAATGTTTCTTGGCAACATCTGACAAGGTCCTTGAGAAAGGGACTGTATTTCCAAGTGCCCCTCTGTTTGACAGCACTGAGGTTTTTACCTCCTGGGCAATACACCATAGTATGATTTGGGATGGGTAGGAAATAAATGCTTCTCTAAAGCGGGAGAAGGAAGACTATGAAAGGGAATGTGGAAGAGAGGAAGAGTCTTGTTTTCAGAACACCTCTACTCAATTTTAGAAAGGGTACATACAAAAGTTGAGGCCTGGAAATGAGTTCCCTTAAATCTAGGCATGCCTGCGTACCTTTTGGAAAGTCTTCGTGTACCCCAGATTTGAAAACCAGTTGCTCTTGGGACAAGTCTACCGTGGGCTGCAGACTGAATCAAGATCCTGACCCCATGATGGATCCAAACAGCTGGGGACGATGAGGGACGACCAAGGGTTGCCCTGTCCATCCCACTTAGGACCTGCCTCTCAGCTTCCATCCAGGATGTGAGCAGTGGCCCTAGGAATGGGGAGAGCTGTGGGACCACTTAGTGCAGTCTGGGAGCAGTTACTCTGGTCCCTGGGAGACGACTCCTTTTTCTTGGGGTGGATAAAATGGGGAAAATGTTTGCCTCTTGACACCTGCATTCTTAGCTCAGTATGAACCCAAGGGATTTTCTGATTTTATCTTCAAAGACTCAGTCTAAATGAGTCAAAGCAGTTCGTTTCAGGAAATGTAAGGTTTACCGAGAAACTAAATCTAAGTGGCATACAAAATGGAACGAAGATTTTTCATTTGTGTATTAATTGATTTGTAACAACGCAGTTTTGATGTGCCAAACAGACTGCATAATAATGCTCAATCCTTGCAATAGCCCTACAAGGAAGCTGATTGCCCTCATCTCAGAGCTGTGGAAACTGAGGCTCAGCATGGTCTCATGGCCGCAAGGTGCAGACTCACTCACAAACCCTTTGCAGTTTTCACCATGCCACACGATCTCTGCACCCACTGCACACGGGAAATGCAGCCCCAACAGTCAGAAGCCGCTGATACATCTTTCTTTTCTGTGTCCTGGGCCTACTACTCAGGATTATGAATCGTGTCCCAATTAATGATAGAAATTGGGTAGTGTAGAGAAATTAAGATCACATGTAATCCCCAGTTCTCATTTTAGCCAGTAATCTCAGCCTCTTATTCCATGAGGACCTTTTGAAGAGTTCCTAACAGGTGATGATATTTGACAGGTCCTATTTTCACCACCTTGTTTTCTCAATCCTACCCTTCAGGGGAGAGCATAGCATGCAGAAGAGAAATGTGGAAGTTAAACAGCAAGAAGAGAAAGAAAAAAATCCAAGGGCTTCAAGTATACCTGTGTATGGGTGATACGGCGATTGTGACGTCAGTCTTCACTGCGCAACTTTGCGTGATTGCTGATTTCAAATTGCTTCCTCAATTAAAATCCACAACCAGGGATGCCTGGGTGGCTCAGTCATTAAGTGCTTGATTTCCGCTTAGGTCATGATCTCAGGGTCGTGGGGTCAAGCCCCACTTTGGGCTCCGGGCTCAGTGGGGAGCCTGCTTGAGATCCTCTCTCTTCCTCTCCCTCTGCCTCTCCCCGCTGCGTGCACTCTCTCTCTCTCTCTAAAATAAATAAATCTTAAAAAAAAAATCTCAACCAAATGCCTTGATTATGACCATGGAGTCTAAATATCAAACTGCTAAGCATTCAGTCAGTTCCGGTCACAGTCAGGGACCCTCGCAGATAGTTCTGGCACGCACGCCCCTCCCCCTCACTCTACCTCCGACTTTAGCTACAGCCACAGTGGACAAACTCACCTTGTTCTGCCAGTATCCATCCCGTGGGCCTCTCTGCTGGGCGGCGTGGATGGGATAAGGTCTTCTGAAGTCATGGGGTAGCCAGCCCACACAAGTGCAGCCCCGGAGCGGCAGGAGGCTGAACTGTGTGAATGCCCCTGGTGCAAGTCGAGACCCATAGGAATGGAAGCCAGTGGATACATGCTACCCTCAGCCATCCTGCAGGGGGACAATTCTGACATATGTTCGCGGTTCTGGAGGTTCGGATAAAACCAAGCCTTTATTGCCCATAATGTAACCTCAATAACGAACTCACCTATGGGCTTTTCTTCCTCCCTGTCTCAGTCTCCCTGCTCCCTGGGACCATCTCCCTAATAAAATATGTGCTCCCAAGAGTCTTAGACTCTGCTTTTGGGGGAACCCAAACTAAGACGTAGAATTTCCAGATGTTACTTACAAATGGCCATTGTCATGGAAATAGCTAAACAAAATAAACCTTAAATAGCAAGCTAGTCATTCCAATAAGGCAGAATTCTTGAGTCGCCTGGGTGGCTCTAAACGTCTACCTTGGGCTCAGGTCATGATGCCAGAGTCCCGGGATGGAGCCCCACGTCGGGCTCCCTGCTCAGCAGAGAGTCTGTGTCTCCCTCTGCCCCTGCCCCTCCCCTGCCCTGCTCTCTTTCACACTCGCATACGCTCTCTCTCTCAAATAAATACATAAAATCTTAAAAAAAATAATTAGGCCGTAAGTTTTGACTCGCAGGTGGGAAAGTAGGGAGAAGGAGGGATTTGTACCCCAGGAGAAGTAAATAACAGTAATCAAGGGGGCTTTTTAAACCACATTCTTGAAATTCTGATTTCTCTTTGTGGAGCATTGCATAATTCCCTCCTTCTGAAAGCATCCCAGCCACATCAAGTCACTGTCTTGTCATCATTACTGATGAGGAAACGTGTTGTGTGGGGCAGAAAAAGAAGGTTGCAGTGGTGACAGCTTTTTAAAGAAAAACTTTTTTAGATGCAATTTGGTACATTACCCAATAGTCTTAGCTATTTTTAATTTAGCTTAATTTAACTCTGGTCCTCTCGTCCCCATGCTTAGATTGTTGATGCTAAATAAAGAAAAGGCCTAAGCTTCTCTTTCTAGCATTTGTGTAGAACTTGGAAAGTCCTTATCACCTGTCCTGGCCCCTCTGCCTTCTCAAGGAATCAGAAAATGAACATGCCACTGGCACTTTACTCTGACGGCAAAAAATTCGTGACCTGTTTTTCATCCTATTCTTTAAAGAACAGCAAAATCCCCTTTTCCAGGAACTTTCTAGTTAGAATTTGCCAACTAAGTGTAACCTGGAATTTGCATATAATTCCTTTAGCAACTCTCTGGAAACCTGCAAAATTTACAACTGCACAAGAGAACACCACATAAGGGAAAGAAAAAAAAAGTTGCAGAGAATACTCAAATCTCTACTCAGAATAAAACATTTTAAACGACAAATTTAAATAAGACCTTCTGGCATATAGATTTAAACTGGTTTCACAGTAGCCACACGTGGCACAACATTTGGGTTGAAAGTTAGTGGTTGGAGGGAAGGCCTTAAGCCTGGGCCACGCGGACCGGCCACTGCAGACGTTCGTGGTTGACCACAGCACTGTTTGTCACCAAATTTGGATAGACTTGCTGCATTTTTCTCAACACAGCACTCTCGTTGGCCGAGGTTCCTAAACTCATGAAAGAAAATCAGGAAAGGCACTTCTAGAATAGCATTAAAGATACAATCATGAACAAAATAAAGCCTTTCCCTCCCGGAGCTAGCTTCTCGTGGGGGGAGCACATGATAAATCAATAGACAAATATGTATTTAATATCTGGAGCAGAGTGTGACAGTCGTCTTCCAGGGCTTTTTTTTTTTTTTTTTTTTTTGCTTCTCTCTCAAATTAACCTAGTAATGATTTTTACCTGGACACGAGGACTCCCCACTAAAAGACCGTATTTCCCAGGCTCCCTCGTAGTGACGTGTGGCACAAGACTAAGTTCTGATTGATGATATACAAGTGGATGACTTCATGGGACTTCCAGGCAGTTTCCTTAAAAGGCAGAGGGTCCATCCTTCTTCCTCTCCTCCATCCTGCTGCTGGGAAACTGGATATGATGGCTAGAGCACCAGCAGCCATGTGGAACAGAGGATTAGAGTCACATCCTGGGCGCTATGCTTTGGAAGCCTGGAAAAAAATCTTCAGTCCTCAATAACCGCGGAGACACTCCACCAGCTCTGGACTGTCCACCTCCAGACTTGTCCTACTTCAGAAAGACAGAAATTTCCACTGCTTCCCAAGTTTCTGTTATTCATAACTTAACCTAATCCTAACTGATAGTTTTAAAATCCATATGCAAACACCCTAAGTAATATTATGCTAGATGCATATAGTAAAAGACATGTCCGAGAAGAAAGGCGTAGAAGAGGTTATAGAAGAGAGGCAGACCTCAGTGTTTCAACCGGAAGGAACAATTAGAGATTTAAATTTTGACATTTGGCAGGAGTAAAAGTACCTATTTTCTTCTGTCGTCATAGATTATATTTATGGGGGGCATCATGTCTGAAAAGTTGTGGTATTTGCACCAAGTAAATTAATGAATGGTTAAACTGCTATCCAAAATTGAGAGATTGTTTTCTGTTTTAAAACAGTTTATAGAGCCGTGGATTTCCCATTTGCATCGGGCATTGCAAGGGAACATGTCTCATCTGCATTCTGGCCCTCTTTGTCTTCTCTCATCAAAGCATCAGCACCATTGAAACACCAGTGTTGCAATCCTATCCTCTTGTTTTTTAAAGCGCCACAGCTACGCTTATTTGCATATTTGTTGGCATAAATTTGAATATTAATTTCAATAGGCATTGCCTCTAAATCTAGACAATAAATACAGCCTGCTGCAATTATACAGATAACCAGTATTTAGGACACATGAGTGTCTGAAAGTTTTAAACCTTTTACATTTAATTATACTCAGATTATACTTAAACACACATACTCACACAAGCTCACATAGCTGTTGGCTTATAGGTTGTGAACTTTGCAATGAATTTATGCCCTCAGCCAGGTATATGTTGGAAAAACTGGTAATCCAGTTTCAGGAATGTGTTGGTCAGGAGTACCTCTTTTAGCCACAAATGACCGAAAACCAACCTACAACGGCTTAAACTGTGAGTGTATTGGCTCACACGACTCAGAGCTCCAAGGGGTGGAGCAGCTTTGGGTACAACTGGACTGAGTGTTCGAACAATTCTCCCCTCCATCCTTCCGCTCTGCTGACTTCCCTGGCTTCATTCTCAAGCAGATTCCCTCTGCAGGTGGTAGCAAGATACCCTTGCCAGTCCCAAGCCAATGTTGTCCCTGCACCTTTTGATCTCCGAAGAATAAAGACCTTCCATCTACACAGCAGTCCCCAGGAAGAAATTGCTCCTGGCCAGTCTTGGTCAGGTGCCTAGACCTCCTTGCACAGCCTGAGCAGAATCACACGCAGTTAGGAAGAAATGCTTCCCAAAGGAAAATAATGGGTGCCGGGAAAAAAAAAAAAAAAGAGGAAGAAGAAGGAATGTGTATTCATGAAGGGAACATAATCATTCATTGGCTTTTGCTCAAATGAACATGAGATCAACTTCCCACTGGGCTGGAAAAGCTCCGTCCCTTCTCAACTAGTGCGGGCTCTGACGGTAGAAAACCACCAAGGAGCTGGGAGCATGTGCTAATGCTTCTCAAACTTGGATGTGCTTACAAATCACCTGGCATTTTGTTAAAACACGGATTCTGACTCAGTAGGTCCGGGGCAGGGCCCGGGACTCTGCAGTACGACAAGTTCTCAAGTCCTGGTGATTCAGCCGGTCCTGGGACCACACTGAGGAGCAAGGCTAAGTCCTCCATCCCCACTGCAAGTCTGTTTGACCCCAACAGCACGGCTCTCTGTCTCTCTTTCTTCAGAGTTGCGTCATCATCTTCGTCTTGGCATCGCCGTAAGTCCTGTGGATGAAGCTGTCTTTACTGCTGCCATCCCAGGGTTAATGTGGACAAGGTCCCTGCCTTTTTGAATCCCCGCGGAACAGGTTTACCATCTTCTGCTCAGGCCATGAAAGTGTCCCCAGCGGGCAAGCAGGCTTCTTTGTGACTGGCACCTGTTGAAGCAGATACACTGTGCTAACCAATTAGGCTTTGTCGCTGTTTGACTGCCGTTCGGTTGCATTCTTCTAAATTATGGAGAGTTTAGGAAAACTGTACCACTGATAGCACTACTTTCTGGACATGGAAAATTACTTGTTTGCATAATTTACCGCGAATGCATAAGTCTTACTCAGCACCTGGGTGTTCTTGCTCATTTAGCATGCAGGTGTATAAAAGATGTATAAGACCTTCTCTGGGATGCTCTCCAGACATAATACTCATCAGCTGCATCCCGAACAAACAAGAATTTCATCTGGGCTTTTGAACAGGACATGAGAACGTGAACCACAAGTGGAACTAGGCATTATTTAGCTAAATGCTACATTTCAGTGCCTTCCTCTCTGCCCTTTTCCACACACAGAGCCTGATTCCCCTTCTCCCTCGCTCCCCAATTAGCCCACATCCAATGCCCCACTTGCTATCTCCATGAAGGAGCTAGGGGGCAAGGAAAAACCTAGCAGAACTGAAAAAAACCACATTGTGCATTTTCTCCATCTTTAACCAATGCATTCAGGTGGAAAGGAACTTCAAGGATGGTCTTAAAGGAGAAGAGAATTCCTGAAGAGTACCCATTGAAGCAGAGAGAAGCCATCCCAGCCCTTTGATCTGGGAGACCCCCCGGAGTTTACAGGCTGATCACATTACATGTAAACTTCACCTGCTGACGCCATCTTCTTCTTCTCTGCTTTTTCCCTGAGTCACTGCGAGGAAAAAGGCATGGAGTTTGTGGAACACCGGCTCACCGGCTTGCTGCACCCCACCACAGGCCCTCCAGTACAGAGTTCCATTTGCTACTCTCTTGCAAGTGCCTCTCCAAGAGTACGGCCCACACGGCCCACAAAGAAGAAAATGTCAGCCTAGCCAGGTATTTGATTGCAGGCACTTGCTTGAGGTACAGGGAGGGCTCAATTTCCTGTATGGAAAATAAGCCATTCTTGGGAATCAAAAATTCATACCACATTTTGTAGAAATCTGATGGGAAACTATGTCTGGGGAAATTTCCGCAACTTAAGATATGCAAATTCACTATTTGATTGTAATGCCAACCCATGATCGGGTGCTACTACCCTGCCTCTTATAAGATGAGAGGCTATAAAAACTAGTATATTAAAAATGTATCCACCAAAGTAAAATTAGTGCTCAGCAAATGCTTATTTTTCTAGAATTTTATTTCTCAGATGGATTGGTATAATTTTTAGTGCTACATATTGCCAGCCTATAATAAATATATAAACCTATCAAAGCCTGATAGAAAAATGTATCAGATAATACACTGTGAACTAGGGATCAATTCTATACTAGTCCAGCGGGATGTATCTAGTGACCTAATAGAATATTTCCAATCCTAATTTCTCTGATTCTGTAAAACCAATTTTTCTATAAACTCTAACCAGTACATGAGTGTTTTACAAAAACTAATCATATTGGCATAATAGGCATGTCAAGTTACGGTGTAATGGACATTCTGTTGTCCTTTTACTGAAACTAATAGACAAGCGTTAAAAGGAATAAAATACTGAAAATGATAACAGTTTATGACTTTGATTTTTTTTTCTGGCCTCTTAAATTTGATGGTATAGAATATTGGCTCTCAATCCCCTTTTATGGGTATTTAAGCCTGACCCTGTTAAAAATGATAAAGACATGGCTAAGAAGAAGCATTTTCGCACTATCTGACCCTCAGCAGTGTCGTAGAGAAATAGCCGGGCTGTGGCATCTTCATCTGCGAGGTTCATATGTCAGCTGCTGCTGCTGGGAAGCTTCAGCGAGAGAGAAGAGTTACGGCGATAGGCTCCTGCTTTGTAATGTTGACAAATGAGCCGATCTCAGCTCTTCGTTTCCGACATACTTCTACCCAAGGAGAATGGAATGAAATTGAAGTTGGTCATGCCAACCCAGGATGACCTTGAATGAAATAGATCTCTCTGTTTACCAGGCATACAGATGACAGTGGACTCATCAATCAGGGGGCCAACAGTATCATAGATTTATCTCACTAATTTGAACTTTTCAGGCTTTGGAAACTAAAGCTTTGTGCTAATTATCATTGTTGTTATTTACTGGGATTTGGAAGCCTCTCCCAAAGTAGATGGGCTTTCCTCTTTGATAACTTATCACAAGTGTGGCTGATAATCAATTCTGTGATTATATATTTAATGCTTAATTCCCCCACTAGGCTATACATGCTATGAAGTCAGGAACTATATTCTTCCTTCTAATCTTAGAGCCCCAGTTGTGAGCACAGGTTCTTAGCAGAGGGACCAATTTGCTCGGTATCAGTTTTTACTTGTTGTCCTGTAATAATTGTTAAATATACAGTAATTCTATCATTAAGTATGTGTTAGGTGGTTGAAAGGATGAGCAAGCAATTTGGCCAAATATTGGAAATACCACTGGGCTCGGAGTCATGAGAAATTGGTCCTGCTTCTCCTTCTCCCTCTGCCCCGCCCTTTGCTTGTGCGCGCATGCGCTCTCTCTCAGATAACTAAGTAAAATTTTTAAATAAAATGGAACAAGTGCAAACTGAGGAACTGAATTTTAACCTTGTATAATTAAATTTAAACAGCCAAATGTTGCTAGTGGCTACTGTATTTGATACACAACACAGATCTAAGGGGCTCCATAGTTTTCAGAAGACTCACACCGGGGAATTAAA
Source organism: Ursus americanus (assembly GCF_024610735.1). Lineage (NCBI taxonomy): Eukaryota > Metazoa > Chordata > Mammalia > Carnivora > Ursidae > Ursus > Ursus americanus. The sequence continues at coordinate 40,295,075 of NC_142139.1, read as the reverse complement.
TTAAGAGTAGGTTTTCATACGGCTCTCAATAACTATTCTGCGGTCTTCAGCACCTAGGATTCATGAGGGCATTCCATTTCCTTTTACCAATCACATAGCCTGAGGCTGACCAGTTTGCCCTGTTTTAGTAAACTGTCCACATTTGGATGTAAATTAACTTTTTTAAGACCTAGAATCGTCTTCATGATTGTAACACACATTTGATATGAAATGACTACCTTCTTTTCACCCATGAGAGACGGACCCCCAAGAGAACACTCACCATGCTAGGAGAACCATCATTTTATAACAATTTTTTGCTCCCATCATAATTGTGACGTCACCAAATGTGTTTTACTTACGGAATAACTAACTTAGAGTCACTTGGACTTCTAACTTTGGTGAATAACATTTTAAGCAATGTTGATTGTCAATTTTTTTTAATTTGGGATTTAAGTTTCAATTTCGGGGGAGGGAAGTAGATTTTATTCAATTAAATGTTCAGACTGCCGCATTAGTCCTTGTGCGGTGGCTGATTGTTCACTTGAGGGAGGAGGAAAATGAGGTGATAAATTTTCATTGGATTCCAGAAAATTAAATGGAAGAATGATTCTGACACTTTACCTGGAAAAGGGACATCATTAAAAAATTCAGATGACTTTTCTCTGTAGCTACCATTTAAACTTGTAGTCATCGGCATTCACTCAAAACACAATAGCGCATTGCACTGTGAGCCGATTTTTAAGGAACTGTGTATACATATTAATACCGGAGCTTATGATCACCGGAGGAGCCAAATGTGTACCGGTTACAAAATACTCAGTCCTGAAACTTCAAAAAGCTGAAAGGAGATCACATACGCATTTTTTAATTTGCTCGAATTAATAGTAAAACCAGGATTCTCTGAAGCTAAAACAAGTTCTCTTTCTGCCGCAGTAAGTGTGAGAAAGGACCATTAATATACCTGATTGTGCAGGCTTACACACTGCTGCTCAGGGACGGTAGCGTTGTAGTAACTATCATTTTGTCCCTTTTTGGTAACTTGCGAGCTTTTTCTTTACGGATGCCCAGAACTGGCCTTTCAGATGATGCCTAGATGAAAAATTCGCTTTGAGTCATTGTCCCCACAACTTCAGCTAGAAAAACAGCTCTGTTCCAGATCAGGACAAATGAAAGGTGTTGACTTTTTCCAGGCAAATCCAACTTCGTAACCGGCTCTCCTCAGCAGCCAGTGCACCTGGTTGCCAAGGTCCCGCTGATGGAAAGCCCAGGCAGAAAACGTGACCCGGTAGCTGCGCGCACGCCCGCAGTTAATGACTACTCCGGTGGGCGGTGGTTCAGGAGATTATATACATTTACAACATGACTAACTCCGTGCTCATCAATTCCACTTTTTTTATCAGAAGTGTTGCCGCAAATGTGGCATAAATTTCCTGGGGACAGCGTTCAGTTCCGCCTTATTATGCAGCACAGCTCTCGGAGATAGGAGGGACTGTACAGCTAATCCTAATTTAATTTCAGAAGAAGAAGGGAGCTCGCTGGCTTGCTACAAGCCGAATTCCATTTCTGATCTTATCCACCGTTCTGACTGGGGCAGGCTAGAAATACCTGTGTGAATTATGGTGCCGAAGAAGAACCCCGAATCTGGGATAAAAGTGCAGAGTCTCCGAAATGCCCTGCGCCTGCGACAAAGGCTGCGCCTGCGACAAAGGCTGCTGGGTCCCATGGCACGGTGTACACGTGGCTCTCGCATTCGTACACCCTCAGAATCTGCCGTGAAGAGCATCAGTCCTATCTTCGAGAGCTCACAATTCCCAGAACCAAGCCACTGGCCTTTCAGGAGAGAACTCGGTGTGCAGAGAAGTCCCTCTCTATTAGAGGAAATGAATGAATTGATGCCTTTTTAATCTGAGCAGATGCATGGAGTTTCCTATGGGAAATTCTCACAGGGATGTTTTTACTTGAATGTTTTTCTGCAAGAGGAAAGGAAGAGCCTGGTGTCCTCCTGGATCAAAAGCACAGGCTTTTCATTAACTTGTGATGAATATACATGTATCAAATCCATATCCACTTAGAGAGGTGGAAACTCCCCTCTTGGTTCATTGGACCAAGCAGGGACTCTCAGTGTCGCCGGTTCTTAACGGAGCTTCAACAACTCCATAACTGAAGAGATTCTCCAGGACCATGCACATTATTTAGCCTTTCTATTACCTAGGATCCACACCAGGAACACGGTGTGCAAACAAATCAGATATATTCTGGGATGTGTTCGTTGGATGTCACTGGGCGAGATCCCATAACATCAAAATTATGCTTGGAGAAAAAAAAAGGGGGAAGACTCAAAGTGAACTGTGCTGCTTTTTGCAGGGACGAAGCAATATAAAATAAATAAATAAATAAAGCCTGTGACAAACCATTCTCCTCCTCGCCGTTACTCTTTTATCATCGGCATCTTCTTTCAGCTTGTTGGCTAGCCTTCATGTGAAAGAGCTTCTTGGGCCAACACTGCTGCAGTTTCTGCTTCTGGAAAATGTGTAAAGATGCTGAAGCTCAGAAACCAAAAAAAAATCTTTGTGAGTGTGTGCACACATCACACGTGGAAGCTATGACTACCTCACATAACCCTGTGAAGTGAAAATGACGTTAAGATTAAAGCATCTGAAATTAAAGCTGCGAATGTGCCCCTCCGTGACTTGGGAAAACTTTACAAAACTGTCCAATTGCTCATCGAGAAAAATAAACATTCAAGAAGGGGGTTAAGAAAACCCGATTTAAAAGAATAAAGGAGAATTCGCCATCTACTACATTTTTAAACGTAATATAAAACTGCAGTGAAAAGTGTGATGCCACCCGACCAATGGAGCGTAATTATGGACGAAAAACCACTCAGGTGTGTGCAAGGGTGTAATGTATTTTATGATCACGTTGGCGTTGTGTGATGGAGTGGAGAGCGTCATGAACTTTAGAATCAGACAAAGGCAAACTGGATTTGAATTTCAGTTCTACCACTGTCTCACGGTGTGCTTTTGAGCAAGTTAACACTCTTACTAAAGATGGATCACCTAAAGCTCATGGAGGTGATGACGTGTCTCCTGAAAGATGTGAGGATTTAGGGACCAAATGATACATTGTATGTATCGATCTAGGCTTTTAGTTACAGAGACATACTCGGGCTACTTTGGGCAGAATAGGAATTTATTCAAGGCTATGGTGTTGCTTACAAAATTTCAAAGAAGGTTGGAGAACCGGGCTTGGGAAAAGGAGGGACCAAAGAAGGCGGGGCAGCAGTCAGAACAGCAGAAATCCATGGCAACAGACTCCCAGCCTCTCCGCTGAACCCGTGGCTCCTTGCCCTAGCTCCGCCCCAATCACTTCTGGAAAGTAGGAGTTGCAGGCATCACACATCAAGTGGCCTTTGTTTGCTTCACCGCCTGTCAATCAACAGATCCAGTCGTGAAATCCGAGCGGATTCATTGACTGGTTGAGCCCATGCTCCCAGCCAAAGTGCTGAGGAGGCCAGAAAATAAGTTCTCAGCATTGTCAAGTCTTAGAGTCAAGGCAAGCTCCTTGCCTTGGTCAAGGTTCCTAAGACGGACCATTTACAAGCAGAGGAACTTCAGACCCTGAGTGATCTAGAAGATGCACGAGTCCATTACAAAATATATCAAAGCTCCTGACACATAACAGATATCCAACAAATGGTGAGTCTGATTATTCTCACACATCAGCAGGAGAGAGGGACAACCCGTTATTCCACAAATGGTGTTGAGACCATTAGTCATTTGGAGGGAAAAAATCTACAATTCACCAGAGTAAATTCCAATTAGATTAAAGATTGTTAAAAGAAATCAAGCTGTAAAAAAATCACATGTCACACTGTAGCCATCAAAACAGCCTCCTGATCCATCTAGAAAGAAGGCTCATTTGAGTGCAGTGCGTTTTCTAGTAGTTCTTCCCCCAGTTCTGGAAACACAGGAGAGGCTCACCTCCTTAAGCACTTAGAACCGGACCCACATGCCCTGCTCTTAGTTCTGCATTTGACCCCCAGCTAGAAACACTTCTCTTTCATTTACTGGAAACAAAATGTTTCCAGAAATAACTTCTTGTGTCTTAACTTCCACAAGTCTTTCTCAGGATCGTTCAGCCAGCATCGCAGATGACATGACCAAGAGTGTTCTAGTGGTTTGGAATCTATGTTTCCACAAAATTATAGGTCCCAGGTAGGCGAGGGTCTTGTTTTATGCATCTTTGTGTCCTACTCTGCCTGCCTCGATGCTTTGAACAGAAGCGGCTATCGATTCATCATTGAAGAAGAAAACTGAATTGCTGGTTAACTGTTTTGAAATGTCTGGTAATGGTTTCAGTTTTGAGCACTAACTCAGGTAAAGTATTCTCTCTGTTCCTCCATTTCCTTTCCTTTAGAAGAGCAAGTACATTTAACATTGTTTACTCCTCCATAACCTCACAGAACATCAATTATTGATCATTCCAGTTTTGATGAAATGATTCATAGGTGACAACTCTTAAGTTCACAGATGGACAGCTTCCTAGAATGCATACTACTCTTTTTCCTCTCTTATTTGTAATCCTTACTGTTCCCAATTTTCATCTCCCGCTCCTATATCTAGTTCTGAAAGGCTAGTCAAAGATGAGTGAGGCTGCTCAGAAATTTTTTCTTTTCAAGGTGTATTTCTTGTTGGCTACATTTTTCTTCGTAATTTGTTGCTTTTTCATTATTGTTAGAATAGATATGTGATCTGTAACATTAATTTCCTCATGACTGTGGTGATTCTTGCTTTTCCTTTGGCTTTCTAAAAGATTCTGATAGTATTTATTTAAGTTGAGAGATCACTCTGAGACCCTTGGATGCAAATAACTACATATATATATATTACTATTGCTGCTGTTGCAAAAAAAAATAGGAAAGACTCCATTTCCTACATAGACAATGTTTTCATTTTTAAATGTTAGGAGCAAAAACACCGTTAATCATGATACATCCCTAAATAACACATGAATAAGGATTCACTGTCTCTGAGAAATTCTATTCAGCTCCAGACCTGAAAAAGGCCAGTTGCTGCCCTCTCTGATTCATCTCTGAGAATGAAAAGAACCAAAAGTCTAGTACAAACTCTCTTTCATATTTTATTTGCTAATGTACAGCTAATTTCTAAATTAAGAACAGGCTTACAAGAAAGGTTAGGAACTTCTTCACTCCAATCCATTAGTAAGTCTGATTTTTCATTGAAATTTTAAATAACTTTTGATAATTAATGCATCTAGGCTTTTGGATTTCAAATAAGATGAAAGAATCCATTTTCTTTCTAATTTAGAGTTACAGTAGATTTAGTGCAGTCAAAAGATTCCAGAGCTCCTCCCAATGAAACACTTTGGGGAATTCCCTCATTCTCACAAGGTCAACATGTATTGATCATATACTCATGTCACCAAAGTTTAAATGATCAAAGTGTTGAACTATATTTCTGATTAGGCCAAGGGTCATAAACTTTTTTGTAAAGAAAAAAGCTTTGCCTCTCAAATCTGCCAGTGTAGTGCAAAAGCAGCCACAGACAATACATAAATGACTGACGGTAGCTATGTTCCAATAAAACTTTATTTATAAACACTAAAATTTGAATTTCATATAAATTTCAAGTGACATGAAATATCATTTTTCTTTTGATTTTTTTCCCAAGATGTAAATGTCATTCTTAGCTCATGGGTAATATAAAAATAGTATCTGGCCATATTTAACCAGCAAGCCATACTTTGGTGACTCTTTAAGTGAATTGGGGATGAATTTCTTGAGACGTTTTCACCAAATAACATATAATATTGAAGTTCAAGCTTTGCCATATCTTCCATAATACAAGCCCAAATTCTTTGAATTTATGCCATGCATTCATTAAAAAGAAGGGTGTGGCTTTAGATGTACTGATATTGAATGCTCCCCAAGGCACCCATATAGAAAAGGCTCACATTTGTGTTTAAAAAGGAAAACCATAGGGCGCCTGGGTGGCTCAGTTGGTTAAGCATCAGACTCTTGATTTTGGCTCAGGTCATGATCTCGGGGTCATGAGATCAAGCCCCACATCGGTCTACCATGCTGGGTGTGGAGACAGCTTGGGATTCTTTCTCTCCCTCTCCCTCTGTCCCTCCCCACCCCCAGCACATGTGCATGCATTCTCTCTCTCTCTCTTTCTCTCTCACACACACATACATAAATACATACGTACATAAGTAAGATAAAAAGGAAAACTATATATATACTATACATATATATGCTTCTCTATGCAAAGAACAGTAGTTGCCTCCCTAGAGAGAATTAGAGGACAAGATGGACAGGAGTGAGTGGCTGACTTAATTTTTACTCTATGCCACTTTGTACCTTTTGGCTTTTGTACCACTTAAATGAACCCATGTTTAAAATAATAAATTAATTTTTAAAAATTTAAAAATGCTGAAAAGAATGACTAGAGGGATCCCGAAGTCAGTACCTAATGTTCTCCAAATTAAAGGCAAGGGCCCAGCGCAAGAGTACAAATGAAAGTCCCAGTCCAAATGGTTCAAATTCACATTCTCTTAAAACCAATTTTGCTGTCTCTTATCATTTGTTTTGCATTCCAGCTTTGCATAGTCCGCTAATCTGGAGATCTGAATTTCTGTCATTTCACTCCTTGCAATCTGTAGTTGAACTGATGGAGATTCAGCGATTCTCAGGGCTCCTTTCATCAGCCAGAGGCCCTCTATAAAATATGCATGGGAAGGAAGGAAAGAAGGAAGGAAGGAAGGAAGGAAGGAAGGAAGGAAGGAAGGAAGGAAGGAAGGAAGGAAGAAGAGAGGAAGGAAAGAGGGAGGAGGGATGAGGGAGGAAGGGGGAGGGAGGAGGAAGGAGGAATGGAGGAAGAAGGAGGGAAGAAAGAGAGAGTATGCAACAGAGACCCTATGTGGGTCCACAAAGCCTAAAGTAGCTACTATCTGAGCCTTTTGCAGACAAGTTTGCCAACCTCCCCTGGGTCTTGAAACAACCACAAGGACAAATAATACCTTAAAAGTCCAGGCCCTGAAGGAAATCAGGAGCCCAAGGAGAATGTTCCACTTCGCTATTTTCACAATAACGTTGCAGAACAAACCTTCCCAAAACTCCTTGGCTGGAAATACCAATACTATAGTTTACACGTCTGTGGATGGGCTGGGCTCCCTGGAGCACTTCCGTCCATCTTGGCTTGTCTCATCAGGCATCTGCGGGCAGGTGGAAGGAGCCACCAGAGGTGAGGCGAGGCTAGCCCAGGCCGCTCTACACCGCCGGGCTGCAGCCCGCATTTCTACCACTGCCCCTCACTCTCCTCAGGCCAACGGGCTAGCCAAGACATGCTCTGCTCAGGGCAGTGACAGAGGCCGCAAGAGTGTGGAAATGCGAGGCAGCTCTTCAGGCCCTCTTGGAACTCACAAGCCGTATGGGACTTCCCCTGCGGGCCTGGTCAAAGCAAGCCACAGGGCCCAGCCCAGAGTAAAGCAGCAGGGAGATCTGTCCTCCCCGCGAGGGGCTGCCTAGTCACAGGACAAGGCTGGGAAAAGGGAGGGTAGGGAACCGGGCCAACAGTGCGAACTGAGAGCACCAGCACAGGCCAGGCACTCTTCCAGGTGCTGCGGATGTATGGGCCGAAAAGACTAACAATCATCCCTGCTGTGGGACTTTGATTCTAGGGGGATGTGGCAGGGATTTACTGTTCAGCGCGGCCCCCCTCTTGTCCATTTTGTTCTGTTTCACTGGGGGATGAATTCAACGGCTTGTCTGCTGTAGGGGATGGGAATCATCTAGCCTGGGCAGGCTCTGTGTCCCCCCGTACCCAGTACTGGGCTTCAGGCAACGTAAGGGCTCGGTAAAAAGGGAGGGAGGGAGGGAGTGATTGAAGCATTCTCTCTCTCTTTTCTGGGCATCACTGAATCTCCGTCAACTCATCTACATGCAGATCGGAGTGAGTGAAATGACAGAAATTCAGATCTCCCGATTAGCAGAGACGATGCAAAGCTGGGGCACAGAACAAACGACAAGCGACAGTGAAACTGGATTTAAGAGAATTTGAATCATTTCAGTGAGAGAGCCCACAGATTGCACGTGCTGCCCAGTAGAGAAAAATGGGTCACCTCTCCCAGACCGATTACTATGCAGCCTGAGACTCCTGGCATAGAAGCGGAGCCTGGCTGCTCAGGGAAGAACTCGGATGGATTTCTGGAAACTCCAGGGCTGTTAGGCAGCACCCAGGTGCTGACAAATGGGGGGGAGGGCAGTGCCCACAACAGGATGGCAGAACCAAGCTCAAGAGGGTGTGTTATGCTCAGTAGGTGGCCAAAGGTGGCCCCATCACACAGCAGAGAAGACTTGGCTGGCCAGTGGCAGGGTGCTTTGCCACCAGAGTGCCTGGAAGCCAGAGATTGCAGAGGCAGCCCTGGGGGGCCACGATCGCTCAGGACAGGGAGCCAGAGGTCTTCACTCCAGCCCCGATGTGTGTCCTGAGAAAGGCTCCCTGACCTTAGTTTCTTCATCTGTGAAATAGGCAGTATGATAATTGCCCTATTTACAGTGATCACAGGATTTTAATGAGATTGGAAGGAAATAGCAAGTATAAAAATAAACCCAAATAAGGCCAACTCAGGGAAGACGAGTAGGATTTGGTCTTGTCTTGAGCTAGCCACTGATATTCTGTGTTTGAGGAGGGGATGGAATGCATGGGGTACAGAAAACTTTGGAACCATGAATAAGATTGTTTTCAAAGTTGAAAGACATGCGTCACCTAGGGAAAAAATAACCAGGAAGAATGATTTTGGGAAGTTTGAAGAGTAAAAGTTTCAGAAGCCCAACTCCTCTCAAGAGGGTAATAAATATGGGAAATAAATTACTGTTGATGATGATTGAAGCAGAGTGTGAATGACTCCAAAATACCCCTTTTTAAATAAAAGAGAGTAAAGGGGCTAAGATGGGGGAGGGGATAATGGAGGCTGAGGCGAAGGAGGCCAAAGGTTAATGTTAAAAAGACAAACCTGTTCATTTCCTCAAATGGTTGTGATCTTAGACATGGGGTGGGCACAGACAGGCTGGTCTCCAGCCCAGTGATTCCCTTTCCCTTCTATTTTTTTTTTTTAAGATTTTATTTATTTATTTGACACAGAGACAACAAGTGAGAGAGAGACAAGCAGGGGGAGTGGGAGAGGAAGAAGCAGGCTCATAGCAGAGGAGCCTGATGTGGGGCTCGATCCCAGAACACCCAGGATCACACCCTGAGTCAAAGGCAGACGCTCAACAACTGAACCACCCAGGCGCCCCTCCCTTTCCCTTCTAACCTATTACTGGTGTCTGCAGGGGCAGTTGTCTTTGGAAGGGCACTGTGCGCTCTCCTCTGTTTGGGCCGCAGCTCTTCATGACCATCACCTGTCTCCCCTATTATCTCAAGCCCGCCTCCTCCTCTTGCTGACCTGTGGGACACAAGGAGGAGGAGGGATGGGGTGTCATAGCGATGTGGAAACAACTTCATACACCCCCTGGGCTGAAGGCGGTAACAACAACAAAATTTATGCAATCCATGAAAGCACAGAATTGGGTTGTAAAAGTGGATAAATCATTTCTCTTTATAAAGCAAATTCTCACCAACTGCTACCCAGATCATAACGTACGGGGAGCACTGCTCTCCACCTGGCTGCACCTGCCCCCCTAAAAATGAAGTGCCCGGCCACCTCGGAGATTTATGCAAATGCAGGCAGGATTTATGCATCTGGGTGATAGATCAAAGCTCAGAAGGTGTCTCTGGGCATGAGTTACAAGGCCTCTAAAAGCAATGACTCTTTTATAGGGTTTTAGATTGTGGTGATTTTCCGTAAATCCTGCCCGAGTCACACAATAGGCCAAGAGCAATTAACATTAATTAAACAATCCCCATAAAAAGGTTGCTGTGCTGACACATTGATAACCTCTAAACGCACTTAGCCTGCTAACGGTCTTGAGGGTGTCCTTTCGGCTGCACCAGGGGTGCTGGGCCGGCTGGCTCCCACTGCCCCGGGGCGCCTGCGTGCATGCCCCGAACGCCCCTCACCTCCAGCACAGCCCCGTGCTGCTCCCCAGGCTCAGCCACCTGGCGATCTTGTCAAGAAGAGATTCTGATTCAGTAGGTCCGCGGTGCGGCCCGAGAGTCTGCATTTCCAGCAAGCTCCCTCGTGGTATCAAGGCTGCCGATCCCCAGACCGCACTTGGAGAAGCGACATTGTACCAGCTCAGAAAGGATCCGAGGCGGGGTGGCATGGCTTACAGACAGCGAGAACAGCCCAAACCACATCACGTGCATTGCTTGTGTGCTGGCCTGTCTACCCTGCTTTGCTAACCCCCAGGAGGCTACAAACAACGAGAAATAAGCAAGCAGGATATTATGCAGACGCCAGAGTTAACCTCAAAGTCATTGCAGATCCTGGAAGCCTAATCGTCTATTGAAAGGAGCAGAGGAAAAAACCAGCTTCTGAGAAAGCGGAGTCCGGGAAGATCCCGGTTCCCAGGTTCTCTGTATTTTGCACCTGCCTGGTAGAGGAAGCACTGAGGGTACGCCACGGCCCACCATCATGAGGGGCTTTGAGGGGCGGCTTTTTCAGAGATGGAAGGGTCAGAAACCAGAATGCAAGTCTCTCAGCAGAGCTGAGAGCCCCCGTCCCTGGGCACAGCCTCAGGGGTCTGTCTTGACACCGGGGGGCACAAGAAAGGAGTTTAAAGGCTGACATGTAGCCAATAATGAGGGCCTGGGTGAAGAGGGGGTGCAGTACAGGCAGGAAGTGAGTGTGTGTGTGGAGATAAGGGACAGGAAGGAGTAGGGGGTACAATAGGGAACGGGCAAAGGCCGAACATTTTTAAAAAATAGCCCCAGGGGCGTCTGGATGGCCTGGTCTGTTAACCATCCCACTCTTGATTTTGGCTCAGGTCATGATGATCTTAGGGTTGTGAGATCGAGCCCCGTTTTGGGCTCCACACTGGGTGTGGAGCCTACTTAAGATTCTCTCTTCCTCTCCTTCTGGCCTGGCCATCCCCCCTCTTAAAAAATTTTTTAAACATCAAAAAAGTAAATAAAAATAGCTCCAGAAGTTTTTTCAGGAACTGATGACCAGAGTGGTAACAGCAGACGGGAGCCCACAAAGAGGGGAGCAGCCACAGGAGGAAAGAGCGCCCCCTCAGGGCTGGGGCAGAGAAGTTAGAGAAAATAGTACAGAAAACAGGAGAGAGAAGTTGGGAAGCTCTCAGGGCCCCTCTCTGGGAGCAGAAGTGAGGTTTGTAGCAGCCCTATAAAACCGTAGGCCAAACAGCCATAAAATTATATTATGATATTATAATGATGTGGCTGCAGAAAGCGTCAGTAACAATGTGTTGCCTGTGGACAGTTTCCATTTTAATTCAGTAATGATGTGATTGAAATTAGAAGTGTGCCACCAGGCCACGGAAAGGGTATACTTTTCTTAAAGTCACCTCGTAGCAATTTTGCCATCCACAGTAAACTCAAGCAGGAAAAACCCGGGCAAGGGAACGGGGAATGCTCACTTGGGTGGGTGAGTTCTCGGGACAGGAGGTCACAGAGACAAGGAACGTGAGGGAGAGGCCCAGGGTGCCTCCTTCACACAGGGAGTTCTGGGGATTCCTCAGAGACCGGAATCAACCGACCAGAAATTTGTCCTTGAGTCTGTGGCCTTTCCTTTTTCTTCTCTCTGACACCCTTCCTCTGTAACGTTTTCAGTGCTACTCAAGCCAAGTCATCTATTTATAGAGCAAGAACAATTTTACCACAGGGTGTGGTGTTTAATTTGAAGAGACGTCAAAGAGTGAGGGGCAGATGGCTGAGCAGGCAGTGCCTCTCAGTGACCTTGATGGGGGCACCCAAACCCACCGCCTCATCCTGAGTGTTGCACATCCAGAAATGTCATCTGATGACTGAATCCCAAGTTGATCAAGCTCTAGGGGAAAGGATAAATTGATAAGCTGGGCGCCTGCTTATAAATTTCTAATGGATCTATGGGGTGGCTTGTCAAATGAGACCAGTTGCCAGATCAAATGATTTTTTCTGGAAGGTTGTTCAATTCAAAAGACTCAATTATCTATCACAAGGTCACTAAAATTTGGAGGATCTCAAATCTTAAACTTAAAACAAGTCTCGAAACACTTCTTCCTCAAACCGTACTGAAAGAAAGACTGGTCCTTGTTTACCCCACTCTACTATCCCATAAATTTAGGAGACCGTTGTCCTGATGCATCTTTTCTTTAACTGGTTATTGTATTGGTTTCCTAGCTCTGCCATAGTAAGGTACCACAAACTTCATGTTACAAACAGAAATTTATTGTCTCAATGTTTTGGAAGCTGGAAGTCGGAGGTCAAGATGTTGGCAAGATCGTGCTGCCTCTGAAAGCTGTAGGGGAACTCTTCCATGCCTCCTCCTGGCTTCTTTTTGCTGGCTTTCTGGCAAACTTCACGGTCCCTTGGCATGTGGCCGCATCAGTCCAATCTTTGCCTCTGTCTGCGCATGGCGTTTTCCCTGTGTGTCTGTGTCCGCGCCTCTTCTCTTCAAAGACGCCATTTGTATTGGATTAGGAGCCCACCCTACTGCAGTATCTACAGCAACCCCAAACCAAATAAGGTCACACTCTGAGGTACTGGGGAGTAAGACTTCAACATATCTTTTTGGGGGGGGACATAATTCAACCCATAATAATTATGCTCGAGTCTGGTCCAATTAGGTATGGCGCACTAACTCAGCATCTGGTGCTAACTACCGTGCAGGCAGGCGTTGAGGTAACTAACTATGGGAAGTCCAGTCCCTGCCCTCAAGGATCCCACAGGCTATCAGAGGAGGCAGACAATGAGAAATTTACTTGATGATCTCCCCACAGCCTACAGGAGAAAGTTTAAAATATATCAGTGCCCAGGTTCTATCCCTGACCTCTGGAATGAGGCCCAGCAATATTAGTATATTTCAATAGTTCCCAAGGTAGGATGGTAAATTTTATACGTCAGCTTGACTGGATCTCAGGGTACCTAGATATTTGGTCAAACAATATTCTGGGTGTTTTTGTGAGGGTGGGTCTAATCCAACCAAGTAAAGGCCTGAATAGAACAAAAAGGTTCACCCCCCCCCAAGCCCCTCCACCCCCGATTAAGAAAGAATTCTTCCTGCCCCACTGCCTTCATGCTGGGACATCATTTTTTTTTCCTCTACCTTCCAACATGAACTGAAACATTGGCTCTTTCTGGGTCTCCAGTCTGGCCTCCACAATGCAGCTACACCATGGGCTCTCCTGAGCCTCCATCTTGCTAACTGCAGATCTTGGGACTTGTCAGCCTCCATAATCATGTAAGCCAATTCCAAATTGTGTGTGTGTGTGTGTGTGTTTGTGTGTGTGTGTGTGTGTGTGTGTGTGTGAGAGAGAGAGAGAGAGAGAGAGAGAGAATGAGAGAGAGAGAGTGTGTGTAATATACCAGGTGATTCAAATAAGCTACAAGAGTTAAGAACCACTGACCTATAAACCCCAGACAAGGAAATGATTCATTCTGCCTGGAGAGGAGACTTCATAAAAGCCATCACACTTGAGCTGGGCCACAAAGAATGAGCACCTTCTGCCTTGCCAAGCAGATGGGGCCAGAGGGAAGAGGAATAGCAAGGGGAGCAAGGAGAGAGGGTGGGAAGACAGAAAGAGTAATTGGAGATGAAGCTGAAATGGAAGGGCTGAGCCCTGATTCTGACCTGCTGCAGATGTCATGGCTAAATAACACGGGGACCTAGTCAAAAGTTTTACCCAAGGAAGTGAGGTGCCCTTCATGCATTTTAAAGGCAAATCTGAAAGCTGTATGAAAAGACTGAAAGTGAGGGGGACCAAGTAGACATCCTCATAAAAGCCCGTGTGGACTGAATGTTCGTGTCCCCTCCATGTTCATATGTTGACTCCACAGCCGCCAATGTAGTGGTATTAGAAGTTGGCACCTTTGGGAGCCGATTACGTTTAGATGAGACTAGAGCCCTGATGATGAGATTAGTGTCCTTAGAAGAAGAGGAAGAGACATCAGAGCTCTCTCTCTACCATGTGAGGACACAGCAAGAAGGTGACCGCCTGCAAGTCAGGAAGAAGGCCCTCACCACGAACCAAATCTGGTGCCACCACCTTGGGCTTCCCAGCTTCTAGAACTGTGAGAAACCAGTGTCTGTTATTTAAGTCTGTGGTGTTTTGTTACAGAAGCCCAAGCAAAAGATGGTACGTTCCTGGGCTAGAGAAAAACAAAGGGGTGTGTGGGTGTCTGTGTGCATCTGTGTGTGTCTGTGTTGTTGTTGTTGTTTTATGTTTTAGAGCTAGAAGCAACAGAATTTGGGTATTTGGGCTTGGGAAATGAGGAGTGGGCATCAAATACAACTCCAAAGTGCCCAACTAAGAGAATGGTAGTATTAAGTTTGGGAGCACAAGAAGAGAAGCAGATTTTGTGGAGGACATAATGAGTTTCACTTAAATTTGAGGTGCCACAGGGCATTTGCATGGAGATGCTTAGTGAGCTGATAAAAATAGGTTTCCAGCCTTTAAAAAAAGGGACTGTGCTTTTTATAGGTAAAAATTGTAGAGTCATCAGAATAGAAGTGATAACAGAATTCGTGGATGTGTGTCAGATGAGCGAGGAAGAATACAAAGAGGGCTGAACACAGAAACTAGGATAAGTAACTATTTAAGGGACAAACGAGGTGACAGAAGTCTTTTCATTAAGTCACTCTAGTGACTCTTGGCTCAGTAGTGACCTAGTAGAGTTTGTCTAAAAATATAGCTTGCCCTCATTCTCTGAGGCCTGCTCATTGAAAACTGGCCCCTACCTTTTTAAGACCTTTTTTCTCCATGAAGCAAGTATAGTTCTTTAACTTGTCACTTGCTTAAGAGAAAGCCCAGAACATCCACACCCTCTCTATAGACAGTCATCATCAGGATCACAGTTTCCTCACTGGTTTGGGCTCGATGACCTCGAATGTTCTTTCTCCAAGGGTCTCAGAATCTCTAGAAGGATTGAAGGAACTAATGCCCTGTCTCACCTATCTCGATAGTTCATTACACTGATGGCCCCAGTGAGACTCTCCTCCTGGTACACGTGTCCTAGAATTCATGTGTTTGTGTACTTGCCTCTCCTTCAGTCTAGCCAGGTCTAGGATTTGCTTTAACAAATGTGGCAGAAGTGATGCTGTGCCTGTTTCAGTTCTAAGCCTTAAGAAATCATGGAAACTTCTACTTCTGCCTTATTGGGAGCCCGGAGGTACTATTAAGATGTCCATCTTCTCTGCGGGAAAGAACATTCAGAACAGGTGGGGCCCTGAGCCCTCAAGAAGAGAGAAAAAGAATGGGAGAGAGAGGGAGAGAGACCAGCATGGCAGCATCCCAGCTGAGCCCATCCCATAGCTGATAGCCAGCTAAATGTTGTCATGTGAGTGACCATTGGCAAAACCAGCAAAGAACCACCCCGTTGCACTCAGCCCTAATTGCAGAATCACGAGCAAGTAAAGTGGTTGTTGTTTTAGGCCGCTAAGCTGTGGGATGGTTCGTTATATAGGAATAGAGAGCCAAAAAGCACGTGATTCTGCAAACTAGACATTGGCAAGGGTAGTATGACAGGCCACGGGTCTGACCCTTTTCCTTATAAAGCTGATAAAAGATAGAATTGTTCATTTGTCTCAACCTCTAACTGTATTAATCATGTGTTTTTATTCTGTATTTTTGGTGCTTGGGTATCTTGGGGCCTTGCTGACCCTGGAGAAACTGTCCCTCCCTGGGATGGCCAATTCCTAGAGATAATAAAGAGCTCTACATCTTTCAGATGCAAACCAACCAGTCCAGAGCTCATACCCCAACTACCTCTTTACTGACTTCTCATAAACTAGGCTGCCCTCCAGCTGCCCTGATCACCAGTGCTGGGTACCAGACCACTAGGGAGTCCACTGAAATCATCCGAAGTAGCCAAGTCTAAGCCTCCTTACCCTGCCTTGCCTTTCTTCACACAGAAATCTCAGTAAAGGCTCTTGCCCAGGTTTTCCCCTGATCCCTCTGTCTCTTGACTAACCCTTGTTCCTCCCTGTATGTCCCCTACCTCCATAGCATGGCAGACCCCACGTCTTGGGATCCGTGAGTCCCTGTTGGTCATCCCCTGAGCTGTTAGCCTTGCTTTACCTAAAGAATAATAAAGCCTATAAAATATATGAAACAAGAAGCTGTGGACATAAATGGGAGGGGAAATCCTATGGCCTGTGTGACTCTCCCAGATGACAAAGATGGATGAGGCAGTGAGGCAGGGCTGGTTAGGAAGGACCATCTTGTAACATTGGGCCACTAAAAATAATAACTACTATTTTTGGATGCTCCCCATTAATTTTCAGGGTAACTCCAGAGGGTGGATTTTAGTGTCCCCATTATCCGGAAGTGAAAATTCAGGCTTAGATACTATGCCACTAGTAAGTGGCCGAACTAAGATTCCAACCCAGTTTTGCTGGAATCCAAAACCAGAACTCGTCTCACAAGCTGCCCCAACGACCTTGGCTAGGCTCGCTATAGTTTGCCAAGCCTTCCAACATGCTGTACAATACCTTGGTAGGTTTTCCGCGATGGAGTTTTGAACAAATGAGTTTTATCCTCTTTAATCACCTTTTTCTGACTCTAAAAGTAATAATTCTCATTGACAATTTGAAATACAAAGAAGAAATTTAAAATCACTCATCCACACACTCAGATAACCATTGTTAACATTTAGGTCTATGTCCTTGTAGTCTTTTTTTGGTAGCTTTATTGTATATATTTTACAAAACTTAAACTCTATCGCTTGTAACCTACTTTTCTAAACCAAAAATATATTGTGAGCGTTGTGCCATGCCATTAAATATTCCCCTGAGATAGGGATTTCAATGGCTAATTTTTTTGTTTATTAGTGTATAAATACTATAGCCATTTATTAATCCTCCATTGTTATCCTGTGAATTATTCTTAATATTTTGTAATTAAAAGTGCTCTGATTCTGGGGACACCCAGAGGGAGAGATTAATAAATGAATGTGGAATGAATGAATGAATTCTCCTATTGGGAGATTTCGAACAGGACATTCAGGCTTCAGCCAGGGAAAGGCTCATTTATTAAACCTTAAACCGCTCAACCACTCTGTGAGGTCAGTAATTATCATTACCTCCATTTTACAGGGGAGGAGACTCCGCTCAGCAAGTGCTCCTGGGACAGGATATTCAATCCAGGGTCCTAGGATCAGCTTGTGCCCCCTTTGGGTCCCCCTTGGGTCTATTCCACCCCTAAACAGGCCTGTCCCTTCCCCATGGATGGCATGCTAGGCCCAGCTGTAGCAGCAGAAAGAGAGCGCCCTGATTAATACCCTCTGTGTCCTTATACACAATTCTTTGTGAACCTCTCTGACTACTATCTTCAGCTAAATTCCTCGACTTAGAATTGCTGAGTCCAAGAATATGCACATTATTAAGACTTTGGACACTCGGTGGTCAAATTTCCCTCCGAAAACGTTCCCACCTACCCCAGAGTCCTTTGTCTTCAGCATAAAATCACCCTCTGCTAGGGACTGCTCTGTGTGTGTGCATGTGTGTGCGTGCGTATGTGACTCACCCACATACAGGGTCCTTTCCAAGCTAAGTACAACCAAAGTTCAGTCTTCAATTAGTATCTATCGTTGGTAAGTACTGAGATTCCCTAGACTTGAAATCTTTATTCTGAAAGAGCGACACCGTTTCTCCAAGGGACTTGCCAACCTAATCATGGAGTGACTACTGTTCTTCGGCCGTGCAGAACTATGACTCTTGACTATCTGTCTTGCTTAAATGACAGGTTTCTGTGCCTCCCTCAAATATGTGCAGACTGCGAGGAACCTGTGTACAGTCAGTCACAGAAAGAAGGCCAGCCAGCGGTGCATACGACTTCAGTAAAGGACGGGTGGCCGGAAGAGGTGGCATGTTAGCTGCTTCTAAAGAACAAGAGATGTGGAATCCCAGAATGCAAATGCATAGGCAAAGAGCCGCTTACCTGATGTGATCCAAAGTGTCTCCCATACCGATTCATGCTCCCAAATGTCATGCCCCCCACCAGCCTTTTGTTGTGTGCCCTAAATTTGAAGTAGTAACACCTTCCACTTCAAGCTGAAAGGTCCCTGTTAAGACACAAATAGATGAGCCAGAAAGGCTAACACCCTAAACCATTAGCAGCATTCACAGCACAGCTCAAATGAGCTTAGCGAGTAGCTGGAGTCACCTAGAAAGGCCCCAGGGAAATGAGACCAGGGTGTGTGATATGACACGGAGGCCAAAGTCAGGGTGGGATGGGTAGCAAAGAAAGGTCCTGGGTGATCTGGGGACAGAAGGATGTGGCCAAAGGGACAACATGGGGTGTTCTTGAGAACACAGAGGTAAGAGGCCTCAAGGGACGTGTCTAATGGTGTTCGGGCAATTTACCAGGATTGTTGGACTGACGCCTGAGAGACCCATTCCCTGCTGGTCTCTTAAACACGCTGGTTCGGGGCAAAGAACACGTCGCTTCTATTCCTGCCAGAGCAGAACTTCTGGCAAACGAATCGCTGGCTGCACCTCTCACCTTCTCGTCCCCCAGGCACGTGTACGGTAGCTCTCCTAGCTATTCGAGGCAGGGCCTGCACAGACCTGGTCTCATCCGTTAACAAGGCACCGGTTATATCAATGGCAACCCTGAAGAGACTTCTCTGTGCTGAAGTAAGGCACTAAATATAATAGCCTCTTAACTGCCGCATTGTTATCAGTATTATTATGGCTTTCTCTTCAGGCCTGTCACTGGATTATGGTAATTATTTTTTAGTCGTGGGTTTTCATCAGAGTTGAAGTCTCTGAGTTACTGACAGCTCGGGAGAGCTGTAACTGCTCTAAGATTGACTTCACACTGTCACAAAATCATAACACAGGCAGAAAGCGCAAGGCCCTCCCAGACCTCCTCCCGCCAATTAAACACAAAGCAACCTTCTAAACAGCAGTTTCCTTCGCGAAGCTTCACACAGAAGGGAGGGAAGCAGAAGGCGCCTCCTTCTCCCTCCTTCCCCCAAAGTTCAAAGCAAGAAATGATGATCCTGGCAAAGGCCTAGAAGCAGATAAAGTAATTTAGCTAATGGTCTCTACAGGAAGCTGGAAATCATTTCTCTGACACGTCGAGGTACTTCAACGGCATCAGGCCTTGTTGGGTTCTCCTGACCTTGACGTTCCTCCTCACAGACGTTGTCCGTATGTGACGGCTCATTCGAATAAACATGATAGACCTGGGCAAATGGATCATGTTAGCGATCTCTCTGGTGGTTGTGCAACACAGCAACACCTCTGGCCTTGCCTTCCTGTCGTCCCATGTAATGAAAGTTCCCTTCTGACCAAATGGGACCCTAGCTGCAAGACATCTGGCCATGGGCCAGGTGTTAGGAAGAGATCACTACATATTTTTCTATCACCATGGAGAAGCCATAGCAGACCACAGTACCAACCTTAGACAAACCCTAGGTAGTTCTCCACTTTGCCTTCGGCATCCTTCTACTTCCTCCATTTGCAACACTGTTCTTCTTTCTAGAACCATCACCCTTAGAAACCCCATGACCAGCATAGGCCATTCTGGCATCTCACTTACATTTGTCCTTTATGTCCATCCACAGCTTCATTTGCCAGAGGTCCTGTTGTCAGATCACTCTCACAGAGAAATGACCTGAATATATCCAGCAGGATAGACTAAGTTATGCTGCAGTAATAAACAAATCTAAAATCTCAATGGCCAAAACAAGGGTTTCTCATTCCTGTTTCATAGTCATCAACAGGTTGCCAAGGGGCTCTGCTCCTCAGAGCCACTCAGGGACCCAGCCACTCAGGGCCACCATCATTAACCTAGGCCACCACTTTAGAAATTGCAGTCATCATCCCCAAGGGAAAGAAGACTCTGGAGTCTTTTCCTGGTAGTTGAAGGCACTGGCTCAGAAATGATAAATATTACTTCCACTCTCAAGTCATTGGCCAGAATTGCTCCATCCAACCAGAAAGAGGCCAGGAAGTACAATCTTCTTTTGTGCATTGGAAGAACAGAAATATATGGTGAATTGCATAAAGAATTAACACACCAGTTAATTAATTCACACCAAGAAGAAAAATGAAGAGTCCCAGAGTAAAGGGTTACCCTTCCCAGTGGTATTCACTAGCACAATGAGGCTTATTATGTTCTGTTCTCTGGTGCTGGGCAGAGACGAGCAGATACTGGAAACAAGGGGAACCTCTCCCCAGTTCAGATCTCGTGTTTGCTTTATTCACTCACAGTTCTCCAAGTGGTTTGCCACTGTGAATCCGAAATTACACAAACGCGGGCTGAAGATGAAAAGGAATGCCCTGAGAATGTTTACCAAAGAATACGCTAAATGATTTAAAGATTTAAACAGTGGGCGAAGGCATTGGAAGCCAAGACGGGAATCCGAAAGGAACCATGGGATGATGAAGAAGGCTGGACAGGGGTCATTTTTGTCCTGGCTGCTAGCTTTCTGGAATCAAGAAAACAAAAAAGCCAATACGACAATTATAACATCAGTCTACCATGAAGCAATTAAGGCTTGGAGCAGAGTTTGAAGGAAAGAGACATCTGGTCTCAGAATCTTAGGCTCTGGTGGAGGACACCAGACACAATGAAATGATGGTGCGGGGAAGACGGAGACACTTTGAAATGATGGTGCGGGGAAGACGGAGACACTTGCTGTTCTTGAATCCAGGAGAACTCCTGACCTTTAGCAAGAACTTTATGCAATGGCAGGGAGAAGCTAGTTTCAGAAAGTAAAAGGGCAGCAAAATGGTGTTCTCGTGCCCTAACAAATGGTATCTATGTGCCCAGGGCAAAAACCAGCAAAGAAGCAAACCCCAAGTAGGACCAGTGGTGTAGCGCTGAGACTCATCGTCAGAGCCAGAGCAGGAGGAAGGAGGACTCTCAAAGATCGCTGTGTACCTGGGCACCAATCCAGGGAACTAGGCCTGCGGGGTGACACTGCATCCAGGCTGTCAGCAAATTCTGTTGGCCCTGCTTGCAAGATATAACCTAAAGTGGCCTGCATCTTACCACCTCCACCTGCCACCACCCTCCAACCGCTCTAATCTTCTGCCTGGCTTCCCGCGGTAGCCTCCCAGCTGGTCTCCCGTCTAAACCCTTGCCTCCCAATTGCCTATTTTCTGGGAAGCAGCCAGAATGGATCTCTTGAAACGTAACCCTCACCACCCCTTCCTCCCCATTAGGCTCTGGTCACACTAGCATCACCACTCCCTCTGCAAAACTTTATCTCAGGGCATTTGCACAAGCTGTCCTCTCAGCCCGGAAGGCTCTTTCCTCGGAGATCTGCATCGGGCCTTGCTCCCATTCCTCCTTCAGGTCACTGATCAAGTGCCGTGACATCAGCACGGTCTTTCTTATCTATTCTATTTAAAAGAACAACCCCTACCTGAAGGCCTTATCCCCCCCCTCGGTGATCTCTCTTTAACCAGTTTTGTGGGAAATGGGTTGTCACATGCAACATAATTTATGTGCTGCTTGTTCGGTTGTAGTATAAGTAAGCTCCAAGAGGGTGGGGGGTTTCTTGCTTGACTTGTTCCCCGCTGTGATCGCCGCATCTGGAACACGACTTGCCAACGGTGTGAGCTCAAGAGATACGTGTTGACTGAGTAGATTGCAATTGACCCCGATCTTACCACCCCGCGGACTTAACATCCAGGGGATATTCAAGGGACAAGACATTTCTTTCTCTTGAAATACCCTGTGCGGATTCAGGGTCCGCCGCTTCCTCCTATCTGTAACCAGCTGCCACGAATCCAGGTTTCTTAAAGGGGTCAAGGATGCGACAGACGCTTCACATTAGCTTTTATGTCCTCCATAAAATTAACAACAAGCAAACCCTGAGTAACAGAGCTATAACTCTGGCTTGCAGTTCTGATCCAACACACAGTCTAAGAGCTTGGCTCTTGAGGCTACAAGCTGTTTCCAGAACCCTCAATGGAATTATACCTCCGTAATTCATTTACTGTTACTCATCTTATATACGTTTATAGATAGAGCCCCAAAACCCACACAGCCAGCAAAACCAAAGCAAAGAAGAAAAGATAACCTAGTAGTTTTCATTTTTAAACTACAATCATTATGTAAGATACAGTATTTTGCCACGCTGTAGCGCTTCCAGGCTAAATAAGAAATATACTTAACAACAGGTAAACATAATAAGATAGCTTTTTAAAAAAATGAATATTACCTTGCTCTGTCTTCGGGGATGTTATTTTCAATAGCAATATCAATTCCCAAAGAAAAGTCAAGAGAATAATTATGGCTTTTTAGCCAATAGGACTGATATACGTAAACAAGATCAGTGAAAGTGTCAGATAATATCCTTGAAAGGCCTCTAAAATTATTGTCCCACTCCAGCGATTTGCAATACATGACCAAAAACAATGCAGTAAGCCTTCGTCATTTATGTCCAAGTTTCTAATGAAACAAGCCTCATGAAAAATAAACTAGCATACAGATGGGCTTGGAGAGATATGGCAGCATATCTACCTTTTATATTTATTTTATTTTATTTTAAAACCATTTAGGGTAATCAAAGTGGTTTGTTAGAAAGGAACATTGTGGGGGAAATGGCATTTTCCACGCATCAGACACAACCGAGATAAAGACAAGACGGAGACGCTGTCTTCAGCCAGGGAACTACGACTCCATTTGTGAAGGAGCCTCAGCACATAGCAGGTTCTCTTAATGCCCATTTCTATCCACAGGACATTTGGCCGCCACTTACAAGCCATTTCATATATAGGCTGCTGAACAGCCTCCAGATGGTGTGTATAAGATTTTACAAATGTTTTTCTTGTTCCAATCAGACATGACCTTTCAAATATATAAAGCTGTACACATGAAAACTGCCACAAGACTTCTAGAAAAATTGAGCAAATTCAATTCACAAATATTTTTGAGCACCAACTATGTGTAAAACATCATTCCAGGTACTGAAGGATACAGGTATGAACAAAATAGATGTTTAAACCCCTGACTTAATGAAGCTTCTATTCTGGCGGAGGTGTGGTGCACACTGAGCAAAATAAATAAATTCTCTGTTTTTAAGGTGATCGCTGCTATGTACTAGAGAGAAAAATCAAGTGGGAAAAGTACCAAGGAAGGGGAGGGAGTCGCAATTCCAAATAGAATTAGGGTGGGCTTCACCAAGAAGGAGACATTTAGGCAAAGACTCGATGGATGCCGATATCTAGGAGGAGAGCCTTCTAAGCAGAGAAAATTGCCAGTGCAAAGATCCTGAGGTGGAAGCATGCATGGCATGTGCCTGGAGCAGAATGAGCAAGAGGAGAGCCGTGGATGAGGTCAGAGAGGTAAGTGGGGGGTACGTTCCACCATGGCTCTGGCTTTTCTCCCACTGAGGACAGCCATGGAGCAGGGTAGTAACGTGACAGGACCAACGATGCACTCAGAGCATCACTCTGGCTGCTTTGTCTGGAAGAGCTGTTGGGCTGGGGAGTGGGGAAGTGGATGGGAGGTGAGGGCAGAAGTGGGAGCCGGGGACCAGTTAAAAAGCCATAGCACTGCTGACAGTAGGAGAGGAGGGCTACCACCCTCGGACCAAGGTGGGAGCCGCGTGGATGATAACGACATGATCAGGTTCTGGATATATTTTGAAGGTCCATAAAATAAGACGGAGACAATAGGATTGGGACACTCCCCAAGATTAGCGCGGCCCCCTTAAGGATATAGGACCCTCTCCCAACTGTGTCCTGGGCAGTGTTATTTCCAACGTCACTCACCCACCAAAACCTCGCTGGCGTTAATAACAATTGTGAAGGCTAGTTCAGAAATGTGGATTCTTTTGGAAGATGAAGAACCGTGTTAGAATTAAAGGTTTCCTGAGTCAACAGAAGTGTCACGTCTCTGCTGCTCAGTCCGTACACATAGGGTGGGGGGTTTGTTCTGAATCTCCTCTCACGGGGCGGCTGGGTGGCTGAGTCGGTGAAGCGTCCGCCTTCGGCTCAGGTCATGACCCCAGGACCTTGGGATCCAGCCCTGCATCAGACTCCTATCCAGCCCGGGGGGGGGGGGTCGGGGGGGGGTCTGCTTCTCCCTCTCCCTCTGCTGCTTCCCCTGCTTATGCTCTCTCTCTCTCAAGTAAATAAATAAAATCCTAAAAAAGAAAAAAAAATGAATCTCCTTCCGCTCTGCCCCTACCAGGTCTGTCTGGGGCCCTCAGGGCACCAAACAGCAAAGAGAGGCTGACTCACGCTCCTGACAATAGTGAACTCCGTGGAGACTGGCCTTGTTTGTTTCTATGTTCTTGTCTGCTGTCGGATGCCTGTTTATGCACGGCTTTCCCCTCGGGAGTGGCATGGGCCTGTCTCTGACTCTCTTCTCTTTTGCTGCTGCTGTTGTTGCTGGTTCCAAGTTAAGGTAAAGCCCCCACACCAAACAGGAGCCAGCCCTATCAACTCCAGAATCATCCTCAGGTTATTGACAGTTTGACCTTCCATGGGGCCTTTCACTTAGACGCTCTGAGATCTGCTCCGAGCAGGTGAAAGGAAGAGTGCAGCATTCCTGTCTGAACGGCTGTGTTCCATCTTCCAAGCTCCTTGGACCTTTTAATAAATGAGCTGTCCCCGGGCTAGAGACCTACAGACGGTCATTATTGTTTCCGTTCCCGATGCCTTTGAAAATAGCTAACGTTGTGTACTGGAGTTGAGATGGGCCTAGGAAAGCAGAGTTTTACTATCTATTTCATTTGTAAGACATGTCTTTTAAGCATATGCTGTGGCAGATGGTAGGTGACACCACGGTGTGTTTAGTTAGAGGGGATCCTTGCTAGAGTTCACCTGTCCCATCTGCATACTCCAGAGGCCAGGACATGCTAGTATCTGCGCTAAGAAATCCATCAACACCAAGAAGTCTTCTTTAATGGTAAGTAATAGTGACGGGTCTGTGCTAATGGAAATGCAGAGCCTCTCTACCCGGAGTGGAAAAAACCAAGCTGAACCCAGTATCAGCGATTTTCCAGCGAAGGCTGTCACTGTGATCTGTGATGCACTATCAAGATGAAATTGGAATCAAGTGTACTTTATTCAGGACATCTGCGAGATAAAAAATATAATGCTCCTTTTCTATCTTTGTGACATTGTTCGCAAAGATGTGATTTGGCTGTTAAAACCACTTGCGCTGTATCTCAAGGCTAAGGCTGACAATTCAAATAAAAGCCTCTCTCTCTCTTTGGTTTGTTATCTGAACCACAGTTAGCTGTCATGGCAATTCTATATACTGGGGGGCACGTGGGGAGGGGGGGTGGCGGCGTTTGTCTGACCTGCCATAGCTTCCCATCTGACTTTGTGTTTCTGAGCTCCATTTAATTTCCTGGAGTTTTAGGAAGTTGGTTTTTTTTTGTTTTTTTTGGGGGGGGGTTGGTTGGTTGGTTGGTTGGTTGGTTGGTTGGTTGGTTTTTTCTATTTTAATGCCCTCAAAGCCAGGGGCAGTGTGAAAAGACAAACAATGACGTTCAATTTTTAATAATCTTATTGTATGCCCTTCATAGAAAATTTAGGATATAGGTATGAGCACTAAAAAGAAAGTAGGATGCCACCATTTTAGATTAGTTCTGTGAATATTTCAATGCATTTCCTTCTGGTCTTTTTTCTAGCCTGTGTGGGGGGGTGGTGTTGGCTTGTTTTTGTTTAAAGAAAAAGGAAAGGGTGGAGCACCTGGGTGGCTCAGTCAGTTAAGCAGTTAAGCATCTGTCTTTGGCTCAGGTCATGATCCCAGGGTCCGGGGATGGAGCCCCTCCTCAGGCTTCTTGCTCAGCAGGGAGTCGCCTCCTCCCTCTCCCTCTGCCCCTCCCCTGCTCATTCTCTCTCTCTTTCTCTCTCTCTCAAATAAATAAATAAAATCTTTAAAAAAGAAAAAAGGAAGGGGAGAACTGAATGAACAATTCTGTGAACTCCTCATTAACAACTTATGACATTTTTAAAAATTTTTTATTATGTTATGTTAGTCACCATACAGTATATCCTTAGTTTTTTCTAATAATAATTTTTATTATGTTATATTAGTCGCCATACAGTACATCCCTAGTTTTTGATGTTCCATGATTCATTAATTGCATATAACACCCAACTCCATATATACAATGGAATATTACTCAGCCATTAAAAAGAACGATTTCACAACATATGCAGCAACATGGACGGGACTGGAGGAGATAATGCTAAGTGAAATAAGTCAAGCAGAGTATATCCTTAGTTTTTGATGTAATGTTCCATGATTCGTTGTTTGCATATAACACCCAGTGCTCCATGCAATACGTACCCTCCTTAATACCCATCACCGGCCTAGCCCAATCCCCCACCCCCCTCCCCTCTGAAGCTCTCAATTTGTTTCCCAGAGTCCGTAGTCTCTCGTGGTTTATTCCCCCTTCTGTTTACCCCCCCCTTCATTCTTCCCTTCCTTCTCCTACCAATCTCCCTGCTATTCCTTATGTTCCATAAATGAGTGAAACCATATGATAATTGTCTTACTCTGCTTGACTTATTTCACTTAGCATAATCTCCTCCAGTCCCGTCCATGATGCTGCAAATGTTGGGTAATCGGTCTTTCTGATGGCTGAGTAATATTCCATTGTATATATGGACCACATCTTCCTTATCCATTCGTCTGTTGAAGGGAATCTCGGCTCCTTCCACAATTTGACTATTGTGGACAAAGCTGCTATGAACATTGGGATGCATATGGCCCTTCTCTTCACTATGTCTGTCTCTTTGGGGTAAATACCCAGTAGTGCAATTGCTGGATCATAGGATCATATTTTTAACTTTTTAAGGGACCTCCACACTGTTTTCCAAAGCGGCTGTACCAACTTGCATTCCCACCAACAGTGTAAGAAGGATCCCCTTTCACCACATCCTCTCCAACATTTGTTGTTTCTTGTCTTGTCCATTTTTGCCATTCTAACTGGTGTAAGGTGGTATCTCAAGGTGGTTTTGATTTGAATTTCCCCGACGGCTAATGATTTTGAGCATTTTTTCATATGTCTGTTAGCCATTTGTATGTCTTCAGTGGAAAAGTGTCTGTTCATATCTTCTTCCCATTTTTTGATTTGATTATTTGTTTCTCGTGTATTGAGTTTGAGAAGTTCTTTATAGATCTTGGATAGTTCCTTACAGTTCTTTATAGAAGTTCTTTATAGATCTTTATAGATCTTGGACGGGACTGGAGGAGATTATGCTTTATCTGTAGTGTCATTTGCAAATATCTTCTCCCATTCCATGGGCTGCCTCTTAGGTTTTTTGACTATTGCCTTGGCTGCGCAGAAGCTTTTTATCTTGATGAAGTCCCACTATGACAAACATTTTTCCAACAACCTTTCATTCTTCACAGATGTGGGCACACTATTTTTTGCTACCATCATTAATCTGCAAGGAACACCATTCAGATGAGCATTCTTTCTAAATTGTCATAGATCACTTTAGAGTTTTCACCAAAAGAAACTGTGAAATGTCTCTCTGTTCCACAGAGATATAATGTTGCAAACAGAATCTCGTCTAAAACATTCATGTTTAAGGGCCCTTCTACCTCTAGCTTGAGCAAACACTATAATCTTATTTGCTTAACCTCAAGCCTGCTCAGAACCTCAAGTCATCTGATATGTGGGGCTGTCCTGGCCTGTAAAATGTTCCCCCAAGATGTCCTACTTACTACCCCGTCTCCCTCAATGGTGCCTCTGGCTTTCTGCAGAAAAAGCCATTCTCACAACTAAATCCAAAGGCACTAGTTCTCTAAACGAAAGGCCATTTTCAGATAAATATATGTGTACATTTTCGCCAGAGACACTAGGTTATTGAATTGGTATTGAAAGTCCATTAAAGTTGTGTAGTGCCAAGGGGGAGAAAGATGCACAGTTTAAATTCAAGAAAAGGAGCACTAAAAAGTCACTCCCTGGGATCTAGAGTTGGCTGACAGCTCTTCAAGCAGCCCTGATATTTGGTATTCGTTAGTTTGTGACATTGTCCTTTACCATGACACATTGCTATCAAGGAACCCTCAGGGAAAACTCTCCTCAGGCTGAGGAGAAACAGTGTAGCCTCCTTAAAAGAAATGTCACTTTTGGGGGGCACCTGGGTGGCTCAGTTGATTGAGCATCTGCCTTCAGCTTGGGTCACGATCCCAGGGTCCTGGGATCAAGTCCCGCATCCAGCTCAGCAGGGAGTCTGCTTCTCTCTCCTTCTGCCCCTGCTTGTGCTCTCTCTCTCTGTCAGGTAATAAATAAAATCTAAAAAAAAAAAATAAAGAAGAAGAAGAAGAAATTTCACTTTTGGAACAAGGAAATGGCATGCAATGCACTCACTTGTCTTTCATCCTCTGAGCTGATCTTGCATCAAGTTCAGGCCAACCAGAGTTGGGCCAAAATTTCCATGTGGAAGGCAGAGAGATTAGGACAAGCCAGGGGCTGCCACGTCAGCGGCAGGTGCGGGAGAGCCAACGTTCACATGGAAACTTTAGGCAGAGTGATGCTTGCTTATTTTCTTTTTTGTCTTTCATTCAACGTAGACATCCATTTTCAACCACATAAAAACTTTTTTAACTTTTTGACCGGTGAAACTGGAGGGATTGAAGACACAATCATTGTTGGTTTCTTGAGAGTTAGAAATCATAGTGTACTGTGGTGCAGATCTGAAATCTCATCAGCAGGGGATGAATAAAATCTGTTGTGCTCAACCGTTATTAAATTCCCCTCTCCTGGGGCGCGTGGGTGGCTCAGTCGTTGAGCGTCTGCCTTCGGCTCAGGGTGTGATCTCAGGGTCCTGGGATCGAGTCCCGCATCGGGCTCCTTGCTCGGCGGGAAACCTGCTTCTCCCTCTGCCTGCAGCTCCCCCTGCTTGTGCTCTCCCTCTCTCTATGTCAAATGAATAAATAAAATCTTATAAATAAATAAATAAATAAATAAATAAACGAATAAATAAATTCCCCTTTCCTGGGTGGTGGAAGGTGAGGAAAGGGGAGAGATAGTCAAACTTCATTGGTACATTCTGCAAACGTCTGGCTAAGATGCGGCTCGATGGTTGTTCTTTGAAGAAGCTGCACATATGTTCAAGTCTGTAATAGTCTTCTTACTTCAGGGCAATCATAAGCCTGAAGTGTTTTTTTCCAACTTCACCCCCAGACATTTCCCCCTCTTCTTATCACCATTTTAAACTATTTATAAATACTAACTGCCATCCACTAGGTGAATTCTAGGTTTCTAAGCAACAATTTAATCCTTCACATTAGGACACACAACCCAAAGTAAACTCATTGACTGTATAGTTAAAAATTCCCATCATTCATGGCAATCTCCTGGCTAATTGATTTCACTTTCTTATGCTAGTTTTCATGGTAAAATTCACCGAAGACCCAAGTAAAAACCATCAGTATGAGTCAGAAAGGAAAAAGCTAGAAAGCAGAGCTTTCAACTGTAAAAATATTGGGTTCAAGACCCGGTGGAAAAATGAGAGAAAATAAAGCAAAATTTCATTTTTTACAGAACAGGTCAGGGTCAAGGGCACTTCCATTAAAAATAATATTCAATAAATATGGAAATCAGCCCGTTCTCAGGAAATGTTGGGAGACCTGGGAAGAAATGTGCACGTGTTGACATTTTCACGGGGTAACAAATGCTGACCACCAAGGAAGTGCATCAACAAATGCCTAACCTAGAAAAGAAGAAAAAGGGAACTCTAGAAGAGAAAGACTCATGTCCAGACAGAAACCAGACTCATGTCCAGACAGAAACCGGAGCAGTTCTTGGAAACTGAGGGAGGGAGTGGTGGCTGGAGAACTTGAGTAGAGAAGGAAATCGAAGAGTGATCCTACCCAGCTGGTGCTGCGAGGGGGAGAAAGAAGCTAGGAGACCAGGAAAACTATATGAAATGGACAAGCTCGCAAAACAGAAACCCCAACGAATGCATGGAATGGAGGGTGTTTAAAGGACAACTCATTGAAGGGAATTGCATGAGACACTAATGCAGGTCCCTTCACCATCACCTTGAGCGGAAAGCAGATTTTACACGATGGATTGGAACAGTCATTTTCATTTCGTAAAGCCTACATCCCTGGAAAATTGGGTTCCATAAATTGAGATTTTTGTTACATTAAGCTTTACGACTAACTTTCCAGTAGTTTTAGAGGTGTAATTTATTTGAACCATTCGGAAGTATAAAACAGGCTTGTAAGATAAAAATGAGTCAAAAGTTTAAAAATTAATTGAATAAATCAATTGGTAAGTAGTCAAATAATACTTATTTCTCAGGAAAAATAAATTCCATATCAATTAATACATTTGAAATTAAATAGTCAACTTGCAATTATCAATGCTAATAGAAAAAAGGCAGAAATGAGAAACAAGATCCACAGAGAATTCTGAAATTCCATTTCCATTTCAATCTTTTTATTGAACTAATTTGAGTTATAAAAAGCTTCTCTGTTTCCTTTCTGTCATTAAACAAATCTTTACTAATGGCCTTCAACAGGGCATCTAGGGGAAAGAGACCAGGGCCAGGGGGCTGACCAGGACCCTATAATGACAGAGTTGATTTCAATTGTGTTCTGTTACATCTCAGCAAAATGCATAGTAGGAACTAAAATTGATTTTAAAATGCCTTTAACAAATATAGATATCCTTATCACAATCCTCTTTTTTTTTTTAAAGATTTTAAAAATTTACTTATTTATTTGAGAGAGGGAGTGAAGGAGAGATGGATTAGGAATGGTGGGGAGGTGCAGAGGGAGAGGGACAAGCAGACTCCCTGCTGAGCATGGAGCCCCAGGCAGAGCTTGATGCCATGACCTGGAGATCATGGCCTGAGCTGAAATCAAGAGTTGGACGCTTAACCAACTGAGCCACCCAGGTGCCCCGTTTCCATAAATATTCTTGTAATTGTTTTCCCTTGCATATTTGTACAAGCATTTCTTTAGGGTAAAATTGTTGGTAGCAAGGACTACATACTTTTATTTATTTATTTATTTATTTATTTATTTATTTATTTGTATGATCTGTAATTTTTTTTCTTATAATAATATTTTTTATTATATTATGTTAGTCACCATACAGTACATCCCTAGTTTTTGATGCAAAGTTCCATGATTCATTACTTGCGTATAACACCCAGTGCACCATGCAATACGTGCCCTCCTTACTACCCATCACCGGTCTATCCCATTCCCCCACCCCCTCCCCTCTGAAGCCCTCAGTTTGTTTCTCAGAGTCCATAGTCTCTCATGCTTCACAATCCTCTTAAATAGAGTTTTCACCAGTTCTCATTCTTAATTCTGATCTGTCTATGGACATGAAAATGGCATCTGGGAAAAAATGGAGAAAGAATAGAAACCAGGAAAAAGCAAAAGGAAAGTATATAAAAAATTAAGACACAAACAGAAAAGCAGAGTGTTATTCACTTATAAACAATAGTGAAGTGAATCCCAAGTTTTTCTAGTAGATGAAAAGTTGC
Source organism: Ursus americanus (assembly GCF_024610735.1). NCBI lineage: Eukaryota > Metazoa > Chordata > Mammalia > Carnivora > Ursidae > Ursus > Ursus americanus. The sequence goes on along the minus strand of NC_142139.1, from coordinate 40,263,521 downwards.
AAAATGGATTTATAAATGTGAATGTCATGATTGACAAGCCAAAGACTTAGGTGGAGAGGATGTAGGAGTGAGAGAAATGGTGTCTATTTCAAGTAATAGCCAGGAAGAAAAGGTAGTTGGAGAAATCAGTGAGCAGGAGCATTTGATCCAGATTCATTACAGAAATGACCAGTCAGGAAGTCTAGGACACAAGGAGCAAGTCAGGTCCATTCAGGGGGAGCTCCTTCTACAAATCATTTTCTTACCTGCTCATTCCATAAACACTTGAGGTGCACCTAATAAATACTTTTTGAGCCAGTAAACACAAGAAGAAAATAATGAATGATCGAGCCAATGCTTCAGAAAATCCCCACATCCTTTAGCACCTGCAGCTTTCTGCTAGGTACTTTCTTAACCTTGGCTCTTGTTGGGCTCTTTCTCACCTACCCATGAATAAGGATTCTTAAATCACAGTTACCATGACTTCAAACTTCCATGGGCCACACCAGCCAAATGATCTGGTCTATTAATTTTGAAAAATATGAGTAAAGGCAGGCAGTAGAATTTTAAAAAATAAGATTAATGGTCTTATTCTAATTCTATCACTTACGGGCAAAATGGAAATATAAGCATTATGTTGCCAAATACCACAGAAATGGCAGATCTCTCTATTAAGATAAAGAGAAGTGCCCCTAACTTGAGCCCTCATGCCCGACACCATACCTTTCTGCTGTAATAAGACTTACACTATGCATGTAATCTTGGCATCAATACTCACTCAGGCATCTGTGACACAGCTGCCTTCAGCTGTCTAATGGGGCAGCACAGGCTCATGCTAAAGTCAAGTATGTGATACAGGGGCACCTGGGTGGCTCAGGTGGTTAAGCGTCTGCCTTCGGCTCAAGTCATGATCCCAGGGTCCTGGGATCAAGTCCCACATTGGGCTCCCTGCTCAGCAGGGAGTCTGCTTCTCCCTCTGACCCTCCCCCTTTAGTGTTCTCTCTCTCTCTCTCAAATAAATAAATAAAATCTTTTTAAAAAATAAACAAATAAAATCTTTAAAAAAAAGAAAGAAGAAAGAAAAGAATAGTATGTGATGCCAAGGGTTGAGAAGAGAAAATGCAGAGCACCACAGCTGAAAAAATGTCATTCAAACATAAGCCAATGCCAACACTTCGAATAGAAGTAGCATGGACCCAGGCGCCTGGGTGGCTTGGTTGATGATGCATCTGACTCTTGATTTCAGCTCAGATCATGATCTCAGTATGGTGAGATTGAGCCCCATGTTGGGCTCCATGCTCAGTGCAGAATCTGCTTGGAATTCTTTTCCCTCTCCCCTCTGGCCTTCCCTCTGCATGTGCATTCTCCAGATAAATAAATAAGTAAATAAATAAATAAATAAATAAATAAATAAATAAATAAATAAATAAAATCTTGGGGAAAAAAAGAAGTAGCATGGACCCAACTTAATTACAGAAATCCAAAAGGAACTCTTCGAGAATCCAGTGCCTGATACTGTCCCAGAAACCAAGGCTTAAGTAATAATAGTAAACTCTTATATACTGACACTTGTACATATTTTATCTTTTGTTTATTTTTTTAATTCCAATATAATTAGTGTACAGTGTTTTATTAGTTTCAGGTATACAATACAGTGATTCAACAATTCTATACATTACTGAGTGCTCATCATGAAAGTGTACTCTTTACCCCCTTTATCTGTTTCACCCATCCTCCCACTCACCTCCCCTCTGGTAACCACCAGTTGGTTCTCCATATTTAAGAGTCTGATTTTTTTTTTTTTGTCTGTCTCTTTTTTTAATGGTTTATTTGTTTTGTTTCTTAAATTCTACATATGAGTGAAATCATTTGGCCTTTGTCTTTCTCTGACTATTTCACTTAGCATTATACCCTCCAGATCCAACCATGTTGTTGCAAAAGGCAGGAATTCATTCTTTTTTTGTGGCTGAGTAATTCCATTGTGTATATAGACCACACCTTCTTTATCCATTCATCTATCAATGGCCACTTGGGTTGTTTCCATATTTTGGCTATTGTAAATAATGCCCCAATAAACATAGGAGTGCACATATCTTCAAATTCATGTTTTTGTATTCTTTGGGTAAATACCCAGCAGTGGAATTTTTGGATCATATGGTGATTCTATTTTTAATTTTTTGAGAAACTTCATACTGTTTTCTACAGCAGCTGTACTACTTACACATTTTTTTAAAGCTCCATAGGTGATTCTAATGAACAGTGAAGGTTGAGAACCACAGCATCACAAAAGCTTCTAATTGTTTGTCCTACCTCCTCCATGTTTCATCATGAAAATGACAGGTTCTTAAAACATTAAAAAAAAAAGTGTCACTAGATAAGGGTATTTGAGAGTGTCACAAGACCTGCCCAAGACTAAATCTTTAGAGACATGCTTATCAATCTGAAATAAATGGCAGAATTTGCAGAGTGAATTTACAGAGTAAAGACGGTGGTGAAATGTGGCCCGTGCCTTGGTGAGTAGAACAATATGATCTCTTTGTGGCCCTTTCCCTAAGTTTTTTCTCCCCTGTAGGGGAGAAAAAACATTTTTCCTTTATCTATCTTAAGTTCATTGGCTGGAGCCCTACAAATTAGACTGAAAAAAGAAACAGATTAAGAAGAGAAAAAGAAGCAGAAGTTTAATGACATGTGAACTGCACATATACATGGGAGTACTCAGCGATGAGTAACTCAACGGGGTGGTTAGAACTTGGGCTTATATAGCATCTGAACAAAAGAACAATACATTTTGTAGAGAAGTGACAAGACAAAGGAAAAGGGCTTTAGGCTTTAAGGAGGCAAACTGTGGGAAGGTAAATATATGGAGAAAATAATGGAAGATAAAAGTTGGTCTGGCAAGGTTTGTTGTGTACATTCCTCTGGCACCTGCCATCTCTGGATTTAGGATTTAGAAGAGTCTAAGACTGTCTCCAGTGATTCAGAATCATCTTACCCCTCCTGGCAGAGAGGGAGAGGGCAGAGAGGCTTTTGTGTGTGTGTGTCTATTTTTTTTTTTTAAAGCCTTCCACTCAAAATAATCCTTATGCCAGAGTGCATATTCTGGGATGGCATACTCTGAACTCCTAAACCCCTTTCAAAGCTGTTTGATGGGCTGGAAAGCCCTCTGTGAACTCCCCCACCAACTTACTCTTGCTATATCATCACCCAGTTGATTTCTTCTTTGGCACTTGTCACTGAGTAACTTGTAATTACTTAGTACATTAGAAGTGATATTTTGAAAATTATTTAATTAGCTTTTCCTGTTTGCTTTTGTACTAGCAGACCCAAGGTGTCCATCTGCCATGTGGGAGATTAGAATTTCTTATAGCATGGTATTCACTTCTAACATGCAAAGTAGGATTATGCAGAAAAATAAAAGGTTTACTAGCCAGGCATTTGTACTGAAAGGATTTTCCAAAGTCCTCTAATATCCACTTTATTAAGGGCCAGTTGGTCATGGAGCTCTTCTGTTGTGGTGAGAATCTATCCCTTTCCCCCATGATGGGAAAGCTGGTGAGGCTTGTTGCTTAATAGGAGGAGGATATAATGCAGAGAAGTTAAGAACAAAAACAACAAAAAAAGCCTGGGGAAACAGGAAATGGAGAGAAACAGAAAAGGAGAGAGTCAGCAGACCAGCTTTTAACCAGAGAAGGGTGGTTACTGTAGATAAATAAGGATGATAAAGGTAACACCAAGGGCAAATATGAGCTCTTGCTGTCACCTTCTCTTTGGGGCTCTGGAAAAGACCACCCAACATGGCACTGGGCTCCTGCAAATTAACTCTGCAGTGTCATTAGGCACAGAAGGCATTTTGGTTAATCTGTGCAGCCTTTTTGTGGATACATGCACCATTTTTGTCAGGTTTATTGAAATATTGAAAGTAGCTTTACAAAGCAAAACCGTAGTGTCTGTACCCACTGCAGGCAATCTTTTGCGGGATAATGAATTCTAGATACCCAAGCAGGAGTCAGGGGCTCTTTTCTTTCAAGTACCATCATTTCCCCAATTTCCAACCCTGTAATTGTGAATCTGTAAGTTTGCTTACTTATTAATCAGTTATTATTTATTGAGGACTGCAACGTAGCAGATGCTGGGATAGATGCAACTGACACAGAACTGTCTTCAAAGAGCTCACAATGAATAGGAAAAGGTGGTCATGTAAACAAAAATTATAATACTGTTGCAAGCTGAATCGTGTTCCCCAGAAAGATAGGTTGAAATCTTAACCACCAGTACCTCAGAATGAAAGGTTTTTGGAAATAAAGTCTTCGCGGATGTAATCAGGTGGAAGGGTAGCAGAATATGCCACCCCAAAATATGACTATAGGAATTCAAGACATGCCCCTTCAAAATATGCACTTTGGTATATTGATTATTTTGAACTGCAGGCACTTGAAAAATAGCAAATGCAAGGAGAGGCTTTCTCTGAATTCCCTTTATCTGCCTAAAGACAAATCCTCCCAAAGAAACTCAATTGTCATAAACCCCCTTCCTGGGAGTTGCATGAACCAGGGAAAATTGACTCTCATCACAGGAGAAGACATAAAAAGTGGACATCATACCCAGACAAACTTTGTCACAAACTCTCCTACCTTCCATCTATGCCTCTAAGGGCTCATTCAACTTTCCTAAAAATACCTTACTCTTCTTAAAAGGCCAACATCAGTCTTCTCTCCTTTTCCTATTCAGATGGTATTTAATTCTACATTCTAAGCCATCTCATGGAGTTACTAATTTTTCTCTAGATATCTCCCATGTATACATGGGGTCTATATGATAATAAACATCTGTTTGTCTTTCTCTTGTGAATCTGTCGTTTATTGAGGGATCTCAGCGAAGAACTCAGAACAGTGAGGGAAAATTATTTTCCCTTTTCTACACAAGTTAAGATGAGGTCCAACTGGAGTAAGGTGGGTCCTAATCCAATAGGACTGTGTCCTTTTACAAAGAAGACACACACACAGACCCCCACGCATGCTGGAGAGGACACCATGTGAAGAATTAAACAGAGATTGGAGTTTTACTGCCACGAGCCAAAGAAAACCAAGGGTTGCTGGCAACCACCAGAACCTAGGATACAGACATGGGACTCATTCTCCCTCAGAACCTCCAATGGGAACCAACTGTGCCAACACATTGATTTGGGACTTCCAGCCTCCAGCACTACACAAGACAAAGTTTCTGTGGTGTTAAACCATCCAGTTTGTGGTGATTCTTGACATGAGCCCCAGGAAAGTATCACAAGTCCCATGCAAGGAGTGCTTCAATAGGGCATTTCCAGAGTACTGGGGAGCACAGTGAACTCTCACACACAGAGTGGGATGTTCTGATTCTTTGGAGTGGCCCGAAAGTGGTTGGAGGCAGTGGCTGCATGAAGTTTCTAGCTCAGCCAGAACAATGCAGAAGACCTAGAGAAGACCCTTCTCCAACCTCAAAAACTGCTCACGGGCTCTGAGAAGAAACCAAGCGTGTGATGGACCAAGGTGGAATTCAGGCTTAAAGTGTCTGGCAAGTTTTCCAATTGTAGGGGTAAAGGAAACGAGGAATCCATGACAGAGCTTGAAGACAGGTGACGGAACGATGCTTCTCCAAGTATGTGTGAGATGCTTGGAGCCTTCAGTAAAGGAGCCCTAGGAAATGAGGCATCAGGGAACAATGTAAATTCATAATCTGTAGATGCAGTACAGTCAGCCACTGGTGCTCTGGAGAAAAAAGGGGATGAAATGTTGCTCAATCTGTTTCTCAATGAGATATTATCATCTTTATTATTATTATTTCTACCAAGTTGACACTTTATCTACCAAGCTGATATTTCAAGAAAGGCTTTCTTAGTTGAAATGGATTCCTATCTTTTTCTATCAGACTCCAAAAATAAATCCATACCCCAAAGACTATGTATTTGGAATTCTAAGGGGTTTTCTAGGTAAAATCTACTCTGCCATCTTTTTAAACAGATGAGTTCGGTTGCACAAATACATTCATGCCAAACCATTTCTAAAAGAAATGCACTTCAAGCTCCATAGATTATGTTTGAGTTTTTATTCCAGTATTAGGTGTCATTGTAAATCACAGAAAGAGTAGAGGTGAAAAAGCTTGAGCTATCATTTCATATAGCAGAAAATGTTATTTTTTTTAAAGTCCAATTTAATTGAAATTATTTGCCAAGGTAAATATATTTCCCTTGCAGGTAAATGTGGGAAAATGTTTCAAAATACAGGTAGGAGGAACCACATACATTTTTCTCAATCAGAGTATTGAGAAGAATCTTCCACAAGTCTTCAGGAAAAAAAGGCATATTAACCTTCTATTTGTCAGGGACTGATTATCCAGGTCTATCTTCTTTCTCCTACTATGACCGATCAAAGTCAAGGAGAAATAATGGGGGGACTAGGGGTTCCCCGGGTCCTTTTCAGTCCTTCTTTTTAGTATGTTTGCATTTTAAGCTTTACCTCTGTTACAGAGTATTTCCTTCAGAAGGAGTTATTTTATGTGTCAGAGTCTAAAACCTCAGCACCATTCTCTTTCCCTTATGGGTAAGGCCAGCTCTACAAATCCAGAAATAAAGCGAGATTAGAAAGAAAGAAGCAAAACAGAAAATTTACATGCAATTAAGGCCCCGAAGTCCAAATGGCTGGCTTCGATTAACACGTACCCTTTCCTAATGCTAATTCATTTGTTCATTTATCGGATTTCAAAACTGCACCCTATGCCCTCCAGCTTCAGCAAACAAAGACATAATTTAAAATACCAAGACACAAATGCACTATTTATTACTGTGTAAAAGAGCCATTATTACAGTGACTTATTTTTTTTTCTTCAGGAAACTAGCTCTTTTCAAGTTATTTACCATGTTGTCAATTATTACCATCATTAATAATGATAATGATAATCGCTGAGAACTCGCCATGTGTTGGGGGGATAAATAGAGCACAGAGCCAGGCCTGGTCCCAACCTAGTGAAACAACGGGGATTTTGTTTCACCTCAGATTTCACCAAGTGAAGAAGGCAGATACCGGGGAAGTCTTTACCCATCAACTTCCTTCATCTTTTTAGTTTCAAAACTCCCCTTTTGCATTTCCCTGTGCACACCGAGGGTGTGAATTCACAGTCGCCTTCTTATGCATGACCCGGCATGTGGGCACCCCAACCCTTACGATTCTTCAGGCTGGCACTGATTGTCAGATCCCCCCCAGCTGAGACGGACTGCATGTTAGGACCACTGGATAGCTATTAATGGAATCTGTTATCAAGTCACAAGACAAGGTGCCAGTCTGGCACCGTTCTGCAAACTGGAAGTGCATGGGGGAAAACACAGACGCCCTGTCTGTCGATGAATAGCTAAGCTGTGAAACCAATCGACTGGGCACCTACTAGAAATTAGCTTGTCAAGAGTGCTTGCACTGTAAGAGATGTCATCATGTGTTCATGTGTCTGTCTGTACGCATGTGCTTTCCTTTGTAAATGCATGGGTAATTATACAAGGAGAGTAAATAATAACCAAAATTCTTGGGCAGTATCTTGCTTGGATGAATGTGTTCTGATTACATTCGGAATATAAATCTAAGTAAAATATTAGGGCAAGAATAGAAGTTGTATAATAGCTCTTTTCTAAGGACTAATCTCTTTAGAATAATTTATTCTAACTTTTTTCATGTATGCCTAGAATGAAATATGTAATTTATCTTCATCAGGTTGTAGAATTATCTTAATACAAACTTAAAAGTACACCCCTTCCCATAAACGTCAATGCTTTTCGTTCCAAGATTTTGAAGCTTTATTTTAAACATGAGGAATATGACTGGAAGAAAAGGAGTAGACCTTATTTCCTTCTGCCCACTTCTTGGCTCTATAGAACCACTCCTTGTTCTGTAGCTGTCGATAGAATAGGGCTCAGAAAGAAAAGCAAGCAATGCTGGTGGAGGCATACACTGGTGGGATGTACCCTGGTTGGTGACATTTCTGTTCCATGGCCCCACTTCTTATTTGTCCCACTTTTTGGCCACCTACAGATTACTAACTAATCAGAGGATCAGAAGAGGATCTCCACAGGCGCGCACACACACACACAAAGTCCTAAAATGTAAGCTCTTCTGAAAGCCACAAGTAGAGATCATTTAACAGAAAGGAAAGTCAGTACTCATTCTTTCAGCCCTAATTTCTACCCAGTTCTCAGAACTTTTCATTGGCAGTGGAGAGAGACACAGAAACGCTACACACATACAAACACGACATATGGATACAGAACACATACATACATGCCGAAGACCAACTTCCACTCTTGCAAAAACGCATATTACTCTGAGATCCAAGTACAGCCCTGGCTTCTGTATGATTATCTCGGCGAGAGTTACCTGTGCACATCAAAGGGTGAAATTTGGACCAGGCTGTTGAAGTTTGTTCTCCTGTTATCACTCAGATGTGTAGCATAGTATTTTCAAAATATATCAATCGTGTTTTAAAGAAAGGATTATTCTTATATACACTTACAATTTAAAAGTGCTCTGTGTAAGGACTTAGTTGTCAGTAGCTGCCAATTTTTTCTTCATTTGGAGTTACAGACCTGTATCAGATTCTCTCCGACAGAGATGTTTCCTTCCATTTTTTGAAGAGGGAGAAGGTGGAAGGAATATTGAGCTTTTTATTTAAATGATCTGAGATCTGTGCCTTTAAACTTCCAATTACAGAGCACAGATTTGCTCCTGAACCTTCTGTAAACCTATCAGTTAAAAGCCTGTGTAGTTTTATGACGCGTCACCTCTAGCCTCTGATCAGCAAATTGCAGGCCAAGCTAAAACACTTAAGCAATGCTGCTGCTTCTCTCATTTTGGAGGACTAGGTCATTACAGTTTAGTAATTTAGATAAATCTTTGCGGTCTATATTCACACCCTCTGTAGAGATCTGACGCTCAGAGAAGGCACCCGGGGCCAAATTACACATTACGTTTTCCTTATAAAAAATACCAAAGAAATTTGCATTGATGGAATTTATGAGGGGTTTATTGCATTCACTGTCTCAAATTAGCTTGTTCATTTGTTCATTTATGGGTTATATCCTCCTCCAAAATGTAAGCTCCATGAGATCACAGACCTCTTCTGTCTGGGGCACTGCTGTATCTCCAGATCATTGCTCAGAGCTCAACAAATATTTGCTGAATGGATAGATTCATCATTCATCCATTCCTCAAATATTACAGATGAGAAAAAGTAAGTCCCCCACCTTTGAGAGGGTCACAGTCTTTTAGAGGAGACACAAACACTAAACCACTGCAAGGCAAGTGCATGAGCCTAGGGGAGGGCAGCAAACACTAGATATTAACTTTAAAAATATAAGCTACATATTACTTTTATGCTCCATATATATGCTATGATATGAATACAGACATATTCACTATATTAGCCCCACTGATAAGTTACCCATTCAACAAATATTCGTTGAGCACTTGGGCAATGCTGCCATCTTTACAGTTTAGAACCACACCAGAGCATGGAGCTGGCAGTCCCAGCGTAAGCTTGGAGTCAAAAGCAAGCCAGGATGAAGTCGGGGCTTGTGAGTGGCTTAAGGCATCTGTAGAGTCAATCTAATCATTGATTGAGGTAGGTAACTACAATTGGAATATTTGAAGTCAAGAGGGCGGAGCTCAATAAGTTCTATAAGTTCTCAGGTTTTGCATCAAATGGAAAGGCCCTGATGTCTGAAGCTCTTCGGGGATGCCCATGAAGGAAGGCTGCTCAGGAGATAATTCATCACTCTTCTTATTTTGCAGTTTAGGGCTTCTGCTTTTCAGGAAAAAATCAGGACTTGGCCCAGACCACTGACATCAGAATGTCTTCGAGCCATCCCTGGCTTAAGGACCTCTGGGACCAAGGACGAAGACTGGAGGCCGTTTAGATAATGAGCCACCTGGAACCAGGACAAGTAATCTCTATTTATTTATTATGTGCAAATTTATTTTATCACACAAATTAAATGACATCTGTGACTTTATTTGGATTCCAAATGATGACTCAATGTATGGTTGAAACAGTTGTTTTGCTGTTTAGTAGCCAATAACAATAATAATAATAATAATAGTACCTAAAATTTATTGAGTGGTGATTATGTGCCAGGGCTCTAGACATTTTCCATTGACTAACCTATTCAATATTCATACCCACCCCATAAGGTGGCTACTATTACTATCCTATCTTAAAGATCAGGAAACAGGCCCAGAGATGTTGAATAATTTGCCCCAAACCACACCACTCATAGATGGTAAGATGAGACAAAGCTCCAGAATGAACAAAGCCCTAACCACTGATAATTGCAACCACTTATTAAATGCCAGCTATGTTCCAGAAGCTTTACATTTATTTTTTCCCCTATAAATCTGTTTCATACAGCAACACTACAAGGCAGACATTATCTTCCTATTTTGCAAACAAAGACACTTATGGATGGCCCAAATAAGTTCTGAAATCAGGATATGACCCCTGTCTGTCTATCTGTTTGTCTGTTTCAAAGGCCTCTGCTCCATCCATTGTCCAGAGCTTCCTCTGTGACCTTGCATAGTATCTTACCTGATTCTTGTTTCTTCTATTCTTGCTCTATTTAGTTTTCTCTGGTCAAAACCAGTAACAACAAGTTCTAATTGAGTGTTCATTAGGAGGTTCTGTGTTCCTTTCTGAGAGCTACAATCTTTCCCATTAATACGCCACTATGTATCTTTCCAGTAATGTTCATTTACATGCCCTCATTTGGTTGTCACAACAACCCTGAGCTATAAAAGGTGGGCATTATTGTCTCTCATTTCTGAAATGAATAAACCTTACAAGAGAGAGTGAATAACATGCCCAAGGGGTTTGCACCTGGTCCTGTTCTACTTTCACTCACTTGCCTTTGTTTCTATTTTGTGTAAACATCCTGAAGCAAAGTTTGATAGGTGGGAGAATCAGACCAACAAAAAGAAGTCTGGCTATCATTTCACAGAGACCATATGGATTTTTACAAGAGCCTCCCTACCCATAATAAAAATATCTGAAAAGCAATCAGAAGGTTCCAGTTAAACACAGAGGGCTGGACACATGCATTTACCATTACTTCTTGAAATTATATAAAAATGATAGAAAATGCATTAAAAGAAAATAAACTCACGATAACAAAGATATTGAGAGAGAAGAAGATCAATCTAGGAGGCCCAACATCTGAATAGTAGGAGCCCTGAGAAGAGAGAAAAGAGGGAGATTACCAGAAAAATAATTCAAAATTTTTATCCAAAACTGAAAGATATAAATTTTGAGATTGATAGACAATGGAACACCCAGCTGAATAGATGAAAAAAGACCCATATAAAGAGCCATTGTTATGAAATTTCAGAACAGTAGGAATAAAGAGAAGATCCAAAAAGCATCCAAAGAGAAAAAAAAACAGGTGACATAAAAGTATTGAGAAGCAGAATGGCATAGAACTTCTCAATGTTAAGATTGAAAATGAGAATGGAATAATGCTTTAAAAAGTCTAACTGAAAAAGAAAAAAATTCTGGGGGAAATTATTTCCAACCTGGAATTTTAAACCCATCCAAACTACCAATCAAGTATGCAGTTAGAACAATGATGCTGTCAGATATGCATCTCAAGTATTTACTGTCAAGGTGTCCTTCCTCAAGAAACTACTAGAAAATGTGCCTTACCAAAATAAGGAACTAAACCAAGAAAGAAGACATAGCGTGGGAATGAGGAAATAGAGACCCAACACATTCATGAGGTGGAGGGAATCCCCAGGGTGATGATAATAAGATTGTTCAAGAAGACAGTAGTATATCAGGACCATGGAGCAACCAGCCCAGATCAGAACAACAGGAAACAGGGAGTTCCAGGAGCAAGTCTCTAAAACCAGAGATAAAATTGATAACCAAATATATGTTTGGCTGTATTGAGATGCAATTTACACTTAAAAGCTTACAAATAAGTTAGGAATATACAAAACTAAGCAAAGAAAAAAATCATTCAGTGAAAATTAAAAATTAAAAAGAAGATATGTAACTATAATATACTACATAACACAGCTTCGAATCATATTAACACGGCCCCAACTACATAAATACGGAGTATAGAGTGAGTAAAATCATGACACAATTATGCTGGAAGAATGGGTGAAGGAAAGCGGTAGTGGTGTAGGCATAAGTGTACAAGAGAGATAAATTTCTCATTCTCCATAGTAAAATAAACAGACAGTAGTTTTTTTAGGATTTATTTCTTTATTTCAGAGAGAGTGTGTGCGAGAAGGGAGAGGGTTAGGAGGAGGGGGGAGAGAGAACCCCAATCAGACTCCGCACCAAGAACAGAGCCCAGTGTGGGTGTAGGGGGGCGACCCCATGACCCCAAGATCATGACCCAAGACAAAACCAAGAGTCGGAAGCTCAACTAACTGCCCTTAAATAGATAGTATTTAAAACAAGAAAATAATTAGCAGCACAATGTTGTTGTTTTGTCTGAGTATGAAGGTAAATGCTGGGGGAAATAGATAAAATAGTTGAAAACAGTTGTCTCTAAGACGTGGAAATCAGGATGAGAAGGAAGATGGCACAGCGAATTATAGGTCTTCTTAGAAACTATGACAGAAATGTTGTTGCCTACCATTCTCCCCTTTTTCCTTGGTAATAGGATCCCAATTTTATTCAGGAGAGCAGTATACCCAGGTAAAATGCCATGTTTCTCAATCACTCTTGCAGCTAGATTAGCAATGTGACTTCATTCTGGCCAATGAAATGTAAGCAGAAGTTATTGAGTATAACATTCCTTTTATCCTTCCCTTATTATTATCATTATTATTATTATTATTTTCTGCTGCCTGGAATGCAGATGTGAAAGCCTGAAGCTTACAGTGCCTGAGGACAGAGAAGCAGAAGGCTAGAAGGAGATTATGTTTCTGAAGTTATCAAACAAGCTGTGGACTATCTAGCACTAAACAGCTTTTACTATAAGAGAATAAACAAGAATAAACCTTATATATTTAAGAGATTGTCATTTGGGTTTCTGCTCAATGCAGCTGAAACCAATTCTAACTAACACATATACTTTAAGCATCTAGCTTGTATATTAAACCATGTATGTGTACCTTGGATAAAAATTAGAATTGAAAGAGGGGAAGGTCAGCAAATGCATAAAGAGAAGAATTGCCAAATACCCATTTTGGAAAACGTCTTTAGGACCCTGATGTCCACCCGATGAATAACGCCCCTTCCCTCATAGGCTTCATTGCCAAAGATGCATCTGGAAAGAAAAATACCCTGGGTAGACCTTACAGCAGAAGAGACATTACAAGGAAAAAAAAAATATTAGTGATTTGAAGATATAGTAATAGGAACTATCCAAATAAAAATGCACAGAGAAAAAGAAAATTTTAAAAATAAAAAGAACTTCAGTAAGCTGTGGGATATCTTTGAGAAGCCTAATATTATAAAATTGGAGTTCCTGAAGGACAGAAATGGAAAAAGAGGAAGTGGACAAAAAAATATTTGAAGTTGAAATGGCTGACATTTGTCCATATCTGGTAAAACCTATAAATCCACAGATTTCAAGAACAAATTTCAAGAACAAAGCACATCAAATAAAATTGATCAAAGCCAGGATAAAGAGAAAATCTTAAAATCACCCAGAGGGAGAAAAAAAAGGTACGTTAGTGAGGAGCAATAAGGATCACAGCTGATTTCTTATCAGAAACAATAGAAGTGAGAAGACATTAGGAAAACATATTTAAAGGGATAAAAAACAACTGCAACCTAGAATTCTGAACTCAAAAAAAAAATCATTGCATAATGAAGGCAAAATAAAGACTTTTGTTTACATACAAACACTTCAATAATTCATCAACAGCAGACCTAAATGGTAAAGGTAGTTCTTCAGGCAGAAGAAAAATGATAACAGTTGGAAATATGTATCTACACAAAGGAGCAAGGAGTGCTGGAAACAGTAACTAATGCGTAAATATAGAAAACATACTATCTCCTAAAAATAAAGCAAGTGTGTACATTCTCATGACTTCTATTCAACCTTGTCCTCGAAGTTCTAACTGACGCAATAAAGCATAAATCAACAAACAAACAGACAAATAAGCATCTGGATTTAAAAGGAAAAAGTAAAACTGATTTAATTTTCAGATAATATGATTGTCCATGTAGAAAATCTGATGAAATCTGCAACAAAGTCAATAAACTAAAGAGTGATTTTTTAGTAAATTCACAGAATGCAATATGCAAAAAATCAGTGGTGTTTCTATGTACTATATACAAAAATTTAAATTAAAAACAATACCATTCATAGCAGCACCAAGAAAATAACATACTAAAGAGTAAATCTGACAAAATGGTGCCAGACACATATACTGAAAGCTACAAAATGTTGTTGAGAAAACTTAAAGAACTAAATAAACTAAACAAGACTTAATATTGGTAAATGTCAGCCCCCTCCCAAGTTAATCTATAGCTTCAATGAAATCTCAATCAAAATTCCAGCAATGCTTTTTGTAGAAATTGACAAGGCGATTCTAAAATTTACGTGGAAATGCAAAGGACTTAGAATAGGCAAAACAACTTTGGAAAAGAAGAACAAAGTTGTAAAACTGACACTAACCAATTTCAAGTTTTATTATTATAAAACTATAATAGCACAGTGTTGTACTGGCATAAAGATAAACATATAAATAAATAGAAAAGACTAGAGAATCCAGGAATACATCCACATATACCTGAACAGAGGACTTTTTCACACTGGCGCAAAGGCAGTTCAGAGAAAAACTATAGTCTTTTCCACAAATGGTGCTGGAACAATTGAATATCCATTTAAAAAGAATAGGACTTTGATCCATACCTTACACTGAACTCAAAAATTGACTCAAAATATATTATAGACCTACACATAAAACCAAAAACTATAAACCATGTAGAGGAAAACATGAGAAAATCTTTGTGATTGGTTCCCAGAGTCATCATTTTGGAGTTCCTCCTCGTAGTGTAAAAACGCCTTTGCAAGCATGGAAGGTGACATCTGGCTTTCATTACATTGCCCCGAAACGGGAGAGTGCAATGTGAGGAACCCATGCAGTTCTGATAAGTCTGCTTCTGACTCAGAAACTTCATGCTTGCCGTCTAGACTACATAAATACAACTTTGAAATCACACTCTACACCCCATCTCAGGTAACTTCATCACTTCCATGGTCCTAACCACCATTTACCTTCTTACGACTCTCAAATTTATATTTTCAGCCTCAACTTCTTGTTTCTCAGACTGGCGTTTTCCACCAGCCCTGCATATATCCACTTAGACGTCTCGCTGACATCTCAAACTCAAGGTGCCCCTAACGGTACTGGGTATCCTCTCCCCCACAGCTGCTGCTTTTCCCAGGAGCCATCATCTCTGCCTAGTCACCCGTGCCAGAAACTGGGCAGTCACCAAACACATGTGACAGCACAGGAGTGGCAAGAGTCACATGTAATTTCAGTGTTTGCAGCCAGGATGGCTGAAAGAGCGGGTTTTATCAACAGGAAAAAGTGCAGAGAAGGAGCATTACGTTCAGAGGGGAGCTGCTGAGACCACGGGCATGTCGCTTTCAAGGTGCAGGCAGGACATCCAGGTGGAGAGTTCCTGCGGTCAGTCGGAAATGCCACTGTACATGACAGATTGCTGATCTTGGTTGCAGAAACGAAAGCTCAAGAGCTTTTCTGAAAAGTTTAAGCTGTGGTTTGACAGCAATCATACTGTTTCTAAGAGTGAAAACATTCAGAAGCATTCGGCTATGGAGGACAGACCATGGGGAGAAAGAGAAATGGAATACGCTCGAGGACACGGGAAGCAGCACTCGGAGCGTGCTCTCCAGCCAGTTCAAGGACAGGCAGTCAATATTTTTGTGGTAGGCCCTTTACGGGAGAGCTCTCGAATATATGACTCCTTTCTCCTTCTCTACCCGACAAAAATCTTTTCCCTCTATTTTCCGCTCCCTCTCTTACCCTATTTTTTTCCAGTCTAGGAATGCCTGCACGGGAGCGTGCAGTGTGAAGGACAAGGGCCTGGTTGTAGGTTTCTCACTCCACTGTGTTTGGAAGGCGGACAGTAAGGACTAGGTTAGCAGGAAAAGTCTTAAGGCTCTGGCTGCCCTTTTTGATTTGTGCATTAATGCTGGAGTTGACAGCTTGCCTGAGAGAGGCTGAAGGGATGTGTGTTCTGCATGTCTGGAATTTATTCCTTTGGCTCTGTAAGATGTGACACTGCATAATGGGCATGAAGAAGTAATTTTGATCCTGTGACTATCTTGGCAAAGGTTCCAGAAAGACATATGGACATAATCTTCTGGACATTTGTAGAAGAGCCCTCCCCGAGGGATTGTCTTTGCAGGCTTGCATTCACTTCCAGTCCTACGGGTTTCACCTTAGCTGTATTCTGTTTTTACTTAAGAGACAAAAAGCTAAATTGTATTCAATCGAAAGAACTAAAAATATTAACGTAGGAGCAAGTCATCATTATGACACATATCAATTTCTCACCTCTGAGGCAGTGCACAGAAGCAGGGCTCTGGATATTAACCCAGCCATGACTGGGGGGAAAAAAATGTCTGGGTAGATCTTGGTAGACACTGTGAAAAATACGAGTTTTTATCATGCTGAGATCTAGCATCTTCACCTACAAATTTGCAAAAGGTGACATAAACAGAAAAGTCTGCCTAAGAATGACAACTTGCTTTTTTTTTAATTTTTATTTTTTTATTATTTTTTTATAATAATTTTTTACTATGTTATGTTAGTCACCATATAGAATGACAACTTGCTTAAATATTATTCTGCCCCAAACTGCTCTGTACCCAGGGCCCTACATTCTGGGATATTTGAGAAATTACGTATTTCTCATTGGAACAGATTTCAATCTATATACATTTTGATTTTAAAATAGTTGAGATAGCCCAGTAAACCCAGCTAAGTGTCCCCTAAGTTTCTGTGCATGTGTTTGTGAAGTAACTACTCGTTCAACTTAAAGTTCATCTACAGCCTTCATTTAATATTGATCATTGTTTCTTTCCCTGAAGAGTCTAATACGGTGATAGAAAAAACTCAGAAAAACCAAAGCCCAGACCCCAGTCCTTGGAAGATGACTGCCCTGTCCCTAAAGATACTCTTTAAAACTGGCTCCCAGAAGACTGTCAGTGAGGAGGGCTGCCAGGAGCCAATCTTTACTCATTTACTAGTGTTTTGGAGTTGTACTACTGGGAAAAGGAGAAAGGGACTGAAATTGTGGAGGCAGCCATTCCCTGGAGTATGAGGTCTTCTTTGCTTAGACCTAGATGATTTTCCCCTAAGGGAGCACTCAGAACCACCCTGCTAAAAAATTGCCTTGGCTGATGGCCAGCCTTAAGGGAAAGGTTTTTTGTTTTTTGTTTTATCTCAGTGGTCAATATACTTTGAAGGTCTAAACAAATGGCTATTATACAAATCTCAACTGAGACAAGTGAGTGATCAGGAGCTTTTCTGTATTTCTACTTATTATGGTTATAGATGCAGTCAGTCTGATAGAGTCTGATTATCAACTCAGAGAATTATAGATCTCGGCAATGCTCAAGAGGTCACATGATCCAGGCTCAAGGCTAGTGGATAGTAAGTTGCAGGGACACAGGTCCAGACACCATCTGGACCTTAGGTGGGATTTTGGTATGTACAAAATTCCCCTGCACATGTCTCAGATAGAATGGAGGAATGTGTGTTCAGCACATCAATGGCTTTCTTCGCATGGCTGGAAACAAGACTTCTGATAGGTCCTCGGTTTTACCCAATTAGGACAAACTTCTCTTAGTTCTGTTACACACAAACAAATAAACCAGGTATAAGTTCCGATTGAACTTATTTGGGTCAGATATTCCCTTTCCCCAGGACGAATAAACCGTAGCTGAGTGTGTGTGTGTGTGTGTGTGTGTGTGTGTTTGTGTGTGTGTGTGTGTGTTTGTGTTTGTGTGTGCATGTGTGTGTGTGGGGGGGGGGGGAGAACAGGCCCAGCCTCATGCGCATGCAACCTGTGCAGTGACACAGGGGTCTGTGCTTAGAAGGATCCCAAACTTGGCTTAATGCTCTGCTGTTTCCATCTAGAAATTCCTAATAATTTTTTGAATAATGGAGTCTACATATTAATTTTGCACTGGATGCCACAAATTATGTAGCCAGCCCTGGCATGGAGATCTAGGTCAGCTTGGCAATTTCTAACGTAGTTGTGTGAATGGTGTGGGTGGGAGAGGGGAAATAATTCCTAGAATCAGTGGGTAGATGGTGGCCAGTACAGCTAGCATAGTTCTGAGAACTGAAAGAACATGAAACATGAAAAATATGGTCCCCTTATACTCGAAAATCTCAGTTTAGTAGGACAGGTATGGAAACAACCTAGGTGTCCATGAATGGATAAGGAAAATGTGGTTCACGTATATATGTGTGTACGCACACACACACACACACACACACTCACACACTCACACAGACACACTGAAATATTATTCAACCATAAAAAGAAAAGAATGAATAAAATCTCACCATTTGTAACAACATGGATGAAACTGGAGGACATTATGCTAGTGTGATAAGCCAGACAGAGAAAAACAAATGCTGCATGGTTATCATTTATACGTGGAACCTAAAAAAAAAAAAGTTGAACTCATACCACTGAGAATAGAAAAGTGACTGGCAGGGGCAAGGTTTGGGATGGGGAATTGGGAGAGGTTGGTAAAAGGGTACAAACTTTCAGTTATAAGATGAATAAGATCCGGAGTGCCTGGGTGGCTCAGTCAGTTGGGCATCCACCTTTGGCTCAGGTCATGACCCCAGGGTCCTGGGATCGAGCCCCTTGCTGGGCTCTCTGCTCAGCAGGGGGCCTGCTTCTCCCTCTGCCTGTCCCTCCCCCTGCTTTTGCTCTCTCTCTCTCTCTCCATCCCTCTCTCTCTGTCAAATAAATAAAATCGTTTTTTAAAAAAGATGAGTAAGATCTGAGGATCTAATACATAACAATGTATTGTATACTGAGGTTTGCTAAGAGTATAGAACTTACATGTTCTCACGCAAAAGAAGGGAAATATGTGAGGTGATGAGACGTGTTAATTACCTCAATTGTGGAAATCCCTTCACAGTTATGTGTATATCAAATCTTCATGTTTCGCACTTTAAATATCTCATAATTTGTTGTTAATTATACCTCAGCAAAGTTGAAAATAACTTTAAGAAAAAAATACAAGCTGAATGTCCACCTTTGCTTTCAATGTCACAAAGACTAGTTTTTATCAAACTCTAAGTTAGTGTATATGATTACAGATGGAATTAAGAGTCTCTTGTACAACAAGAGTGGCACCATTCTAACAGCAGTGACCTACCACTAGGCACTGTTAAAAATATTCTTCCTGGGGCACCTGGGTGGCACAGCGGTTAAAGCGTCTGCCTTCGGCTCAGGGCGTGATCCCGGCGTTATGGGATCGAGCCCCACATCGGTCTCCTCTGCTGGGAGCCTGCTTCTTCCTCTCCCATTCCCCCTGCTTGTGTTCTCTCTCTCGCTGGCTGTCTCTATCTCTGTCAAATAAATAAATAAAATCTTTAAAAAAAATATTCTTCCTACCAGGATCCATAAAGAATAGGACAAAGTGAGCCTTGGAATGATGCCTGCAGGCTTGTAAGGACTCAATGAATACATGGACAATAAATGGGAGAAGGAAGTTGAATAAAGAAAAAAAGAAAGGAGGGGAAGGAGAGAGGTAAGTTGGTCATGCTTGGTTTTTCCAGGTAGTCAGGTTGTCCAGGAAGACAGTAGATGGAAACCATAAAAATAAAGGGGCAAGCCATCTAGAGCAATAAATTTTATGCAATGTTAATTGGGTTTACTCTCAGCACTCTTTCTTTCATTATTATGTTTAACACCAAACACTAAAAAATTAATCAGGAAATTCCATCTGGCCAACAATTTTAATTTATGAAATTCCTTTTGCTTCAGAAGATTAAAAGCAATCCTCTGTGTAAGTCGAACATTCTAAGAGAGCCCCAAACAGCCCTGAACAAACACTCCAGAGTATCATTTCCTTTTATATTGTAACATCTTTGAATCACTTGCAAACTATAAATAAACTTGCATTTTACAGAAATGGCTCTACAAAAAAGCAGCACCATGCTGAAATTCAATATACAAGGCTATTTTTAAAAGTGTTTTGATTTTTAAAAATTAATTGTAGGCCCTGGATAACACAGGAGTTAGAACTTGGCATACTACAAGTTTCGTGTTGCTTAACAACTCTTTAATAAAAACAATTCTTCTACATCTGTGCTTTATTTTGAGTGGAAGTCAATGTTAATTGAAGACTTTGCTGAGTACGGCTGCCCTGTTCTGTAGCGGGGAAAATGGAATCATTCATATTCTGAATTCAGTAATTAATGTTGTTTACCTTTTTTTTTTTTTTTTGAGGATAACCGAGATCTTTAATCATTTTTCATAGACAGAATTGGGTTTTGCACTTTTCGCACACACTGGCAATTTACAAGAATGTATGTAGGATAGTGGGAATGAAAACTCCACATGTTTTCTTTCAATCGAATCCTTTTGCCTTTCCATTGGCACATAATTTAAACAACATTTTTGGTGTTCTGATGCTCCTGTTTTTAGAGCTATTTGGTTTCTCCAGGTGTAATAGAAGAAGTTATCTGACACCAAAATAAATCTTTGAAGCAAAAGCTGTCCTCTTAAAACATGAGAGGAAAGCAAGGGAAATTTGGGGGCAACTTTTATCCTGATAGAAAGGCATGTTCAAGTGTAAATCTATGAAAAAATAACATTATGAAATAATGAAAACTTGAGGCCTGGATATGTTTGTCCTACCAAACTTGTTTATTTATTTTATATCAGAGGATAATAGAGAAGAAAGAATTCTCCATGTGATGAGATGCATATGAAACCACATGCCTCAAAGCCTTATATCAAAAGGCACAGATTGTATGGTATAGAAGTCGTAGCATCTGGAAATTTTAGGCCTTCTGAGCTAAATGGTAACTTCTCTTTCAAGAGTATGTGGCTTAAAAGTATAGGAAGAGAAGTGATTATTTCTGCCTCTATCTTAATTAACAAAGATTAAATGCCTAGGTCTTATCTGTTTTTTGCTCTAGAAAAACAATCTTTGGGTGGTTTTCTCCTAAAAATAATTTTGGAGAGGAGCAGACAATAGCCATAGTACCCTGGGGCGCCTGGGTGGCTCAGTCGATAAGTGTCTGCCTTTGGCTCATGGCGTGATCCTGGCATGCTGAGATCGAGCCCCGCATCAGGCTTCTCTGCTGGGAGCCTGCTTCTTCCTCTCCCACTCCCCCTGCTTGTGTTCCCTCTCTCGCTGGCTGTCTCTCTCTCTGTGTCAAATAAATAAATAAAACCTTTTTAAAAAATGGCCATAATATCCAAAGACAGAACAGGACCTTGGATACATGACTCTTGTAATAGAAACTAATTGATTTTCCATAATTCAACCTGTCCTGCCACATTATATTTCAGACAGAATGAAAATTATCACTTCCACACTTACTGTTTTTTGACAGTTGAAAATAAATAAGAGCATTTTTGAAAGAAGAGAGAGTAAACACAACATTTGAATCAATGATGCCATAGAAATCCAACAAAAGACATACATATACTCAATTTTATTTTTCAACTCCGTGGACGACAACTATTAACTTACACAGCAAGAACACACTTCAGGGGATTCATTGCACAAAAGAACCAATGCGAAGGGATATTATCACTTTGAAATAAGTGACACCTTAGATCTCTGTTGGCTAAAGAGAACACAAGGAGCATAAGGATAAATCTAGCTGAAGTTTCTAGAAAAAAAAAACAATAAACAATGTAGGCCAACAGAAAAAAAAATTGGTTTTCCTTGGGGAAGTGAGCTACTATTCTAGAAAACAGAATTGCTATAAGGGAGGTTGTTACATAGCAGCTAATGTCCTCTTGTCATAGATCCCAAGAGAAAGGCCCAGGGCACCTAAAATGGTTGCTGGTCTAGAGAACTAAGCAAGACAAATTATTTTCTTTCCTAAACTCAAGATTCTTCATTTTGACATCTGCTAAGGACACTAAACTCTGAGAGACTGTAAAATGTCAAACTGACCCTCATAAAATGTGAGAACATTT
Organism: Ursus americanus; assembly: GCF_024610735.1. NCBI lineage: Eukaryota > Metazoa > Chordata > Mammalia > Carnivora > Ursidae > Ursus > Ursus americanus. The sequence continues at coordinate 40,241,348 of NC_142139.1, read as the reverse complement.
CATCAGATTATGTGAGTTTCAGTGTGGCAAGTAGAAGGTAATGCATTTATTGAATAAATCTCTATAAATTTTTAAAATCATGGGCTCTGAATCACTGCAAAACTGTTTCCCAGAGATATTGTACCAATGTACTATGGCAGCCAAAATAAAGATAACAGCTTAGAGAATCAACACAGAATATGAGGCTTGCTATTTGCTAGAGTGGCACTTTATATAACCTTACTTTCTTTTGCCTTTTGAAAGACGTGGTATTCAGCCCCATTCTTAGCATCATTTCTTTTCACTCTTACTACATGTGAGGGGGGGGATGCCTCTTAGTAGCAAAGCTAGCCTAAGTGTGGAATCAACATCAACTTGCAATCACTGTTGGGACAAGTTATCAAATCTTATTGGTGAATTAGAATCTAGATTCAGACTCCAAGGAGACAGGAACAATGTCTATGCAGGCCTTTCCCTCTTTAATTAGTATTCATGAATCACTGGGATTTTTTTTTTCTCTCTCTTTGCATTTATCTCAGTAGTTGTATCATTTGATTGCTAATGTGTTTGAATTGAGCTGCCTGATTTTCATTCAATCTGGCACCTCTTCACGGAGCACTAAATCTCCTCTCGATGGCCATACATTAAACTGTGGTGAGCCCCGAAGGCTCTGCCACCAACAAGATTTCAGCCTTTATTGCTTTGTACAGCCCATCCATTCTGGGTTTAAGGGCAGACTAGATATAGAGATCCCAGTTGAGATACACGCAGGTAATGACACTCATTACGTGACAGCAGGTGTAAGATAAGACTTTCTGCTCTCTTCTGTACCACCCTGGTGGAGTCTGATACATCTTCCCTTCAAGTAGCAAGTAGGGTCTCATTCAGCCGAGGGAAAAGTGTCACCAAAGCTCATGTGTCTTGGTGGAAAAGTTTTTTAACGTCATACTTTTACTCCTTAAAATCTTTAGGCTTAAAATCAAGAGAACCAGCTGACATACAAAAAAAGAATCATCTGTTTTGAAACTTAAAAGTTGTTGGTCATTATAGGGGCATGATCTGGAAATAAGATATACTTAGAAGCGTGTGTGTGTGTGTGTGTGTGTGTGTGTGTGTGTGTGTGTGTGTACGTACAAGCTCTGGAACTTTGAAGGGTAAATACCCAATTCCAAAACAGAAAAGAGAGAGCTTCTCAGTGCATGGCAGGAATCTGACCACATGCTAAACATAGCTTACAGGGACGCCGAGCTTAACATGTTCTACTACCCACTACTTGTGACTCAGGAGTATCTTCTTTCAAGTAAAGGGTGAGTCATGGGGATATGTGGAAGTGGGAGCTTCTTACACACAATTCCTCTCTGCTTCTAGGATTAGTCAGATTTCTAGAAAAGAAAAAGCCTGGGGAACCAGCAAACCATCCCTTGAGATCAGAAAGAAGGCAAGACGTGGAGAGATGACAGTTTATGGGTCAGGCAAGCCCCATAACAGCCCTGTGAGAGCCTCATCTTCCCCAGATGGCACTTTCTCTCAACACTTGGACAGGGTGTTCTATTTCCCTGCCTTGCAAAGAAAGAAAAAGTTATAGGTTTCTCTGCCTCAAAGCAATCTTCTAGAGAAAGCAATTGTTCCCTCCACATTAGTATTTTATCAGAATCAAGACTTAATGGGAAAATAAAAGGAAATGAGTCCTGTTCGCCCAATTGTCCAGTGGGCACGTATTCCCAGTCTTTCTTCTTCTGCTGATGACACTTCACTGGATCCTAAAATGTGGTTTTTCTGAGAAGGAACTTTATGTTTTTGGAATGCTTTTTCAAAAACAGAACTTCCTCTAGTGTCAGCGTTCTTCTGACATGAAAATGATGCTGTCAATTTTTGTCATATATGTATCGTTCTAAGTGGACTTTTTTTTAGAGAATTTATACTGACCTAGCTACCTTTCCTCCCTATCATATAGCACAAAATTTAAGACAGCAGGCTAGGTATTACAGCCATAGAACAGATAGAAACTAATCGTCCCACAGAGGAACTAAACTCACAACTGTGTTAAGAAATACCACATCCAGGGGCGCCTGGGTGGCTCAGTCTGTTAAGCGTCTGACTCTTGACTTTGGCTTAGGTCATGATCTTGGGGGGTCATGCAATTGAGCCCTGTGTCTGGCCCCGCGCTCAGCAGGAAGTCTGCTTGGCGTTCTCATCCTCTCCCTCTGCCCTTTCCTCTGTCTCTCAAATAAATAAATACATCATTTAAAAAAAGGAAATACCACATCCAGCTCTATTAGACATCAAGGGACATTTTGTTTTTCAGTCTACTAAATGTCTTTAAAGCACTGTCTTTGTTTCCACAGGAAAAAGTAGTTAATCAAAGAATAGGTTGGTTAACACAATTTTAAGATTCGAAATTATATACAAAGAGATTTTGAGATATATTGCTGTGATGTATTATTAAAGGGAAGAGTGGAAACTATCTCCTTTTAATTTTACTAGGAATTTCAATGTTTCCATTAAAATTGTTTACTTCATTATAAAAAGAATGATACAAGAGGTTCTAAAAAATTAGAACCTCTTGTATCATTCTTTCACATTGCACCCGTGTTACTGATGAAGTTATAAATCCTAGAATACCATGCTTCCACATCATTTCCCCCTTCCCAAGCTAATGAAAGAATGAGAAAGGGAATGATCACAATTAAACACAACTTAGATGTGGGGGTGATGATTTGTGTTCAGAAATCAATGTGTTTATACAGATACCTGGGGATTTGGAGTCAAACCAAGGCGTAGGCTAGTCTGTCTAATCCAACTCTGACATTCAAAGACTCTCTGAAGAATACTAAACAAAACCAAGCATGTTATTTTAGACATACTTGCTAACTATTGCCATTTATAAGTAACAACTCGAAATTCTATTCTGGCTTACATATCTTTTTAAAAAAACTTGTTCTAAATTTATTTGTACTGTGCCAATTATGTGAATAAAACAAGAGCTTAGAAACTCTCCCTAAGAGAATGTTTTTGCTGGAAACCCCATCCTGCTACCTTCTGAGCTTCTTGAAAATGAAAATCTCTGAGTCTTCCAGGTGACAGCCACCTTTTTGGTGGGACCAAAATAGCTCTCTCAGCTAGAGCGCTGTCAGTAAGAGTTCTGACAGATATCAGATCTGGCATGCAGGAAGAAGGTGAGAAATGGTCCCATGGTAGGAGGGTGGGTGTAAGCACCTGACTAGCTAAGGGCACAAGGCAGGAGGGGTGCTTGGAAAACAGTGCCCTCCTAGACTCTAGACCATCCACGAGGAAACCAATGGGCATTTCTGGACATGACAGATAATCTTGGGGGAGATGGGAATCACTGGCTCTTGTGGGATTTTGAAAGGGCTATGTAATATCCATCAAGCTCTAAGGTTTCCATTTGTAAAAGGAATCAAATACATTTACATGCAGAGGATTTTCTCTCCCTCTAGTGGTAGGGTAGGAGCCTTCGAAGTGATATGCTATCACTGCATAACACTGCTTCTTAAAGAAAGATGTGCATTTTTCCCATAAAAAGAGGATTTTTAGGGGTGCCTGGGTGGCATAGCGGTTAAGCGTCTGCCTTCGGCTCAGGGCGTGATCCCAGCGATCTGGGATCGAGCCCCACATCAGGCTCTTCTGCTATGAGCCTGCTTCTTCCTCTCCCACTCCCCCTGCTTGTGTTCCCTCTCTCTCGCTGGCTGTCTCTATCTCTGTCGAATAAATAAATAAAATCTTAAAAAAAAAAACTAATTTAAAAAAAAAAGAGGATTTTTATTAGGTATGCTGCTCTCTCTTATGGTGGTTTTCAAAACACCCCCAACACTTCATGGGAGTGAATTGCCTCCTGACTATGCTGATTACCAATAGTAAGGTAGCAAAGATCTCCCTCTCCTTTTGCTTAAAGGCTGCCTGTGCTAACTTCTGAGATACAGGATTCCCCTTTCCTCTGCAGTCCTACCAAAGATGGAACCACGCTGTGATCAGAGGCAACTCTCCTGACCCCCAGTCTGGGCCAGAAAAACCTAAGGAGCTAAATGAGAAGGAGAGAGCAAACTTACTTAAGTAACGGTGGAAAATATGGAAACTCAGAGGAGAGATACTAATACAGAATCTCAAGAGTGATCTGAACCTGATATAAAAGTTAATAATTAGCAATGAATTTTGGAACAAATCTCTACCTCTACTTTGCAGGCTCTGTCATTTCTCTCATTTTCATTTTTGGTCATGTGAAAATACTTCTGGTGTAGCAATTTGGATCAATGATAGTGGATGAAAAAACAGAAAAGATGGAAAAGTAAATAATGACATTTTAAGGAGAAAAACTAAAATTGCCTCCGTAGAGGGATTAAACTAAATAAAATATCATAATTGTACAAGAGTATTCATGGAAATAGATCGTAGTTTACAGCTGTCTAATCAATAGGTTATTGATTGATCAGTAATTGAAAATCTACCAATGTGAGGTATACAGAGTCTGCAGCTTTTTCTGTGCTCCATACTCAAAGTTAGGCATCAATGATGCCTCCTTGACTTCTCCTCTTTTGTGTCTCCAAGGCAACCAAATTCATGTTTGCCTGAAACCTATTTCTTTTCTAGTTTCTTTATCTCAGTGAATAACTCCACCAGCCATCCATTTGCACAAGCCAGAAATTCAGGAGTTACCTGACCCTACCTAGTCTATCATCATCATATTCAATCCATCACCAAGTCCTTCAGTCTTAGCTCCTATATCAATCTCATATAGGTCAATTTCTCTTTGCCTCCACCACCACACTATTTCATCATCTCCCTCCTAAGCAACTACTACTCCAAAGGGCATCCGTCTGTTCTTTGTCAAACATGTTCCCTACACTGCACTACTTCATCCAACAAATATTTTTAAGGGGCCTACTTTGTACTGGGATAATACTTTGTTGAATAAGACAAATTCCCCATTCTCAAGGAGCTTGTGGAGACAGAGGATAAACATCAGAGAGTCATAAGCATAATGTGGAGAAGTAAAATAGGGTGATATAATAGAGAACGGCTGAATGACTATTAAAAATTGTATGCTCAAATACAACACATGGGTGGGAGTTTCAGAAGGGTTTGAGTTTCAAAGCAGGAAAATAAAAGAAGTCCGTTGGGATGATGGCATCTGCTATCAAGGCTTTTTCGCAAGTAAGGAAAAGTGTTTCAAATACTGAACAAGTACAAAAAAGAAAATAAGTTAAAATGTACCTGAAGGTACAATCTAGGTCTGTTTGTCTCCAAGCACTTCTACTTAAATACAGCACTTATTACCTACGTGAAAGTATCCTATTTTTGTAACTTTTCTGTATGTCTCCTCTCCCAACAATGCTTACATCCCACGAGAATAGTGGCCGTTAATGTCTGGCTCACTCGTCAGTGCCTAAGAACTGTGCCTGGCATATAGTAGGCAAGCAAATAAATATTTGCGCCATTAATGCACAAATTAGTGTGTGAACTGACAGAGTAAACAGAGAAAAAAACTGAGTGGTCTTGGAGGGTCGGAAGTCTTCCCAGAGATGTCGAGTTCATTTAGTTCAGCTGGAAAGGTTAACCGAGGTATAAATTCCCGGCCGGGTTGCTTTGCTTTGGATCTCCGGCACCACCTGCTCTCGCTCAAACTCATCCACGGACCCCGCCACAAACCTCCCCAACTCCCCGCTAGGAGGAGTCACAATTCTGGACCCAGAAGCCCTCCCACCTCTCCTCTATTTCTCCTGCCCTCCCCTCCCGGCCAGGGTTCCGGCAGCCTTGGAGTCGCAGTGCTCACCGGGAATAGTAGTCTTCCGGTGTGCGCCTAAGGCGTTTTATTCGTTTTTAGAACTACTCTTCCCAGAGAGCTTTGCGGAAGAAAGAGTCTGTATCACCTGACCAGGATCCTGGAGGGGCAATGGCGGCGCCCATGCTTCGCTGGTGCTGTCTGGGAAGGCGTTGGGTTTTAGCCTGCATTGACGGCGGTTCTCGCCATGGAAGAGGGGCTGCGATTGGGTTCACGTCCAGCAGGAAAAGGGGACAGAGCTCCGTGGCTCAGCAGCCCCTCATCACCGCCCAGAAGTCAAGGAAAGGGTATACTATTTCATACCATTACTGCCCATTTAAGCGTGAGGTGGAACTGCGGGACTAGGGAGGTGATGGCCACTACAGCCCAGTTTCACTCTAGACGTGTGTGTGTGTGTGTTGGGGGGGGCTTAATGGGGATGTTGGGCTGTAACTCTCAGCCCCGAAACCTAAATGAAAGCACAAAACTGGCCCTCTATCAGCCCCGCCTCCACACATAAAACAGTCTTCAGATAGGTAGGCGTATTTGGGGAATTCGCGAATATAAAATCGCAGATCTTTTCTTTAAAGTAAAACTGCACACACAGAAGAGTGGATTCAGTCACCTTACTAATAGCACTACCAGTGGGGTCGGTGACACCAGAAAGCGGGATGTTATGTAGCTGACATTTTTTTAGCACTACTATGGGACAGCGGTATTCTAAAAGTGGAAAGGGAGACTTTACCTACAAACTCAGGATGGTGGTGGCTTAATGTCATTACTCAGAAAACGGCTGTCTCTGGAGGCATTTCACGTTGAACGTGTTTCTAGACCTAGGAGGATGCAGTCAATACAAGAGATCTTCCCTCTGATTGGAGAGCTTTGCTTATTTTGTTAGATATCCTCTAAACAGCTGTTTATACTTTATAAGACTTAAATAGTTTCTTTTTAAATACAGAAACAGAAGACACGTGTTCAGTAATCACTTTAGCCTTTGAGATAGTTATGTTGGCATTATATTTGCTTTTCTGTTGGAGCAACAGAGGGAAAATGTCCAGAAGCATTCAGCTTCTATTCCTTTCATAAATTAGATCGTTTGGCTGTAAATGTAAAGTATTTTTTCTCTCTTGTAACAAAACTGCAAAAATAGTTTTGAGTGATGTTTTAGTGAATACAGAATTTCTGATGAGTTCTTCATTTAATTCCTCTCAATTGCCGGTGGTGCTTCCAAGCTTTAAAAAGGAATTAATCTTCTCACAGTACTATAGATATAAAAGTTCATGTGTTGAAATAATTGGAACAAAACTCAGTCCATGTAAACAAAAAATCTAGATAATACAGAAAATTGCTTGGGAGAAGAGCAGGATAGGAATAAAGTATAGAGGGAGTGTATATAAATAGGCATTGTCCATGGTATATGGTTTCAGAAGGAATAAGCACACTTATAAGAACCCGGAGAGTCCTGTGTGTGGAATGTTCATACAGACCGAACAGAGTAGGAGAGGTTATAGCATTTAACAGCTTCTTAGATTTGATAGCAATCAAGCATAAACAAAGAAACCTGCAACTATATCTTAGGGAATTGAAAGTGATTTGGGGGACCAAAAAAGCCACATCTGATGGTTTAATGTTTTCATTTGCCCAAAATCCCAGGAAGGGTATGTTTTAGTGATGATCTTTATATCTGTGCCACTCTGATCATTTTACTTGCAAGCTATTGTTATAAAATGAGTTCAAAACATCACGGAGAATTTCCCTCTCTCTTTAAATAAAATATACAGCTATTTACCATTATTTCTCTAGTAGTAGAAGCATAATGTTTATGTTAATTCTAAAAATGTTTGCAAGGTAAGCTTTCATTTACTGAGTTATTAATTGATAAAGGACAGTTAATTTGGAAAATGCTGCTTTTCACTGGAGTCAGCCAAGCAGACATCACCTGATAGCCCTTTCTAAATTGTTTCAGGATGCCATAGTTTTCCTTCATCACCTTCCTCTTTGTACGGTAAACTCTTCCTATGCCGTGTTGTCAACGAATTTTATTTTGCTGGTCTTGTAGATGTTCATTATGAATTGCTTTTGATTTAGTAATTGATAAAATATGACATATTTTCAAATGTAAGAATCTAAAATCTTAATAAGCTAAAAACACAAATAGCAAATTAATGTGTGGTTTAGGGTCATAGAAATTCATGCATGGTGATGGATCTAGCTACTTCTTAACGATTCTTTCTTTCTCTTCAGTGAACACAAATGGGCAGCTGTGGTAGGTTTGGAAATTCATGCCCAGATCTCCTCCAACTCTAAACTCTTCTCTGGATCTCAAGTCCATTTTGCAGCACCTCCAAATTCTTTGGTATCTTTTTTTGATGCATCTCTGCCTGGAACTCTGCCGGTAAGGTTTTTATTTCATCATATTTTCATTAGAAAATGTTTCTGTTTTATTGGACATAGATATTGATTTCCTTGCTTTCACGCCTTGGCACAACTCTTAGGAAGTTCTTGTTTAGGGAATTTTGGGTGAAGTAGGATGAACTAAATGTCTTCTGAAGACCCATCTCTGTAATTCAAAGTCTAAACATCATCCATTTGTTCATACATGTATTCACTCCTTTCACACACATTTTAAAATGTCTACAAAATACCAGACACTGTGCCATGAACTAGAACATGAAGATGAGTGACAATCCTTGCCTTTGAGGGGTTATTTTAAAGACTAGGTGGGGAGAAGTGTCTTATTTAAGCGTCTACTTATAAACAAGTAGAGTACTGTGTGATTATGCCTGTGAAGGTAAAGGCATGGCTTTGGAATCCAGAGGAGGGACACCTAATTCTGTAAGAGAAGGATTCTTGTGAGAAACTGAGGTATGAGTATGATTGGAAAGCTTGTTCGAAGAGGTGATGTCTGAGCTATCTGAGAAGCCAGAGAGGAGTTAGGCAGATAGATGAAGGAGGAGGAGGAGTCTAGCCACAGGAAAGAGCATATGATGCGTGATATTACAGTGTCAGATCAATAATGATTATGATTATTGAAAACTAAGTGGTCAGTAATGGAGAGAAGAAGTCAACCACAGTATGCATTGAGTTAACTATTCATTTTTCTGCTCATTTTCACTTAAACCCAAGGTTCAGTGTACTCATCAGCAAGATTGCTATCATATAATTTCATATAGTTGGCCAGATTTTGAAGAAAAGGATGGAAGGAACAATGTGAATATTTGAGGTAATAAATAAATCATAGTCTGTCCAGGACATACAGCATCAGCTGGGTGTGGGATTTCCGGCCATCCTTGGAGGGAATGTGTACACATGGTGGTGATTGGGAGGGAGGAGGAGGGGCTGTCACGGGTGACTTTGTACTCTCTTTCAAATACAAGTGAAAGCTAGTGACTTGACCATTGGCCTGCTTGCAGAGGCCGGTTTACTTTTCTCAGAGTCGCTGTCCAGAGTAGAAGGTAATGGGTAACGCCTCCAACGTGTCTGCTGTACCCAGGGCTTTGCTTATATTGGGGCAGCGTCTCTATCTTGGAACTTTCTCCTTACTTGTGCTTTTGTTGTGGAGGGCTCCCATCCCTGCAGACCCTATCCAGGGTTACCTTTGATTTGCTCTTGAGTCTTTCTGGGGGAAAGACAGATAAAAGGGTGTCTGTCCCTCCCTCCCTCTGGCTTAGGAGTATCTATCTGTGGAGAAATCATTTTTGTTTGGAAAGAGACAATTTTTCAATTACAAATGTATGAGTTCTTTTTTGGGCAGAGACGCAGATATAGTGGAAATAGAGTAATATCTCTTCAGACAAGTGAAATGGAAAGCAATTCATCACAACACCTCCTTTTTTCCTTCTGAGCTCAAAACTTTTTTTTTTTCCACATGGCAGTTCATTATCAAGAGACTACATGTAACCTCTGAGTTCTTTCTAGGTTTTTCCTGCTGGGAATATAGTATCCAGCAAAGTATTTATTGTAGTTCACATTTGGAAATAGATCTATTTGCATATAGACATGTTTTCCATAAATAGGCTCTTCAGTTGTAGCTAAATGTGGTCAAATATTAAAGACAATTCATAACAGCTAAAATGTCAACATATTTTGAAAGACTTCTTGCTATACAAAGGTGCTTGCCCAGTGATAAGCAGAGTAGTAAAACAGTGAAGGTGTTTGGGACATTTGAGCATTGACAGCTTGGCTAATATTAATTAAATGACAGTCAAAGTCTAGAAATCCAGTTTTGCTTGAGCTGGGATTTGTTTTTTCTCTTCAGAGCCTACCACACTCATGACTTAAGGAGCCTAATGGGTTATTCTCTCGAGCTAATCTGCTGCTTCTTCTAAAATGTTTCTGTCTTTCAAAGACCGATTTTGGGACGCCTGGGTGGCTCAGTCATTTTTCGCCTGCCTTCAGCTCAGGTCATGATCCCAGGGTCCTGGGATCGAGTCCTACATTGGGCTCCTTGCTCAGCAGGGAGGCTGCTTCTCCCTCTGCCTGCCGCTCCCCCTGCTTGTGCTCACTCTCTCACTCTCGCTCTCTCTGACAAATAAATAAATAAATAAAATCTTAAAAAAAGAAAGACGTGTTTTAGTATGTGAGCAAAATTATACCAAAACTACCAGAATAAAACATTGTCACTCCCATAGCACTTCAAAATCCTGTGATTTACCTATGTAAATGTATTGAAACATTTAGACAGCTGTCCCTCTCTAAGCTCTTAGATGGTGTATTGGTGCTGTGATATTCTGACTCAGCATTTGGTTGTTTTTGTGCAAAAAATGGTGACGACTTGTCGGATACACTGATAAGAAGATAGAAAAAGGCAGCAGAAGAATTTAGGTTATACTGTAAGTCTTTTTCTGGAGATCACATTCATGTGCTCTGCTGGCCCATTTAAAGAGAAGATATGATTAGTGTCTTTCTGTACGCATTTGATTCTCCCTCTCTCGATTGTGTCTTCATTCACTCAGCTGACACTGGATGCCTACCATGTATTAGCCATCGTACGAGCTCTAGTGACACACCCTTGAATAAGATAAAAAATAAACATGGGTCTTGTCCTCATGAAGCATGGACAAGTAAGCAGGTACTTGTAGTACCTTTTAATGAACATATTGGTAGTGAGAATACAGGATATGTGCTTGAGATGCACATAGGAGGGCCACCCAAAACAGATAGACAGCATTTGCAAAATTGGCCAAATAAAAGGGAATCGGGTGTACGAAAACCAGAGGAGAAACAGGACATGGCTTGCTCTAGGAACTGCAGGAGGTTCCACGCATGGTAGCATAGAACTTGAATATGGCATGGCAAGAGGTGAGGTTGGCATGGCAAGTATAGACTGTACCATATAATCCCATTTGCAAGGAGGTAGGAAGAGGTGAGGAGAGTACAGGGTCAGAAAGTCCTCTAAGAAGGGCGTGTTTTGAGAACGAGGGACTACAGTAGTGTTGAATTTAGTGAGAGGTCAAGTAAGGTGAGGACCAGGAAGTGGCCATTGGATTTATCAGCAGGAGTATCCTTTGAAAGAACAGTTTCAGTGGAGTGATGGGAGTAGAAGGTATGTGGTAGTAGACTGAGAAATACAAGGAAGTTGCAGAAGAGGTGAGAGAGTGTGGGCAGCTGTTTTAAGAAGGTTGGCTATGAAGGAAGAGAGAATGCAGGAGGTGAAAGGAGACATGGAATCAAGGGGAACGTCTTTATTAGTCCTGTTTTCCTTACTATTGGAGAGATTTGAGAATGCTTAAATACCTATGACTTAGAGTCAACAGTAAGGTATTATACACTTAAAAATGTGTAAAGAAGGTCGATCTCATGGTAAGTGTTCTTGCTGCTATAAAATAAAGTTTTTAAAAATACTGATGAGGAACCAATGAAGAAGGGGAGTTAAAGACAGTTAAAGAGGCTTGAATGTGTGCGTTTTAATCTGTCTCTCTCGCCACCCCAAAGAAACCCCACTGAAATTATAGTAAAAGAATTTGATAGTTATAAAACCTGCATGAGGATGGGAGACCAGAGTGCATGAGAGATGGTAGATGGAGATGGGCTGACTTAGAGCAGAGTTAACTATAAAGGGACAGAAAGCCTGCAGAAACTAGTGAGAAATGAGATGTCATCCCCTGCATAGCCTCAGAAAGGGTCCAGATATGGGATCCTTAGGTTTTGTGGAAGGCCAGGGGGAGGTGGAAACAAGGGATTAATTCAGTCTGGATGTGGAGCAGTTAGACTTAAGGTCTTCTCCTTCACCCTCTGCAGCTGTCCCACTCTAATAGGAATCTGTAGTTTGGGGAGAAATTCAACTGGTGACACACTCCCCCTGGAGACCCCAGGCAGAGAAAAGGCACTGGTATCACACAGTGTCTGCACTGTAGAGTCTAGGGCCTGCCCAGTGCTTTTCTCCACCCTGTTCGAAGCGCCCAAGTGACCTAGGATAGCCATCTCTCCTCTTCCTCTCCTCTGCCAAGCAGGAACCTGCAGGAATTTGTTTGGAGATTACATGTCCCTGGAGGGAAGAACTTCAGATACTGACACTTGGGGGTGGAGGGGTGGTCTCTATATTTAAAAAAACTGTCTGGCCCCTGATTGTCCTAGAATGCAGGCCATCAGTCAACAAGCCCTGGATACTTACACAGAACTTTTAATCAGAATTTTAGTACCTTACTTCAAGATATAAACCAATGGCCAAAAATCACTAGACATTTGAGGAAGTTCTCCAACATAATGAAAAGGGCCCCAAATAAAAAGACCAGAAAGAAATAAGTAACAGATAATGCAAGGGGGGAAAGGATACTTTAAAAATTAAAAGCTTTTATAAATATCCTCAGATAAGAGAAGGTAGCTGCATTCTTCGAGTTAAGAATGTGATTTTTAAAAATAAAGGATCAGAATAAAAAGCTCTCAGAAATTAAAATTATGATAGCAAAAAAAAAAAAAAAAAAAGAAAAGAAAAGAAAAAATCCAGGGAAGTTAGAAGACAAAGTCAAGAAAATCTTCCAGAAAGTGTAACACACATACAGTGAATTGGACAGTAGGGGATAAAATAAGAAAATTAGAGACTCAGGCTAGGATGTACAACATCTGATTCATGGGAGTTCCAGCAGACGGAAGAGAGGAAGCTATCAAACAACACAGATTAATTTCCCAGAACTGAAGGACCTGAATCTCCAAATGGGAAGGGCTTGCCAAGGACCCAGTGCAAGGGATAAAAATAGTCTCACATATGGGCATGTGATCATGAAGTGCAGGAATGCCAGGGATAGAGATAAGATACCGGAACAAAGAAGAAAAGAAAGGTCACATGCAAAGGACTGGGATTCAGAAAGTCATTGGACTTCTTAAAAAGCTGCAATTAGTTGGAAGAGAATGAACGAGTGCCTTAACAAAAAAATCTTAGGAAGAAGAAAAAATCGTTTTAATTTAGAAGTCTGTATCCAGCACTATAAATTAAGTGTGACAGTAGAATAATAAGATTTTCAGACAGTCAGGTTCTCAAAAGATGGGCCTTTCACTATCATGAGAACCTACTGGAGTGATGGAGAGGTTCCAGATTGCCACCTCTGCAACGGACCGGGGTTATCTGGTGGGAAAAGAGGATGGATGGCTCCAGAACAGAGCGGTTTCAAGAAAAGAAAAAAAAAAGTGTAGTTTAGTGGGAATAGCAGATATCTAATGTTTGTGTAGACACCAGATTTTACATATACACTGGAGTCTTTCAGAATAATAAGCAGTAGGTAATAAAATATTAAGCAAATGATGAAGCCCCATCAGCTCCAGAAAAACAAAATGTTCACAAGAAAGGAAATGTAATCATAGTACACTTAACAGCTCAGCAGAGAAACATATTTACTTAATAATAGTAGAAGAACCAACTCTGATATAACTAGGATATTGGGAAATAAAAGAATAAATTCTCATCTACCATTATCAGAAGTTACATTCTAAATCGACATAATGGACAGAAAAAAGTAATGTAAGAATGTGCTCTAGGAACATTTTTGGCCACAGATTAGGAGAGGCCTCTTTCTCCTTTTCAGGCCCTATGTTGGTTGATTGGTTTTGTTTTTGTTTTGTTTTAATTTTTAAAAATAAGGCAATGAGTGAACGATTTAGAGCTCTCAAGAGACAGATTATTAGTCAAAAGGGTTTTCAATGATGTTTTTAAAAATTTTATGTAAAGGTCATATTAAGTAATCAAATATTACCTCTGCTGGTTTCTCAGCCTTCTGCTGGTGAAATATCTTTTTTGTTCCCAAAGTCCGAATAGTGATGTACTCCCCCCACGCACCCCCACCCATAACTCCCACCCTTACCAGGCTCTGAGGAGGAGTAGGCTCCTCCCCACTCTAGATGATTCATACCCAAGTTCACACATGTAGAGTACCTGCTTCCCTGGTGGTAAAGTGATCTACCTCTCTTCCAGTTTGACTTTTTGGTCTTGAACGTTACTCGCCTTTCCATGGTGTCGCACTTAAGGATGGCGTATTTTGTTCTTGAATAGAGATGGAATACAGTAGCAAGTGTGGGTAAATTCTTATGAGACAGAGTAAGATAAAAAATATTGCAAGATATCTTGGCTTATAACTTCTTTAAATTATCTCTTGGGAATGGAATGGGCCAGGTCTTGGTGTTCTGTGTTCTAAAACAAGAGTACTGTGTCATTGGGACAGCTATCAACTCTGTCTTTTTCCCAGATTAAGGAAGGACTGTCACTTGGCAAGTGGCCAGCAGCCTTGGCCAGCAGGTGATGGATTTTCCAAAGGTCCCCTGGCACTGCATATTACTTAAAAATAGGAAGATAAATATGACAAGACAGCTCAAAGATCTGAAGATAGATGCTGCCAGGGAACAGGACTGGTGGGTGAGGGTGGCAGGAACTGCTGGTTTTCATTTTAAATTATTTCAAAATACCTGCCTGTAATAAATTGTTAAACAATCAAAAGTTAACTTTAAAGGAGTAACGTAGAGAAGAGGAAATTACTGATAGAGTCAGGTTCCTCAGAAAACAAGAGGTATCCTCAGAGCACAGGGAGAAAGACTGCTTTCTCTCTATAATCTCAGGGAAGATGTGTCCCTCCAACCCATGAGTAAAGGCGACTTTTTAGGTTGGGTTATGGAAGGTTGAGAAAGCTCCCGTCTGGCTTTTTTCCTCTCTTTGCAAACACTGTTTCTGACATCTCTCCTTTTTGGAGCTCTTTCTTGCCTGAGTCAATATCCCTTGCCTTCTGGGCCTGTGGGCCAGAAAACTTCTTAGTTTTTCTGTGCCTCCAGTCGTTTCCAGCTCTTGAATGATAGTACAGAATTCTAAGCAGACAGTTATTCCCCTCAGCATGCTGAAGACATGATTCCATTGTCCTCAGGCATCTATTACTGCTGATGAGAAGTCTGCATTCTTTGTAAGTAATCTGATTTTTCTCTCTGATAGCTTTAGCCAGGACATGTCTAGGTGTGGATTTGTTTTTATGTATTCTGCTCAGTGCTCACTATGATTTTTCCACCTGAAGACTCTACCCTGGATTGTGGCAGTCTCTCTGTGGGACGAATTCATGGCAGCCTGTACCAGGGCCCATTGGGCTTTATTAATAATGAACTGTTTCTGTGTTACTGTCACTCAGCTTGGATAGTGCCAACATTCAAGCCCCACACCCAAGCCAGATACAGGGCCAGGGTCTCTGATTTCTCAAGGCCCTCTTTTCACCTTTGGCTTGAGGCGGGTGCCTCCTCCCTATCAACTCCTCCAGTTGGTGGCAGAAGATTTTTTTTTTTAATTTTATAAACCCCGCCCCCCCCCCCCCCCCGCAGGAGCACCCCTGGGGAGGAGGGGTCGGGAGGAACAGGCGTGGGAAAGATCCGCTTCACCAGCTGCCTGGTTGAATCCTCCAGGGGTGGACTGCGTGGACCCTACCCGTTTACCTCTTAACAGTTTCACCCCCTCTTGAACTCTCTCTTCAAAGTTCTTTTCAACTTTCTTTTTCGGTACTTGTTTGACTATCGGTCTCACGCCGATATTTAGCCTTAGATGAAGTTTACCACCCGCTTTGGCCTGCATTCCCAAGCAACCTGACTCTGGGAAGACCCGGCCTGGCATGCGGGGATGCTACTGGCCTCACACTGTCCACGGGCTGGGCCTCGATCAGAAGGACTTGGGCCCCCTACAAGTGGGGCCGGGGAGTGGGTCTTCCATATGGCACATTTCCTGCACCCCACCATGGTGGCAGAAGAATTTTTGACTGGACCAGGATTTTCCCAGCTCCCTGCCCCAGTTGTCTCACAATCTTGACTTTTACTCCTAGGGGGCTTTAAATCACCAATGTCTGGTGTTTCCTGAGCCTGTTAACAATAATGATAGTGGTAAAATCAACTAATGTTTACTGAGCTTGCTGTGTGGCAGGCACTGTTCTAAGTGCTTTCTTCGTATGTGTTGACTTATTAATTTTTTAGAAGATTTTCTTTACTTATTTGGAGGAGTGAGCATAAGAGAGAATGAGTGAGCACCAGCAGGAGGAGAGGGAGAGGAAGGAGCAGACTCCGCACTGAGCAGGGATCCCAGTGCAGGACTCGATTCCCGGACCCTGGGATCATGACCTGAGCTGAAGGCAGATGCTTAACCAACTGAGCCACCCGGTGTTGACTTATTTTAATCTCGTATTAACTATGTCGGGCAGTTCTCATCATCATCCCAATTAGAAAGGAAGTGGAGGAGCTTGATACAAACCCAGTAGTCTGGCTTCCAGGTTCACGCTCATAACGATTTTGCCATCCCATCTCTTACAGTTACCCTTGGGTGATAGACAGCTTTTGAGCTCCTCTACTGCCATGGGCCTCAGATTTCCCTTCTCGCTTTTGAGCTTGGCTGTGTGTGTGTTTATAAATTTATATGTTTATGTAAATGTGTGTATAGATAGACTACGTGTTCTCATCCCGCTTCTACCTCCCACCCCCAGTGTGTCTGTACCCCCAGCTGTGTATCACCTAGGCTGCTATTTTGACCAGTGGTTACAAACCCCCCACCCCTGTTCTGATTGATGACCCTTCTGAATGTTTCTTAGGACCACAGGCATTTTATCTTGTTATTTTACCTTTAGTTTTAGAATTATATGAAATCCCATCATAAATCTTCAGACTGAAAAGGTCATTCAGCCCATTTTCTTATAGGCAGGATTACAGCTGAACTAAGGACAGTATTCTTTGTTTTTATTAACAGGGATTCAGCCTCACTCATTACTTTGACCCAGTAAAACCTCTTACTCTGGTATGGAATCTTCCTTAATTTATTACATAATTATAATTAAATAATTATAAATGATATCTATAGAATTTAGACAGAATCTTAGGTTATCTGCTTAGAATTTATTTGCAATTTATCAGTGTCATTCTAATTTCTCTACTTACAATACTTTATACATGACATATGAAATGGGAAGAAAAATAGGAAAGAAAATATATTTGTTTGATAAAATGTCAAATTTACAAGTCTATTTGTTTCATAGTTTGCTAATGTTTCCAGTAATGGTGAGATTTCATCAAGTTTGTTTGAAATTTATGCATGTGCAAACTTGGCTTGGCCACACACACACACACACACACATGCATTCACTCTCATTATTTGAGATGCTTGCGCCCTCCTGGTGTCCATCCCTGTGCAGGAGAAAGCAAGGGGGACATTGTTGCCTCTGCTGATGCCAGCTGGTAGGTTGCTCAGCTATGGCCGGTAGATAACTACTTCTGATAATCAGGCTGCACCACAATTAGGTTAATTAGAAAGTAGTGACTCTGCTCTTGTTTTGCTTGTTTGAAAGCTCTTATCTGTCCATAACACAGAACCCCTAGTCATTGTGAATGTCTATTGTTTCCAGAACTGGGGAAAGGGCTATAAAAGCTCTTTTCCATGCATGTATGCAAGAATATTATCCTCTTTTCTTGGGATTGGCCTGTCTAAAAAATCATTTGAGGTTTTAAAATATCAAAGATGTTTGGAATTGGCTCTGACAGCTATGGAATGAAAACTGGAACATTGTTTACCACATTTTACAAAACTTTCTTTGATGTACAGTTGACCCTTGAACAACGTAGGGGTTAGAGGCACATAGTCAAAATCCACATGTAATTTTGACTCCCCAAAAATGTATCTACTAATAGCCCACTGTTGACCAGAAGCCATACTGATAACAGAAATAGTCGATTAACACGTAGCTTGTAGCTTATATGTATTATATACTGTATTTTTATAATAAAGCTTCTAGAAAAGAAAACATTAAGAAAATTATAAGGAAAACACATTTATAATACTTCATGTATCAAAAAAAAAAAAAAAAGTAGACCTGCACAGTATAAACCTGTGTTGTTTAAGGGTTAACTGTATCACTCTTAGTAGCAAGAAGAAGGGGAATGAAGAGGCGGAAAAATACGATGTGAATAAATCTGATGTGATGCCTGCCCCCCGGAAACTTATAAACAATGGAGAGACCATGCTTTGTACTAGAGATTCCTATTTGAACATGTATGCAAATTGTACCATAAGGGATCTTGCCCCTTAAATGATAATGTGAATGCTTTGTAAAATACTTTGAGATTAACTTAATTTTTAGATTTCTTACGACATATTTATTTAAAGTTAGCTGTCCGTATCCTAGCTCTCTGAACATAGCAGATACTGGTAATAACTTTTGTTTTGAAGGACCTAATAGATTTAGAAATACTTGACTAGTTCTAGAAAGCATTAGGCTGAAGTGCTTTCCTAACTCTTAATTCCAAATGTAATTACAGAAGTTGTTTGTAACTGAAAACTTCTAAGCGAAATCAAAATTCAAGAACACAGCATTAGGGAACTGTTTAAATGCATACATTTATAATCAGATCTGTATTTACCTCTCTTTCCATTCCCGCTAGATGATGTTTGGTTATTTGACGACGAAGACAAAATGTGACAGTTTTCTATTAAATTTTTTTTCCATTTCAATGATTTGCTTTAATGTAATCTGTAGAACTTATAATTACATTGTATTCTCAGACTTTAATCTTTCCAGTCACTCTCCAAGTCACTTTGATAGTTTTCCTTCATTCCTTTGTAAAGTATGATGTTCCAGGGATGAGGAGTTTTGCCCTGTGACCTTTGTCCCTATAAAAGTAGTGTGCCTGTGAGCTCATACACGCAAATGTGGAAAGCTTCCCTTCCAGCTCTTAAACTCTTCTCATGGTCCAGACTTGCCTTCTGATGTCATTAACCGGCTGTCCCCCATGAACTCAGATGACTCATGATGATGATGGACATACATGGTCAGTAGGCAGCATGACCTCACCTCCCCTCATGTGGGAAACATTTGACTCCTTCCTTGCCATGGATCTTTTCCCACCTTTCCGTGGATTCTTGAAAGCCTCCCTCTTTACAACTGTTTTCACCTCCCTCACCTCTGTAGCAGTCTTGCCTGCACTATTTCCCACGTGAAATCTGACCATATTAATAATAACACTTCTACTTTGTATCAATATATGTTTTTGGGGTGCCTGGGTAGTGCAGTCGTTAAGCGTCTGCCTTCGGCTCAGGGCGTGATCCCGGCGTTCCGGGATCGAGTCCCACATCGGGCTCCTCGGCTGGGAGCCTGCTTCTTCCTCTCCCTCTCCCCTGCTGTGTTCCCTCTCTTGCTGGCTGTCTCTCTGTCACATAAATAAATAAAATCTTTAAAAAAATACATGTATGTTTCATACAGTTGGTTGACCATCCTTTTATGTATATTGTTTTTAGGGATTTTTTAAGATTTTATTTATTTGAGAGAGAGAGAGAGAGAAAAAGAAAAAGAGAGAGAGCAAGAGCACAAGAGCAGGGGGAAGGAGAAGCAGACTCCTGGCTGAGCAGGGAGCCCAACTCAGGACTTGGTCCTAGGTGCTGAGATCATGACCTGAGCCGAAGGCAGATGCTTAACTGACAGAGCCACCCAGGCGCCCCATTCATAGGGACTTTTGTGTTTGATTATAAGTCTCTAAAAACTAGTTCATGGGTTTTTCTTGGGCCGGTTGACAGGACTTTGCATACAACATGTATAAAACACCCTTAATAAATATTTCTCTATATAATTGCATACACTTACGTGCACATACGT
Source organism: Ursus americanus (assembly GCF_024610735.1). Classification (NCBI taxonomy): domain Eukaryota; kingdom Metazoa; phylum Chordata; class Mammalia; order Carnivora; family Ursidae; genus Ursus; species Ursus americanus. Next base: position 40,221,515 of record NC_142139.1, on the reverse strand, counting down.
GAAGAATCCATATGAAAGATTGTTCTAGGTGTCTAAAACTCTTTTGATATTTTTTAACCTCTTTATGGGAATCTAAGATGTATTTATTTGAGAAAGGGAGCATGCATGTGGGAGGGAGGGGCAGAGGGAGAGGAGAGTCCTAAGCAGACTCCATGCTGAACCGCAGGGCTCAGTCTCACAACCCTGAGATCACAACCTGAGCCAAAACCAAGAGTCGGATGCTCAACTGACTGTGCCACCCAGGCACCCCTTCAAGTATTTTGGTTTTGTTTTGTTTTTGTTTTAGTAATCTCTACACCCAACGTGGGGCTCAAACTCACAACCCCGAGATCAAGAGGGGAATCTTTCTAAAATGCATTTTATACTTTTCCAACTTTCACGTAGGGTACATCGAACATATAAGCCAACTTTTTCTTGATTACTCAAGGTTATCGGCAACATCAGTTATTGCTCAGTGTTGTCACGTACTGGTGCCTTCAAGGGCTGTCGAGGTGTGTGAAGCTATCTGATCCTACAGTAAGTGTCTAAAAATAGCCATTCTTTTCAGGTTTCCTATGACAGGCTTTTTCCTTGTTATTACAGTCATCTAGCCCTCACCTTTTTTAAGCTATTGTCAGTATATTTGACTCAAGGAACCCCTTTTTGTTCATTTTCCACTTTTCAATCATTACTTCTGATCTGCTCTAGCCCAGAAAGCCTGATTATCACTCGTTAATGTAAATAACAAGGTTCTGCACAGAGACCTGCCCTACAATGTAAACTACATGAGTGGTATGAAGCTTGTTAGCTTCTTAAAGTTATAAACAATATAAGAATGGAGTAGGAAGAGATCCTGGAAATTATTCAAGTTAGTCCTTTTAGTTTATAGATGAGAGAACTGCTGTTGTGACTTGCCCACAGTCACACAGTTGCTCGGTGCCGCAGTCAGATTAGATCTCATGCTTAGCTTCCAGTCTGCGTTCCACCAATAACTGGAGTTGCTGGTAGGTGCTGTTATGTTGCAGGTATGTGTATATTTCAAAGTATAATACTACTGACAAATGTGTCTGTAATGTTTATAGATGTGCATCCACATGCTGATAGACACACAGAAAGGCACTGACTGTTCAGCATTGACACTGATTATATGCACTGTTTATTACATTTACTAGGTGAGAGATCTAAATCTGGGGAGAGAAGAAAGAGGAAAAGTGTGCTGATTCAGAAGAAGAAATGGATAAAAGGAAACCTAACCTAATTAGCCTGACTTTCTCCAGATCTACCGTTAAGAGAGCAGTCCTAACTGTGGGCAGCTCTCAGCTTTATGTATCGCTATGCAAATAGTGATTATAATGGAACATTCTTTTAGGATCTTTGCTGTATGTTTCATCCAGGAAAGTTTTCCCTACACTCTCTTCTGGCTCACAAATTCTCTGTTATGTCTACTTGGCTCTTTAACATAGCCATTGAGCTTTTTCATTTCACTGAGAGTATCTTCCATTTATGGAAGTCTGTTTTTCTCCTTTAAATGTCTGCTGTCTTTTTTAAGGTTTCTTACTCCCTTTTTATGTGTTCAGTTCTTTATTTCTTTTAGTAATTTTAAATCTACTTATTTCACAGTCTGTGTTCAGTAATTGTTACCTGAAGTTCTTGGCCTGTCTTATGCTTTCCGTGTGTCTGCTAATTCTGGCTATGTGATCTTCTTGTGTATTTTGTAACTTTGGGTTAAGAAGTTGTGTTGGACAGGGCTTTATTAATGGGACTCTTGTCCCTGGATTGAGAGCCAGTGTCTCCCAAGAGTTTTTGCCAGCTGCTGCAGGTCTAAGCCATTTTTCACGTTTATCTCTTAGCTTGGGGGCTGCTAGACCACAGAGTTAGTAAACTTGTCCCTCAAGTCTGCCTGAGAGTAGACTTGTGATTAATTCTTAGGGAAAACTTTTGTGTTTTGTTTTAACCCCAAGTCTGGGCTGAGACTTTACTAAGATAGAAACCTTATAGGAGGGAATGGAGATTGTAACCATGGAGCTCGTGCTGCGCCCAAGGCTGTGAATGTGAGTGACTCAGAATGGGGCAGGAAAGTCATCTGTGTACCCCTTTCTGGCTTCCTTTCTTCTGCCACCGAGATATCTCTCCTGTCTGATTGTAGTTCTTTGTACCAGTTAAGGCTGAGATCTGTACACGTCCAAGCTCATATTATCTGTCTTTTTGTCACAGACACAGATCAAGTTATTGAGCTCTTTCAAAATTTCCCCTAGTTGTGCAAGAATGCACATTCTCACACACTGCCTTTATTTTTTAATTGAAGTATAGATGATATACAATATTAGTTGCAGGTGTGCAACAGCGATTTGATGTTTATATACATTATGAAGTGATCACCACAGTAAGTATAATTACCATCTGTCACCATACAAAATTATTACAGTATTATTGACTGTATACCCTATGCTGTACTTTACCTCTCATAACTTATTCATTTTATAACTTGTTCATTTCATCACTCATTCATGTGTCTCTTAATGCCCTTCATCTATTTCGCCCATCCCTGCCCCCCAGCAACCACCAGTTTGTTCTCTGTATCTATGACTCTTTCTGTTTTGTTTATTCATTTGTTTTTTAGATTCCACACATAAGTGAAATCATACTGCATTTGTCTTTCTCTGTCTTTACCTACCATAATACCTTCTAGGTCTATCCAAGAAATGGTAAGATTTCATTCCTTTTTATGACTGAGTAATTTTCCATTGGATGTACATACCACTTCTTTATCCTTTCATCAATCAGTGACACTTAGGTTGCTTCCCTATCTTGGCTATCATAAGTAGTGCTACATTGAACATAGAGGTGTATATATCTTTTCAAATTCATGTTTTCATTTTCTTCGGATAAATACCCAGCAGTGGAATTGTTGGATTGAATGGTAGTTTTATTTTTAATTCTTTGAGGAATCGCCATACTGTTTCCCATAGTGGTTGTACCATCTTACATTCCCGCCAACAGTGCGTGAGGGTTCTCTCTTCTCCACATCCTCACCAATGCTTGGTATTTCTTGTCTCTTTTCATATTAGCCATTCTGACAGCTGTTAGGTAGTATCTTGTAGTACCTTATTATGGTTATGATTTACATTTCCCATAAGATTAGTGATGTTGAGCATCTTTTCATGTGCCTGTTGGTCATCTGTATTTCTTCTTTGGAAAAATGTCTCTTCAGGTCCTCTACCTTTTTTTTAATTGGATTGTTTGTGGGGTTTTTGGTGTTGAGTTGTATGAGTTCTTTATATATTTTAGATATTAACCCTTTATCAGATATATCATTTGGAAATCTTCTCCCATTCAATAGCTTACCTTTTCATTTGTTGGTGATTATCTTCATGACACAAAAGCTTTTTAGTTTGATGTAATCCCATGCACTTATTTCTGCTTTTGTTGTCCTTGCCTGAGGAGACAGATCCAAGTATGTGTGTGTGTGTGTGTGTGTGTGTGTGTGTGTGTATACATACACACACATCTCTAAGAGCAACGTCCAGGAATTTACTGTTTATGTTTTAAGAGTTTTATGGTTACAGGTCTTACATTTAGGTCTTTAATCCATTTGAGTTTCTTTTTGTATATGGTGTACAAGTGGTCCAGTTTCAGCTTTTCCATGAGGTTGTCCTGTTTTCCCATCACCATTTATTGTAGAGACTGTCTTTCCCCCCATTGTATGTAATTGTCTCCTTTGTCATGGATCAATTCACCATATAAGCATGGGTTTATTTCTGGGCTCTTTGTTCTGTTCCAGTAATCTATTTTTATGCCAATACTATATTGTTTAGATTACTACAATTTTGAAGTATAGTTTGAAATCTGGGAGCATGATACCTCCAGCTTTGTTATTCTTTCTCGAGATTGCTTTGGCTATTTGGAGTCCTTTGTGGTTCCATACAAATAGTAGGATTATTTGTTCTAGTTGTGTGAAAAATGCTGTTGATATTTTGATAGGGATTGCATTGAATCTGTAGATTGCTTTGGGTAATATGGACATTTTAACAATACTAACTTCCAGTCCATGAGCATGGTGTATCTTTCCATTTATTTGTGTCATCTTCAACATCTTTAATCAGTGTCTTATAGTTTTTGGAGTACAGATCTTTCACCTCCTTGGTTACATTTATTCCTAGGTATGTTGTTTTTTTTTTTTTTTATGAAATTGTAAATGGGATAGTTTTCTTATATTCTCTTTCTGGTATTTCATTATTATAAAAACACAACCAATTTCTCTATATTAATTTAGTATCCTGCAAGTGAATTTGTTTTCTAATAGTTTTTCGGTGGAGTCTTAGGGTCTTCCATATATATGTAGTATTCTGTATCTGCAAATAGTGACAGTTTAACTTCTTCCTTAACAATTTGGATGCCTTTTATTTCTTTTCTTGTTCAATTGCTATGACTAGGACTTCCAGTACTGTGTTGAATAAAAGTGGGCAAGAGTGGGTATTTGATCTTAGGGCAAAAGCTTTTAGCTTTTCACTATTGAGTATGATGTTAGCTGTGGGTTTGTCCTATATAGTCTCTATTATGTTGATGTACATTCCCTCTATACCCATTTTGTTGTGAGTTTTTAATGTAAATGGATGTTGAATTTTGTCAAATACTTTTTCTGTATTTGTTGACATGAACATATGATTTTTGTCCTTCATTTTGTTAATGTGGTATATCATGTTGATTGTTTGTGTAGATATTAAACCATCCTTATATCCTTGGAGTAAATCTCATTTCATTGTGGTGTATGACCATTAAATGTGTCATTGAATTTGGTTTGCTAACATTTTGTTCAGAATTTTTGAATATATGTTCATGAAGGATATTGTCTTTTAATTTTCTTTTTTCTTTTTTTTGGTAGTGTCTTTGGTTTTGGTACTAAGGTAATGCTGGACTCTTAGAATGAATTTGGAAGCATTCCTTGCTCTTCAACTTTGTGGAATAGTTTGAAAAGGATAGGTGTTAACTCTTCTTTAAATGTTCAGTAGAGTTCACGCATGAAGCCGTCTGGTCCTGGAGTTTGTTTGTTGGGAGTTTTTTGATTACTGATTCAATATCATTATTTATAATTGGTCTGTTCAGATGTCCTGTTTCTTCCTGATTCAGTCTTTGAAGGTTGTGTGTTTCTAGGAATTTATCCATTTCCTATAAGTTGTTCAATTTGTAGGCATATAATTGTTTGTAGTAGTCTGTTATAATCCCTTGTATTTCTCTGATATACATTGTAACCTCTCTTTCATTTCTGATTTTATTTGAGTCCTTTTTTTTTCTTTTCTGGATAAGTTTTGCTAAAGGTTTATTAATTTTTTTTTATCTTTTCAAAGAACCAGCTTTTAGTTTGATCGAAGTTTTCTGCTGTTTTATTTTTAGTCTCTATTTCTTCTATTTCCATTCTGATCTTTATTATTTCTTTCCTTCTACTAACTTGGGCCTTGTTTGTTCTTTTCCAGTTTCTTAGGTCTGCAGTTAGATTGTTTATTTGAGATTTTTCTTGTTTCTTGAGGTAGGCCTATAGTGCTATAAGCATCCCTCTTAGAACTTTTGCTTGTGCTGCATTGCATAGATTTTGGAATGTTGTATTCCCATTTTCATTTGTCTGAAGATGTTTGTTTTCCTCTTTAATTTCTTCATTGACCTATTGGTCGTTTAGTAGCATGTTGTTTAGCCTTCACAAGTTTGCATTTTTTCCAGTTTTTTTTTTTCTTGCAATTGATTTCTAGTTTCATACTGTTATGATTGGAAAAGGTGGTTGATATAATTTCAGTCTTCTTAAATTGATTGAGATTTGTTTTGTGGCTTAATGTGCTCTATCCTGGAGAATGTTCCGCATGCACTGAAAAGAATGTGTATTCTGTTTGTGGATGGAATGTACTTTGTATATCTGGTAAGTCTATCTGATCTAATGTATTGTTTAAAGCCACTGTTTCTTCATGGATTTTCTGCCTGGATGATCTATCCATTGATATAAGTGGGTTGTTAAAGTCCCTTGCTATTACTGTATTACTGTCAATTGTTCCCCTTATGTCTGTTAATATTTGCCTTATATATGTAGGCACTTTTTGTTGGGTGCATATATATTTACAATTGTTATATTCTCATGTTGGATTGATCCACTTATCATTATGTAATGCCCTTCTTTGTCTTACAGTCTTCGTTTTCAAGTCTGTTTTGTCTGGTATAAATATTACTATCCCAGCTTTCTTTTTGTTTTCATTTGTATGGAATATATTTATCCATCCCTTCATTTTCAGTCTGTATGTTTCTTTAGGTCTGAAGTGATTCTCTTGTAGGCAACATATAAATGAGTCTTGTTTTTTTAATTCATTCAGTTATCCTTGTCTTTTGGTTGGAGCATTAGTCCATTTACATTTAAAGTAATTATGGGTAGGTATGTACTTATTACCTTATGTTAATTGTTTTTCTGTTTGTTTTTGTGGTTCCCTCTGTTCCTTTCTTCTTCTCTTTGTAGTGACTTTCTTTAGGGTTATGTTTGAATTCTTTCCTCTTTATTTGTTGTGTATCTATTATGGGTTTTTGATTTGTGGTTATTATGAGGTTCATATATAACTATGTATTAGCAGTCTGTTTTTAGTTGGTGGTCACTTAATTCACACACATGCTGAAAAGACTATATTTTTACTCTCTCCACCATGTTTTATGCATTTAACTTTGTATTTTACATCTTTTTGTTTTGTGTATCCCTGAAGTAATTGTTGTAGATACACTTGATTTTACTACTTTTATCTTTTCACCTTCATGCCAGCTTTATAAGAGGTTGATCCACCACCTTTACTATATGTTTGTTTTTACCAGATATTTTGCTTTCATAATTTTCTTACTCTTCTTTTTGATTTAAAGAATTCCCTGTAAAATTTTTGTAAGGCTAGCCTAGTGCTCATGAACTCCTTTAACTTTGGTTTGTCTGGGAAACTCTTTTATCTCCTTCAATTCTGAATGAAGACTTTGCCAGGTAGAATATTTTAAGTTGTAGGGTTTTTCCTTTCAACACTTCCAAAGTATCCTGCCACTCTCTTATGACCTGTGAAGTTTCTGTGGAAAAGTCAGCTGATAGTTTTATGGGGGCTCCCTTGTACATAATTAGTTGCTTTTCTCTTGATGCTTTTAAGACTCTCTCCTTATCTTTAATTTTTGACATTTTCATTGTTATGTGTCTTTTAATTATTATGAGGACCTCTTTGGAGTCATCTTGTGTGGCATTCTCTGTGCCTCCCAGACCTGGATATCTGTTTCTCCCCCAAGTGAGGGAAGTTTTCAGCTATTATTTCTTTAAATAAGATTTCTGCCCCTTTCTCTCTGTCCTTCTGGGACCCCTATATTGCAAGTGTTAGTCCACTTGATGTTGTCCTGTAGGTATCTTAAACAATTCTCATTTTTTTTAATCCTTTTTTTTTCTTTTTACTGTTCAGCGTGGGTGGTTTCTACTACCTGTCTCCAGATCGCTGATCTGTTCTTCTGCATTCTCTAATCTGCTGTTGATTCTCTCTCATGTACTTTTCATTTCAGTTATTTTATTCTTTAGCTCTGATTGGTTCTTTTTTATATTTTCTTTCTCTTGGTTGTAGTTTTTACTGTAGTCATCTGTTCTTCTCCCAAGTTTGGTGAGCATCTTTATGACCATTGTTTTTAAGCTCTTTATCAGGTAGATTGCTTATCTTCATTTTGTTGAGTTCTTTTTCGAGTTTTGTCTTGTTCTTTCGTTTGGAACATATTCCCCTGTCTCTTCATTTTGCCTGACTCTCTGTGTTTGTTTCTGAGCATTAAGGAGATCAGCTACATCTCCTGGTCTTGAAGGAGTGGTCTCATGTAGAAGGCATCCTGCGGGACCCAGAAGCACAGTCCTCCCTTGGTCACCAGAGCCAGGACCTCCAGGGTGTCCCCTGGGTGGGCTATATGCGCCCTTCTGTTTTAACTGGGATGTGACTGCTGTGGGCTCGCTGATGGGTGGGGCTGGCCCCCAGCACAGCTGAGATGTCCAGCTGAGGCTACTGCAAGCGTGCTCTGGGGCAGTCTAGTTCTAGTTATGGCTGGCTGCAAGACCCAGCTATTGTGGGTATGCTGGTGGGGCAGAGCTGCTCTCCCCAGCTCAAGAGCCACTTTGGAGGGGCCCTGGTCCCAGCTGAGGCCACTTGCCAGGTGTGGTGGGGTGAGAACTACTTTGTGGGGACACTGTTCCTGGGTGAGGCTGCCTGTGGGTGTGGCTGGGTAGGAGCAGTTTGGGAGGGACACCAGTCTTGGCTGAGCCACTTGCCAGTTGTGGCGGAGTGGGAGCTGCTTTGGGGATTTGCTGGTCCTGGCAGAGTCTGCCCACTGGGCATGGCAGAGTGGGAGCATTATGGAGGGACACCTGCCAAGGCTGGCAGGTTGGGTGTGGCAGGTCCACAGGGGAACACAGGGGCAGGGTAAACAGTGCTAGCAAGGTAGGTAGAGTGTCATAACTGGCTCTGGCCAGCAGTGGGCCAGCTAGGTAGAAGGAGGGCAAGAAAGATGGTTCCTGCCAGTGCTTCTGTTCCTGGAGAACATTTCTACAGATTCCTATCTATCGCACATGCCCTAAAACTCATCAGTGAAGCTCCTTCACAAATGACCAGGGACTTTTCCATCTTCTGCCTGTGTACCCAGTCCCCAAGCAAGTCAGCTTGTGCATAGGCCCTTTAAGAGAAGAGTCTTGGTTTCCCATACCTCCGGCTCTCTTGGAGGTAAGCCTCACTCATTTTCAAAGCTCCTGGAGTTACGCTCTGCTGATTCTTAAAGCCAGACATCATGGGAGCTCATCTTCCCAGTGCAGTGTCCCAGGGCAGGGGATGTCTGATGTGGATCTTGAACCCCTCACTCCTCAAGGAGGGTCTCCACACCTGTGATGGTCCTCTTACTTGTGGCTCCCACATTCAGAAGTGGGGGCCCAGCAAGATCACATCTCTGCCCTTCCTACCGTTCTCAGTGTGGCTTTTTGTTTATATCTTTCGCTGTAAAAGAATGTTCTGCTAGCCTTCAGATGATTCTCAGAGAGGGTTGCTCTGTCTGTAGTTGCAGCCTTGGGGTGTCTGTGGGAGGAGATGAGTTCAGGACCCTCCTACTCCACCGTCTTGATCACCCACTCACCCATTGCCTTTAAAAGTTACCATTTTCCGAAAAGAATTTATCCTTATTGAATCATTCCCTTCGCCTTTGTATGGAAATGATGATGCCATCTCATTCCAAAAAGCAATGTGATAGAATTGCAGGGTTCAGCCAGCTATGGCGGGAGACCCATGAGGAAACTGAGGTTTTATTTTGCCCTCCACCCCAGCCTTGGGGAACCTGAAGAGCATCATCTGGCCTTTTCCCCAGGCGACTCCTAGGCCTGCAGAGCACCTCTCTGACCCAGCTGTGTTTCTCTGCTGCAATCTGCTTTTTTCCTGGTGAGGGAACATCTCTAGGCAGCATGCTCATCTCCCCCAGAGATTCGTTCCTGAGGAAGAAACCTTCAGTATTGTGTTTGGAAAGGGCTTTCCTCCCATTCCCATGGTCCCTTATGCTGGTTTGTTTTCCCCTCAAAATATGTGCTTGGATGAGAGATTGCACACAGTAACAACGAGCCCTTGTCAGAGGAGATAGTGCTATACTTAGAACACATAACTAACTGTTTAAAATGAATTTGGTACACTACTGCACCAAAAAGTCTGTCATACTAGACAGTGAGGTGGGGATGTGTAGAAAATAAAATATAAACACATTACCAAAGATGCCCGGGAGTATGAAAGCCTAGGGGTCTTTTGTTGATATAAATATATAATAGTTAAAAAAATTATCTAACAGTGTTCTGTGACACTATTTTTGTCTCCGACATTCAGGCAGCTCATACAGGCTTTGTTCTAGTGATTTATACTAGAAGCCTATAATAAAAATGCAGCCTGAAATCATGCAGCTGGGTACCATTCATTTTTCTTCCCTGGACAGTTCCAGAACTTAAAAAATTGCAGCAGACATGTAAAAGCTCTTCCCTCACAGGAAATGCATGCCCCGGCACGGCAGCTGGCCCTCGTGGGCTGCTTCTGCTTTATGGAGTCATCGGTGATGCTGTGCAGGTTTTTTAGATTGGTTTTATGAGTATTAGAAAAGAATTTCCAGGAAGATATTAGGGGGTCACTAAAAATAAGACCCACCTTCTCCTTTTGAGTCAGAACCAACTGAGAAATCAACATAGAAATCAGACAGATGGAGATGAGCACATCAGCTTTATTACCAATAATAGCTTGATTGAAAAATGCGACCTGACATATAGCCAAATAACTGCTAGTACTTTCTGCTTAAGTTGCACTGGCTCCCTAAAACTGTAGGCCTTTCACTTGTAGGGGAAGAGCCTGTTTCTACCGAAAACTTTTCAGGTGTCCACAGTGGACCAGAAGGTATGATCTCTGTGGGCATGCTGACCAGAAAGAGCTCAGAAAGGTTCATTCCGATGATTTGTACTAGAGGCTTATAATAAAAACGTTCAGCCAGAGGGGCCAACCCACGTGTGCATGGTTTCTTTTCCCAAAGTCACTAGTTAAACAAGTCACTCCTCTTTTGGGGACAAAATCTTGCCACATGGTAACGTGGAGGCAGGAGAATGGAGAACGCCCTCTTCTGCCCTCAAAAGCATGAGACAGTTTTACTGTGTCTGCATTGTGTCCGGAAGTGGATGAGTTCTATGGAAATCTTTCTCCAAACCACAAGTAAATACGCTTGGCATCTGAGGCTATTAGGATGGGTCTTCCTTACTTGGTCATTTCTGTATGTATGTTCAGCCTTGTACTAATACGGTGGAGGGAGAGGGGAAGGTGGGGAATAGTCGGCTCTTCTGTACACTGCAGCATCTTGGGGAATTTTTTTTCCCTTCGCTCTTTTTAAAATCTTGGCAAAGTTTGGAAATCATTTTGCCATTGGCATCTCAGAGATGACAAACGTCACCTTGGTGATGTTGGCATAGTTATTGTAGTCAGGCTGGGCTCCTCGGAGGAGCATTCTGTTCCTCATGGCAGAGGGTCCTTGCTAGCGAGCCTTCGTGTGTTCCAGCCTTCCACCACTGCTTGCATCCTTATAGTAAGGCCTAGAGCTGCTAGGACAGGGAGAGTAAGTGGGAATCAAAAAACATTAGCATTACTAGGAACCTTACAAGTATTCTGTTCCCAATTTTGATGCATGAATCTTCTCTCACAAGTGTAAAAGCAGGGAGCATGGTCATTCAATCCAGGGTCTTTGTCCTGCTCTGCGGCTTTCTTAGGAGATGCAGGCAGGCAATAATATGTGATTGTCAGTAGTGTCTTGAATTTGCAGTGATGTTTGCCAACTCTTAGGTCACCCCAGTGAGCAAGGTCAGGGGCTCCAACCCCAGCTGACAGAAGAAGAAACCGAGGGCCTTGCTGACTTGCCTAAAGACACAGGGAGGTCAGGAGCCCAGTTAAAAATAGAAGGGAGAGTTTCCTGGTTCCCAGTCTTAGCATAAAGCACCAGCCTTCGTTCCCTTGTGCAGTATTTGCTAATTGTTCATTTCCAACAAAACATAACAGGGCATTTTTCCTTTATAGCTGGTTGTAAACATTTAAGATGCCTGTACTCACTCATAACCTGTGTTCACTTAGCCAGACAGCTATCTTATTTACCTCTTTCTTTGTCTCTTCCATATTTACATCTATGAACACAGAGAAGTTAATGTACGTGAAAGCACTTCATAAACTCTCTGAGTGGCATGTAACTGTTTTTTTGGTATCATTGTGACACTCATATTCTAAACTTTATATCGTTAAAATAGAAATACTTCCATTTCCTAGTGGCCAGTAGGGTTGGGCAAGGAACGGGGGTGGTAAACACTTGTGTAACACTCACTGAAATAACTTACGGCGGCCCATTTCACAACAACATGAATGTAATTAAGATGAAGTTCTCGATCATACATGTCTTTCAGAGACGCACAAATTGAGAAATTTCATGTACAATTACATAGTGAAGCAACAGAATGGAAGCATCAACAGAAAATAAGATACCCATACAGGTTTGGGGGAAGCCAAAAAGCATTTTCAACCAGAAAATATATAAATGGGGGAAAATCATTTTCCTACCAGGTAAAAGAGCAGGTTGTCTTTTCAAATTCTAGATTACATACACGTGGCCCATATGCAGGATTTATATGCTCATACGTAGGTAGTAGAGAATTCCCCGCTAACAGATTGTTCACATTCCAAGAGGGCTGCACCGTACTTCAGCAGAGATACCAGGCCCTGATATGTCCCACTTCATCATGGCGCAGGAACGTTTTAGAGAGATACAGTATCTAGAATGTTTTCTCTTCTACAGCTGATTTTCAGCCCTGGTGAATACCAGCTTCCGATACACACATACAGTTCATGAGTTAGCATCCGTTTAAATAGCTCCTGCCTCCACCAGGCTCTCTCTTCCCCTTATGGCTTGTAACATCTCACCATCCTCTCAGGCAGAAGAATTATCTACTCCTTTCTTCCGCCCTCAGACTTTTTATTTTGAAGAAATCCAAACTTATGAAAAAGTTAAAAAAAATAGTACAGTGACATCCGTCCTGCACCTAGCCTGTTTTTTCTTTTGGATGAGTCACTCGAGAGTAGGTTGCAGACATCATGGCACTTCATCCCCAGATATCTCCACATCCATCTCCGAGGAACAAAAACGTTCTCTTCTGTGATCACTGTAAAACGATCACAGCAAGGACAGCTGATACTGATACAGCACTAGCATCTAGGAGACGGTTCGTATTCATGTTCCCACAATTGTCTCAGTAGCATCCTTTGTTTTCTTCTCCCCCGTCCAGGATCCATTCAGAGATCACATGGTGCGTCTAGTAGATATATCTCCTTAGCCTCATTTTCTTTCTTTTTCCTTCTCCTTTCCCCTCCCCCTTCCATCCCTTTCTCTTCCCTTCTTTGAAAAGTCCAGGCCAGTTCTTTTATTATCTACTCTTGAAACAAACATAATTAGGAAAATAGGATGTTTTTCCCTATGAAAGTGTAGCTTTATTTTCTTTTCTCTGACTCATTCACCTCCATGATTTCCTGGCTTGCCATGAAGCCTCTAATGAGATGTACTCCTATTGGGTGTATCAAGTGGAAGATGGCTTTAGTTTTTCCTTCCTAAAAATCTATGTCCTGATACAGTCTTCCAGAGGCTCACTTCTCAGGACATGCCTGGGACTGATGCATGCAACAGGTGTATGTGTCTCTAGGACTTTGCCTTTGATGTTCACAGGCCTTGTTCACCAAATTCCCTATCCATACCAATGGTGAATACCCAGCTAGCATTTCGTAGAGTTCTGTTGGTTCAGGCCAGTTGTCTGATTTCTCAGCAAGTCAGATCTTTCAACATAATGCTAATCTTTTATACAAAGATGAAAGTAGATCTTATTCTCAATCATTAGAGCTTTCCACTCATGAAATTAATGTTTCTTACCGCAATCACTGATTACTCTTGAGGTTTCAGTAATAGGAAATAGTTTGTCATTCCATTGAATATCTCCAGGTGTAGAATCTGGTGAGTAAATTTTAGGATAGATTAGAAAAGACTTGGCAGTTTCCGTATGGGGGGCAATCGAAAATGAATGGGTTTGTATGTTTCAGCCTTTTTGATATCAATGTATTTTTCTTAAAAGTTATAAACAAGGGAAAAACAAATTTCAGAGTTAAAGTGGAAGGGGGGAAGATCTTTCTCCATTAAAGATCGTGGCCCCATCTCAAAGTTTTATTGGAAAACAACAATGATTTTTTTTTTTTGAAACGTGATTCCTGTATCTGCTTCATGCCTTCATACATCTCCACAGAGTGTCTTTGCATTTCACACAGATCTACCGTCTTAGAAGACAGGAAGCCACAGATGTGTGGTGGACATCAGTGAGATGAAGCTAAAAATTGGTTCATTTAATTGATTTATCAGTATTCAACTTGTTAGAAGGGAGTTCCTTTCATTTGAGAATGGAAGTTTTTTCCAGCCACAGGCAAGCATACAATAAAATCCAGGAAAATTTTGCTTCACCGTAAAACAGAGAAAATGAAGTAATGTAAGCTTCCTGAGGCATTGAGAAATATGGTCTCCGTTGCACTGGAGATAACACACTAATTATCACAAAAGGTGTTGGTTATCATTTAAGGGGGAAATATTATGTTGACATAATACATAATTTCAGCATCTGTTGTGTCTTACTTTGGATTGTAAATCTAGACTAATGGATCTGTGGAGCTGTTTAGACCTTTTCTCATTAGAGTCCCTTGCCTCCTAGAAAAGCTTGCACATAAAAGATTCAACTGAGATGGGCATTTTGCATTTAATAACACTTCCATTCTGAAACTAGTATTTTCTAAATGTCTACCATGTGTCGAGTAATTTTATTTAATTCACAGAACAATCCTGCAAAATTACTATTCTTCTAACAGATAAGGAAACAGAGAGGTTAGGTAATTTGTGCAAGGTTACACAGCTAGTAGTAGTAGAGATTAGTTTCAGGTCTTTCTGACTTAGTTTTGTCCCAGTTTGTCAATTAGTAAAAGTTTCTCATAGATCAGTTTGATTGCAATGAGTAATGTCAAATTAATGACTGTTGGGAATGCTGTGGGAAACAGAGACCAGTTAATGTACACACCCAGTCTTGCTTTTTACTGGCTGCCAGCCACTCTAAGCCTTCCTGTCTGACTTGGCTAAGTGGCCAAGCATGAGACTCCACAGATGAACACTGTAGTAGCTGGGCCATTGGCCTCCAACCCCAAAGTAAAGTCCAAGCAAACCAGGCTGTGTCATGTGGAAACTTTTTAACTAGGCTAGAGGCAGGCCTAGAGTTGCCAAGGCTCTTCCTTCTTTTTTTGTTACAACCCAGAGGTCAAGGTCAGATCTTACTGTGCCAGTGGTCTGTGGAAAAGCAAGAAAGACAGCTCCAATTCTAAAGACCCAGCTTGTCTGGGCTAGCCTTAGCTGGTGGTGACTATGGGCACCGGCCCTAGCCACCTGACCTTGCCAGGTGGGCAAGATGCAGGAGGATAATGGAATCTCAGAGGAGAAGAGTGGGCCTTCTGACACTTTGGACCAACACAATATCCTTGCTTTTGATCTTGACCAGTCGTAGGGAGTGGAATTGGTACAAGAGAATAAAGAGGAATCTTGGAGCTGAAAACCAGTCAAAACTGCCAAATCATACCCTTCTTTTAAACGAGAATTGTTTCCTGTGAAGTGGCCATTTGAGAATGGGAGCTTTTTTCCCCTTTGTGAAAGAAGGATTTGAACAAAAGAGAAATTATAGCATTCACTTTCTCCTTTTCCCTAGGCAGTGTCCATGTTTAGGCATGAAGATCATATATTTATTGGGTATATCCCTATAAATATTTAATATTTGCATAAAGCTAGTAACTTTTGAGGGTGAAAATTTCACTTTAAAAAAATTATCTTACCTAACTGACCAGTTTTCACAAGTTTAATTTTCATAGCTCAGGAGTGTTTGTATTTGTTTTGGGTGATGATGAAAGAGCTCAGTGGTGAGAAGGGATGTGGGAGTGAGGAAATGGGGCAACAGTTTTCTCTACCATAATGAAAATTTGTGTAGTAACTTTTTCTTTGAATGTGAATTAGAGGGGGTTCATGCTTGGAGATCAATTTATGGCTAGCAGTAAGATAAAGGCCCATTTACTGCCTTATTTTTACTTAATAAATCTTAATCACTTTCTCTCCATAAATTAAAGCATTTACCACGCTATATCTTAATCATCAGATTGGTCTTATGTACCATTCGTTTCACAGAATAATTGCCATTTGGGCTTTTTGTAAAACATCACTTTATGATCTTTGCTTTAATGATCCACAAGAATTGCTAACTGGATTTTCAGTGAGTACACGAGGCTTGCCATGTTGCCTCAATTTTTAAAGGACGTACTGACAGCTATTGGACTAACTTTGGGAATCGTAGCACCATGGGCTTACCAGTTAAGAATGAAGTAGAAAGGGGAGAGAAATGGTGTGGATTATAGACTGTTTTGAAAGGCAGTTTTATTTCTTTGAAGTACATCACAAAAATACTTCCTGGTTTAGGTCCCAGAGGCTGACTTTAGTGAATGGGTTTATTTATAATTAGTAGAATTCCAGGAAATTCTGGAGAATATTATATTGACTTCAGTAGGTTATGGAATCCTCTTCATTTTGTTGATTTGCTTAGCAAATCCTTTCCTAATGGTTAATGTAGGCTTAGAGTTCATTCCAACCCAAGTCGAGCTATCACAAATGTTCCTTAGAAGTCAGTAGCATTTCATAATCTTTGGCTCCCAGTATATGAAAAAGGAGTCCATAGAATTTTCAATTTTATGTCGATTGGACAGACTTGAGAATGGCATCATTTTATTAATTAGCTATTATCAAAGAAAAAGTCCCAGAAGTGAATATAAAGATGCATGTATTTGCTGTGCAGTTGTGGCCTGCATGTCCCCATATCACACTTCATCGTTCCTCTGCTCTGCTGAGTATCACAGGAGCCTCTGCATGCTTCTGTTCCTGGTGACCCCGGCCTTCTGGCTCCTGGCTGGTTGGGCCGATGGGAGGCTCTGGTGAAAGACCAGAAGTGGGAGGAAAGAAGCCACAGGTATTTCTCCTTCCCTCTCTGGCAACCCCTCTGGTAGTGGCTGGGTTTTGTCCCTGGTTCCAGCTCCCAGGAGATAGGTCCACTGTGTTTCCAGGGTCCTCTGGGTGCCCCATGCCCTGGCTTGGTAATGCTGCTTCTCCCCACCCCCAGCCCTCCAGCAAGGGGTAGCAGTGGCCTCCTGCTATTGAGAATCTCCTAAATTGCCTCACTGTGCCCTCTGTGGCGTCCCAACTCTTCTGTCCTCTGTGTAATAAAGTCTCTGTATCAAATCTGTTCTGTTCTACATACTAAGAGTGGTTTCTTTTTCCGGACACACATATTTTATGGAACAATTTTGCTTTTGTTTCATAGCTTATAGTCCTTTGGATGTTGATAAAGGGAGTGTTAAATTATTCATTACCTCCATTAATGTTTAATCAGATTGGTATTGCATTTAGGTAGTGGGGCATAGGGGAGTAAGATAAAATGACTTGACTGTCCTCAGGGAGCTGGGTCTGCTTGGGGAGACAGTGCTTTACCAGAGAAGAAGGAATACCTAGACCACAGTAGTAGTGGGACATCCAAGCCTTGACAGGGGCTAAGGTCTTGCTCAAGTGGATGAGAAAAAGGGCATTACCAGCAGAAGCAGCAGTTTGTACAAAAGCATGACAAATGCAAGTTTGCATGAGGGTCTGTGGGGTCAGGGACAGTGGAAGAACAGGAAGCTAGAATGATAGTCAGAGGCTAAATCATGAAGGACAATAGAAGACTCCACCAAACACTTGGACTTTATCCTTTCAGCGATGAGAAGTGGTGAAGAAGGGTTTTAAGCAGGGACATTGCATGGACAGATTTATCCTTTAGAAAGGTCGCTCTTGAATGGGTGTGAAGGAGATAGTAGAGGACTGGAATGGAGGGAGAGAAACTTGGCCAGGTGGTTATTAGTGCAGAAGTCGCAGCTGAAGGGGAGGATGTTTGAATAGAGGCCTGAATTAAACCAGAGGATTGAGAGGAAGGGGGGAAAGTCAAGATATACTAAGGAAGTAGAATGTGTGCAGCCTGGTGATTATTTGGAGGTGGGGAAGAGGGGAAAGGATGTGTTGGAAGTCGTCATTAAATGATGGTCTGTTGTACTCAGAGATTAGGAAATGCTTGGTTAGGCTAAATAAGTCCTAAAACTGTAAGACTATTTCTCAAATTGGGGCACAGTGTGTCCTTGGAGGTCTGATGCACATTTCTTCTACCTCTGATTTTCTTCTCATTAAAATAGAAGAGCCTCTTCACTTATTTTATAAGTCATTTCATAGGTAGTACTTGTGTCTAAGGGTTTCAGAAGTCTGTCAATACATCAGCCCCTGGTAATGGAGAAAACCTATAGGTCCACTCAGTATCCAATATTCACATGCCGGAGACTGTATTGTTTTACAAATTGAGAAGAACACAGTGCTTGCTCTCTAGGAACCCAACATCTGACAGCAAACGTATGGACACTGTGAAGATGTTAGAAACAATATCTGCCTTACATTATCTGCAGTCGAATTTGGTCTGAGTTGCTGCTCCAGAGTCATGGCCAGATAGTAGCCGTGTTGCTAGCTATCAGTAACGTGCTTTATTCTTTGAAGATTTAAGGTGGAGTTAGTAATTGAGAGCCTGAGTTCCAGGGGTCTGACTTCCTGGCTCTGCCATTTATCATATGGGTCACCTTGGCCAGATTATTTAATCTCTGTGATTCTCTTCGTTATCTGTAAAATGAAGATCGTAGTTTGTGTCTGCCCTAGGATTACTGAGAGGGTTAAATGGCAAATGTATGTGTTGTGCGTAGCACACCTCCTGTGCAATAGGTACTTGCTGATGATCGATCATTCCTGAAGGTAGAGTGAAGCCTCCTGTAAGACTCCATTGAGAAAGGTGTGCTGTGTGAGTTCCAGGGATCATTGCTTTCCTTCTGCGTGGAAGCTATTGTGGCTAACTCTGAGATCCTTTGTAGTCACTTTATGTTAATTGCAAAGAAAATTCTGGAACGTGCTTTCTTTGGGACAAATTAAGTCTTTGGATTTTCAAGTTACTTCTTTGATCACATCATACATGATTGATTTTGCTTCAGGAAGCTTCCAGAAACAAGTTTGAAGGCCAGCAGATAATGCAAGTACACCTTAGAAGAGATTGAGACATCACTGCCTCTCTGAAACCTTGCCTTGATATCCATTACGTCCATCCTCATTTGAGTTCAACGCACATTAATTGAGCACCGCTACTTTTCAGTTCTGTTTTATGCTCCAGGGATATGCAAGGATGAACAGATAATCCCCATCCTCATGAAAATTAGTCTAGTGGAAATATATGTAAATAAATTCAGTCCAGTGTAATGTTAGCACAAATGGAAGTGTGGAGAAGATCAGAGAGGTATGTAGGAAGAATAGTAAGCAAAGTTTCACAGGTTTGGTGACATCTCAGTCGATTTTGAGTGGAATGAGAAGAGGGAGAGTCCACAGGTCAGCATGGTTTGTATAGGAGATGGACTATATGTTGCGGGGGCGGGGGCGTGTTGATGGGAGATAAAATTGAAGATGGACGTGGGAACTGGATCTTGTAAAAGCTTGGCCTTTGTCATGTGGGCATTGGGAGCTATCGAGTGATTTTAAGCAACAGAATGCTGTAAGATTTGCATTTTTAGCAAGATCTTCCTAGTATAGAAGGTGAACTTGAGAAGGATGTTGCAGGTGCTGGCAGGTTCATGTCTCCACTGCAGGTTCACTGAGGCCAGTGACAGAGTCCTATTTACCTCTGTATCCCTAAAATCTGGTACTTTGTAAACATTTAAGAAGTTTTTCAGAATAAAGACAGCCCAAGTTGAAGTTTCCAATTCTGCATCCCGTCCTCCGAGCATGCTGACCTGGACTTCCATCTGTCATAAGCAGCTTGACTAAGATCATAATAAATTCTTTTTTCTTGGCATTCTTTTAACTGGCACTCTCTATTTACTAGCCCCTCTGTGCAACTATAGTGTGGTGATGATTGATGCTTATAATTCTGACCCTGAAGTACTTCAGGTCTTCTAAATCATCAAAAAAAGATTAAAGTATATTCAATATCGCTGTAATGTTTATGTGTTTTCCTGCGTTCTTATTCTTTGGAAATTGATGGTTTCTCAAGTGCCTGTGTCCTCCTGTGCATGCAGGCACAGTGGGAGCCTGCATCGCTCACCACTCCTCACTCCTTTGCAGGGCCAGGCGCAAGGCATTTGTTAGCAACATGTGTGCAGAAATCAGCAAGCAAAACAAACCTGGGTTCTCTTCGTGCCTAGAAGGAGGAAGCAGGTCGGGCCCTGGAGGGGCAGACTGGACAGGGACGAGAGAGCTAACAGTGGCTGGAAAAATAGTGGGAGTGATGAAGGCAGAACTGGTACAGAGCAGCAAGACAGGCTGTTTACAGCAAGCCCACGCGGCGGCCGAGCTTGGGAGGAGCAAGGCCCCGGGCGGGGACGCCAGCGCCACATTCTTGTGTGCCTTGACCCGAATCGTCAGGCGGGGGGCTGGCAGCGTTCTCTGCGGGCGATGTTTGTATTGTGGTAACAACTGCTCAGTGAAACACCAAACATGAACAGGTGAAAACATCAGTAATTAGAGCATCCTGTCCCCCCCGCCCCTGCTCCTGCCACACACACATTTCTTCGTGAGAACCGTTATTGCAGAGCTTACAGTATTACTTGGCCCCGAATGAAGAAGTCCAAATAGAAGCTGTGAGAAAGCTCCATTTTATAATCAGATTTCTGAAGAGAAGGCATGTGGTGATGTTACGAAGAGGGAGATTTGCTGTTTGGGGTGTCTTTGTGGGGTTGTATATTGCAGGAAGTAGAGATGCCTCTTACATGTTGTATCGATTTGTTTTCAAAGTCTCTGTTTGATCAGCAAGCTGTGCTCTTGTTGGGGTGCCACGCTCTGTATGCCAGCCTGGAGGGCAGGTCCCTAAGCCACGGGGATTCTGTTTGTCATTCACTAACTAGGTAAGGGCGTGTGTGGAACTTCAGAGCCAACTTTACTATTTGCCAACTCTGTGATTTGGGCGAGTCTCTTGGTGTCTCTGGATCTTAGTTTTTTCTTTTCCTGAAATTTTGAAATAATACCAATGCCTTCCCTACAGGGCTGCTGCGAGGCTAAAATAAACGGCAGCTGTGGAAAGCCCTACATAAATAAGAGTATACCGAATATACTAAAGAACATCATAAATATTCTAATAAAGAATAGAAGGTTTCATTAGCAAGTACACATGCTCAAAAATTTCCCCGAAGCAGAGTGGGGAAAATGAGCTAGTTATTAATTTCTTACTTTGCAGTAGGTGTTCTGGCTGTTACTTTATGCACTCCTCGAGGTAGGTATTAAATCCTTACTTCAGAGATGAGCAAACTGAGGCTTCCACTCACACAGCTATACATACACATAGGAGAACCTGTCTGACTCGAGAACTTAATGCTTTCTCCTTATCTCCAGTTGTCAGCCTTATTCCAGACCCCCACATTCCTACCCCCAAAGTTCTTAAAAGCTGTTCACCTCCTTTTGGGTTGGGAAGTTTGCTAGCCATTTCTTGGTCATTCACTCCTGAAAGTGGGTGAGGGTGGAATCCAGAAGGAACCTCTGGGCTCCAGGAGCTCCTGGAGGGACCAGCGGCTCGGGAAGAGTCAGGCTACAGGGCACACTCGGTCTGTACGTCTCTCGAGTTCACCAGGCCGGGACTGAAAGCGAGGTGGCGGGCAGGCAGGGCACATTTCCCAGCCCTTGAGGAAGTGGCCGTTTCTCCAGAAACATTTTCTTTTCCAGAGTTTCCAGAAGTTCATTCTTTCTCTGCTGAGGTGTTTTCTACCCTCACCGAGGTGGCTTGGTGAGCTGCTCCTGGGACCCTCCTCTTAGGAACCCGTGCCTCTTCTGTAGGACTGGCTCCTTGTTCTGCTTGCACAGGGAATGGGATTAAGTGGATTGCATGTCGTCCCCACTCTGCTGAGCTTTTCTGGGTCCCTCCCTGTTAACTTCGATGCCAGGGACTGGGGGATAGGATCGCCGCCCTGCGGGACCCAGCACCGCATGCATTTTCTTTTTTTATATAAAGTTTTCCCACTTCCAGACAGACAAGAGTCTGCTTGTGAACTGGAGCTGCCCACACAGAGAACCAGAGATAATGCCTGTCGAAGGGCCAGATTGACTATGCAGGGAGGATGTCAGTGTGTGGGAGAAGCATTTGTTCAGCCTGCGTCTGAGAGGAGCTGTGTGTCGTGCTTCCACAGGTTCTCAACAGGAGGTGCGTAGAAGCGGCCGTGATGACAGGCCTGGCACTGAGCTGCCGCATCAACAAGAAGTCCTTGTTTGACAGGAAGCACTACTTCTATGCAGACCTCCCTGTAAGTATGCTCTGCGGTCCGCCCTCCGTACGTTCTCAGAACTGGGGGGCGCTTGACGCGAGGGAGGGGGGCCGTTCCTCCCCTGTTTCCAGTCCGAGCTCTGTCCGTGTCAGCGGGAGGTTCTGCCTGGCCCTGATGAAGGCAGGTGCCCCCCGATGTTTACTAGATTGGATGCAGTGGTCCTGATTGCTGACTCCTTGCTTAGCCTCATGCTTCCGCTGGCTCCCTCATAATTGAACAGGGAGCAGAAGCCGTGTTCTCAGGCTCAGCCCGGCCATGGTGTTTGGTGCTAATTGCCTGTGGGGTCAAGTCTAACTCCGTGCTGATGCACCAGTAAATGCAGACTGTAGCTCTGTAGACAGAGTGATAGCTTCGCTCTTTTAAGTTGAAGTTACCAGTAATAGGACTGTCCCCTCTAGGGACATTTCTGTCATCTCACAAGGAGCAAGTAAGTGGACAATAGGAAGCAGAAACATGAACCAGAAGCCTCGACTAACAACAGTAATTGGCTGTAAATTGGCATTAAACCCAATATTAACCTGTTTTTTTCCTTAAAATTATAAAGTTTCTTCTTTAGGAGAGGCCAGGGTGAACCAGAGTCAGTGTTTCATAATGTTGAACTGAACCAAAACTGTGATGTCAAGTGGGTTTCCCAAAATAATACTTCATTTGATCTGAGTCTCTGATAGTAAGCACACCCTTTCTTCAGACCTAGAAAGATGATAGTGGTGATTCTGCTTCACGTTATTCTCCTTGAACTGAAGATGAGGGTGAGCTGGTCTTTAGAGGGTGAGGGCGGAAGTAGAATTAAATAAAAAATGCAGCCAGAACGTTATTTTTCCAATAGTTTGCTGCCGCTTTTTCCCTCTGGCTGCCAGCCTTTAGCAAATTCTGTTGCTTGGTAGGATGAAGGGAATGAAGCTGCAGTTCTTTTTTTTTTTTTTTTTTTAATTTTATTTATTTATTTGTCAGAGTGAGAGCAAGCACAAGCAGAGGGAGCTGCAGGCAGAGGGAGAAGCAGACTCCCCGTTGAGCAGGGAACCCAATGCGGGACTCAGTCCCAGCACCCTGGGATCATGACCTGAGCCGAAGGCAGACGCTTAACCGACTAAGCCACCCAGGTGTCCCTCTTCTGTCTTTTAAGAGTGATCCGTTTGGTGAAGGTGGGAGACTTAGCATTATGCGACTAAAATGAGAGTTTTCATTCTCAATGGCCTTGTGATCTCTCTGGCCCAGGTGGCTCAGATAACCAGAATTAGTGTTGCCAGATCTTACATGGAACATACTTATACTAAAAAAGTAGTTGTTTATCTGAATAAACAGTTTATTCAAATTTGGATGTAACTGAGCATCCTGTATTTCGTTCAGCAACCTGATTCATAGTTTAATTTTTACAGATTGAGACTTGCTATTTCAGCACAGAGAATGAGTTGGCCTAACACAGTGGTTCTCAAAGTGTGGTCCCCACGTCCCTTGCATCAGCATCTCCTGGGAACTGGTTAGAAACAGAAATCTCGGGGCGCCTGGGTGGCGCAGTCGTTAAGCATCTGCCTTAGGCTCAGGGCGTGATCCCGGCATTCTGGAATCGAGTCCTACATTGGGCTCCTCTGCTAGGAGCCTGCTTCTTCCTCTCCCACTCCCCCTGCTTGTGTTCCCTCTCTCACTGGCTGTCTCTCTCTGTCAAATAAATAAATAAAATCTTTATTAAAAAAAAAAAAAGAAAGAAACAGAAATCTCAGGTGCTGCCCCAGACCTGCAGAATCAGAAACTCTGCGGGTTGGGCCAGCCTGTTTCGAGCAGACTACCAGATGATTCTCGTGCAGCGGAAGTTTGAAAAATGCCGGCCTGGTGGCTAAAGGCACAGACTCTGGAGCCAGACCGTCCGTGTTCAAATCCTGACGTGGATACCTTAACCGCTTCCGTGCCCCGCATCTCCCTCATAGGGTTGTCATGAGGATTCCGCGGTGTAAAGAACTCAGCACAGTATCTGGGGCCCCACAGGCGCTGCGGCTGCTTCAGCTGCCCATCTCTGTCCTCCCGTTTCCCCTCTTGCCCTGCCATCTCTTCACTGGGTGTTGATGCCTGTGGGCATTCGACAGTCATTCCTCCTCTACTCAGAAGGAGGACAGGGAGTCCTCGCAGCATCCGTCAGTACTTTATTTTTTTTTAATGTTTTGTTATTATGTTAGTCACCGTACAGTACATCCCTGGTTTTTGATGTAAAGTTGGATGAGTCATTAGTTGCGTATAACACCCAGTGCGCCATGCCGTCAGTACTTTAGTACTTTGCGTCTTCTGTTAGCTGAGTGTGAGTGTCAGAGCGTTTTCTAGCGAGAGAAGTGGGGGAAGTTGTCAGGGCAGGGAGGGCAGCTGGCGTGATTGGTTAGCTTAAAGAGCAGGAACAAAGTAAGCTTCAGTGCACTAGCAACTGCTGTCTGCCGTGCTGAGAGTAGATGGCAGAATGCTTAGCCAGCACTTCCTAATAAGGAGGGTCTGTCAGGAGCCCAGTAATCAGATGCAGGGTTTAGGCTAATGAGCTAAGTGGAAACAATAAATTCTTCTCTTAGAGGCCTCTGACAATGAGATTATTGTTATTCCCCCAAATGGCACTTTGGTAGGGAAGATGGGATCCGTGTTGTTTAGTGCATCATTATTGGGGGTTGGGGGAGGTGCAGGGAAGATAAGGGAGGGGGTGGGAGAAGCCAGAAGAGGCCAGGCTAAATTACGGCTATAGTGCATAAACTAATTTTCCCCACCTTTTTCTTTTCTCTTTTGTTTTGTGTTTTTAAGTAAGCCTATAGTTTTGTGACATAAAAAGAAATAGTCAACTGGATTCCAGCTTCTGTTTATGGCCTAGTGACTGTGTAATGCATGTTGTGTGCAGGCAGGCTACCAAATTACCCAGCAAAGACTCCCGATTGCTGTGAATGGGAGCTTAGCGTACAGCGTCTGTGCGGGGAAGAAGCCGAGTCAGGTGATCACCAAGACCGTGAGGATCAAGCAGATCCAGCTGGAGCAGGACAGTGGCAAAAGCCTCCATGATGAGCTGCGGTCTCAGACGCTCATCGATTTGAACAGGGCAGGTAGGTTGGAGATTGTCTCTCACCTTTCCTTCCAGCCACCTCTCTTCCCCTCTAGAGTTTTCCCAAACCAGCTGAGGAAACGGGACCAAGAGTTTGACGGACCCAGATCAAATATCAGCGTTGGTATGGCCCAGCTGACTAGAGAACACGGCCTGAACCGTGATCCCCATCGGGCTTGCGAACAACGCACCCGGCAAGCGTGATCAACGTAGCCACCTAGTCACGAACCCAGCAGCTTGATGTCTCAAGCAGACTTTGAAAGAACCAAAGTTAAAAATCAAAATGTGATGGGGAAGAGAAGCAATTCGAAGGCTGGAACCCATGTAGAGAGCCCGTTAGTGATGCAGGGTTCTCCCTGAGACCTCAGCCAGATCTGCCAGTCAGACTGGAGAGCTTCTGCCAGGCTGACTCTGCCTGTCTTTGGTAGGAGTTGGCCTTCTGGAAGTGGTGCTGGAGCCCGACATGTCCTGTGGAGAGGAGGCAGCAACAGCCGTCAGGGAGCTGCAGCTGATCCTTCAGGCCCTGGGGACCAGCCAGGCAAATATGGCAGGTAGAAGCCGCAGACGCCGTGTCCCTCCTCCTCTGCCTCCTCTTTCCCACTCCCACTTCTCTCTCTGGACGGTTGTTCTCTGCATCAGCTACACGGGTTGTTGACGGGGTTTTGTCAGCCTTTAGACCTCTGGGGGGATTTTTCCTTAGAGTTTTCCTTGGATTCTTTAGTGAACCCCCAGTCAAAACTAAACACCCTAACAACAGTGCAGAGGCACTGAGCCCAGGCATATGAGATGAGGAGTCGTTAAAATAATCCAGCTGAGTAAATTTGAAGATCAGACTGGCTTTCTTTAAAGATTCATGAATCAGGCAGCATCCCATCTAGCAAATAGAAAGGAGGTCTAAGGAGCTATACAAAATGGTAGGCTTTTATAGAGAGAAGGGGGTGATGGAGGACGTTTTCTAGCGGAGAGTGGATTGTTCCAGGCAAGGTCACCCTTCTTTGGGCGGAGGGTGAGGGTCTGTGGGGCGGATTACCTCACTAGTGTTGGTCAGGAACTTGGAGGTTGACTGGATAAAGCTTGCCCTCCTGGGAGAGGCTGAAACCGCAGTGAGGTTTTGGTTTGCTGTAGCGGGGGCAAGTGACTCTGCTTTGGTCCTGTTGTTTGTCAAAGGATTAGATGTTTTCTTCTGGCTTCTTGTAGCCAAATGTTTTGCACCAAAATGAGAATCAATAAAATAATGTGCTTGAATGGTTTCATCTTTCTCAGAAGACACTGTATTTATCCACAATAGCTCTGAGTTTCTGTGTAGGTAGCACTTAGTTGCTACTTGACGCTTTTTCTTCAGGCCTCTTTCTTATTTTGTAGAATTTTCATCCAGCTACAGCCGAAGCCAAATTATATCAAGTAAAAGGCAAGGTTATGATTTCATAAAACTTTACTTTGAGATAATATCTTCAGTTCATTAACAATGTAGTAGGAAATCAAACAAAAGAAACACTTGCACCATTGAGACCAAGCAAATTATACATTTTAAGTGTTTGCAAATTAGATATAAAGACTACAAATCTTGGTCAAACTCAATGTCTTAACAGCTCGTTCTTATGACCCCTTCCTAGCACTCCATTGCCCACCCTTAAGTACCTGAAAGCTAGCCTCTTCCATGATTACACCCTATTTTCTGTTCCCAGGGGCTTTTATTTTATTTTATTTTTAAGATTTTGTTTATTTGTTTGACAGAGAGGAGGAGAGCGAGTGAGAGAAAGCACAAGCAGGGGAACCGCAGAGGGAGAGGAAGAAGCAGGCTCCCTGCTGAGAGCCTGACACAGGGCTGGAGAGCCTGAGATCATGACCTGAGCCTAAGGCACCAGGGGCTTTTAAAAAAACTCTGGCCACTCACAGAGCCTTCCTTGAGTTGAGAAAGGCAGGAGTGGAGAAAAGGTACAGATTCTGCATATGGCAGTTGTGAATTCATAGCTCAGTACGGTGGTGTGTTAGAATACTCCAGAGAAACAGAACCAACAGAACGTGTGTTTATGTGTGTGTGTATGTATGTTTATATATAAAGAGATTTATTCAGAGGAATTGGCTGATGTGATCATGGAGGCTGAGAATCCCATGATCTGTAGTGAGGAGGCTGCAAGAGGGCAAGTGCTAGGAGAGCCGATAGTATAGTCCCACCCCAAGTCTGAAGGCCTGAGAACCAGGAGGGCCAGCGGTGCAAGTTCCAGTCTGAGCCTGAATCCAAAGGCAGGAGAAGACCCCTATCCTAGCTCAAAGACCGGCAGGCAGAGAGAGCAAATTGCCCCCACTCTACCTTTTGTTCTGTTAAGGCCTTCAACCGACTGAATGAGGCCCGCCCACAATGGCAAGGGCAGTCTGCTTTGCTCAGTCTACCAATTCAAATGTTGATCTCATCCAGAAATACCCTTACAGACACACCCAGAGTACTGTTTAACCAAATATCTGGGCACCTTATGACCCTGTCAGGGTGACCCATAAAATTATCATGAAGCAGTCACGGTGGACGCCAGTAAATACCACTGAGGATGATGACTCATCTCCCTGTTGGTTTATAATACTATTTACCAGTCTTTTTATGTCACACAGTATATTTGTGTGTTACAAAAGGACTTCTGAAATTGTAACGCCACACTTGTCACATAGGGCATGTTACAGGCCACAAATCGTAATGTTGAAACCGTGGTACAAGTTGAATTTGGAGACAGAGCTTGCCTATTTGCTAATCTTCTTTAAGCTAAAGACTGGAAAAACACAACCACACGAGTATGAGTACCATAAAGGTTAGCTGCCTCCAAGACTGCTCTGTGGAAGTGAGGCTCTGTTGTAGAGTAAGAGAACTCTCCATTTCAGATTTATGGCTTATGCTGCTTTTTGACCCACAGAGCATAAGTTAAATATGGGCAGGTTGGATGGTTATCCATTTATGCACTAAGTGTTGGTTCTCTGTTGCTTTAAAAAAGTTTTTACTATTCCATTCTTCCTCCAAATAACTGTGATTCCCAACAAACCTATGGAATAATAAACAGGCCACCTGTTAGCTGAGAAATAGTCCCATCTGGGGCCTTGCCAAGAGATAAACCATACCGGCAAGAACTCATCAGTCAGTGACAGCTGAGAGGGTTCATTAAATTTCATTTGTTGTGACACTTTTTGTTGCTTTTAAATACAAATCCAACAGCTTTGCCCCTAGCACAGCAGCACAGTGGCTGCAGTGGTTCTAAAGTACTGTGGGGAGGGAAGGTCTGCCTGGAGGCTGCAGGGGTCCAGCTTTTGGTGCTGTTAGCATTTTATCAGCCGCAACCCCTTGGCTCTTCCTTCTGTCCCACCACCATAGGACCACCGTGTGGGCATCGGAGAACACAGCCTGAAAACTGAAGACCACCCTACGAAGGACCAGTGGACCCCCCCCAGGGTGCTTTTGGAATAAAGTTTAAATTGCTCTGGCCTGTGATTGAGTGAGTTCCTGATAGTTTTGCTAATGAGCATGGATCAGCTCAGCCTGGGTTCCAGAAGTCATTTCCTGCTCAGTGGACATTTGCCACTGTTGAGACCCTCAAAGCCGTCCGTTGAGTTGAGTGTGTACTGCAGTAGACATCCTAAATGTTGCAGTAACGATGTCTGCCATTTGGAACACTTAGCATGTGCTCATCAGTTCACTAAGCATTTTTTTTTAAGATTGATTGATTGATTTGAGAGAGAGGTGGGGGAGAGACAGAGGGAGAGGGAGACAAGCAGACTCCCCGCAGAGCAGGGAGCCCGACGCTGGGCTGGATCCAGGACCCTGAGATCATGACCTGAGCCAAAATCAAGAGTCAGACACTTAACCGACTGCGCCACCCAGGCACCCCTCACTAAGCATTTTAAAAAATTATTTATCAACTCATTTAAATTTTACAGCATTCCTGGGAGATAGGTGGTATTATGCCTATTGTACAAAGAAGCTGAGGTTCAGAGAGATTGGCTCGTTTGCCCAAGGCTCAGAAGAAGGGACTGAGCTGGGATATGAGTCCTTTCTGTAAGCCCTGCATCGCACTGCTTTCTAGTGACAGCCACAACAGTGTCACAGCCTTCATGGATGACAACTTAGAGAAGAATGGCAGAGCATGGGTGCCAAGGACACTGAGGTTGACCTGGGTTGCGACCCTGTCCTACTCCTTCTCGCTGTAAGAACCTGGGCAAGGGATTTTGATTTCTCTGAGCTTCATGTTCCACATTTGTAAACTGAGTCCCCAAATAATCGTATGTGGAAAGGGAAAGGAAGAAA
The DNA here is from genome assembly GCF_024610735.1 of Ursus americanus. Classification (NCBI taxonomy): domain Eukaryota; kingdom Metazoa; phylum Chordata; class Mammalia; order Carnivora; family Ursidae; genus Ursus; species Ursus americanus. The sequence goes on along the minus strand of NC_142139.1, from coordinate 40,192,168 downwards.
ACGAAGAGGAAAAGAAATCATCCAAGTGGTCAGATAGAGTTGGGACGGCTGGGTGTGGTGTCCCTGTGTACTGAGACAGGGAAGACTGGGAGAGGAATGGCATCGTGCAACAAAATCTGGAATTCCATTTTGGATTTGTTAAGTTTGAAATGCCTAAAGGATGTCTAGAAGTGGCTTTGTCTAAAGCTATATCATAGGGAATGAATGTGATAAAGTATATAAAACTTATCACAGGCCTAACAAGTAGCCTGTACTCAGTAAATTTTTGGTGCTTTTATTAGCAATAATAAATAGTATTACTTTTACAGAATCTCCACTCATTTTGGATAAATAAGCTTTGTGAAATATGGTCAATAAAATTTGTGTGTGTGTATATGTGTGTGTGTGTGTGTGAGAGAGAGAGAGAGAGAGAGAGAGAGAGAGGGAGAGAGAACTTGTTATTTAAGTCCTGGAGAACATCCAGTGCTCAGAATGAGATAGCTTAACAGACCTCTCTAAATCCTCAGGCCCCTGCTGTTTACAGAAACAGTTTTCTGTCCTGATGTTATATTTCTGATGTGTGAATGTGTTTTAGAAAAAAGATCTGTAACTGCACCATATCACTGTGCTCAGTGGTATAGTTTTTTAGTTTTGCTGTTACAAATCTCTGCTTCTGGAGGGTAGAAATTGAGCTTGATAACATTCTGGTGATGTGTGAATGAAGGCCCTCCCTCAGTGTCGCAGAATGCGTTGAAGTAAACCTAACTGGTAAGGCTTTTGTGCACTTGAGGCCATTTAACTTAATTTGTTTAAGAGGTATTTTGTCTTCACTGGATAGAATGTCTTTTGTTAATGTTTGATACTATATTTGAATCCAAGCTAGTGGACCCTCTTTCAACACTGCAGGATACTAAATGATTCCTCTCAGACATTTATGTAGTATGTATGGTCTTCTCTGGGAGACTGAAATTCATGCTTTTATTCCCTATCCAAGTTAAAATTCTAAGTCTTAAAAGATGGTTTCATTTTTTAAAAGCAGGTGAGGTCCAATTCAAGGTTCCCTGAGTTCAAAAAAAACAGTTGTTTCCCAAGAATTGAGATTTGGCTGAGCAGAGCTCAGCATACTTTGGAAGTTTTCCTTTGAGCTAAATAGGCCTTTCAGATGATTCCAGCTGTAGATTAATCCTATTCAGACAGAACTTTAAAACTTATCAGGAACCTTTTGTGAGACAGTAACCAATCTGCTTACTCATTGCTCAGGAAAATACCAGAGTTTTGGCTTGTTCAACAAGGTATTAATTTATTGAACAGTTACTCTGTGCCAGACCCAGCTCTAGATTCTGAATATAGCAGTGAAAAAGACATTATCGTTCCTGCTACTTAGAGCTTATATCCACGAGGGAGACAAATACATTAATAAATAAAACCACTCTAGTGGTACGTGCTTTAAGGAAATAAATAGGATGCCATGATAACGAATAATGTTGGAGAGTCAGGGCCTGTCAGAGGAGGTGACATTTGTTTGAGACCTGAAGAATGATTCCAGGCCCCAGCCAGCGTAAACTAGGGGTGAGCATTCCAGGGAACACCTAAGGCAAAGTCTTTGAGGTGAGAAAAAGGTTAGAATATGCTCTGAGGTAACGTAGGTAACAGAAGGCCACTCACTATAGGGAAAGCATACCAGGCAGGGGGTTATGTCATCAAGTAAGACTGAAAAAAGTAGGCAAGGGATAGATTACCAATAACGGTAAGAAGTTTGGATTTCATCCCAAGTGCAGTGGGAAGTCATTGAAGGGCTTTCAAGCAAGGGAATGACATAGTCTGATTAATGTTTTAGAAAACCACTCTGGCTGCTCTGTGGAAAGTGGATTTCAGATGAGTAAGAGTAGAAGCAAAGAGACCAGTTAGGAAGCTTTTGTGATAGTCCAGATAAAAGATGTTGCTGTTTTGGGCGGGGCAGTATCAGTAAAGATGGAGAGATCAAGCTGAGTAGATTCAAAGAGGATTTTAGAAATAACAGGATTTGCTAACAGGCTGGTATGGAAATCAAGGGGCCGGAAGAAGTCAAGGATGTCTTCAAAGAAGCTTGAGGGGCTGGGTGGTGCTATGGACTGAAACCGGGAAGGTGAACACAAGAAGGGCTTTGTGGAGGGGAAATCAGGGTGTAGTTCTGGAAAGTGAAATGTCTGTGAGACCTCCAGGTGGAGCTGTCAAGTAGACATTGGAGGTGAATGTGGGGCTCAGAGTAGAGGTCTGAGCAGAAGAAAGAAATTGAGGGGCGCCTGGGTGGCACAGCGGTTGGGTGTCTGCCTTCGGCTCAGGGCGTGATCCTGGTGTTCTGGGATCGAGCCCCACATCAGGCTCCTCCGCTATGAGCCTGCTTCTTCCTCTCCCACTCCCCCTGCTTGTGTTCTCTCTCTCTCTGTCAAATGAATAAATAAAATCTTAAAAAAAAAAAAAAAGAAGAAGAAGAAGGAAATTGAGGAGTTACCAGCACATCGATGGTATTTAAAACCACATACCCCTACAGAGAGAGTGCAAGAGGGTCCTGAATTGGTGGGAAAGCAAACACCAGCAAACAAAATGGAAGTAGAGCGTCCAGGGAGGTAGGAGGGAGACCAAGAGCACAGAAGGTCACAGCAGCTGGGAGAAGAAGATAGTTGGAGAAGGAAGGATTAGTTGGTATGTTCCATGCTGCTGGGGGTGTCCAGGAAGGTGAAGACAGAACAGGTCCTGCGTCCATCGCATTTGACAGCGGGGAGGTCACTGGTGACTTTGAGCGAGGCATTTTCAGAGAGGCGAGGATGGAAGCCCAGCTGAAAAGTGTTTAGGAGCAAACAGGAGGTGAGATAGTAGAGACAAGCTGTGCCACAAGCAAACAAAACATGTTCCAGAGGATTTGTCAGAAGGGAAAGCGGACCGACAGTAGCTTAGTAACCAATGGAGGGAGAATGAGGTTCAAGGGACTAGGGTTTGGGGTTTTGGTTTGTTTTTGTTTTTCCTGAGAGATACCTTTGCGTGTGTCTCTACCGGAAGTACTGTGGAGAAAGTGAGGTTAATGATGGATATGGGAAAGAGGATGTAGCTGAAAGAATGATACCCTTGGGCAGGAAGATGGTAAGGGTTTGAAATCTGGGCACAGCCTTCCAGAGTCTTCCATTCTGGTCTTAAAGATAAGATCAATTTAGAATAGACTGTAGTCGTGTGCTAAATTCTGTGGTATTGACTGTGTCTGTCCTCATGGTTCCGAGGAGCCACCAGTGGAGACGGGCTTATTGATGAGAGTTTGTAGGAAGGAAGGTGGTAACACTAAAGTGGGACCTCCAAGGAGAAAAGGGACAGTAATACCGATGACCAGGACGTGCAGGAGCCGGCAGACTGGGCAGGGACTTGGACGCAGAAAGCTCCCCCGACTGGAGGAAAGCTTTCTTGTGGAATGAGTAGTGGGAAATTGTGGGTCATCTCAACCAAGACAGGATGAGGGCTCCTCGCTACCAGGCAGAGGAGACGAGATGATCCAGTAGGAGCCAGCCCCGCACTTGAGCAAGCAAAGAGAATGGTGGAAACCACGCTGCAGCAGGATGAAACTCACAGCCACATGGTGGCTAGCTGGACAAGGGGGGTTGCTGTACTAAAAGTCAGGACGCAGTTCTGTAACCTGGTCTGAAGCTCCAAGTCCTCCAGCAAGGGTAGCGGGGTACGTAGAGAGGAAGTGACAGGTATGAGGGGTAATGGAAGAGAAGAACCGACAGGATCGAGTCGTCAGTTTGGATATAGAGGGAGAAGAAAACAGACAGGGAAGATGATTTCAGGTTTCCTGGATTAAGAATCTAGTGATGTCAGGAATCGTTGGGACTTCCTGAGAGTCAAGGAAGCCCAAATTGTCCAAAATGTTGAGAAGTATGTGCTAGAGACACCAAGTACTTTTTGATCTGAAAGCACCTTTGCCCTGATGGTCAGCATGGGTGGCATTTGGGGTACAGAGTGAGGGAGCGCATCCTTTGTTCTGCAGGGAACACGCGGAGACAGTAGGGCAGGCAGTGGGCAGCCAGCGGTCTCGAGCTTGGAGGAGGTCGAGCCCCACAGCTCAGCTTTTGGGAGGGAAGCAACAGAGACCAGGACCATGGAGTTTCTTGGCATGGAATTTATTTATCCTGTTTCCTTATTTTAATAGGCTTTTGCTGTGGAATCTTGGAAAATGAATCTCTTTATTCAGCCCATCCGAATCTTCAGGTTCGGCAGGTTCCTTTCAAATGTAAAAGCCTGCCCAGGAAAACAAAAGTCCGGCATTTTGTCTTCTCCTTCTGTTTTGTTTTAGATATCGTGAATGAACTTGGAAAATAGAGAATTTGAGCTTTACTTTGTAGGGTGTAAAATGTGATTGTTTTTTATCTTCATCTCCCTATTTGTCTTAGAATTTCTCCTCTCTCTCCTCTCAAGAGCCTCTTAGTCCTCTCCACAAACCACCTGCCTCGTTAGGGGTTATTGTTCCTAATCTAAAGGGGTTTTCTGGGTCAGAGAAGGTCCTCCCAGGATGGGGGCGGCCCCCTCTGAGTCCTTCCACAGACTCACCCCTTCCTAACAGCACTGTCTGCTGCGGCAAGTCCTTACAGCAATCAGGAAGGATTCAGAGTCCTGTTTGTGGAAAGAAGAGATTATAATCGTACCCAGAGGAAGGAGGAGGGGACAAACCCAGGTTTCTGGCTCTCGCCCTTGAGCTGTAAATTCTCAAGGACTCTCATGGATCTCCTGGAATCACTGTTGTAAATCCACATTCTATTGGAAAGCTGTGTGGGGTTATCAAATGATCATTTCTTTTTCTTTTTCTAATTTTTTTTATTATGTTATGTTAGTCACCATACAGTATCATTAGTTTTTGATGTAATGTTCCATGATTCATTGTTTGCGTATAACACCCAGTGCTCCATGCAATACGTGCCCTCCTTAATACCCATCACCGGGCTAACCCATCCCCCCACCCCTCTCCCCTCTGAAACCCTCAGCTTGTTTCTAATTTTTTTTTTTAAGATTTTATTTATTTGTCAGAGAGAGAGAGAGAGCACAGGCAGTGGGCAGAGGGAGAAGCAGGCTCCCCCCTCAGCAAGAACCCCAGTTCGGGACTCGATCCTAGGACCCCAGATCATGACCTGAGCCAAAGGCAGACGCTTAACTGACTGAGCCACCCAGGTGCCCCTCAAATGGTCATTTCTGATGCCTTTCCCCCAACGTAGCTCTGACATTCTGAATAAAAACTCAGGATAAAACTGCAGAGTAATTCTCCATTTTAACAATGTTTTTTTTTCTTATTTGGCACAAAAGAAATTAGATTTCTCCAGCTGGTATATCCAGAACTTCTCCTCTCTCCCGCATGTGCACAAGTGTGCACAAATATGCACACACACGTATACTCACCTCAGATGCCTTAGAACTGTAATTCTCGTAAGTAGACAGGGTACCAGCCACGTGCTTCAGGACCAACTAGGCCTTCTCGCAAGTTGGGTTGCTGTAACTGGCTAAAAACAGCAAATGGAATTAGATATTGTTTGTCTAGAGGCTTAAAAAGACTACGTTGCCTCAAAGAATTTCTAAAGAGTTGTCTTTTTTCTCTCCTCCCAGAGGGCCAGTTGAGAGTGGATGCCAATATATCCGTGCATCATCCTGGAGAGCCTTTGGGTGTTCGAACTGAAGTGAAGAATCTCAACAGTGCCAGGTTCTTGGCCAAAGCAATAGGTGAATGCCAGCTTGCATTTAGTGCTCTTCTTTGTATCGCTTACCTATTGCTTTGTAACAAGCCACCCCAAACCTTAACGGCTTATACGATAACCATTTCCACATTTGCAGTTCTACGGATTGGATCCTGCCTCAGCTCATTCATGTGTAAGACGACCTCACTCACACGTCCAGGCCTTGGTGCCTGGGCTCTGCGAGCCTTCTCTTTCCATGTCGTCTTTCTTCATTTGCTTGATTAGCCTTCTTGTTTGCAGTGGGGCATTCCAGGGGGATGAAGGCAGAGGCCTCAAGGCTTCTTGAGTCCAAGCTCTAGAACTCATACAGTGTCTCTCCCAACACGTTCAATTCAAAGCACATTCAAGGGGAGGAGAAAGAGACTCCACCTCTTTATGGGAAGATCTGCTAAATGCTATAGCTCTGTTTCTCCATTTACCACTTTCTTTCTGACCAGTGTGAACTTGATAAAGTCATGTTTATTCATTCTAGATTGGCCCTAGTTTGAATTAATTAGTCACTATGTTTTTCTGCCTTTTACTGTTTTTACTAATAGATTCCATGTGCCTGTATAATTGAGTTTGGGTCTTACTGGAGTACATGCTGTGGGGATTTATGTGTTGACCAATACATAATAACGAAAGCAGAACAGTTGAGCAGGATAAACATCCAGGCAGTCCCGTAGAGGTTGCTGACTGTGAAGACATCTCAGAAGACTATATTCTTTAAAACCAAAGGAATCTCAAGAGAAAGAGAGAATGCAGGGAAGGGATAGAGTTTCAAGTGTATCCCTTCAAGGAGGCACAGAGCACAAGACAGCTGAATGCATTGCTGTATGTTTAATAGAGGCCTGGGTCTTGTTGAGAAAAGTACTGGAAACAATACAGAGAAGATTCTCTAGTCTTGTATAAAACCTTATCCTGAGCCTGCAATGATCAGCCTCAATGAAGATGTTCTGAGTCTACAGATTTTCAGGAAAAGGACATTAAAATGGCTTAAGGGGATAACTTACGTAAGGAAAGGGGGTAAGGGAAGGTTCCCCCATGTAGACAGACCAAAGAGTGCGGACTCTTCTGTCTTTGAAAGGAGTAACAATCCACGTCTATGAAGCCATGAAAGGTTTGGGTCGGGGATATCCTCACAGCCCAGTTTTGTGAAAGGGAAGCTTGGAACAAATGGAAGGAAGTTCCACTTCACCCTGTAGGTAGTAAGTGTTCTGGAGTTCATTGTTCCAAGAGGTGGTGATGGTAACCTAAAAAAACAAGCAGCAAGATTTTAAGTAGATTTATTCTTAATGATTTATGAAGGAGACCCTCCCCACCCCGAGACAGAATTCTGACTGTGTCCTGACTCAGGACCAGAAGAACCACAGATTTAGTATGATGGGCTTCATTCTCCAAGCCCATGATTTTTCCATCCCGTTTTTCTCCATACATCATGCCTAGTAGCCATCATCTGATTTCAGCCGAAGAGAGCGTTGGAGTAGGGGAGACGGGGAGCAAAAACTGAAACATTTTAGTGTTGCCGCTGCTTGTCAGCTCAGATAAAAGAGTTTGGGTGAGGGAAGGTGGTACGTGCTGGGGTGGGGAGTTAAGGGGGAGGCTAAAGCTGCTTTCAGAGAGCAGCTTACCAACTGTGGCTATGTTTTGATTACCACAGTCTGCCTTGTTGGGTGCATAGAGCAGTGGCTCTTAATCATTTGGGGTCAGAGATCCCTATGAAAATTCTGGACTCTCTCTCCAAAAATGTACAAATGCACACACCCACATTCTATGTATAATTTCAGGAGGTACCAGAACCCCATGAAGCTTATCCTTGGATCCCTGGATAAGTTTCAACCTCTCACCAGCCCTCCAGGGTATTCTATCCCTGTAGCATGTAGTATTTTTCTAACTCTACTAGTGAGGAAAGCATTAGTGCAGACAAGCTAAGTCTTATCCCTTGGATAAAAACTCTTGACAGGCAGCCAGCCTGGATCTGGAGTTAGTTGGCCTAGAGACTGGTCCTAGCCCTTCTTCTGCCAAGAGCTGTAAACTGGATGGGGTCACTGTGAACCTGAGCTTGCTCCAAAAGTGAGGGAGCAGAACTTCCTAAAAGGCCTTTTCCAGCAGCATTGTCCTATTATGGCAACGAAAAGAGAATATAGCATATAAAGGAAGAATTATGATAAACAACTCTCTTGATTATTTTTGACTTAAAGATTGAGCAAGATTTCTAATTATTGCTTGATTGGATGGAAGGAATTAAAATATGATACTAAATTACTATGTTTTTCTTAGACTCTGAAATTGAGAGACAAATCCACGAACTTGAGAATGGACGTGAAATTCTGAATGAAACACGCTCGTTTGACTACAAGCTGGGGTGAGTTTGCATTGACAAGCATCTTGCACACAGCTGGCTGGGGCTCCACCCTGGGCTCACCACAGACCGGCCGTGTGACCTTGAAGAAGGGTACTTAGCTTGTCTGCACTAATGCTTTCCTCACTAGTAGAATTAGGAAAATACCATATGCTACAGGGATGTAATACCCTGGAGGGCTGGTGAGAGGGTGAAACTGAACCAAACTTGGACATAAGTGCTGAGTCTGGCCCTTCGGTTGCTTCCAGTTTACCCACTTCGTGGCAAGAATTTTCACTTCCTTAAATTCTGTCAGACTTAAGCTCTACCAATTCAAGCTAGAGATAAGGAAAGCATAGGGGTGGTTATAGAGGTACCCTTTTTTGTTTTGACAAGTTTGACTCTAGTATTCTGACTCTGAATTTTGAGGATTTTGTGCTTTTAGCAGAAGACTGAAAGAACTCAGAAGACTAGAGTTTGAGCTGGTTAGAAGCTGGAAACATTGAAGCAATTTCTTCTCTTTTTTAAAAAAAATTATTCTAAATATTTCTCTTTCATTAATATTTTCTCATGTAGTCATGTAAGTGTCTCTCAAAGAAGGTCGAAGAGTCTGACTTTGCCTGTGTCTCTTATTGGTAGGGAAACTCGGGTTTGCACGTATGCTGGGTAGTGCTGCATGCCGTGTTGGGTTAACGTTTTCCTGTTTAACTATCACAGGTGCACCATGCCGATGAGAGACAAAGAAGGAAAACAAGACTACAGGTGGTTATTCCTCTTGTCAAAATACCATCGTGTGTTTGGGGTTAGGGGCAAATTTCAAATCCACTTGCAGAATAACGTAAGGACCCGGATAGTTTTTAGAAACTACTTTCTGTTTGTATTGTTGCATGATGGAAAGCCTAGACTTCCGATTTTATGTATATACTAAAAGAAAGAATGTTTTCTTGGTTTGGTAGCCTCAGAGTGTCTTATCTGATGGGATTCAACTGTTGGAAGACACTGTTGACTTACCCCTGCGTGAGAGTTGTTATAATTGACCTAAGGGGGTAGCAGTTGAGGATGGGGCCTAGGATGGTCTTAGTCTTACATTCAGTTACAAATTTAGTAACACACTGAAGATCCTTGAGAAGAAAGGAAAGAAAGAGATGCATATGTCAATGGCATTTACCTTCACAACTCTGGTGATGCTTATTTAATTGATTAAAATTAAACAAGTTGGACTTAATATGAGATCCAGAAATAAAGCAAATAATAATAGGCTTAAGGTAAATTGAACCTTTTGTCTTTCTCCCCATTGAGTTTTGCAGATTGTGAAGACTGAAGTTGTCAGCAACAAAGTTGTTGGTTTCTTTGCAAAGCACAGCTCTTGTCAGTGAGGACCAAATGTAGCTTTGTCATGTGGGAAAGAAGCTCCTAAAGCCTTAGTGTGAACCTGCCCTGAGGGGCCCCTCTCATGTGTGTCAAAGTCAAGATTGTTTTCACCACTGTGAGCTTCTGGGTTCAATCTGTTCTTCCCAAGAACTTCTTTGTTCTCCAGTGTCGTCCCCCCAACCCCCCCAATCTCCCCCACTCTGTTTATACTGGTTCCTTACTCAGCATGGAGTTTGGCTGTTAGGTCTGCCAGTGGCTTTGACTCAAGCCCTCAGGTTAATTGGCGGGATTCAGGAACCCTCCTTTTGGTGTCCTCTTGCCCTCAGAAGTCAGACTGATTGACCACACAGATTTGGCATCCAGGTGATGGGTTGCGTGCACGTCTGATCTGTCACCTTGGCACCCCATTTATTCTGCATTTTCCTGCTTATGCATAAGCCCTTTGACAAGTAGAAGTGGACAGAAAATGTTAGCTGCTGGAATGGAGCAGAGGGAGAGACGTTCTATGCGGTGGTGCAGTGGAGAGTTCCCGCGTACTCCTTGGTATAGACCATATACTCTGCCTCACCACCGCAGTTCCCCTAATGACATCCTGCAGTGCTGTGTGATTCGCCTTTATTACCCAGGACTGAACACACGTACCACAAACATGGCACAAAGAGTGTGGTACATTCGTTACAAATTGAGACTTTATTATTAACTAAAGTCCCTAGTTTACATTAGGGTTCACTCTTTATGTTGTACATTCTGTGGGTTTTGAGCAAATGTATAATGACATACATCTACCATGATAGTGTCACAGGGAGTAGTATCATTGTCCTAAAAATCCCCTGTGCTGCTCCACTTACTCATCCTTCCCTCCCCTCTTCTACGTTTTTTTTTTTTTTTTAGGCAAAATCTATTTATTTCATCCACTTCTCAAGAAAGTTTTCTTTTTCTTTGACTTTTCATTTATTTCATGAATAGTGCTAAAAATAGAATTTTTAAATGGGGAAAAGTCATTTTTCTCCCTAATAAGTAAATTGTTCTCATTTGGTCCTGTTTTTCCTAGCCTCTGTCTTTGTGAATATATACTTTATCCACAATTACAAATCACAGTGTAGCATCAACCCTTTGTTGTGCCTTTTTCCTTTCTCATAGTTTATAAGCGTGGAGAGGGGCAGGTCTGGTGGTCTTGACCTGTAGTGTACACCTGCACAAAGACTCGTTCCTGGAAAACGGAGAATTGATATTATGGGACATTAGAAAATATTTGGATTTTATTTTATTTTATTTATTTATTTGACAGAGCGAGCAAGCACAAGTGGGGGGAGGGGCAGAGGGAGAGGGACAGGCAAACTCCCTGTTGAATGGGGAGCCCAACACAGGGCTCAATCCCAGGACCCCAAGATCATGACCTGAGCTAAAGTCAGATGCTTAACCCACTGAGCCACCCAGGCGCCCCATGGAATTGTAACATGACATCTAAACGCAAAACTTCCATATCAGTCATTGGGGTTTTTTCCCTATTAAACCAAATACTTCCAAGTCAGACCCCGTTTCCTCTCTCTGCCTAGGTTTATGCCCGAACCCAACCTGCCTCCCCTGCTGCTCTATGACACCGCGTCTCTGCCTCCTGGCGCAGACCCACAGCAAGTGATCAACATTGACTGGATTCGGGAGCGGCTCCCTGAGCTCCCCAGTGAGACCCGGGAGAAGCTCGTCCAACAGTACGGGATGCTGCCGGAGCACAGCTTCGCCTTACTGGTAGGTATTGATCAGCGGCTCAGATAAACCCAGCTCAGCAGTTTGGGCAGTGCTCTCCAGTGAGCTCTGAGTAGAGCAGGCAGACCGCTTCGGGTGTGCAGCAGATGCTTCTGAGAAGAACAAGGCGTGGTGACCTTTGCTCACTGCCCTTTTTAGTGAATACTCCTCATAAACCCAGAAGATGAAGAGAATCTCCTGTCAGTCATTTCTGGGCAGAAAGGAACAGCTGCTCACAGCAGCCGTGGAGGCTTCTTGAAGACAGTCCAAATGTTATGGATGAATGTTTTCCCATGTGTCTGCAGGACAAAAGAAAATCAATGTATAGGGTTTCTGGATGTCTAGCAGTATTGAACCATGACAGGGTCTGGCAGGAAGTTCGGTTCTCAAAAGCCAGCCAGCTGTTTCTCCAACTGGAGAAGAAAAACATTTATTCCGCATGAAATGTTGAAAACTCTGACTAAAAGTATCGGTCCTTTGAGGCTTGAGGATGCATCTTAAGGGGCCGTTAGAGAATCTGACACCATCGAGACCTGCTTAGGGATTTTCCATTCTTTTCAGAGCTGCTCGGGGCTTTGCAGTTTTCTTTGTCATGGCAACATTAAAGTGAAGCAGCATCAGTGAGGGTAGGGTTTTGTCACAGTTGTCTTCGGCTCGTCTGCGAGGGAGGAAGTAGAAAGTTTTGCTGCTGCGTGCTTCAGGGACTGGATACACACCACACTTACCTTCTGGAGCAGCAGGGTCTGTGCAAACTCTGGATTTTTGCATTTTAATTCACCAATAGTAACTAGATAGGGATGTTGGGATGTACATATTTATAGACTTCAGTAACAGCAACCCCGCCATTTCTGGTACAGGGTAGGCAAGTGAATGTTTGTAAAATGAATGAGTCTCTCTTTATAAATAAGCTAATGTGAAAACTCTCCAGAGAGTCTCATGTGAAAACTCCTCTCTTCCTACCAGTGATGATTAGGCAGGCCCAGATGTGTTTTCAGACTTTAGGCAGTGGTGACCACTGCCTCCTGCAGGCTGCCGTCATAGCTTAGTCATAACTGTGCGATGGTTACGCGGCTGGATTTTAATTATTTCTTAGTGTGACTTGTTCAGCCCCTTGCAGGCTAGGACTGTGTCACCCTCTCGCTCGCTGTTCCTCAGCACAGCCCGGCACACCAGCAGTGTTTAACGCCAAATCTGCGACTGTGTGAGTCAGTTCGCATCTCAGACAGAACACCTTTAACCTGAAGCCTCTTAGGACTCGGGCATTTTCCCTAGGTTGATTTAACCGAGCTGAGGTTTCGTCCTGTCCGTCTTCCCCACTGTCTGATGAATAAATTCCAGACTGAATTCTAAATGCTAAATTCCAGTCCTACATTTTATAACTACCCGATTACACAGGGGATGGAAGGACTGGGACGGAGCCTACTGGGACTGAGCCTCCAAGGTGTCCGTTATCTGTCTTCGTTTGGCCTTCCACGAGGTGAATGGAAGCAGCCCTTGGAGGCAGCAAATGAAGAAAACTCAGGTTACTTGGCCATTTCTTTGCTTACAACTGTGATTTCAGAGAAGAGTCCACTAAATATAACATGAAAAGGTTTTTTTGTGTGTATCAACTTTCTTCACAAGAGAGGTGAAAAGACCTTTCAGAAACTCCTCTCAAGAATAGGCCCTGTCTGCAAACATACGCTCTCTTCAGAGAGTGTCTCTCTAGCACTGTCACGCTTGGCCTCCGACGAGCACATGATGGTGGGAAGCATCTGCCTCCTGGGGTAAGTCCTCCTGGGGCGGCGACATTTTCATGTTCATGTCCCAGGCTCCACTCATGTCCTTCACAGGACGCCTTGAATAAATGTTTGCTGAGGGTGCCCAGTGAGTTGGTCAGAGTTTAAGGTCCTGTTGAGGGGAACCTGTCTTTCATCTGTTCAGTCCACAACTTTTATTTTATTTTGCATCTCCTATGTAGCAGGTACTCAGAGACAAAGATTTAAAAAAAAAAAAAATGTTTCTTTGCTTTCCAAGAGTTCACACACACACACACACACACACACACACACACACACACACGACACAGCTAACCAGCCCCTGGGGCAGATTGCAGGAGATAGACGCCTAACGTGGGATGGGAGCCCAGGGAGGTAGTGATTACCTTGATTGGAACAAAAGGGAAAAACTTTAAGGAGGACATGATTTTTGAGCCGGTTTTGAAGGGACTTTTAATATCTTAAAAATATGCTTATTCTTATAGCTTGCAGATAATTTATTAGGTGATTCTTTATTTTTTTTTTTAAAGGGGTAGTCCTTGAAATTTCCAAGATGAGTGTAAGGAGAACTTAATAGCAGTGGAAAGAGAATGATTCAGAGAAATTGTTTTCCTGAAAGTGGACATCCTGAGCTCTTTACGACTTTGTAATCATTGAAAGCTGAGTTACTCAGACCCAAAAATGATATGCTCATGTTTTTTCCTGCCTTCATCAGAAACACAACAGATTGCTGAGAAGGGCAGATGCACAAAAGTAATGAACCATCTTTCAGTTTAAAGAGTGCCCAGGAGTATTCATTAAATAAATAGCAGTAGTGGAGGTGTGCTTGCAGAGCTTCGACTCCACGCTCTGTGCTTTTGGATTGCCTCTTCCGTTAAGCATCTAAGCACATACCCCCCATCACACACACGCCTTACCCACACATACTGAAAACCTCAGAATTTAGCTCTAGTCTTCCATCTGTCTTGTCATTTTAGTATGTGGTAAGCACCGCATTGTGTATTGGTAATTAATGCTTGGTATTTACAGAACTCTAATAATTTTAGCACCTACAACAATGATTGGCACATAGTAGGCACTCAGTGAATATTTGTTCAGTGAATGGTCGGACAAATGATACTATGACAATACTCATGAAAGTCCTGGAAGAAGCAGCATTCCTGATAAAAGCATCCTTGTTTCTAAAGGGTGAGATACAGAAACGACTCTTGACCCCCTAGCAAATCACGGGGTGACACCTGGCTCGTTGAACTCTGGGTGAGAAGCACCTGGATCGCCGCTTTAACCACCCCCACGTATTCTGTCCAGATGAAGTCGCTTGGCCTCTCCAGCTTATATGTTCTGAACTGGTCTTGTTGGGACATTAAATCCAATTTACATCCTGGTATTCTCTCTTAAACCCTCCTGACCATTCCTTTCCAACAGAAAACCTGTATTACTGTTTTTTTCCTCTGGTCACATAAAAAGTATCTTGCCCCACCTGAAGCTTCAACCGATTTAGTTAACCTTGCTTTCCTATCTTATGTCAAATTGCCTTGATTGCTGCCTCATTTAGAAGGATTAAGGAATAGAAATGCAGAAGCTGAGATCCAGGTAGTAGGATCCTGAAAAACGAGAGGTTCTAATAGCATAGCAAGTCCTTCTCTGAGTCAGTATATTCCAAGAGTAATCATGAGAATGATCTAGATGATATGCGTGTGCATTTTTCTTAGCGGATAATCCCAGGGCGACGTCTAAACTCTGCCTTACCTGATTCGGAGAATGCAAGCAAATTGGAGTCATTTGCTTAAGCAGTACAAGAACATGGCTGCGGTTTATAGCGGGTCACTTTTTTCTTTTTTTTGTATGGGAGCCCAACGGGGGGGGCTTGAACTCACAACCCTGAGATCAAGACCTGAACTGAGATCAAGTGTTGGACACTTAACCAACTGAGCCACCCAGACACTGCATGGGCCACTTCTTAATTTAGCCTTACAACAACCCTCTGAGGTAGATATTGTTGTTCTCCCCATTTTACAGATGAGGAAACATAAACTGTGGTGGAGTGTAGGACATTAAGTGACTTAGGCCTGTGGGGGGCCAGGTTCAGTGGTCTGAACTGACTTCAGAGCCCAGACTTGATTAACATTTCTGAGCTCTGCTGCCTGCATGTGTAATGTGCCACAGTGCCAGACAGGGGTGTGTTCAAGTTCATTGCTGTTTTGAATCACTTGATAAAGTAGAATTTTTACTTTTGTTAATACTAATGGGTTTTTGTTTGTGGTTTTCTTTGTTGTTGTTTTTTTTATTTTGGGCTTTTTTTGGATTTATTTATTTATTTTATTTATTTATTTTTTTTTAGATTTTACTTATTTGAGAGACAGAGCACGAGTCAGGGGCAGAGGCGAAGGGAGAGGGAGAAGCAGAAGCAGACTCCTCGATGAGCAGGGAGCCCAACGGGGGGCTCAATCCCAGGACCCTGGGATCATGACCTGAGCTGAAGGCAGACACTTAACCAACTGAGCCACCCAGGTGCCCGACACTGATGTTTTATACAGGCCAACTAATGCTTCATGAAGCATCACAGACCATTGGTTCATTTAAAACTTTTGACCATCTTGCTTGGTTTTTAAGGTGTCAAACTGCCTTATAAAGAAAGAAAAAGTGCTGTCTCCTAAATTTAGTAAAGATCCGTCAAATCCAATGAAAAGCAGAAATTATGTCCATTTTCCAAGTAGAAAATTTAAGTCACAAAAAGATGTAAACTGTCCTTAGTAACTTTATTTCGTTTCTTAAACTTGCTGCTGTAGGCTCTTGGCTCCTTCTGAATGAATCATTGAAAAGTCTCCAAAAGAAGGCGGAATGTGTGGGGTTTGTGGGTTTTGTGGGATGATTTTGCCTGTCACCTCATGTCATGCAGCCCAGCACACAGTAGGCACTTGGGAAGCACCAGATACAAGCTCACAGGGCAGCTGGCTGTGTATGAATTCAGTAGATGGAAAGATGTCTGTCTCATCAAGATTCCAGTGGAGGAATGGGATAGCATTCCCAATTCAGTGTTTCTTGAGGGCCTGCTGTCCTTGCCACAGCACCGTGTGCTGTTTTCAGGTGGAAGAGCTTTATCTTTTCCGTGTCGCTTTTCCTTCTCTCAAGTAGCCCTGCAGGGCAGTGAGTTGAAACACTGACTAGGAGGCAGTCTTGATTTCAGATTCCACCTCTGACACCTGGGAGCCAGGAGGGCTCTGCAAAGGTAACTGGTGCTGTTACCCCCCCTAGCTGAAAGAGGGGAGGAAATGATCCCCTTACCCCGAAGATGAGTGACAGAGCAGTCTTCACTGAATCTTAACAAAATCTAAATACGGCCAAGCGGTCTCCCTAGAATAAGCTGCCAGGGAGAAGAGCACCGGCACCAGATAGCTGCTAACACACTGAGAGCCACGCCGGGCGGAATTCTAAGAAGAATCCAGCATGGCCCCGGTGAGACCGTGACCCTCCAGATTTAGTGACCCGTGCTGCCATACCTGTCTGTGCGTCTTTGTATTCAGCCTTAAGATGTACAGCCTTATTGGAACAACTTCATTTTCCCCAGCTGGTTATTCCCCATTTGAGTCCTTATCCTTTGTTTCTGACACCATGAAAAAGGTTAAGGTGTCTCCAGGGACAAAGAAGCAGAAAAAATATCATGACTGTGGTTGATTATTAAATGGATTGTTTTCCAAGAGTTTTGCTTTGAGTTTCTAGTAAGCTTGAAATGGCTTGGTTTTCTTTTTGGATGAACTGTCTATAAAATAATTTCCCATGATAAATATCTGTGTACTCATAGGTAATACTACTTCAAAGCTAATAGTTTAAAAGGCATCTGAAACTATATTGACTGGTTTTAGACTGCTTAGACGCACTGAGGCGCAAAGCACTGGCCCTCTAACTACTGCTGAAGGAAAATCCATTTGGTCAACATCGTCGCTCACCATATTTCAGCTCCCTGTAATTTTTGAAATTGTTTATTCTTCGTTTTATAAAATTGCACCCAGTGCTTGCCAGCTTACGGGTACTTTTATAGTTCGTCTATGCACTAGAACCAGAACCGATGAATAAAAGATGCATCTTCTGACTTTACTCCTGAAAAACTAGCAATTCTTTTATTTCCGATGCAAGTAACAGAGGGCTTGCAGAGATGAGGATCCTCTGGGCTCAGATTCATGTGACCCCTCAGGGACCTTCCCATTGGAGCAAAAGTGCAGGCAGGAGTGAAGGCCCGAGTGCCCAGCCTTCGGGATTCACAGGGACTCTGTCCACCCATCCCGAAGCCGGGTCTCCTGTTTGTGGGATGATTTCCTTTTGGGGACAATTAAAATACATTATTTCAGGTTTCAGTCAGATCTTGGAGCAGATGAGGAAGCACTGCCTTGAAGCTTCGTTGCCATTTTTAAGCTGCAGCCAGAAAGCTGCTGTTGACCAGCACAGTTTCCCTCCGTGTTGGGCCCATTTGACGATGGTGGCTTTAGGCACATCAAAATGTGGTTACAATCAGAATTGATTCCTTGACAGCATTCTGCTTGTGGCCCATTCTCGAAGATACAGTTTCTAATTATGCTGGTCTGCTGTCAACTTCTGTCACCTGAATTATTTGGATTTTTGATTATCCAAAGAAAAGTCTTATTGCCAGATTGGTTTCCTTCCCATCCTTCCCAGAGCTCATGTATCTCCGAGAATGTAAGCTCATTTTCACATGAGTCTAAGCCAAGTGTAGGTGTGAATCCTCTCTGTATGGAACCATTATCCTGAGTTAAACTCAGATGTGGATACTTCCCGACATTGCTGGGAACAAAGCACAAGTGAAGTTGTTGGGAACAGAGTTTTGCTCAGATTTTAGGGGCTTCCAGGCCCACTGGGAACATGACTAGGAGTAGAAACTGTGAGGACCAAAATAGGACTGTAGACCTTTGTAGGTGTGTATTTTATGAGACAGACTAGAGAGTATACCCTTGGTGTTTCTGGGTCAAATTCCAAGCTTCTTCAGATCTCCATGTTCTTGAAAGTGGCCATCATGGCTTAGGATTCTGGCTTTCCCCTGACATACTCAAGTGAGAGTGATGTCTCCTATGCTAGTCTCACACAACCAATTAACTACCTTTAGTTTTTCCCCCACTGAAGACTCCTCTGGATGAGTCTTTTTTTCCCCTCACTCACTGCAAGATTTCTATAGCCATTTCTTATTTCCACGAAAAGCAGAGCGAAGGCTCATTCAAATCATAGATCCAAGCTGCCACCCCACTGAATGTGTCCATCCTGGATCTTGCGATAACTTCTGCTTTCTTTTCTTAGAACCATCACTCAGACCTCCCTATCTAATTTCCATTTCCATCCCAACACAAGCATTGAATGTTATGTTTAGGCCCACTTTTCACAAAGGTGGTGGGTCTGCACTCTGTTCTTCTCACTTTGTAAGAGTGATCAAATCCACAGGAATAGAGAGGGAACAACAGAGTCCCCACTGACAGATGCTGGGCCGTCTTACAGTGTTTGCAGAAATGCTCAGTGGCCGCTCCCATGGCGGACGGGTGCCATTCCCATTGGTACCTCCACAGAATGACGCGTCATGATGTGAGCGCCTCGCGTAGTTGAAGCCACTGTTGCAGGGTCTACCGTACAGTCAGCCGCTCCCTCCACAGGCATGCCCTGCCCCGTTCGGTATAATCCAGTGCACAAAGTCCCGTACCAGAGGAGGTAGAATGCAGTCAGATGCAGTCTGCTTGACACCAAGACTGTGAACAGTAATGGCGGATTTGTAAGGTCAGAAGGTGCTTCAGAATTGGGTGGTGTCTTGGTTGAGGCATACTCAGCATAACTTCCGTAAAGAGAGGGTGCGGAAGGGATGGCCACCCTCCTGTCCCCCAGGAGCTCCGTGTGGCCTAGGCCGGGGGGCGTGTATCTCTGCCTTCCTGATCTGGGAGCAGGTGTGTGTCCCGCCACAGCGGAGAGTGCCAGGTGGCATAGGTGTACGTTGGCAGAGGCAGAAGGAGAACCTGCCATTTTCTCCTAATTTCTAAGTTAATTGCTAAGGGCCTTTGCAACATTTTTAATATGTGAAGAACCTTTGAACAGCTGGCAGGTACCAAATAAAATAATGGAAGTGGTGGGAAAGGGCACTCTTTTGATGAGCTAGTTGCTTCGCATTGTGCCTGGCACTGCTCGGTGCTCAGTCTCAGTCCCCAGGAAGGCAGGGACATGGTATTTTCTTCATCAGAGGCAGTGTAACATGAGATTAAGAGCACAGACCGCAGAGGTTCAAATCCCAGTTCTACTGCTTTCTAGCTGAGTAACCTCAAGCATGTTAATGGCTCAGTGTCCTCCTCTGTAAGAGAGAGTTCTGCTGGTACCAACTGAGGGTTGTCGTTAAGAATTAAATGAGTTGGGGGCAAAGGGGGTGCTCAGTCGGTTAAGCATCTGCCTTCGGCTCAGAGCATGAACCCAGAGTCCTAGGATCGAGTCCCGCATCGGGCTTCCTGCTCAGTGGGGAGCCTGCTTCTCCCTCTGCCCCTCACCCCACTCTCATGGTCTCTCTCAAATAAATAAATAAAATCTTTAAAAAAAAAAAGAATTAAATGAGTTAATATAGAGACCACTTAGAACAGTGCCTAGCACCTGTTGTGGTAAAACATATTCTCATGGGGACACCTGAGTGGCTCAGTCGGGTAAGCATCTGCGTTTGGCTCAGGTCATGATCCTAGAGTCCTGGGATCGAGCCCCAAGTCAGGCTCCCTGGTCAGTGGGGAGCCTGCTTCTCCCTCTGCTCTCTCTCTCACACTATCTATCTCAAGTAAATAAATAAAATCTTTAAAATAAAAATAATAAAATGTATTCTCATTAATATCAACAGGAGCAGCAGCCATGTGCCGCTCCCTACAGGGCTGGCTGCTCTTCTCCATGTCTAGCCCCCATTCTGGAACTACTCCTGCAAGCTTTTTAACTCGCCCCAGATTGCTAATCTGGGGTTCCTTTAGCTGCCAGGTCACTCCCTGCCCCATAATCAGCTGTTCCTCAACTTGTACTTTGTGGGCTTTTTCTTCTCTGAGTCTGCCACTGGGCAGCTGTCTCTATCAGGTTTCGTTCGCCTTCTAAATATAGTCCAGCTGATTTCTGCCCTGTCATCAGGTTCAGAGGGTGTGGGACTTAGAACAAGAACGGTGGTTGAGAAATCAGCCCTCCTCTCATTCCAACGGCATAGCCTTCCAACATTTTTGTCATCTCCGAAGGTAGAACGTACGAGACCGCTTTGCAAAAAGCAGTAGAATGCAAAAAGACGTTGCTTCCGGGGCCCGAGGCAAGGGTGACTGGGGGTTCCTTCCCTGGGCAGGCAGCGAAGGTGAGGCCACCCCTGCGTCCGCCTCACACCTGCACTGGCCAGCTGACAGATCCATTAGCGGTGGTAGTTCCATTAGCATCTCAGAGGCTGACCTGGCCTCGGCTCTGGGTGTAATTGAATGCTTCGGGGAAATTTGATTAAAATGTGAAAGTATGCTTCCCGGTCCTAGAGCTGTAAAGGCTGTCTGGTGTCACGTGAAAGACAGGACCGGTTGTCCCCGCCGCCTTCGCTGTGGCTAAAGGAACAATTAGTGTTGCATTTGGCCAGGAGACTTGACGCCCTGGGTAGCTGCGGTGTCAGCTCTGTCTGACGTAGAGGGGTCAGGGCAGAGTCGGGTGCTTGCGTGTCGCCTTTGAGACGGAAGTTAGGGGTTCCCTGATGCAGTGGCTTTTTGCGTTGCTCTGACTGTGGTTTTTATGTACGGGAATCACCAGGCCACTATTTTCCTGAGAAAACCAGATGGCTGCAGTGCCATGCTCACCAGGGACTTCTGAGACTCGTGCAGGGCTCAGTAGCAGTTGCTGATCTCCTAGAAGGACTAAGGACCTTACGTAGAATGCAGTGGGTTTTGCGACTTGGTATGGATCCATCACTCTTGGGTTTGTCAGCAGCGCGGCCTCCTTCAGCCCTGCTGCTGGCCGCTCACCCCATTACAACCGCAGATTTGCACGCCTGCTTGCGATTGTGTCCTGAAAGCACGCATCCCCCAGTGAAGTACGGTTCCAGCTCGGGGAGGCTTCATCACAGCACTGACACAAAAAGACAAACAGAAATCTGACTTGCCGTATTATCCATCCAATAAAAAAACCACCCAAGGGTAGAGGAATAGATATTCATTCATTCACGTCCCAGCAACTCAGCCAAGCCTGGGAGTTCAGCTGCAATATTTCTAGGTGGATTTAGAAAACCTTTCCTTGGCAAAGCAAAGAGTTCTCCTTCTGACAGCTCTTTTCACCAGCGGGCCAGCCTGTCTGGGTTAGAACAAAGGGAATTCTGCCTGTCTGATTTGGGCCGGATAGCGGTTTTCTACTTCCCCAGCGGTTTGCTGTACCATTGTGGAAGTTTGAGTACTTTTCCATAAGTTGGGCAGAACTTCCTCTCATTCTGCCTGCATTTGCCTTTATCTGCAGTCAAGCATTGGCTGCCGAGGCGGCCTTTGCCCTGGTTTAGCATGAGCAGAATAGTACCGTTGGCTTGAAAAGAGATTCAGGAGATGATTACGGGATTATTCAGTAGGCTTGTCACCAGAGAATTTATCTGTTACAAAGGGCGTGTAGATTTTTTTTTATTATGGAATTTCTACTTTAGCAATTGTATGCCTGTGTATATTTCACAGCATCTACAATAGCTAAACTTTCAGAGCACTTTTGTTAGTATGGCTTGCTTCTTCCCAGTATCTTATTTTTCCAGAAAGTTCCTTCACTTAACAGAGGTTTTCTGAAGAGGGCAAGGGTGAGAGCCTTACCCACAGTATAAAGTTTAAGAGACTATTTCAAGGAAAGTGTGATTTGATTTGAATTGCAGCAGGTAGGGGAAGTCTACTAAAAATGTGTTCCCTCTGCATTTGGAAGCTTCACCTTCCCGTGTGTGAGGAGCTCATGTTTTTAATTTTCTTATTGGAAAACAAAGGATGGACTTAGCCAGATTTTTTGGTTCTGCCAGACTGATCTGAGCTGGCAGTTAGCCATAGTAGTTAAGGCACTTGATGAGTGCCTTGGGTTACTCTTACGCATGACTGGGGCAATTCTAATATTTAAAGGTGAACATGACATGATAAAGAAGGAGCATTCCCTTGTGATTTTTTAAAAACGCACATGGTGATGGCAGGCGTGGATTCCATCCACAGATACTTACCAGGTAGCTGCCATCGCCCAGTGCTGACTGAGCTCTAGTTATGGAGTGAACCGGACAGAATGGCCCCTGACTCACAGAGCTGATGGTCCAGAGGGGGAGACACAGTAGAGTCTTCTTCAAGTCGCCTTGATGATGATTTTCACGGAGCAAGAGGAGAGGCAGCGTTAAGCTGTGTCTAGCTTGGCTCAGAACACCTGGAAGCCACTGTTGCCTCCATCGGTCCTGCGGTCTAAGTGGATCACATGGACCTGGGTTCTTCCTCACTTTGAAAACATTTGGAAACCATTTCTGTCATGTCTTGGGATGATGGGAAGATAAATACAGTTCCGATCCACTTTTGATTTTTCAGAAGTAGAATATTCCGTCTGTTCCTTCTTGATTTGCTTCTTTTCGTCCCTCCTTATTCTCACAATCGCTGGGACTTCCAGCAGAGAATAGACCTGGAAAGAGAAAAAACAGGAAACTAAGGCCAAACATCCTGGGCCCAAGGATAAAGGATGCAGCTTAAGGGTTAAGGTTGTAGGGTACGCAAGGCTGACAGTGAGAGGGCAGGTGAGTTTGGGGGAGAGTGAATTTCATTGTCCTCTGATTCACCAAGCCAGGGTCTCTGAATTCATTCCTGTGAGAAAATGCTATATTAAAAAAATGCACAGTGACTGGTAGAAATCGAATACTTGCTGTTTACTGAAAGTGATTATAATTTTCTGGTGATATTTCCATGTGTAGGAAAGTACAGGTAGATGTCTCAGAGGAGGCAGAGGGTGACAGTTTCAGATTTGCCTTCAGAATGCTGATCTTTCATTTTGGGGAGAAATATATATATTTTTTTTTTCTTTCTTTCTTTACAGAATGAAGTTGGCCTACTGGAGTTCTTCCAAAATGTGATAAAAGAAACTAGGGCAGAGCCGAAAAAAGTAACTAGTTGGGTCCTCAACATTTTTCTGGGTTTTTTAAAGCAACAGAACCTTGCTGTCAATGAGAGGTGAGTGGGGTCTGGAGATTCTTTCTTCCTTTATGATGAACTCTGTCCAGAAGCAGTTGAAGTAGGGCAGAGCCCAGTGTTTTGTTCTGCCTCTTTCCGCTCAGGATCTCCCGACAAGGCACACATACCCCCTGTGAATTCCAGATTCTAAAGCTGTCCTCCCTCACATCTGAAATTTCGTTTATTTGTTCAAATCTTTGTCTGCGCTGTCCTTTGTCCTGTGCTGGAGCTGTGGGCCTAAAGATGAGTAAGACAAGGAGTATACAAGCTGATGGGGGATATGAGCCTGGAAGAAAACAGGCAGTCACCTCAGTGGGATCCTGTTAGGCTGGAGGCGCAGGGGGTACCGTGAATGAACATAGAGGGGGCCTGACCCGAGGCTGGAAGGTGAACGAGGCTTCCCTCAGAAGGGGATGCTAGAGCTAGGCCCCGAAGACCTAGTGGGAGTTGCCAGGTGATGGGAGGGCTGAGGGCATTGCAGGCAAGAAGTGGCCTGTGGACACTCAGAGGCAAGCAGGTGTATGGGCTCAGGAAACCCAGAAATTCTGGAGTGTCAAGGGGGCAAGCAGGAAAGCTCGGGAAAAAGCCACAGAGGCCACCGTGCATACACTCTTGTCAGCAGCTCTCAAAGCCCTAGATCTCCAGCCCGCTCCAGTTTCACTTTAGGGGAGTCGGTTGGAAGAACAGACCAGAAGCAAGGAGCCTGTTGCTGGAGTGCCAGTGAGAAGTGCCATGGGCCTGAGCCAAGGTAGATGGAGAGCACTTACCTCACTGAGGTTGCACAACTTCCAGTTCTTACTCGGACAGGGGAGTGAAATGGAGGGCAGCGTTTTCAGTCTAGCGAGAGGTAGAGGAGGAGGAATGAGTTTGGAGGGAAGAGGCGGGGCATGATGCCGTGTTGCATTTTGGACATGCTGAGTTGGGCTGCCTGTAGGACAGACATCCCCCTCGTGGGGCTAACCAGGAGGCAGTCAGATACATGCTCTACTCTGCTTCTGTGCAAAGTGCTGTGCTAAACACGGGGAAGACCAGTCAGCACAGCTGACGTAGCCCCCGCTCTCGGAGCTGACCGTCTAGAAGCCGGTGATTACAAAGCAGTGAGCTAGGTGCTCTTGAGAAGGGGAAGGTAACAGCTAAGCTAAGGCCTGAGGGAAGGATGAGTAAGGTCAGTCAGGCAAAATCCAAGAGGAAAGGCAAGTTTTAAGAAGGGAGGAGTGAGCAGCAGATTGCAGTATGGGGAGTGAGGGAGAGAGTGTTCATTAGGACCCCCGGGGAAGATGGCTGGGCCCCCCTCAGCAGGCATGCCATTGTCTCAGCAGCATCCCATGGCCATGGAGTGGAGGAGGGGCCTACATGGATACATGATGACAAAAATTTGTTTGCTCAAAGGTCTCGCTGTACAGTGCCAACTTCATGTTCAGCCTCTTGCAATGTGTCTGTGCAGTAATGTGGCCACGTGGGATCAGTTCACTTCCTTACTTGGCTCTTTACCAGCATTGACCATGGATGAGTTCCCCTCTTGGACCCTCCATTACTTCACTATGAAACGAAAATGGCAGGACCTGCCTCCGAGGCTTTTTGAGAGGAAAATGCACAGTGCCTGGCACATTGTAGGCCCTTGGCGTTCGTTCCCTTCTCTTTGCGGGTTGGTGTGTTAAGTACCAAAACAGTGGCCACCCTCAGCCACCTAAACTCCTTCGACATCTCTTCCCTTTCTGTCTTTCTTTCCTGTCCTTTCGGGTTTGACCACTCTTCAGAAATTCCACTTTTTACACCGTGAACGTGGTGGCCATTCAGGGAAGGCTGGAGCCATCCAGAAGAGTTTACGGTGGAGACACAACTGTACCAAAGCCTTAAGGAATGGATAGGAGTTGGTGAGGCAGAGGTCTGGGCGACACCTGCAGAGAGCCAAGGGTGGGAATGGCAACGCACTGCGCGTTCTTAGACGGAGGAGGAGCATAGCTTGGAGAGGGGAGAGTGGAAGACTGCAGGAAAGCACCGCTGACTGACTGACGCAGGCCTGGAATATGAGGATGTGGAGGGTCACCGGGGAGGTTAGCCGTGAATCCGACAAGCAGCAGAGTGCCACTCTGCAGGGTACGTGCTTAGAGGAGGCGGCCCCCACCCCGGCCCTCAAGGAGCTCGCATCTCGGAGGACTGGACTCGTGTGGCAGCATTGGACTCCGAGGCAGAAAGCGGTGCTTCTGTTTTAGAACTATATACAGTACAGGGGAGCAGAGAAGAGGGACGTGCCTGTCAGCCAGAAGAAGCCAGGAAGGCTCCAAGATGTGGTTTGAGCTTTCAGAGGAGTTATAAATCTGATCTTTAAATTTCTGGTTTTCCATGTCGTTGGCTGTGTTGGACTGTGGTTGGCCTAGAGTCGCTGAATTTTAGTCCTGGCAGAGACCTTAGATAACTTCTGGTTCAGCTCTGTCCTTGAGCAGACAAGGACATCGAGGCCCTGAGCGGTAAGGTGACAAACCTCAGGCTGTGTAACTGCTGAGACTGATAGCCAAGTCCCCTGACTTTCAGGCCAGCTTCTTTCTGTGTCGGTCTGAAACTAGGGGTTTGCGCAGCAACCACGTTGGCAGCTGCTAAAGGCGCCGGGGTTGGTAAATGAGCTCGTGGAGTGACCTTGGAGCCCCTGTGTTTACCCAAACAATTCATAAGCACTGGAGTTTTAAGAACCCAAAGGGTAACCAGTTCCAAATACACCTCTATGGAGTTGTTCCAAAAGCAGGTAAAGGGGGAGCTAAGCAACAGTTCTGTTACACAATCTATGCAGAGCAAGGACTGAGCATCCAAAAGCAAGCTGTAGCCCCTCTCTCCCCCACAGTTCAAAGAACCAGTGTTAGCGGCACTGGATACGCCAGCCTCACCTCGAACAAACAGTGATTAACGAACAACCTCAGCTGCTGGGGCGCACTTCTCCAAAGCTCAGGCCGGCAGTAGCTGGGGAGCGAGCAGTGTCGTATGATGACACCAGGCAGGGAACACTCTGGAGGTCAAGTTGGCAAGAACTGGTTTTGCAAATTAGCATTCATCTCTAAAGACCTGTCAGAAGACTGGTGTCTAAAGGGTCCAACCAGAAGAGCTCTTGTTGAACTCCACTTTTTAATTATTTTGAGCATATTGCTTTGAAAGTTGTTTTTCTGTTAACTCCTAAGTTGCTATTAATAACAGGTTTGATTTAGTTAAGAACATGGGAATTACAGATACCCTGAGCAAGCGCTTCACAGTGAAATCAGGCAGGTGCCGCCGTCCAGTTGTCCAGTCCAGTCAAGTGCTCCAGCCTTCCAGGTCAGCCATGGGCCGTGGCTCCTGAAGCACTTGCAAACCAGGGCAGGCTTTCGAGCCAAGAGGGCCTGACGGGGAGGGAAGAGAAGTGCAGCAGTGGGACGTGTGCGATAGCATCCAAGAGTGGGGCTGCAGGGGTCGGAGCCCCATGTGCGAACAGGGGTTATTACCTCATCAAGCAAAACAAAGAGTATGTGATAGAGACCATGTATGGCCCACGGAGCCCTAAATATGTGTGTTCTGGCACTTCCCGGAAGAAGTTTGCTGACCCCTAGTTTAGAACACGTTTGGTGAGAGGTCATTGAGTCCAGTGGTAGAGAGAACTGAGCCCTGAAGAAGCAGCAGCAGTCTTGGGAACAGATGGGCCTTCTTCGTCTGCCAGCCTGAGGTGGAGACAGAAAACCATATGGAAAAGAGCCCTGGCCACTCCTCATTAGCAGGCTAGGAGTGCACGAGAGACAATTAAGGAAAAGGAAGAGAATGCAGAGGTTGCAGGAGAAGGGGTATTCGCAAGGGGCTTTAAACGTAGCCCAGAATTGGGGGACAGCAGAATGAGGGAAAGCCGTCATGCTTGGCAACACACAAAGGAGATGTGATTTTTTTTTTTTAAGAGAAGAGCTTCTGCAGAGTGCTAGGATTAGTATCCACATGGCTGTGCTTACCAGGGTAGATAGTAGCCCCTCATGCCGGATGTTTATTGGTAAAGGTATGGTAAGAACCCAGGCAGAAGCAAGTGACTCCGAGATCACTTGCAGACATTTTCAAGATAGGGACGGTCTGAGCATTTGTGAAGGTGCGTGATTAAAGCCCCAGGAGAGAGGAAACAAACATGCAAGTGGGATCCCTAAGAGTGGAAAGTAATGGGATTAAAAGCATGAGTCGAGGGGTTTGTTCGGTGGAACCAGGAGGAAGAGGACACGACAGAAAATTCTGAGTCTTGCATCAGCTGATGACCTTATGAAGTGAGAGGTGAGGGTAGGTGCCAAGAAGGGAAGGGGGAAGGAGACTCTCTGGAGCAGGCACTTGGGTTGGGGCACCCAGTAGGAGTGCAGGGAAACCCGTCGAGATGAACACAAGGATTATTGAGCAGCAAGAGCCACCGGGGTGTCCAGGTCCCTCTGTCTTCCTCCAGGAGCTTTCTGTGTCCCACTAGAACGGGAGCAGAGAAGGTGGCCTTTGGGCCTGAGATGAGCGTGGGGATGGAGGTGGGCTGCACATTTCGCAGATGAGGGGAGGGGGCTGGGGGAGTGTGGTTGTAGAGGTGGCGGAGTGTCTATGCCCAGAATGCAAGCTGGGGATGGAGTCGTGATCCCAAAAGAGCTCTAGGGGCCTGGAGGAAGTTGGCAGATGGGAAGGATCCCTCTGTACATATGCAGGCCTCAGGGGATTGTTGGCTGGCACACAAAGCTTAAGCCTTTCAATGTCAGATTCTTCTTTAGCGGAGACACATTCACTGTCCAGAAGCCAGCATTATCTGACAGCAGCAAATCAGTAGCTTGGGCTTCTGCTGCTATTATGTTGCTGATCTGATGGTTTATTTATTTAACTGATGAGTGGGGGTCTTCTGCCGTCAGCCTGACGGGTACTGATCTTTGTCATTGTCTCACTCAAGGTTAGCCTGGCGTATCTGGAATTAATGTATGCGGTATACCAGATAGCTCTCCCTGTTGGTGGGAAGAGTTCTGTGACACAAATATTACTATGTGTCAAGCATTTGTGGGTACAGAAAGGTGAGTGAGAAATCTCCCAGTGCTGTTAGGTCAGTGGAAATATTTTATAGTGTACCTTTATGACCTAACTAATGAATTAAGGTCCTTAGATGAAAGGCAAAGTATTTTTAGTTATGTTGTGTTCTATTTCTGTTCTCTATCTCCATGTCCCTGATAGCAACTCGTGTGGGAGAAGAGACCTTTTCTTTTCTGCATGCTCTAGAAATCTGGTTCAACATCAGGGCTTATTATGGGTTCTACATACTGTCTACACTCTAATTAGCCACTGTATTTTCTAGGATTGTAGAGCACCCAAGGAACCCGTGTTTTTCAGACAACCTGATTCTTTATTACTTGTCAGTAAGGTGGAAGGTAGGAAAAGGGGTTTATCGGTTTATTTCAGCTCTCTGCCCCTCTTCCTGTTGAGATTTTTTTTTTCTTTTTCTTTTTCTTTTTCTTTTTTTTTTAAGATTTTATTTATTTATTCGACAGAGAGAGACAGCCAGCGAGAGAGGGAACACAAGCAGGGGGAGTGGGAGAGGAAGAAGCAGGCTCCTAGCAGAAGAGCCTGATGTGGGGCTCGATCCCAGAACACTGGGATCACGCCCTGAGCCGAAGGCAGACGCTTAACCGCTGTGCCACCCAGGTGCCCCTTCCTGTTGAGATTTAATCAGGGTGGTTCACAGGTGTTCCAGATGCCAACTTAACACCAGATAGTCTCCAAACTTAGTCTCCAAACTTGGAATTACCTTGTATCCATACTTTGGGATAAATAAGTGTTTAAGGATGATGGTCTGCCTCCGTGTGTCAGCTGCTTCGAATGAATAGCCCTAATGAGGCTTCACCGTACCAGAGTCCAGTAAGTCAGAGCTGGTGAACTTGTACTAACTGGGTTTGGAATTCATGGGAACTGGGTGGGGGTTCCGTGGCAGTTTCCTTTTTATTATCTAAGAGTTTACAAGAAATTAATTGTGATTGATGAGAACTAAGACATAAACAGAAGGTGTTTTCACTTGGCATTAAACATTTCAGAAGCTTTCATTCACACTAATGTGCTATTCATGTCGTTCCGATTTAAAACTAGTCCCCTAATGATAAGCAGCGTTTTATTAACCTAGTTACTATGTGTTTAAAAGTAGCAAAATCACATATTTTAAAGAAATAGTGTGTAATTCGGTGTTGTCTTTTCACTAATCTTGGCACTCCCGCCAACCTCCCACACACTCCTACCCCCTAATGTGAATTGATGACACTCTATGGGCTTGGTTGCTCCTTGGCCTTTTTTTTTTTTATCATGGGATCTTGACAAATAAGTCACATCCTAAAAGTATGGATATGATGGATTCTGGGCCCTTCTGTGAGTCTGGAGAGGAGAACAGTGTCTGTGCGGATGCCTGTAAGGACAGTTAAGGACATGGAGGGCAGTCAGCAAGAGTTCCCTTAAAGAAAAGCTCTCACAATTACAAAGAACTTATATTTGCATAAAAACACTCAGAAAAGTAGCTTTGTTAGCTCTTTTGTTTGAAGTAATTTTTAGGCTGATCTTGCAGTTGAAAATATTTAATTACTGGGTTGTTTTGTTTTGGTTTTTTTTTTTTTCTTGTCATGGTTCATGAATTTTGCAGCCACTCCTTTTTTTGACTAATTAAACTGAGCAGTTGTCTGTTGCTACAACTTCTGCCAAACAGCCATTATTGTTGAGTAGTAAAATAAAGAAAAACAACACTAGTCACCGAAATTTGTTATATCCTAAAATACAAAATAAATAAATAAAATAGAGCCCAATTGGCATGTTATTTCCATTCCTGGGTGTGGGTTTAATTATTTAAACCTACGAAATCAAGTGCTTTGCTTCTGAGAAACCATAACTGGGTATGCTGACAGTGGGAACTGTAAATCGATTTTCTCTCCTTTTGGGGCTGCTAGTCCTGTCACACCTACTGCACTCGCGGAACTGCTCAGCCTGCTGGACCGAAAAGCCATCTCTTCATCAGCAGCGAAACAGGTATGTCTACGCTTCCTCAAGTTTCGGAATGCTCTGCGATCCCAATAAATGTTTTATGCCAAATGCCATCACTAAGTGAATTTCATAATTGAAGTATTAAATGCTTGTAAGTGCTGTTTTTATACTGAAAAGGTAGAAACATTTCATTTAGCAAAGGGGAAAAAAAAAGCTAGCATGTGCGCTGTAGGTAATACGCGTCTCATCTTTGCCTAACCAGGGGGAATAGTTACTGTTTGGTTTTGCCTGGAACATTTTCCAGACGTTTGTTTCTGGGAAAGGCGGGACTGCGGCCTGGGGGGGGCTTCAGAGCGTGTGCACGGCCCCCGCGCCCCGCAAGGCCAAGGCTGGGGGGCGGCTTCGGCACTGCTCCCAACCCCTCTGGTCCTTCCCAGTCCACCGCAGCTGCCCAGCCAGTACTAGGGGCTTAGTGGTCTTCTCTCCCTGATCGCCCCCCCAAAATTCAGTCTTCCGGCAAGGAGGATGAGGTCAGACACCCTGCCTGTCGTTCAGCAGATGCAATTGTATACACATGCCCTGTGTATGTAAGCGGGGAAAACAGCACCAGCATCACGGGTGGCCTCTGCTTCATCTGCCCTCCTCCTGACAGTCGTAGGTGCGTGAAAGATTCCTGGAATCCAGAAAACTCTTACAAGTAAGTTCCCAGAAAGATAAAGAACACCAGGGCAGCAGCCTGATCTCAACTTTGGGTATTGAAACCATCAATGCTTCAGCCAGGAGCTTAATGTGACTCTAATGGTGCCTTTTGCATTTAATATTTATACACGTCGGCAGTAGTGGCAGGTACAAAGTGAGGCTTCGGAACAGCAGCTGCTTTGGGCTAATTATAAGGCACTCTGGAGCTCCCACCCAGCTCTGTGCAGGGCAGCTGGAGATAGAACTGATAAAGGTTCTGTTTACCCGCCACCCAGTGAGGCTGTCGACTGCAGGGACCTCGGCACGTGTAGGAAAGGATTTTGGTTGCTTGGATGTCAGAAGAATACAAATGTTTATGACAGTGCTCAGCAGTAGCAGAAAGATTAGATGGCCTGAGGGCAGGAAAAAACTCTGTGTATATGTAAGAACAGATGAATTGTAGCATTTGAAATGAAAGAGGGAAAAAAAAATTCCCCTTCTCACTCATCCTGCCCCACCAGACCAGGGGAAGCAGGGAAAGAGGGAAGGAAGGGAGGAAGGAGTGAGAGAGGAAGGAAACCTCGTACAGTGAATAGGATTGGTTCAATGGGAAGAAATGGAAAATGCTGGAAGATGCTGATAGCTGGTTCAGATATAGATAGGGACACCTTTGGATTCTGTCAACTTCCAGCATGTTTAAAGGAAGTGGGGTGAATCCTGGCTGCTGTGAGGTAATCAAACTAAAATAAAAGTCTGATTAGAAAGGTGTTAAATGTATGCTGACATGAGGGAATCTCCTCTATATATTATTGCCTTGGGGTTTTTTTGTGTTTTTTTTTTATTTCTACTTTGTTTTCTGTTTCTACGAAAATCACTTACTGATTTTCTGGTGGAAAAAGAAAGGTATTTGTTCATTACAAAGAATTTAATGCAGAAAAATACAAAGATATTCAGATTCTGCCACCTTGAAATAAGTACCATTAATGCTGGGTGAATACCATTCCAGGTGTCTTTCCACACACATGTGCCGTTACAAGGATAGATTGAGGGGATGGGCAGACATGAGGTTAGAGAAATAAAGACTTTCGAAAGTAAGAGGTTATAGTACTTTTTTGTAGTTTATTTCTTTATGAAGTGGACAGTTCATTGGTTTTTAGTATATTCACACAACTGTGTAGCCATCAACACGATCTAATTCCAGAACATTCTCATCACATCAAAAACAAACCACTAGCAGTCACTCCCCACTAACTCCTTGCCCTAGGTTACCACTAAGCTACTTTCTGTCTCTGTGGGTCTGCCTGTTCTGAACATTGAATGTAAGTGGACTTATGTAGCCTTTTTTTGTCTGGCTTCTTGTACTTAACATGGTACTTTCAAAATCCATCTATGTTATAGCATGTGCCAGTATTTCATTTCTTTTTAAGGCTAAAGAATGTTCCATTGTAAGAATATGCCACATCTTGCCTCTCCCTTCATCAATAAATGGACATTGGAGTTGTTTCTAGTTTTTGGCTCTTACAAACATGCTGCTTTGAACATTTGTGTTCAGATGTTTTGGTTTGAGCGTGTATGTTTTCAAGTTTCTTGGGTATAGACCTGCAAGAATGGAATTTCTGAATCACATGGTAGTTGTACATTGAACATTTTGAGGAGCTGCCTATTTTCCAAACTGGCTGTACCACTAACATTCCTGCCAGCAACGTATGAGGGTTCCAGTTTCTCCGTGTCCTCGCCAGCACTTGTCTGTCTTTTTGATTATATTCATCCTAGTAGGTGTGAAGCCATAGCTCACTGGCGGCTTGACTTGCATTTCCCTGCGGACTAACTACACGGAGCATCTTTTTGTGTCTTACTCTTACACGCTTCTTAAAGAAAAATGTTACGATTAATTTTTCCGGAATTTAACCGAAGAATCCAGGAAGGCCTTGGGTTTGAGAAACCCTGTGAGCTGGAGGGCACTCAAGCAGAGCAGAAAGATTCTCTGTTGCCACTCCTTATTGTGTTTCTCTCTGACAGAACTGGAAGAGGTTCCAGTAGTGATTAGATGACCACGAAATGAGGAAAAAAGTTGACCAAGTCACTGACTCCTAAAGATGAAAGATTGGTAGAAAGAATCATCCTGTCCTTAGAACATTCTGAATTCCGAAGATTGTCCCACTTTATGTCTAATTTATTATTAATCCATCTCTCTCCCTGAGGTCGTCAGCCATTATCTCGTCCCTGACACCTTTCACTGCACCTTCCTCACAGGTGTTCTGGCCGCATTTCTGA
Source organism: Ursus americanus (assembly GCF_024610735.1). Lineage (NCBI taxonomy): Eukaryota > Metazoa > Chordata > Mammalia > Carnivora > Ursidae > Ursus > Ursus americanus. The sequence goes on along the minus strand of NC_142139.1, from coordinate 40,159,155 downwards.
GATTTACGAACCTCAACACTTTGGCACCCCAGGGGCCAAGGGAGTTGAGAGGTTGCTGTCATGAAGCACCCCTATTTTTCGGAAACGGAAAGAGAGATGATTTCTCGTCATGAGCAGCCTCCTGGTAACCGTAGACAAAATCATCTAGATTCCCATCACGGGATCTGGTGCTGCCTGTTGAAGTCGCGGGTAACAGCGCCATCTCCCGCCCCCACCGCCCCGCCCCCCCACCGAGAGGGCCATCAGAGTCACAGTCCCCACAGATAGCATCCCAGGATCCAGAGCGTCTTGTGACTCGGAGGCCCTGGGTGCTGGGCGGTTGTGCAGAATGTGGCTGTGTCCCGTTTGTGCGTGCCTGAAATAGGCGTGGGTGACCCACTGTCTCCTGGGGATGGCCCGGGTAGCATTTCTAGTGGAACCAAGCTGGCTTGGGGTTCTGTAGAGATGGAAATTGAATTTTAACATGTAGCTGTGCCATTTAACCCATTTCCTCTTGTCTACTTTGGGGTCTGCTTTAAAGAGAAATCACCAAACCCTTTTAATGTAGAAAATGTTATATGTCCTGCAGTAAAACGGTTACAAATGATTTGATGTCTTCTCCCTTTTAGTGCTTCAGTTCTGTGTACATTTTACTGTGTCCTGCTTCTCTCGGGGGCTTGGGTTGTTGTTTGTGCCTTTGTAGAAGAATGACCTTTCACAGTACTTGCCTTTGAGCAGAAGGGACCCCTCTTTTCTCTAACTGTCACGGCCCCCTTCCTGCCTTCTCCCTTGAACAGGCCTTTCCTCCACACTCTGACTCTGGAAACGCCTGGACAGGTGAGGGGCCTGCCAGCTTTCCTTCCATCCTTCCTTCCAGATACTTTAAAAATAGCACTAGCTAGAGAAACAGTCGGGTAGTAGTTGAAAGGGTGTGTGAATTCGGTCCCCAGGGAACTGAAGGCCGAGTTTCTGCCCCGTGTGTCAGAGCTGGCTCCCTGGTCAGTGTGTGATTGGGGGTTCCCAGCTCACCTGACCCCGTGCTCTCAGTGGCCGTTTACCACAGGTGGCCCGCACTACCCTCGGGATCCCTTGTTGCGGAGGTTGGTCTTGGGTGGGCAGGAGCAGGGCCTGGGAGCCGCACGCCTAGCCGGACACAGTTGCACTTAGATAGCACTTCCCAGGGTGGCGGTTAAACACAGACAAGAACTGAGGATTTATGCTGCAGCGTGAGGCTGCTGACCACAGAGCCCATTATGTTTGCTGCAAGAGGGTGGGGAGCCCTGCAGAGTCTGGCCTGGAGGCGGGCCGCCCCTTCGGTGGCTCCCACCCTGCTGGGCTTCAGCCAGGAGTGCGCAGCCTGGGTCCGAAACAAACAGGCACAGGAGTCTACTGCGTCGGCCCAGGGGCCTGGGGCTGGGCTGCGGTGGCCACTTGTCTCATTGGGGAAGTTAATAATGAGCTGACGTGTTCTAACTGGGAGTAGAGAGCACGCCAGGCACACGGCTCCCATGTGTTCCCGGAGGCTGCTGAAGTGTTTCTCGAGCGCCACTCCTCTGTACCCCCGCCCTACTTTCTCAGGGAGCAGCCAGCTCTCTGCAGTTAAAAGTATCCATCCTCGCATTGTCCTGCCTGTCCCCCTGAATGGTGTGGCTTGGCGCTGATCCCCAGGCTGCCTCACACTGCTCTATTCTGGTGCTTTTGGCTCAGGCAAATCCAGCCAGCGTTTGAGCTGGTCGGCTCCCACTGAATTAGGTGCCAGGCAAAGGCTGACCCCGTGGGCCGCCTGCGCAGGTCCGCTCGGTGCTTTCTGCCAGGGTGGCTGTCGCGGGCCAGGAGAAGTCGTGCAGGCCCAGGAGCGACCTCCTGCGTTTGCCAGGCGTGCCTGCTTCCAGGCCTGGGCCGCAGGGACCGTCGTGTCTGCCGAGCTTCCCACCCCGTTTTCCTGTGAAGAGTTGCTGCATGGACTCTTTGTAAGCAAGTCCTCACAGGTGATTTCCATTTTGAGCCAGAGATCTGGGTCCCTCTTGAGATCTCCACATTCTCTCCCTGAATGTTGGACACTCTTTATGCACTTTTTTTAGGAGACTGTGCAGAGGAACAAAATAAACACTGATCAAAGTCAAAATGCCTACCAGAGGGATAATTTAATTACGTTATGATACATACACTGGTGGATATTTTATTAATACACAAAATTACGTCTGTAATAAGTGACACAAACTGTCCATATGTTATAATTGCAACTGTGTTACAAAAGAAAGAAAAATATGGGAAGGAAAAACACCAAAAGACATTTGTTATCTTGAAGTAATGGGAAATATAGGTGATTTCTTTTTATCATTTCTATATTTCCTTATTTTCTACGGTGAACATATATATTGACTTTTTTAAAGTGAAGTATAGTTGACACAGCATTGTATTAATTTCAGGTGGACAACTTAGTGATTCAACATTTATATACATTATAAAATGATCACCATAACTCTAATTACCATCTGTTACCAAAGTTATTACAGTATAATTGACTATACTATGCTGTACTTTGAATCCCTGTGATTTGTTTTATAACTGTAAGTTTATACCTCTTAATCCCTTTCATATATTCCCCACCCCACCCCCACAACCACCATTTTGTTCTCTGTATCCAGGAGTTTCTGTTTTGTTTTTAGATTTCTAGTTTACATGAACTCATCTGCCATTGTTATTTCTGACTTTCATTTAGCATCATACCCTCGAGGTCTGTCTGTGTTGTCAGAAGTGGCAAGATTTTATTCTCTTTTATGGCTGAGTAGTATTCCTTTGTGTATATACACCACATCTTTATCCATCCATCAATAGACACGTGAGTTGCTTCTGTATCTTGGCTATTACAAATGGTGTTGCAGTGAACATAGGGGTGTATATATCTTTTCGAATAGGTATTTTCATTTTCTTTGGATAAATAGCCAGAAGTGGGAATACTGGATCATATGGTAGTTCTATTTTTAATTTTTTGAGGAACCTCCACACTGTTTTCCACAGTGGCTGCACCAGTTTACATTCCTACCAACAGTGCGCGAGGGTTACCTTTTCCCCACATCCTTGCCAACATTCGTTTCTTGTGTTTTTTTCTTAGCCATTCTGACAGAAGGTGATATCTCATTGTGGTTTTGATTTGCATTTCCCTTAAGATTAGTGATGTGTTGAGCACCTTTTCTTGTGCCTATTGGCCATCTGTATATCTTCTTTGGCAAAATGTGTATTTGGGTCCTATGCCCATTTTTTAGATTACTTAGGGGGGGTTTTTTGGTGTTGAGTTGTAGGAGTTCTTTATATATTTTGGATTTTAATCCCCTATCAGATACATTATTTGCAAATATCTTCGCCCATTTAGCAGGTTGTCTTTTCATTTTGTTGATGGTGTCCTTTGCTGTACAAAAGCTTTTTAGTTTGATATAGTCCCATTTGTTTATTTTTGCTTTCATTTCCCTTGCCTGAGGAGACAAATCCAAAATAACATTGCTAAGACCAGCGTCCAGTATTTTTTTTCAGAGTTTTATGGTTTCTGGTCTTATAGCTATGTCTTTAATTGATTTTGAGTTCATTTTTGTGTATGGTGTAAGAAAGAGGTCCAGTTTCATTCTTTTGCTTGTAGCTGTCCAGTTTTTCCAACACCATTTATTGAAGAGATGTCTTCTCTGCATTATATTTATTGCTTCCTCTGTCCTAGATTAATTGACTATATTAGTGTGGGTTTATTTCTGAGCTCTGTATTCTGTTCCACTTATGTGTCTGTTTTTGTGCCAATATCATACTGTTTTAATTACTGTAGCTTTTTAGTATAGTTCAAAGTCAGGGAACATGACACCTCCAGCTTTATTATTCTTTCTCAAGCTTACTTTGGCTATTCAGGGTCTTTCATGGTTCCATACAAATTTTAGGATTATTCTAATTCTATGAAAAATAACATTGGTATTTTGATAGGGATTGTACTGAATCTATAGATTGCTTTAGATAGTATGAACATTTTAACAATATAATTTCTTCCAATCAATGAGCATGGAGTATCTCATTCCATTTATTTGTGTCATCTTTAGTTTCTTTCATCAGTGTCTTATTTTCAGAGTACTGGTCTTTCACCTCCTTGGTAACATTTATTCCTAGGTATGTTTGATATTCTCTTTCTGGTATTTCATTATTATAAAACACAACCAGTTTCTGTATATTAATTTTGTATCCTGCAACTGAAATTGTTTATTCTAATAGTTTTTTGGTGAAGCCTCTAGGGTCTTCTCTATATAGTATCATGTCATTTACAATTAGTGACAGTTTTACTTCTCCCTACCAATTTGGATACCTTTTATTTCTTTTTCTTGTCTGATTGCTAGGACTAAGCTAGGATTTATGGTACTGTGTTGAATTAGATAGTGGCAAGAGTGGGCATCCTTGTCTTGTTCCTGATATTATGAGAAAAGCTTTCAGCTTTTATCGTTGAGTGTGTTGGCTGTGGGCTTGTCATATATGGCCTCCATTATGTTAATGTGTGTTGTGAGTCTTTATCATAAATGGATTTTGAGTTTTGTTGAAAAGTTTTTCTGCATCTTTTGAGATTATCATAGGATTTTTATCCTCATTTTGTTAATGTAGTGTATCGTGTTCATTTGTGGATGTTGAACTATCCTTGCATCCCTGGAATAAATCCTACTTGATCCTGGCATATAATCCTTTTAATGTATTTTTAAATTCAACTTAATATTTTGTTGAAGATTTTTGCATCTATTGATCACAGACATTGGCCTATGGTATTTTTTTTTTTTTGTAGTGTCCTCAGTTTTGTTATCAAGGTAATGCTAGTCTTGTACAGTGAATTTGGAAGTGTTCCTTCCTCTTCAGTTGTTTAGAATTGTTCAAGAAATATAGGTATTAACTCTTTTCTAAATGTTTGGTAGAGGGCGCCTGGGTGGCTCAGTTGGTTAAGCGTCTGCCTTCAACTCAGGTTTTGATCCCAAGGTCCTGGGATCGAGTCCTCCATCAGGTTCCTTGCTCAGCAGGGAGTCTGCTTCTCTCTCTCCCTCTGTGTACTCTCTGTCTCTCTGTCTCTCTGTCTCTCTCTCTCTCTCAAATCAATCAATCAATCAATCAGTGTTCGGTAGAATTTACCTATGAAGCTGTCTAGGCCTGGACTTTCATTTGTTAGGAAATTTTTGATTACTGATTCAATTTCATTATTAGTAAATGGTATGTTCAGACTTTCTGTTTCTTCCTGATTCAGTCTTGAAAGATTATATGTTTCTAGGAATTTATCCATTTCTAGATAGTTCAGTTTGTTGGCATATAAGTTTTCACAGTATCTTTTGTATTTCTCTGGTATCAGTTATAACTTCTCTTTCATTTCTAGTTTTATTTGGGAGCCCTTGTTTTCTCGATGAATCTGACTAAAAGTTTGCCAATTTGCCTTATCTTTTCCAAGAGATAGTTCTTGATTTCGCACACACGTGTGCATGTGTGTGTATTTGTTTTATTTCTACTCTGATCTTTATTATTTCCTTCCTTCTACTAAGTTTGGGCATTGTTTATTCTTTTTCTAGTTTCTTTAGGTGTAAGGTTAGATTGTTTGAGACTTTTCTTGTTCCTTGAGGGAGGCCTGTATTGCTGTAAATGTCCCTCTTAGAACATTTGCTCGTGCTGCATTCCATAGATTTTAGAATGCTGTGTTTCCATTTTCATTTGTTTCAGGAATTTTTATTTAATTTTGTCTTTGATTTCTTTGTTGACCCATTGTTTATTCATTGTTTAGCCTCCACATGTTTGTGCGCTTTCCAGTTTTTCTCTTGAAATCGATACCTAGTTTCACACCATTATGGTCAGAAAAGATGCTTGATAGAATTTCAGTCCTCTTAAATTTATTGAGACCTGTTTTGTGGCCCAACATGTGATCTCTCCTGGAGAATGTTCCACGTGGACTTGAGAAAAAAAAAAAAGTATTCTGCTGTTTTGAGGTGGCGTGCTCTGTGTTTATTAAGTCCATCTGGTCTGGTGTGTCATTTAAGACCACGGTTTCCTTATTGATTTTCTGTCTGGATGATCTGTCCACTGATGTAAGTGAGGTGTTATAGTCCTCTACTAGTGTTATACAGCTGACCCTTGAACAATATAGGTTTGAAGTGCACCGTTCTATTTATACACATATTTTTTTTCAATATATATTAGAAAGTTTTCATTTTGTAAATAAATGCAACTGTTCTCACATTGTCTTTTCATTTTTGTTGTAACACATGTAACAGCATTTTGTGTAAGACAATATTGATGTGTAGGTACTGAGGAATGATTCTTGTGAACAGACAACATTCACTTACAGTATCGATAAGTACGGTAATGTATTTCTCTTATGATTTTCAATAACATTTTCTTTTTTTTTTTTAAAGATTTTATTTATTTGACAGAGAGAGACAGCCAGCGAGAGAGGGAACACAAGCAGGGGGAGTGGGAGAGGAAGAAGCAGGCTCCTAGCGGAGGAGCCTGATGTGGGGCTCGATCCCACAATGCCGGAATCACGCCCTGAGCCGAAGGCAGATGCTTAACAACATTTTCTTTCTTCTAGTTTATCGAAAGGACACAGTATATTATATATTATATATATATTATATATATATATAACTACAAAATATGTGTTAAACAACTGTTTACATTATCAGGTTTCTGGTCTAGAGTAGGCTGTTAGTACTTAAGTTTTGCGGGAGTCAGAAGTCCTATGTGGTTATTGACTACACAGCAGATCAGCACCCCTCACTTCCATGTTGCTCAAGGGCCAAATGTATTACTGTAAATTGCTCCCTTTATGTTAATATTTGCTTTGTATATTTAGGTCCTCCTGTATTGGGTACATAGATATAATTGTTCTGTCCTCTTGTTGGATTGATCCCTTTATCATTATGTCAAGTGCCCTTTAGTCTTGTTACAGTCTTTGTCTGAAAAAATCTATTTTGTCTGATATAATTATTGGTACCCCAGCTTTCTTTTCATTTCTGTTTACATAGACTGTCTTTTTTTCATCCCTTCACTTTCAGTGTGTGTCTGTCTTTATGTGTGAAATGCGTCTCTTGTAAGGCAGCATTTTGGGGTCTTGTTCTTTTTATCTCTTCAGCTACCCTATATCTTTGGAATGGAGCATTTAATTCATTTACATTTAAAGTAATTGTTAGGTATGTACTTACTGCCGTTTTGTTCATTGTTTTCTGGTTGTTTTTGTAGTTCTTCTGTTCCTGTCTTCTCTTGCTCTCGTGGTTTGAAACCACAAGACTCTTAGTGTTCTGTTTGGATTTCTTTTTCTTTATTTTGCATGTGTCTATTATAGGTCTTTGGTTTATGGTTACTGTGAGCTTCATAATATAATATCCTGTGTATATGGCAGTCTGTTTTAAGTCGATAGTCGCTTAAGTTCAAACACATTTTAAAAGCACTACATTTTTCCTCCCCTTCCCATTATGCTTTTGATGTCGTATTTTAAATCTTTTTATTTTGTGTATTCCTTAACTAGTTTTTGTAGATATAGTTGATTTTACTACTTTTGTCTTTTAACCTTCATACTACCTTTACTGTATGTTTGCTTTTATCAGAGATCTTTTTCTTTCACAATTTTCTTACATCTGGTTGCGGCCTTTTCTTTTTCTCTTAAAAACGTCCCTGTAACGTTTCTTGTAAGGCTGGTTTAGTGGTAAGTAATTCCTTTAGCTTTTCTGTCTGGGAAACTCTCTCTCTCCTTCAGTTCTGAATGATAATCTTGCCAGGTGGTATTCATGGTTGTAGGTTTTTTCCTTTCGGCACTTTGAATATATCATGCCATTCTCCTCTGGCCTGCAAGATTTCTGTGGGAAAATCAGCTAATAGTCTTATGGGGTTTCCCTTGTACATAACTAGTTGCTTTCCATTTGCTGCTTTTAAGATTCTCTTTAGCTTTTCTTTTTTGCTATTCATCTTGGGTGAGTCCCACTACCGTCTTCCAGATGCTGATCCATTCTTCTGCATCCGTGAATTTGCTATTGATTCCTTCTCCTGTATTTTTCATTTCAGTTATTGTATTCTTCAGCTCTGATTGGTTCTTTTTCATATTTTCTCTTTGTTGTAGTTCTCACTGTGTTCATCCACTCTTCTCCCAAGTCTGGCAAGCATCTTTATGACTGTTACTTAGAACTCCTTATCAGGTAGATTGCATAACTCCATTTTGTTAAGTCCTTTTTTTTTTTTTTTTAAGTTTTGTCTTATTCTCTTCTTTGGAACATAGTCCTCTGTCCCTTCATTTTGCCTAACTCTCTGTATTTGTTTCTACGTATTAAGCAGATCAGCTACATTTCCCAGTCTTGAAGGAGTGACCTTATGTAGGTGTGCTGTGGAGCCCAGAAACACAGCCTTTCCTGGTCACTAGGACCGAGTGCTCCCGGGGTGGTCCCTCTGTGAATTGCATGTGCTATTTTGCTGTGCTTGGCCATGAGTGTGGCAGGCACAATGGTGAGCAGGGCTGGCCCCCAGCCCAGCTGGCAGCAGTGCGTGACTGCGACTGTTGTAGGCATGCTGGGTGTGGGGGGGCGCAGCCAGGTCCACCCACTGCAGCAGAACAGGAGCCACTTTGGGGGAGTGCCAGTCCCAGCTACTCCAGCTGTGGTGCACAGAAACTGCTTGGAGTGCCCACCAGAGCAGTCAGGGTAGGTCTGCAGGGGAACACCTGGGTGGCTGAGCAGTGCTAGCAAGGTAGATGGAGAGTGTCAGAAATGGCGCCCACCAGTGCTTCCTTTGCCCAAGAAAGTTCCCACAGATCCACACGCCTCTGGCACATACCCTAAGATTAATCAATAAATCACCTTCATGTATGGCCCAAGCACTTTTCAAACTGCTACCTCTGAGCTGGGTGTCAGAGTGAGTTTGTGTGCCTGCCCTTGAAGAGAGAGTCTCTGTCTCCTGTAGCCCTCCTGCTCTCCCTGCTGATTTTTAAAGGTAGACATTATGGGGATAGGGGCTCATCTTCCCAGTGCAGATCCACAGGGCAGGGGTGCCCGATGTGGGGCCTGAACCTCAGGGAGGACCTCAGCATTTGTGGTATCCATCCTGCTCGTGGAGTGCCACACCAGGCATGTGGGTCCCGACTAGACCACATCTCTGCCCCTCCTGCCCATCTCAGTGTGGCTTTTTCTTTAGATCTTTAGTTGTGGAAGAGCTGTTCTGCTAGTCTCAGGTGGTTGTCAGCAAGGGTGGTTCCATGTGTAGTTGTAGTTTTGGTGTGTCTATGGGGGGAGGCAAGTTCAGGATCTTACTCTGCCATTGTGATCCTGTCCCCCTAACATGTATTTACTCATAGAATTAGAAGCTGTGTTTTAACAATTTTAAGTCAATTGAAGAAAAACAGATCAGGGAGAGGGGTCAGAGAAACTCTTCAGACTTGCTTTTGGCAGCTCCCCGAGGATAATCTGCATTACAGATTGTTCTGTGCTCCAATTCCTGTGCTGCTGACACTCCATTAATAAGTTTGTTGAAGGCAGGGAAAGTTCTTATCTGCTTTTGTGGCCCTCTCCCTCAATGTCTTACCCCTTTTCTGACTGAATAAATAGTTGCAAAACTGATTGAAGGCATATGTATTCAGTGTTTTTTAAGAGCAGGTACAGGTTTTCTCTAAGCAGCCAGGGCTGTGCGGTGTAGCTGGAGGGGCGCCTTGCAGGGTAGCTCACAGGAGGGCCCACCAAAGACCTCTCTTGGCCACAGTCACTGTGGGTCTTCTGACAGCTGAGCTGAAGGGGCACCGACTGTTACAGCCATGAGAAATACGTGTGGTTTGTTTCCATCCAGATCGGCGAAAACTTTGAGCCCTACTGAGATTCCAAGCATCTTCCCCTTCGTTTGTTTTGCTGTATGTGCTAATAATTGACAAGCTCTCTTTTTCTGGGAGGAATGGCTCCTGGCTGGCCCGTTCTCAGCCAGAATGTTCACAAGGAACATTCCGTGCTCGGTACTGACTGCAGGCAGAGATGGAGCAGGCGCCACAGGAGACTAAAGGAGGAGCCCACACCCCCCCCTTCCAGCTTACGCTAGAAAAACAAGAGGAGTGAGGAAAACTACCCTAGGAAATGCCTTCTTTAAAAATGTATTCCTTTTTCCCGTACTTTGATAAGATTGGGGATTTGTTATTGCTGTTATTTTTTTTTTAAGTAGAAAAATACACCATTAACTTAATTATCCTAGCCAGATTTGGGCCTGGCTCCACCAGTGGGGGATAAATGCGGCATGGCAGAGGCCCCTGTGGATTATGATTTATGTTTTTAGTTATTTTCCATTTTGTAGCTTCATTATGGGGCCACTTTCTTGGCCCCCTACAATCATAATTCCCAGCAGGCTGACTTTTCTTGGACTTCTGATTTCAGTGCAGTGGTTACCTCCCCCAGCCTGTGCCGCCCTCTCCTTCAACAAAATATCACCTCAATTCATTTATTTGGTGGACGTGAGACAGAGCTGCCCCTGGCTGTCTGAGTCCAGGCGGCAGGGGCCCTGTGAGTCATCATCGTCTCGAGAACACCTCCTCCAGCCCCTCTCTGCCGTGGGGTCTGAGTCAGCGAGCGGGAAGGAGCCGCTGGCTCCACAGGCCCCGTCTCTGCTCGGTCCTGCGAGACAGCTGCGCGTGGGAAGGTGCGCGGTGCGCATGCGTGCTCCCTCGAGCGGCTCCGTCCCGGGTGCATCAGGAGAGACGGCGCCCCGTGGGCCAGGCCCGCACAGCTGGGAGCTCACTGAATCTGCTCTGCCCCCCAGCTCTACTTGTCCTGGCCCTGGCGAGCAGCGCAAGTATTCACCGCTGTCTCCCTCCCCCTCGTCTGGCCTGTAGGTGTTCGAGGAGTTGTGGCGGAGTAAAGGGAAGACTCCATCGCAGATCGTTTCAGAAAAGCGGCTTGAACTGATGCAGGATGAAGAGGCACTGGAACGGGTCTGCCACGCCGTGATGGAGGGGCATCCTCAAGTGGTAATTATCCCCTGCAGCGTGAAGAGGGGCTTCCTGTGCAGCCGGGCCGGGGTCCACCCTCCTGGCCGGCACAGGCCCGGCGCCGGCCTCTCCACTGCTCCCCTGCGCCGCCCAGACGTGCTTCCTAATAAGGGCTGGCCCAGTTTCATCAGGAAGCCCCTGATAAGTTTTATCCATTTTTAGCTAAGGTCAAGAGCTGAAATTAGGTTAATATTAGAAAAATACAACTTTTCCTATAAGGACTGTCCACCCCTGGGGTTTAATCTCCTGGAATTGGGTTTACCGGGGTGTTTCTCAAGCGCACTAGATCCGAGCTCTGACCTCCCAGCAGGACGCACTTTGAATCTGTTCTGGCTCGCTCTGCTCTGTAAGGAGACCTCTCACTACCAAACCAGCAGGCACGACTGCAAAAAGGGAAGAAAGATAGGCAGACACCAGCTCCCTGCCTTTAAGAGGTGGGAAGAGAGAAAGGGAAATTATTTGTAAATTATGGAGACGATCCTTGACAGGAGCATAGCTGAAAACCAAGTCATTTTGTGTTCTGAGCATAGAACAAAATATAAAAGCTAAAGTGAGTACCATCCCTCCCTCCACAAGTCCAATCATATCGTCTAGAGATTTTTTAGTGGGTAAAAAATTGCTAGCATCTCTTTGAGAATAATACCCACCCACCCGTCAGCTTGCTGGGGACACTAACAGCTCTGAAAAGAGCTCTCGATACGGAAAATGAGCTTGCGCTGGGTCTCGGCAATCTCCACCTTCCTGCCTCATCTGTAGTGACTGATAAAGACACACTTTCCCTTTCCGACTCCTTCTGCGGCACCGAGTGCAGATACCCACAGATGTCGTTACCCATCAGGGTGCCGCAGAGCGGGAGGTCAGGGTGGGAGGCCCTGACAGTCTGTGGCTATTTGACAGGAATCCGGAGCCTCCTGCTCTTGTTGCCCCCATCCTGCCCACCACAGTGCACTCCCCAACCCAAATGCTCCCAGAGAGTTGCCATTTTGTGGATTTGTTTTCTGATAAACATGTCTTCGTGGCAGGGAGCTGGGGGGTAGAAGGCCATGCATTTCAGTGCCTGCTGACCACCACTGGAGGATTAGAGAGGGACCTCCCTCTGACTAGACTAGATCATTCATCTTCGGGTACTCACCCCCAAGACCGAGAAGCTCCGCGTCCTCGTGTCCCTGCGGCGCCCAGGAGAGTGCCCTCGTGCCTGTGCGCCAGCTTTCGCTACAGGCAGCCACTCATGGTGCGTCACAGCCCTCTTCTCGTCCACCTTCCTCAAAAGGCAGAGTAGCAGACATCCCCTGTGACAGGAGCCCAGGGACCTCCTCAGAAGCTCACCCCCTCCTTCTTCTTTTTCTCATTTTATATCTAATGCCAACAAAAAAGAAACTGAACTTAAGTTTTAGTAAACATAAACCTTAAGCTAGCATTTTTAAGTATGAGTGTCATTATCTTCTCCTCTAAAACAATTTCTATCTTTAAAGGTAATGGACGTGAAGAGGGGAAACTCCAGAGCTATAAACAAACTGATTGGGTTGGTCCGAAAAGCGACTCTGAGCCGAGCAGACCCGACTGTGATAAAGGAGATCCTGGAGAAGAAGCTGTCGTCATGAGCCGTTCTGGGTCCCTCTGTGCCCGAGGGAGAGCAGAGCGGCCGTGACTGTGACCCGGAGATGGTGCCACCTGCAGTGCGGGTGAAATAGCACAGTTCCAGTGCTTCATGATTCGGAACTAACTGAGACCTGTTTCAGATGCTGTCACCGTTCTAAGAAAACTTTTCATTTGTTGGGATGCAGTATTTTAGACCTGAAAGTAGAGGAGTGGAGCTAAAAACCACCACAGAATTGACACGCTGTAAACACAGGTTTGTCTCAGGAGGCCTCGTGCGAATGGGAAGGAGGGTGTTAGTCTTACTGGCATTCCCTCATCCGCAGACTAAAAGTGACATTGCCCGTTCAGCTCCCTAGGGATCCCGGAAGGTAGAGGTCTGAGAATTAAATGAAAAATTTTTTGTGAAAAAAAAAACAAAAAACATAAACAGAAGTTTTCAAATAAATTTAATGAATAAAATATATACTGAAATATCACATAAAAAATTAACTTACACTTCAAAGAATGTGCAGTTGACAACTCCCTCCCCACCCCATCCCCAGGCCAAAGAAAGGGAAAAAAAGCTGTAACATTAAATTGATTTGTTTTGCCTGGGAAGAATAAGATTATAAGCCAGGACATCAGAATCTTGACCTTTAACAGTAATTGTGGTACAGTTAACAACATCATCATGAAGGCTGGGCTGCCTTCGCCCCTGCGCTCGGGACAGGAATGCTGTGTCCCTTCCCCCGCACCGGAGCAATCCTTCATGCACTGCGTACCTCTGTTCCCTCTGAATCCCCACACTTAGCGGCCAAGACTGCTTTTTACAAGCACATGTCAAACTGGCATCAGAAGAACAGACTCTTTGGAGTCTCTTTACATGGACTTCCCTAGCCTACTAAGGAGAGTCCAAGCATCTCCCCACAGGCGGTGCTGCCGTGGCCTTCCCTGTGGCCTTCCCCGTGGCCAGTGTAGCAGTGAATGGTGCTCAAGCTGCTGGCTGTGGCTCAGGACCTCCCTACCTCAGAGTGTGACCGAGGCATCCCTCTGACCCAGCCGAGAAAGACGCAGGGACAGAAAGGAGACCAGTTGTGCTGTTTATTCCAGACAAGCGTGAAGAGGTAAGATTTAAAAAAAAAAAAAAACTTTCAGGAACAACGAGTGACTAAGAGAAGGTGTTCCCTCACCCAGGAGGCCGTGTGGTCCTTACTCATTCTGTTCCAATACTGAAAACTACTGGACCTGGAAGTAAGATATTTTTTCTTTTCTAGAGAGAAAGGCAGAGTCCATTCTCTCTCCTCACATTGCAGGTCTGAATTACAATTGGGCAAAGACAGTCTGAGAGTGGATTCTGGCAGGATCATTGTTTTGTAAGAATAGGGTTGAGTTTTGTTTTACAAACTCTATTTTCACCAAAGGGCTGGCTTCTTGGACGTCAAACTTTACAGAAGCCACTGGGGGATTTCTCCAGACCATTTTAAATCAAGGCCTTGCTTAATTGGGTGATTGGGGTGGGGAGGCAGCTGGATGAAGACAGTTTACCAAAACTGTTATGTCCGTGTAAAGTGTACTCTGGACTGATCATTTCCAGAGAAAAATGCCATCATGAGAACACCTGATCTTTGTGAGGACTGCTGACCTCTGACAGTTGCCCCATGGTCTTGAATGCCCACTTCTGAAATCCTGAAAATGGGACAGTTATGTTGTTACAACTGCTAATAGAAAAAGTAAAATCAAAGCACAGCTCAGATATCTTCCTTGGAACCTGACTATATATTCAAAAGATATGTTTGCATAACAATGATGTCAGAAATTCACAAAGTATGGCTCTGCTCATAAACGGGCCTCAATCAGATACAGTTTTAAATCCCTTTGCGTGAGTGAGAATTCAGTCTGGTTCTTTGCGGTTCCAATGAAACTCTCATTAAAATGTAGGAGTTGGTGTCCTCGGTAAAGCCATTGCCATCTGTCATTGGAATCCACACACCTATAGGCTGGGAGGGGAACGTGCGGGAAAACTGGCTCTTCCCCAGGTCGGCATGAACCAGCTCTACCTGGTCATGCCCAAACCACGTGTTCTGTTAGTTGAAAAGGAAGCTGGTTGGTTGGTTCTGGTGGGAGGCTAGGAATGCCAGCCTCAACACTGGGCACGCTAGCTGGCACAGAATAACTCTAGTGAACGTTGATCAAATTAGCGGACAGCCTTTTGTGGGGCCTTTCGGTGTGAGAGGTTGGTGCTGCCAACCAGTAGGCCTTTAAATTCTGGACATCTGCGTCTAGGAAGGAGCTTCTTGCCTCTGTCCAGGCTTATGCATCCACGTGAACTTCTGTTCCTGTCTTTCAAAGTAAACATGCCCAGGAAAAGGACTCTAATTGTTATTTATACCAAGTTTAGCTTGTCTCGGCTGAGCTTACACACGTACACTTCTGTAGTTCTTGCTTATCTGGAAGAAGGCTGTGGGATTTTTCAAAGTACACACCCTCCTCGAGCTTTGAGTTGGTTAATTCAATACACAGCTTATGGGAATGACCCACAATTGATATCGTCTCTTCATTTCTATTGAATGTGCTGCATCTCTTCAAGGATTCTACGTAGTGACTATTGGGGGAAAAACACACTAAGTCTATCTCAAAGGCCATGTTCTTTACCCATTACCAAGAGCAGCATGAAAACGGCTGCCACGCTTCTCTGGCGGATCTTAGACAAATGTATTCATGGATTATTTGTGAACATGGCTGACCCTAAAGTGAGAGATGGATAGAATCTGACTGAAATCCTCTCGTTGCTTCCCTTAGTCAAACAATTTAGCAAAAATCATTTATGTAAGATCAACACCAAATTCCCTCTTAAAAATATCTCCAGGGCAAAAAGGGGCCTTGTTACAGGCCTTTTGCAGACTTGTCCCGATAAAAAGTCAGCAGACACACTCAGAAGCACAGACTTCTGCAGCCTCAGCTCCATGAAATTTATAATCTGGCCCGAGAGCTTCCATCACCCTTGTCAGGTTCTGAAATGACATAGTAAATCCAAACTCCCCAAAAGATGCCTGAACTACGCCTCCAACGCATACTGATCGAGCCTAGGGGCAGTCTTGTAACTTGTGTGGCTGACAGTGAGTTAGGTCTACTCACATGTCGTAAGATGGGAACAAAATCCACAATGACCCAATGGGATAGGAAGGGGTAGTCCTGGCTAAAATCATCATCTGTCTTAGGATCCGAAGTGCAGACATCAAGGAACTAAAGCCTTGTCCCTGTCCTCTTCCCTGTAGAACCTCACCAAAAATCTTTCACTAAAGCCCTGTCTACCCAGTTAATAAGCGGCCAGGGTAATCTGTCCTCCAAAACTAGGAATGGCCTAATAAATGCCTGAATGTGGAGAGGATTTACTGAGGCAAAATTATGCCGAAAACAATTCTTAGTCTTCCAGAGAGCTCTGTCTAAAGCCTTAGGTTTATGATGGTCATTCAAAGAGGGAGAAAAAAAAAGTCAACTCCCATTTTCTTAAAATGCTTCCTCGATGAAGTGATTTAGGATGGAGTATAAACGGGTTCGACAGCGTTCTGTTGTAAGCTGCGATCTGATGGAGAATGAGTGCTGTGTGATTTATAGAATGAGGGCTGAAGCGAGAAGGGGCCTGAGAAGCTCCTCTTACTGACTTAGAGCTGGTGTGGCCCCGGCCACCTAGAGGACGGCTGCTTCTGGGAAGAGCCAACACTGCACAGCTGGCTGGGCTTCACAGCAGGCCACACGTTACCCGGCCGGGGCCCGCGGCTTGAAGTAGCACGTGCAGTGATAGCTGTCCTGCAATAAACTGTTGCATAAAAATGGCAAGCTTGACAGCCATTTCAGGAAATACAGGATCGGTAATTAGCCATTAAACTGAACTGCCCTTAAATGAGAACCAGAGCTTGTGCTGCACCCACTTCCCATCACACCCATGACACGCCTCACCCCGGCCGGGCAGCACTGCCCTCACGAAAGCGACCTGCGCACACGGATCCAGATTGAGAATACGCAGCCCTTCTGCAACCCCGAACCTCGCAACAGAGCTGCACGTCAACTCAACATGACCATGGCAACCAAGCCCATTCAGAGACGTCCAGACAGCTTTCTACCCTGAGTACCACTGGCTGCCCAAATGGAACCCAAATATTCTCGTATCCTGTTTCTGGATTCTGTTCCTAAGAGGATGCTCTCCCGACAACACCTTGGCTCCATGATGTCTCCATGGACTGGAAATCAACAACTACATCTGACCTAAATTAAAGCCACTTGTTAAGGAAAAGGTCCTGAGAACCCAAAAAAGACCTGAATGCATCCTCCCTACACATGAGAGAGACCTCAGGTCCAACCCACCAATACATCCAAGTATTTTCCAAGACAGCACTAGATAAAAGGGTAGCAATTTCACGATTCCTCTAAATACCAAGGAAAGGAAGTATCTACAGATTACGAAAATCACCTCTCTTTAGCTGGTTATTCCAGCATCCCCATTTCATGGCTGGGAAATTGTAATTTCCCCCACCCCCCGCCAAGAAACTGTATTTTAGGCTAAACTCACCTGGAATTTCTTTGCTTGAAATTTTAAAAACATTGACTTGGTCATTTCTAAATATCAATTTTAAATATCCCATTGCTCAAATATACTCTGAATCATAAAATTCACTCCATCTAGAACTTTATCTCAGACCCAGCATTATGAATTGAAATTTATATGTGAGGTTCCAGGAACCATCGGTTGCTTCCACTGCCCAGGGCCATCAGGCTAGACACCGCGACGCCAACCTCAGGGCTGCGGCAAGAGGGTCCGTGTCCACTGTGTCTTCCAGCAAGTAGCACAGTGTCTGAGCGCGAGCCTGTAGTGTGAAACAGTGACCACACTCTGGGACCACATTTTAAAGCACACCAGTATCTTTACAGACTTTTTCCAAACACATGACAAAAATTAATTTCTAAGGGCCTCACTTATTACTTTGACTGGAATATTCTGCTTCATTACCATGATTTTTTCCCACCAAGGAGTTCCCATCATCACCCACCTGCTGTAGAGTATCTTCATATCTGCCTAAAAGTTCGTTCCTCCGAACCCCTCAGCACTTGTTCTTCTCTATTATCGCTTCAGGACTCCGCTGTTTCTCCTCTAGTCTGTCCACACCATGCCCTGAACCGTCCTTACCTAAGCCACCTGGCTGTTTCCCTCAACCGTGGGGGGTCTTCCAGTTCTCCATAATGTATTTCCAGGTGCAATTTCCAACTTCATTTTGAAAGCCCCCAAACACAATACTCTGGAGGAGGCCTCTACTGGATTCAGAAAGATGAACCAGTTCCCAGTTCCAAATAGGGTTATCATGTGAGTTTGCTACCAGCGCCCCACCCTCGGAGTTAATTTTCCTGCCCCCCACCCCAGACACTGGTCATCTCTGTCCCCCTTTAAGGGAAGTTTAGCTCAGTACCTATTTGAAAAAAATGCTAGGCGGCACAAAAGCAATTTCTTTGCTAAAAGGGCACCTTCTACACAGGGGACTGTGGTGGTCTATAATAAAGCAACATGGACTGAAGAAGAATCGACCCCAGCAGCAGATAATGGATAGAAGTGTACATCACATCAAAAAGCTAAGGGATACACCTTCCAGATGTGACTTTCGTATTTTATGTACCTGGTAAGTCCAAACTGGATGATAAATACTTGTGCAAAACAAAGCTAGAGAAAAATAAATTACAGCTTAAATTCCATCTTCCTGTTCCTTTTTCTCTACCTTAAGTCACCTTCTTCTCCAGGGGAGACCTGGGGGGTTGCCAATACAAGTGAGCGCCAGGAAGCCACGAGCAGGCCAGTCTGCTGGGCCTCACTGTTCCCACTGCTGTACCACAGCGGGGCAAACCATTTCTCAAGACAGACGGATGTGAAGCCAGAAACAGACAACAGGTCGGTATCTTTGGTTTCTTGCTTGCCCTGGGAAACACTGAGGCTGGCTGCTGAGAGCCTCCTAGCCCAGACCAGGTCTCCTGGGGTCATCGTTCCGTGGGCTGGCTCTCTCTCAATACCAAGCTGTTCCAGGATCCGTGCAAGGCAGAAAGGCAGCCTGTGCTCTGCAGGGTCGCAGATGTGACTCTGTCCCCCGCTGCCCTCCTATGCGAGCCGCCTGATTAAACCCGACCCATACTCCAGAGGCATGAACGCCACACCCAGGCCTGCCCCCAGGGCTCAGCAGCCCTGCCCACAAAGAAAACCAGGAGAGCCAGGACTTCCAATTTCCCTCCAAACAGGGAGGTCCACCCCTGTTTTGTGCTTCTCACCTGCCCAAAATAGAGGGGGGCAGAATTGAATATCCACAAATATCAGCTGTTTATGGTCTCATTTTTAACGTAGTGATTTTGTGTGTTTCCCCCTCTTGGTGGCTTAAGGAGATGGGCGCTGAGTATAATTACGCCTCTTGGAGCAGGCTGCAAAGCAGCACAGAGGCACTAATACATCATGTTGGGGCCTTCTAATGAACCCCATTACTCAGCAGGCAGCATTTCTGTGTGCAGTGAGTCACCGGCAGGCACTTGGCTTTGCAAGGCTCCCCGTGACCTGTTTGCACTAACATCCCAGGTCCCAAAGTGGCTGTACAGTTCCTATTTCTCTGCAAAGTGCAACATATGAGAGAACACAAACAGAATCTAAAATAATCGCCAGTATTTTTACAGGTTGCATTTAGTTTACTTTTATCCTTCCCCCCCCTCTCCATACTCTCCCCTTAACCCCCCAAAAACCCACTGTGAAATAGCTTCACAAATTAATCTGTTTGCCTTTCATAAAACACTTAAAAAATAATGATACAGAAGTATATGATACCCTGCTTTCTTCATCAGCTCAAACTCCTAAAAACCAATGTAACAGTTTGCATAAGTATATTTCATTTTGTGCAAATCTTACTAAAATAAGGCCATTTCCAGTGTTTAGGTAGTGATCTACTGATTAAAGAAAGCTCTCAAGCAACAAGAAAATTTCCCTGCATTCCAAATTCTCCACAACTACACCTGACTTCCGAGGCAGAGAGCTGAGACCAGTGGATTTGCCTGCACCATAAGGCAACACGTTGGGCAGAGTGCAGATCTCGGAAGTCAAATGCAAAGGGACAGAGGATATGTGGTTATGTGATGGAGGCAAGAGGGGCTCCATCTTTACTCTTCCCTTTTATAAAATGGAGCCAAGATGCCGAAGGCAGCGGAGCAAATGGGCATCCCCCGTGTGCTGAAGAGCGTATCAGCCTTCTGACATGGGTACTTCCAGAAACCACTGGACCCGTTTCTGCCTCGTGTGATCTCAGCTGCAAGATGAGTGACTCAGAGGGATGGGAGAATAACTGAAAACCTTGAGGAAGAAAGGAAACCTGCCAAAGGAGCCACCAGCTTATAAAACTTACATTCTACGTAAGGGGGAAAGACCCGGCTAGAGAGAGAGGCCGTGTACAGAAAACTGCCCTCCCCGCAAATCAAGTATTGTCAGGAGATATCAAAGTAGAAACTTCTGTAAGCAGCTTTGCATTTAACATTCAGTCGGGACACTAAAACCTTAAAAAACAAGAACCTCTATTTTAAAAAAAAGCTAACAACAGGAGTCCTCAAAGTCACCCAGGATCTTGTAGCACAGAATGGAGTGTTCCTGGGCCAAGGCAGCCAGTTCCTTCAGGAACTCAGGGAAGAGAGCAGCGGCCAGCATGGTGTTCCTCACCGGCAGGGGTAGGCTTGGGGGCACCCCAGCCACCTTGGCTCTGTTTGTCAGGAAGGGCTGAAGCACTCTTGGGGGACCATCCAAAAGGTTCTTGCCGATTCCCGTCCTGGAAGCATCCTGAATGGAATCTGAAAGCGGAGAGAAAATGGTCACGGTGACGTTCCCTGGTCCTTCACACCCACCCTCTTAAGTGAAGTATGTGTGTTTGGGGGCAGGGGCTGATGGACTCTCTAGCCATGGCTTCAGTCCCTGTCACTGAAGTCTGAAGACACAGCCCTTGAAGACGCATCCTACCCACCCTGTGGCACACGTTTGCCCAGCAGATAGCCTCCAGCACGGGGCATGTGATAGAAGTTTTATCCCGAATCCTGTGCAAGGAACTTCGTGCAGGAATTGTGGCAAGAAAATAGGCTGATGAGGAATGCTTCATGCCCAGGACACGGCGAAGGGAAAAAATGATGCCACCGCATCAACCAAGGGAAGACTTCACTCACTATATGTTATTTGGGGGAGTCCAGAGGCTCCACCTGCTCTCCCCAACGTCCTGGTATTGGGGCAACCATCCTACCTTGGCCAGTCAAGCCCTGATCACACAGCAGAGCTGCAGGAGACAAGCCGGGCTAAACAAGCCACTCCAAGCTCTCTGCAGCTCGGGCCTCGAGGGCTCCCTCAGGAACCCCGGCTTCTTGAGGCCGGGACCTCTGGCCTTTTTTGGAGACTAGAATGGAAAAAGCCTTTTAAAGGCTGGAAATAATGGAGAGGAAGTTGGGTGCTGGTAAGACCAACCAGACCGGGAATTTCCCATAACCGTGGGCATCTAGTGGCAGCAAGTGGCTCGGAAGCCTCCCTTTAAGAAAAGTTTCCAGGGGTTTCCATCTCAGTTTCAATAACACAGGTCTGAGATGAGATGAGCCCAAACGTTAACATATTCAAATGACTTGCATTTCCATATCAAATCAGTTTTACTAATTAAAATGGTTCAACTTTCCTGACTACTTAATTCGTAAATATCTTCAGCCTTCATATATTCATAGGAATTATTTATGCCTCCTTCTGCCCCTACTCAAACAGTCTCACTACTCTTTATAAATCATTACATTCAAGTTCTTCATTATTTTGGCTGCTTTTTAGAATTCAGTCCCATTTTTCAACACTCTGAGAAGAGTGTTGCTTAACTGCAGTACTAAAAATTCTTGACATTTATAGTACTTTCCACATCTCACTCCTAGAGTCTTCAGTGTTAAAAAAAAAAAAAACCTTTACTGTTTTAAATATCTTTTAAAGTTTATCACAGTTCATGCCATAAAGAACTGGAAAAGTGGCTGAGAATCGGTCTGCTGCTACCTTTTAGCACAAACACAGAACACGTCCCGACAATGGAGGACAAAAGCGTTGACATCACTGACTTACACTGCCAACCTTGGAGACCACCCCCTTGGCACCCCCACGCCAGTCCCCCCGCACTGCAGCTCTTCAGAGTGCCCAGCAAAGCTCACAAAGGAAGCTGGCCTGGGAACGGTGAGCAGTGGGACTCATGGGCAGTAATTCCAGACCGAGCTTCTGTTTGTGGAATTCCTTTCCCCACATCTCTGCACCCCTGCATCTTATCAGCAGTGGTTAAGAAGAGCACAGACTCTGCCACTTACTGGCTGAGTGACATCGGGGAGGTTGCTTTACCTCTCTGTACTTTGATGTCCTCGTGTGTCAAAAGCTCACAGAGTTGTTTAAGGGTTAAATGAGTCAATAAGCAACTCAACACCAAAAACACAAATAATCCAATTAAATGTTGGCAGAAGACCTGAAATAATGAGACCACGATGAAATACCACTTTACACCTGTCAGAATGGCTAGAATCAAAAAGACAAGAAATAATAAGTGTTGGCGAGGATGTGGAGGAAAAGGAACCCTTGTGCACGGTTGGTGGGAATGCAAACTGGCGCAGCCACTGTGGAAAACAGTATGGCCATTACGCAAAAAATTAAAAAAAATATATATCAAATGATCCGTAATTCCACTTTTGGGTATTTATTCAAAGAAAACAAAAACACTAATTTGAAAAGATATGTGCACCCCTATGTTCACTGCAGCATTATTTACAATAGCCAAGGTATAGAAGTTACCACCTAAATGTCCACTGATGGATGAATGAATAAAGGTGTAGTGTGAAGGGCACCTGGGGGGCTCAGTCGGTTAAGCGTCTGCCTTCAGCTCAGGTCATGATCCCAGGGTCCTGGGGTGGAGCCCCACATTGGGCTCTTGGCCCAGTGAGGCGTCTGCTTCTCCCTCTGCCTGCTGCACCCCCAGCTTGTGCACTCACTCGCTCTGACAAATAAAATCTTTAAAAAATAAAAAAAAATTAAAAATAAAGGTGTACTGTGTGTGTGTGTGTGTGTGTGTGTGTGTGTACATACACACATAATGGAATATTAGCCATAAAGAAGAATGAGATCTTGCCATTTGTAACAACATGGATGAACCTAGAGGGCATTATACTAAGTGAAATAAGTCAGACAGAAAAAGACAAATGTCGTATGATTTTACTTATATGTGGAATTTAAGAAATAAAATCAATGAACAAAGAAAGACAAACAGACTCTCGAACACAGAGAACAAACTGGTGGTTGCCTGAGGAGAGATGGCGGGGGGCTGGGGGAAATAGATGAAGGGATTAAGAGGTACAAACTTCTAGTTATAAAATAAATAAGTCACAGAGATGAAAAGTACAGCGCAGGGAGTATAGTGAATCACACCGTAATAATGTGTGGTGACAGATGGTGACTACACTTCCCACGGGGACCGCTGAGTACTGCAGAGAGTTGTTGCATCAGTGCTGTACACCTAAAACTAACATAACACTGTTTGTTAATCGTGCCTCAATAAACGAACAAAGGACAGGTAAAAAAACACAATGAGTCAAGAGGTGTAACGTACACAGGGGCCTCAATGGACCATCCATCACACGGTCAGCAATTCAGCGGCCACCTACTTCACAGAGACTTCCTGTTTCCTGCCCCACATGCCATTCCCTGCGTTCGCCTCCTGCCCCATGTTATTAACCAACTAAGGCCTGCATTGCCTTTAGCCTGTGTTCCCATGTTTGCAGTCCTCTCCCAGACTCTGGGATTTCTGAGGGCTGAGCCCGTAGGCGATGTGTCCTTCACGGCCCCCAGCACACTTCCTTAGTCATGGTAGAAGCTAATGAACATTCGCCGAGTGAAGGAGGGAAGGAACTGGCCAACATCAGGTCTTCCCTGCACCTCATCTCCCTGGAGCTGGTTCATATGCCTCATCTCTATCTTCCTCTTTCACAGTCACTCCTCCCTTTCCCCCAAAAAGGGTTTTTGTGCCTCATTTATCTAGCTTGATCATGAATTCAAAAAAAAGTGTCACCACTTTAAAAAAGTGTCATCACTAAGGTTCATTTACCCACTTGAATCCAAGAATCAAAACTGTCTTCACTACTGAAGGCAGGAGCGTGCACAGGGAGACCCTTACAGAGGGCTGTGTAATCAGCATGGGAGTGGCCTCTCCGTGTGTCACAAAGTGCCACCAGGCTCTCAAGGAGACCCGAGTTATGGTTCCTGCCTGGGAACTTGCCGATCATACAATGTCTCCATTTCCTCTCCCGTAAAATGGAAATACCACCGACCTGACCTCCCTCCCAGAACCAGAGATCTGAAAGGACTCTGAAAATAACTAAATACAAGTAAATACAACCTCTGTGGTTTGGAAGGTATTCGAGGGGAAGAGGCTGAGCCCAGAGACCAGCAGTCTCAAGGACGACACTGTGACAGCCGGCACAGGAAATCGGCCTGGGGAGCAGGGCGCACACAGACCTGTACTTGGGTTTGAAGCATTAGTGAGGAGGCTCATTTTTCACCAGGGCCGCCAGGAGCCCAAGGGAACGCAGGGCCCGGGGGACAGAGCAGCTCTGGCTGCAGGCGCCCGGGTTCCACCCATCACAAAAGGGCTCAACAAGCACACACGAGCACCCGAAGAAAAAGGCAGGGAATGAATAAATAAATGTCACAACGGGAGTGGTTTTCTAAAATGTCGCCCTGAGTCTGAAAAGCTGCAACAGAGGGTTCTCAAGACGAATACTAGCAAGATGTCAATATCCGGCGAGAAATCCGTTCAGCACGCACCTCTGGTCCACAGCACCCAACGCTGTGAACCCCAATAGCTGGCCCATGACCAGGACTCTCAATCACGCGCCCAGATTCAACTCATTCATAGGCGGTCACATCACACTCGATGCTTCGGTAGTCAGCCTTGTGCAAGGGAACAGAAACGTCCCTCATTCTGTGAGCTTAGAGATTTTTGAAGTTGAGAGGAGGGGGTCACTTTGGGAATCTGAAAGAAGTTGGAAGGTTAGTCTGAACAACTCCGTTAAAGGAAAGCCTTCAGCTCAGGTCATGATCCCAGAGTCCTGGGATCAGGCCCTGGCTCTGCCTGCTCAGTGGGGAGCCCGCTTCTCCCTCTGCCTCTGCCTGCCGTTCCCCCTGCTTGTGTGCTCTGTCAAATAAATAAATAAAATCTTTAAAAAAAAAAAAAAAAAGGAAAGTCTTCTCCCCTAAGGGAAGCTTCTCACAAGTCAAAGCCCTCTGAATGTCACAGCCCTTTGAAAGCATCAACCCTGGCTGACTAATTTGATAACCATATGTGGTGGGAACGAGTTCAAGTTCCCCTGGGCACATACCTGGCAGCCACTGCCATGAGACAGTCGGAAGCCAGGACAGAGCACCAGGTGTGAGTGATCCCCACCCCCCTTGCCTAGAACGTGTGGGTAAGGAAAGCCTGGGAAGCCGGTCAGCGTCTGCACCGTCCACTCCGCACGCCAGGCACGCTGGGCATGCCACTCTCAGGCACCCGAGCTTTGTGACCCCAGCTGACTACTCCAAGCCTCTAATTTCAGCTGCCTTATACGAAAATGAAGCCAACAGTACCTTCAAATAGCAAACAGTGCTGTTGGAAAATAAAATTGTCTGGGGAAGCACTTCACAAATTGAAAAATACAGATGAACACTAAGCGTGAAGTGTCATGTAAGGAGACTCAAGGCACCTTCTGTCTACAGATTGCAAAAATGGCCATAAGTCTTACAGTTCTTCCCACCGAGAGGTAGATGGTTTGCTCCGTTCTTGAACCTGGGCTGGCCCAATGATCTGCTTTGGCCAAAAGAATATAGCAAATTAGCCTCAAAAGATTTTATACACCCCTGCTCCCGCTCTTGCAACCCTACAGCCATGATGTTGCCGAGCCAGGGCTAACCTCCTGGATGATGAGAAATACAGACCTCCCCCCACCATCCCCACCACCCCAGCCGGCTCCCACCCAGGTGAGTGAGGCCATCCCAGACATCCAGCCGCCCACCGATGGCAACACACATTCAAGCCCAGCCCAAACCCGCCAAGCCTGCCCCCGATCAGAACGCCCAGATCGCCATGTGCACAGACTCATGAGCACCCATAAATGGCATCCTTGAAAGCCACCGAGTGGCTGCACTGGTTTGTTATGCACGAAAGCTAACTCTCCCAGGGTCAGTGACAAGCTCCGGGTTCAGGAGGAACACAGGTAACAGGCCAACCGTCCGTGAGCTAGGAGAGGCCATGTGGGGCCCACAGCCCAGTTTCCCACAGAGATGTGGGGGCCCCTCCCCTGCATGAAAGGGTGGAATCTTAAAGCCTGCCCCTCATCTCCCAGTGGCACAGGCCCACCTTTCTTTCAAAATCTGCCTTGCAATGCCCTGAAGGCTCTTCACAGCCAGAAAGGACTTGAGATGGAAAACAAATCCTTCATCTAAAAGTCAAGGAACAGGAGGGCCCAGTGAGGCCCAGTGACCAAGATCAAACAGCTACACAGGGACAAGGTCAGGCCATCAGAGTTCTGCCATCTTTTCAGCTTCCCTTAGAGGTTTAAAACTTGCCCCGAGTTACATTTCTGTGTCTCACTCTCAATCTTGTTTCTGATCACATGCCTTTAGCCTGGGACCCAGAGCCTCCCCCACTCCCCCCGCTCGCCACTGTTCACCTGCCACAAGGCTGACTTGTCCGTGTAGGGACAAGCAAAAGCCAGCACAATACGGGGCAGGTCTAGTTTGCACTCACCTCGGCCTAAATCATGGCTCGGAAGACAACGAGGCATCAAATTCACCCAGCCTGAGCTTAAACGAGGCAAAGTGGAGGTGCTCCCCAGGCCTGGCCAGCCTGCAGGACCGATCCGGGCTCTCGTGCTCGGCACCGACCACCGCCCTCCCCCAGCCTGGCACCCCCAGAGCTGACGACAAGGCGCTCTCGGAAATGTCAAGCTGAGCATGAACTTCACTTCCCCCAGTCCAAATGAATAGTTTACCTTCTAGAGCCCTCAAGCACATTTATTTTGGGCCTGAGAGTCTCTGAAAACATAATAAAGAGAAGAGATGCCCTCCCCAGGGTAGCAGTGGCCAAACTACGGTTCAGAGTGTGCCCATAACGCCTCTTGCTGGCCCATATGCGCCAAGGGATTTATTCTAGCCGAGCAACAGCACGCAGCGCTCCTCCCCCGAACCGCCGCCAGGTAGGCAAACGAGCGCCCTACCAGCCCCTCCCGCTGGGAACGGGCCGGGGCGCACGGGGGGACCTTTCCGCGGGTGTGAGAACACTCAGAGGAGGCTCGTCCCGTCGGGTAAACACGCAAGTGTGTTCAGATGCTCCGAAGGCCCAGGAGCCCGCACGGCATCTGGGAACCGCAATCAGGAAGGAGGCTGGGGAAATGGAGGAACGGCTGGAGAAGAGACACAGCGGAGACCCTGGCTTACCTTTGGTTAGCGACTCGGGCGTCAGGTCGGACATGTCCACTCGGAAGAGCAGGTACTGCTGCGCTTGGATGAGGAGCCCCGGGAAGTCTCTCTCCACAGAAGCAAACTGCTCGATCTTGTTCTTCACCGAAGCGAGGACCTGTCACAAACAACACTTCCTGATGTCAGTGCTCCACAGCGGAACTCCAGCCTCGGTTACCGATACGTCTGTCAGGTGCACGCCTCGCCGCGGGAACTTTAGGATATGAGGCACTTGCTTGTTTTCAACGGCCTGTGTGCTCGGTAGGGCACCCTCGAAACACCAAACTAAATGAAGCTTTGCAATTGGTCTAGAATAATCTACACAACAAGCATAACAGGACGGGGAAGGAGAGCAAGTGAATTAGAACAGAGGGAAAATGAGAGAAACAACCCAACGACAAAGGGAAAGAGAGAAGCAGCCCTGCTCAGGAGTACCCGTAGCGTCAACAGGTCCGGCTGTGGGCCCGGCCGACGCACCTGGTAGAGAGAGCGGACGCTCGGCTGGAAGACCATGTTCGTGTTGAGCAGAAAGGAGCGCAGGAGTGGCTGGGGGTAGCTGGCCAGTTGAGTGATGATCCCAATCAGCAGCAAATTCACATGTAGAGAGTTCTCCAGCATGTTCTCCAGCTTCGACAGGACCACGCTGATGAATGGGCCTGCAGGAAGAGCACGTGGCTTCAGGGCTGCCTCAGCACCGGGCACATCCCGTCTTGACAGCTAAGGAGCCCCTGGAGCCACAGCTCCCAAACCACAGGCCTGCCAGGTGCAGATCAAATACAGCCACGGCGAAGAGCGCCACGCCTTCTCCTGACCCAGCCAGAACACAAAACAAACCACCACCCACCAAAGAAAGCGGAAATACATGCGTGGGAGCTGGTATTTTGATTCCGTGAGGAGTTCTGATACTCTGGAAATTATCACAGCTCTTGAAAAAGGTCAGAGCATCAATAATTTCATTTTAGAAATTAAGATCTACTTCTCCACGCTGCTGCTGCATTTCCTGGGACTGCCAAAGCTCAAAAACCATGGTATCCCTCACCTCACCAAGCTGCCTACCGGGCATACTGGGGTGCCTCGTGTACACATCACAGACCAGCACAGGTTTTAGTAACAAAAAAAACCTTTGTGTTAGTGACCAACACCAGACACATATAAACTATGTTACCAAACAGCAACACTGTAAACAGGGACTGTCAGTCGCCAGTGAGCACCAGGAGAAAGATTCTGACTCGTCAGATATCACAGGTTGGAAGAACCGAGGAAGAGAAAAACCAGGGGTGAATGAGGTCTGGGCTGTAACTTGACTCACTTTCGGGAAGTATAATTTGATGCGTCATAGGTTCCTCAAGAAAGAAAATCTACAGGACCACAAAAGCCGTTCATAAATAATCAGGCAAAAAGCAGCTTTGACTAATTTGGATCACTAGAAAATTAATATGCTTTATGTTGAAATTCACTAAAGACAGTAAAAAATAAAAAAAAATACTCTGGCATTAATCAAATCACTTGAAGATGTTTTCCATGTTTACCATAAAAGTCATCCATTAGCAAAATGAATGAGAATTCTGTATTTCCCCCGGTGGAGCTATGGATGATGCCTAGAAACCATGGCAGGTTTCTAACAAAAGCACATCACCCTTGATGAATAAACCTGCCTTATGAAGATGTCACCAACATTAATACAAGTTTAACAAAAACCTACTTCACCACAAGATGCTTCATTCAGAAGCGCTGGTGGCGAGAGAGTAAAACCCTTTACAAGAAAACGGAAGCCATCCACGAGAAAAGGCAACACCAGTCCTAAACCTTATACCCGTGCAAGCAAGTGATGGATGATGGCAAGACTCCCACTGCTGGCATTACCGAGGATGCTTCTATAGGGACCTCCAGCAACAAAGGCACCAGCCCCTTGTGTGTTCACATTAGCCTCAACTTCCCCACTCTGGGATGGGGACAGAGCTCCTCAGTCACGTCGCACAACACAGGCACTCAGTGACCTCCTCGAATAGAGAGGCTTCGCAGAGGCCTTGCTCACAGAACACAAAACTGGGAGAGTTTGTCAAACACATTCAGAAACTGGATTAGGATCCCACTTTGAAAGCAACTTAATGAGGCGTCAGCAAAAACCCCAGAAATGTCACTGGTAACTCTTAAGGCGTCACAACACAATTCGAGCTTGCCAGGCGGACGTGCAGGGAGAAGGCTGCCACCCTCAACTGCCTCGACTCGGCCCAGTCTTTCCTATCTCATCCCACCCCCCACCCCACTACGCCCACCCCCACTCCCCTGCAGTCCCTGGCTCAGCATCTGTTTCTCTCCAGAGGGAGCAAAGACAGGTGAACGAAGTTACTTTAGGTGGGTAGACTCTCCCGTAAACACATGTCCTTGACGTGAGCCCATGACTGCCCTCCCATGGCCCGACTCTGTACTTGGCCAATGGGGCCATCCCGCGCACGTGAGAGCTGCTGAGCACGCAGAGCCAGGCCAGACCAGCTACCGTCGCTACCACAGGCAGGGACAACCAACCAGCCCAGGGTGGAGAGTGAGTGGCATCGCCATCTCCCTTGCATGACAGAGCATCAGGCCAAGGCCACGACTGTCATAATCCACTAATGACATTAATTACAACTTTGTAACATGGGCAATGAGAAACATACATGAAACCCTCTCAGATTCCTCTTTTATTCTTAGTTGATGTCTAGCACTTGAAAAACTGCTTAGCAACAACAGTTGCTAGGGGAAACTCATAAGCAGCTGAAAATCAGAAAAAACTCAGCTACAATTCAGAAAGCCACAGGTGTGTTGGGGGCTGGACAGCGTATTTCTCCTTCTTCTCCTCTAGGACAGGCAGACTCCCCACCCGTGTGTGTGTGTGTGTGTGTGTGTGTGTGTGTCCTGGTTGGTTTTTGGTTTTTGTCGTTTTGTGTTTTTGTTTTTGTTTTTTACCAAAGGACAACATTCTCCCCACACTGTTCTGCCCCTTGCTTTGCCACTTCCCACTCTATCCTAGAGACTGTCCCCTGTCTGCACAGAGAGAGCTATCTCCTTCATCTCAAGGCCACAAGCTATTTAGTTGCTTTGGGTACGACATTAGTAAAACAGTCTCCTACTAGTGGACATTTGGGTTGTTTCCGATCTTTTTCTATTGTAAACAACACTGCGGTGAACACATCTGTTTATACATCTTGGCACACAGGTGTGAATACAGCCTGTGACGTGTTCCCAGAAACAAAGCATGAGTGCATTTTGAATTCCGATCCCATGATAGACGTCTCCCACCTGCTCTCCTGGCCGCACCCTCTCCCCCTGCGGTGCGCTCTGCACACGACTCCAGGCTGGCCTTGCACACACAGACTCAGTCACAGCACTTGCCAACTGCAACACTCCCAGTTCTTCAGTGCCCGCAGCACACAGTCGCTGCTCCTCAGCTTAGCCCAAAGACCCCCCACCCCACCCCCACCTCGCTTCCAGAGCTTTCTGGCTTCCCATCTCAAACACCTCACTGCCTCACGGACCCGCACTCTGTCACACGCACGCATGCACGGCCAGGCTCCTTCGTCTTCTGCCCGCTGTCCCCTCTGCCCGGGACGATCCTTCTGGGCCATCTTTACCTGGCAGCTCCTGTCCTCTGTTTGTGCCCCTCCTCCGGGAAGTCTTTCCCACTCCCCCTACTGGGCTCCCGTAGGGCACGACAGACAATCACTAATAATGCATTTCTAAAGTGAGTACAATTCTTTGACGTCTCCTCTGAAAGTCTGGGAACTCCTTCGTTTTTCTGTCTTTAGTATCTGGCCTACAACCTGCCAAGTATTAGGAGAGCAATCAAATGTTACTCGATGCACAAGTAAAGTTAATTAGATAAATGAAATGGAATGCTGTGGTTTTGCTGAGAAGCAAATTCATTTCGGTGGAAATCAGGATTCCACGGAGAGACGGAAGTTAAGCCAAGTGCTACAGAACACACTCAGAAGTCTGGAAACTACGAAGTTAAGAAGAGAGAGATTTTCCTGAAGCTGTGTACAAATTTCAAAGGAGGAAAAAAAGCAAAGTTTTAGTTAAAATTACCTCTATGTATCAAAAAAGTCACATTACATTGTGTTGGTTCTCATGTGTAACCTATGCAAAATATGGACACTATTTAATAAGGTGTTGTATTAGCTTTTACTTCTTGCCCTAAGCTAGACTTTGTTTCCTCAATCTAGGTATTTCCCAGGGATCAGGCGCCTTTCTAAGAAAGCTGGCATTCTCAAGAACAACCCTCATCAGCCCTGGGCGGCCCTCACTTCCAGGAGAGCGAGCTGTGAAGCTGGGACGTCCAGCTGGGTCAGAGTCAAGGGGGCAGGCCCCTGGCAAAACGGAGGGGTGTGCTGGGTGACTGGTGCTTCCACTGAGCTCTCTGCCCTCCTTCAGGCAGCCAGGGCCCTCCTGCTCCCTCCCCTCCCCTCCCTTCCCCCTATCACCTGGGAAAATTGAGATTATCTAATCCTTCTTACTTATGATTGACTGACTGATTGAATTTTAATTAAAACCCATTCACACTGAAATGTTACCTCAACTAGAACCTCAAGCCTTTTAATTGTGGAATTAAAAGCTTTCTCCCTCTTTAAATAAATTGTCAGGCATCAGTAAATAGATGAATAAATCCTGGAGGAGGGTGGGAGAGCTACTTGAAATCACATTAAGCCTACTGGCCTGGACCAAAAGATAATGCGATTTCTTCCATTTCGGGTGACCCAACTGGGTGGAGCCTGGTCTAGACTCACCAAGCTGCTCCCTGCCGCGGGAGAAGGGCAAGCCTCAGCTCAGGCTGCCGGAGAAGGGCAAGCCTCGGCTCACACTGCCGGAGAAGGGCAAGCCTCGGCTCAGGCTGCCGGAGAAGCGCAAGCCTCGGCTCACGCTGCCGGAGAAGGGCAAGCCTCGGCTCAGGCTGCCGGAGAAGGGCAAGCCTCGGCTCAGGCTGCCGGAGAAGCGCAAGCCTCGGCTCAGGCTGCCGGAGAAGCGCAAGCCTCGGCTCAGGCTGCCGGAGAAGGGCAAGCCTCGGCACAGGCTGCGGAGAAGGGCAAGCCTCGGCCCAGGCGGCCAGGGTCGGCCTGTAGTAATGGCAACAGTCACACACACACACACACCTCGCGCCCAGTACCGCATTCCATCCTCACGGGAGCAATCGGAGGGTTTAGGAGCTCACAGCTGCAAGTGCTAGAGCCAGGATCCCCCCCAGGCCTGACTCCAAGGTCCCTGTCTGTCCCGCTGCGATGTCGGCTCCTAACGGGACCTCTCCTCGCTGCCTGCACGCTGCTCAGGGCGCCCGCCCCAGCCTTCCTTGAGTCTGATGAACACTCTCCCCCAGCTCCCTCTGCACCACGACTGGCAGATTCAGATTTTCCTGGCTAATATTTAACGATGTTTTCTATCCTAATTCCTCAACTCGATCCACTTACCCCACACCCTATCCTACACCCTCGCTCTCATACGATTGCTCCTGTAGTTAGGGGTGTATCAGTGGACACACCCATGCTCCGGCAGAGTGACAGTTTGTGCGGGTCTGGTCTGCTTATTTTTCGCTAAAGGTTTTGTGATGATCTGAAATGAGCTCCCAAGCGGAGGCATAACTAACTCAGTGGTCTCTGACGTGTGCACACAGCTACATTTATTCAGCGGGTATTCTGAGCACCTACTGTGTGCTCTGTTCACCGTTCAGGTGCTGGGGAAGCAAGAGAACAATCCAACACCCGGGCCTTCGTGGAGCGTACATTCTAGGGGGGGCAACCATAACTGTTTCAATTCCCCTGAAAACACATGCTATGGAGAAAAAGTAATTAAATGAAATGAGGCTATTAAATAATGAGACTGGATTTTTTGTGTGGTTTCATCGGTCCTATTACTTTATCACACACGGATCAAGGGAAGCAGTTACTCAGCTGTGCAATGTATCCTCTGGCTGGGGGGAAACAAAAGATCGCTAGAACAACAATACTAAAAAAAAATGAAAATGAAACCACCCCTCTCTGCTCTTCACAGAAATACTCTGAGCCCTTTGTTAGGTAAATTGGTAACGCTCCTTCCCACCCCCTACCTCATTTTCTGGTCGTAATACGCGTACTTTCACAAAGCAGAAATCAGAAAGCAATTCAAGATCATCACCTGTGAATGGGGTGCTCTGAGTCCTCACAGGGTGGTGACTGGCAAAGGCAGTCTCATCTCTCGCCCCGAACGGGGATGGCACGGTATCAGCAGTGGGGGCTTCTGCTATAAAGGAATCGAAGTCGTCCTCCTCCTCTTCCAGTGCCTTCTTCCCCTCCTCCGCTTCCTCCTTTTCTCCTTCACTCTCCTCCTCCTTCCCCTCTTGCTCATTCGGGAGATGCAAGAGAGCGGGTGAGGGGAAAGTCTGTTCTATCAAGCCCTCGGTGCCAGAATCCAGTTCTTTAATGATCTGGTCATACTGGGCAATGAAATCGTCACCCCCCGGGGTAACGGCCGTCGGGTCGGAATTGTGTTTGGCCTCGGAGACGGGAGACGCTGACTCGGAGCTTGACTCTGGGGCTACATCAGGCTCACCTTCTTGTTTTGGGTCCTTGGATACATTTTGAAACGGGTCTGAATTGTCTCTATTCGGCTCCTCCTCTGAGTCTGTTTCTGACTGAGGGCTGGGCAGGGGGCCGTTGCTCAGGGGGGGACCCTGAACCTCAGTCTGGGCTGGGCTGGAGGGCCTCGCGCTTCCCTCCTGGCAGTTCCCGGCGTCCTCGGCGTCCTTCTCGGCGCACAGCCTGTACACCACCACGTCGTCCTGAAAGTCAGACTCCTCGATGTAGGGCCCTTTGAAGAGCAGGATGGCGTTCTTCTTCATCTCCTGGATGTGTCTGGGGGGATCAACGGGGGCCGGCGGGCCTGAGCTCTCCAGATCATCGTAAGGCCCGGGGGAGCCCACATCTGCCCCTGAGGAGATGCCCGTGTCATAGCTGTCGTCCCACTCCAGCTCCGTCTGGCTCTTCTCCTTTCTCGGAGCCAGCGCGGGGCCCGTCTTCCTGGGGAGGTGCTGCGGGAGCCGGAACACGGGGGAGGTGGAGGCGAGAGCACCGTCCTCTGCGAGACTCTGGAAAAACGTCTCGGGGTCGGGGGAGTCCCCGTCATACAGGGCGGACCAGACCCGGCAGTCCCTCATGCAGCGGAGGATGTTGGTGTGGGCCTCCCACAGGTACTGCAGGTAACTGATGTCCAGCGCCTTGCCGTACTCCACGATGCAGGCCGACGGGGGGAAGGCCTCGGCCAGCGGCTGCTCCGCGCTGCCTGCCACGGGAGGCACACGTGAGTCAGAACGAGCCCCTCTCCCCCCCTGACGAGACAGGAGGGGACACAGGTAGCGGACACGGACGGAACTCACTCGGGGGCTAAGATGCCGTCTCACCAGCTACTCTAGTTCTAATAATTTCTGACCAGAGGATTTCTGAATAATAAAAACTGATTCGATTTTAAGAAGGAACGCTAAGGGGGTGAGCCTGGGTGGCTCCATCAGTTAAGCATCCAACTCTTGATTTCAGCTCACATCATGATCTCAGGGTCCTGGGATCGAGGTTCGCATCTGCTTGAGATTCTCTCTCTCTCTCTCTCTCTCTGCCCCTCCCCCACACTCACGCTCTAAATAAATAAATAAATACTCTTTTAAAAAAAAAAAAGAAAAGGAAGGAATGCTAAGAAGAGAGCCCCTACCCTCATAGAAGTATGGAAGCACAGACAGAGGAAACCTACACTCCACCATTTCTTCTACAGCATCTATTGTTAGGTAAATTGGTAACGCTCCTTCCTACCCAGGAGCTATCAAAACTACTCCTCCTGGGGCGCCTGGGTGGCACAGCGGTTCAGCGTCTGCCTTCGGCTCAGGGCGTGATCCCAGCGTTCTGGGATCGAGCCCCACATCAGGCTCCTCCGCTGGGAGCCTGCTTTTTCCTCTCCCATTCCCCCTGCTTGTGTTCCCTCTCTTGCTGGCTGTCTCTATCTCTGTCAAATAAATAAATAAAATCTTAAAAAAAAAAAAAACTACTCCTCCTAACAGCCCTCTATGGCAACAGCATTTTCTCCATTTATAGAGAAAGACATTGAGGCTCAGAGACAAAAGTCACCCGACTAGTCAGTGGCAGAGCCGCAGCCTGAGGACATGCTGTCTGAGGTCAACCTCTGTGCTTACTTCATCTGACGCCACACCCTTGCAAGTATCTTTGCCTCTTCATCATCTGAATCTCTACCAGGCCAGGCCAGACCTGGACATGACATTCCTTGTCTACCCGCCCACCTGTGCAGCCATCCATCCACTAGGACACCCACCCACTGGAAGGCCACCTCAGAGCAGAAGAGGGGAAAGAACATGGAATGTGGGATCCGAGGGCCTATCAGCTGTGTACCCTGGACAAGTCACTTCCTCTGCGTGTGTTTCTTCATCTATAAAACGGAACAGTACTTTCTTCAGAGGATTAAATGTGATACCAGGAAAGAATGTGGCAAAAGTTGTGTGTACTCGGCAATCGTTTGCTTATAGTTTGAATTCTGCAGAAAGGTCAGCCCTGGAATCATTCTTCAGACAACTTTCTTAGTAAATAAAAAAGGCACCAATTTTCAATAGGTTCTAAAAAATGACTATTGGTAGGAAAATAGAAGATACCCATACTAGTTTACCTAATAGGAAAATACCTTTAAAATACAACTTGTTTTCCTGCACGTAAAAGTTATTCATTTCCATGATACACTGTATCTTTATTTAAAGAAGCAATACGATAACCTTAATTTCTAACAATTACACTTACACCAAACACCCTGATATTTTCTTTGTCAGGGAGCCCAGCTCTTAGACAAAATATACTTTATCTAACAGGATGGTCCCTGGGTAGACAGGATGATACTGTTTGGGGGATATCAGAATACAGACGGGAAACACCAGGGTCAGTCTCAGGGCTGGACTCTTTACTAGTGGTCATGGGTCAGGCAGAACCTCCCTGAGCTCAAACAGCCTTCTGATCCCCAAGCATGATCTAACGCCCCTTGTTTCAGCTGCCTGCAGAGGGCCAAGGCTGATACAGGTGGCCACTGAAATTTTACTTGTATAAGACCAACTGTAGCTGGCAAACAGCACAAGTACTATAACTCCTATTTTTAAAAAAACAGAATATTTTAAAAAAAAAACCAACCCTCAGTCGGTCAATCAAATGAGTCAGATACTGTTGCCATGTCACAAATTTCAAGTCTTACAATGATATACTATTGGCAGGCAAGCATCCACAAATGAATCATTTTGGGAAATTAAAATAAAGGCTAACCCCGTCTTAGCCATAACCATCTCCACACCCCCACCCCAATTGTGTTTAAAAAGACATGCTGGTACAGGTTTCCGTATCTGTACTCTGAGGATGCCACCAGGAAGCCTAGTGAAAATAAAGGTCTGGGAACACTGGCCAGGTGACCACTGGGCATTGCAATGCACTCTGATTACAAAGTGTCCATAACTCTGGATGGAGCGGAAGAAGACCACCACCCAGGCATTCATAAAAGAAACGGGACACAGGACATTATTCCCTGTCTACCCAAAGAGACACGTATCCCGAGGGGGAATGGCATCCAGCATCCTTTCATTTCAAGATCACTGACCAGCCGGTTCCTTTTACCTGAGCTCGCGTGCGTACACTTTGACCAGAGAATATAATCCCTCTCCTGGCTGCCGAGCGTCAGGGTGATCCCGCTGGAGCAGCAGACGGGGGTCAGGGCGAGCAGCTTGGCCGCAGAAACAGAGTAGCAGTCTCTCTCCTTCACGGCCCACCTCTGGCTCAGCATCATGTGGTTGCAAGGGATCAGGTACCTGGAAGGGACAACACGGCTGCGTTCGGTCTCTGCGACGCCCACTCCCGTCAGACTAGTCCCGGCCCGGGCTGGACTTGTGTTCTCCCCCTCCCCACCCATCCCTCCGACCAGCCCCCAGGGTTCACTCCCTAGCTTCAGACCCGTCAAGGGCTTCTTTCTTCTGGCAGAACCACCCCTCTGCAGAGCAGGTCAGGTCCTTCGCGCTGTAACCTCCACGAACCGCCTCCTCTCTGAAGGGGTCCACCATCCCTCTGCCTCCACGCCTGCGCCCAAGTAAGCTTCGCCCAGACTGTGTTTCCCTCTCCCTGCCTCACGAGTGCCCCGTCGGCCCATGACGTCCGGCTTCAGCGTCCCCCTGTCCGGGAAGGCCGCTGGGCTTCCTGCTCCAAGATGGAGCTGCTGCCTCCCTCCGCTACACTCACCGGCCTCTACTAGCGCACTGTCACCTAGAGTCACGGTGACTTCGGCGGCCGCCTCCCCACGAGAACGTGCTACCACCGCAAGGACCTCGTTTACTAGTTTTGTTTTATAATCCCAGAAGCGGTGGCCCGTCGTGGGTCCCGAATGACTGCACTGCATGCAAAGGCAAAGACCTGCTCCACGGTGCAAACCTCCCCTCATGTTCTCATGGTTGGCCATGAGAACATACGGTGGCTAAAGGTGTTCTGATCACCAGTTCCAACGTGGGGGTTAGGGAGAGAGGGAAGGGTCTCCCCACACCGACAAGCACGCAATGCTCCAGACACCGACAGGGCGTCCTTCAATTCTACTCAGCTCTGACCTTATCTACCTGGGGATAGCATCCGATCCCACAGGGTAAGGGTTCAGTCCTACAGACTGCCCCCCCCACACACACACTTCAGATGACAATCACAAGCCGAGTTATCACCTGTGCTTCTGACCAACCCGCTATAAACTGGAGGTTCCAACAACCTCCCTGGATATCAATTAACATGCAGCAGTGGCTCAGGGAACTCAGAGAAACATTTTATTTCCCGGATCCCTGGTTTATTAGAGAAGGCTAGAACTCAGGAAGAGTCAGAGGGAGGAGATGCACAGGGAAGGGTGTGGGGAAAGGGCTCAGAGCTTCCATGCTTTCTCCAACAGTGCCCTTATCCCCACATCGCCATGTGTTCAACAACCCGGAAGGTTCTGAAACCAATCCTTTTCAATTTTTACGAGGCTTCAATACAGAGACACGATTGATTAAATCACTGACCACTGGCAACTGATGTAACCTCCAGCCCCTCTCACCTCCCCTGGAGGTCAGGGGAGTGGGACTGAATTCAAACCCTCTAATCACAGGGTTGGGTATCCCAGCAATCAGCCTCCATCCTTAGGTTTGGGTCCTAGAGTTGCCTCATTAACATAACAAACACATCTTTCTTCCTCTCATCACTTAGGAAATTCCAAGGGTTTTAGGAGCTCTGTGCCACACACAGGACGTAGACCAAATATGTATTTCTTATGATAAATCACAATATCACAGTGGCCAAGGGCTCACCAAGGAGCACTGGGCCCCATTTCACACAAAACACGTTTAGTTGGTGATCAAAAATATCTTAGTATCACTATGAACCTAGAGACGAGAAAATCTGGGCAATCATTTCTGACGCTCGGAGCACATCAGTGGGCTTCATTGGCAGAATAAAGTTTGCTCAAATGGCTTACTTTCTGAACAGGGAGAAAGACTATCCTGTTTCTTTAACAAATATGGAACAAACAGGTTGGAGGCCTCATACCAGAGCCAAGCGTCACCAAGCGTCCCATGTGTGCAGGAGCCAATTCCCAAAGACCCGGAGCCCTTCTGTGAACAACCGCAATCTTCAATTGACCAGAATGTGTTTGTTTCTGTTCTTAGCTCTTGAGAAAGAGGCAGTACTGATGAAAACAAGCTATGATGAAGGATTCAGTGAAAGACATAAAAGTATACCTTTCAGGCTATGTCTCGAGGCCTGAAAACAACTCTCCCACATCTCCTATTGATCCAAATGAGGAAAACCCTCATATACATTAACGGCTGCCCGGCTGCTAGAGCCTGAGTCAGGGAAGAAAAAAGACTGAATTCGTTTCATGGCGCTTTACACTAAAGGTCTTAATAACTCTCAAGGGATGAAATGACAACCTTGTCCCTCACCCCTTCCATTCTCAAAAAAAGCCAAGCCATCCTTCCAGTGCTCAGCCAGGGGGTCCCAGCCTCCTCTCCCCCGCACCCGCGGGCACACGACCCCCACACACCTGAAGCCTGATCTTGCTATGGCCAAGATGCAGACAGACCCCGCCTGTCTGAGGGGGTGGCATCTACTTTCATAAGCTGGAGGGCATGGAAATCAAAGGTCATAAAAACAGAAAGGAAAGACAGGGGAGGGCAGTATGGGAGAGGGGGCTGTGCTAATTCTTGGCCCGGTTTTGGTGTCTTCTATCTGAATGCCAATGGAGAAGAAACAGAAGCTGTGGGTAGAAGAGGAAGGAGCTCTTCTCACAAGGACCTCTGTGAGCAGAGACGCTCTGGTGACAGAGAAGGACGCAGAGGAGAGAGGCTCTCTCCCGCCTGCCCGCTCACAGCTCGGCTCCGGCCCTGAAGCCATAAGGGTGGGCAGTGTAGCCTCAGGAGGGGGCCCGGCTGGGATAGAGTGAGACGCACCAAACACAGGGGTCTCGGCGCATGAGGAGGCCATGCCAGACGCCGCTGTGGCAACGATGGTGGGGGACCACATGTTAAGACCCCTCCCTAAGACCAAGGTCTTCCATGAGGGGTGAGGGTCAGAGGAAACATACCATGCGCTCGCTGATATGAACTGTTCTGTTCTCACAGGCTGGTGAGGCCCAGGGAAACTCAGATGACACGGGGTTTATTGTCTTATTTTGATCGTTAATTATTTAAGAAATAAACTGCTTCAATGTTTTCACATACTGCAGGAACTCAATGACTATTCACAGCTCCAACCAAGCATAGTTCATGATTTAAGTTGATATACATAGATTTCTACTCTTTGAAGTATTTTTTAAAAATGGAACACTGGATCAAACCTAATAAAGCTATTTATCAAATATCACCAGTGGGTAGCTTGAAATTATATTAGAATAAAGAGTTATTGGGAATTTGCAACTTTGCAAACACATGTTTTCAGGAGAAACTAAGAATTTTCTTCTGAGTAAATCAAATAAACGGAGATTCCTCCATAGGCTGAAGGAGAGGTTCTATCAAACTGAAAATGGACAGTCAGTTCAAATGGATGATCCCCACTCCACCTTATATTCAAAGCAGACTTCTAGTGTGCCTCAGTAACGAAGGATTATCCCAGAGGGAAGAGTGGCAAAACCATGCATTGACCTTCTGTCTTCCCAACGTTTACAGGGAAAGATTAGGAACAGAATGAATGTCAGAAGCTGCCCTCATGTCAAATATCAAATTGAAGTGGTTGTCAACAGCAGAAAAATCACTCAGGAATTTAATATAGGTGTTTGTCATCAAGCCATCTATTCATTTCTACTCACTTTGTTTGGGGGTTTTGTTTAAATTCCGGAAGCCGTGAAATAAATAACTATCTAATTTTAGAGATCCAAATTACTCAAAGCTGTCCTACAACACAGCAGGAAAAAATGATACTGCCCATATTGTCCTCCCTTTTTGCATGGCCTCCCCAACCAACCCTCAGCAACCCCAGGCCTGCTGTCTGTTTTCCTGGATGTCACTCACAGAAGCAAGTATCACCATCGCTTCTGCAATAGGCGATCAATAACGAAGCACATACATTGCCTACTGCTTGCTACACGGACGGGCAACGCAAGCGAAACAAAGCAGTGAAGTAAGTACAATGATGCAGAAGGTGCTTCTGTGACATGGCGAGGACCTAGGTAATGCCCTGATAGGCCGAAAGCTACACGGCAACGTCAGTACATTTCAAAAGATGTTTTTTCAAAGACATTTTGGCCATATTTCTCCTATTCATCTTACCCTAGGCTGGCTTGCCTTTTTTTTTCTTTTTTTTGCCCCCCACTCTCCTCCAGACATCTAACTCCCATGCTAGATGGAAATGTTCCTGAAATGCACACGCAGTTTCTCTTGGAGCAAAACATCCTCTACCGGAACACAACAGACAATGCTATTCAAAAACCTGACAATGGACCAGCACTTGGGGGCGGGGGCGGGGGGGGGGGGGAGATACCCTACCAGAATATTCAGAAACGGCATTCGGGGTATTAAGCAATTAATTTTTGCCTAGGGGCACCTGGAGGCGGGGGGGGGGGGGGGGGGGGGGGCGCAGGGGTGGGCATTGGGCTAAGCCTCCGACTCTTGATTTCAGCTCAGGTCAGGATCTCATGGTTGTGAGATCGAACCCTATGTCCGGCTCACCTCTCAGCATGGAGTTTGCCTGAGATTCTTTCTCTCCTTCTGCCCCTTCCCCCGTGTGTGTGCGTGTGCGCGTGCGTGTGTGCTTGCGCACGCGCTCTCTCTCTCTCTCTCAAAATGAATAAATAAAATCTTAAAAAAAATTTTTTGGTGGGTGCCTGGGTGGCTCAGTCAAACGTCTGCCTTTGGCTCAGGTCATGATCCCAGGTCTGATCAAGACCCACATCGGGCTCCCTGCTGCCTGCCGCTCCCTCTGTTTGTGCTCTTTCTCTCTTTCTCTCTCTGTCTGTGTCAAATAAACAAAATATTTTTTAAAAAGTTTTTGTTTTTTTTGTTTGTTTGTTGGGTTTTTGTTGTTGTTGTTGTTGTTTTGCCTAAACTGGCAAGTGCCAGGAACATGGCGTGATCTGTCACTTCCCAGCTTATCAGCATCTCCGGCCTGCCTTTGGCCTACTGTACGTCCCAACCACGGAGGCGGACAGCTTCTCCTTGGCTTTTGCTCACTAAAACAGCCTCTCTTTTGGGTACCTCATTTCAACTTACATTTCCTGTTATTATGCTAACTGAAAGAAACATATCAGTTACAAACGGATTATCACTCTGAAATATCAATATTTAAGACTATTTGGATTGCAACAAAAATTGACGTACGGTTACTATTTATCACCTAACAAATAACGTCATTAAATGGAGTCACAGAATCTTGACTGCTCTGCTGCCTCTCGGATCTACACGTCTATCACGCACATTCGAACCACCACAGTGGCAACAACAGAACGGACAGATTAAAAATCCGTTTTTTTCTGTCCCTTCCGATAAAGTTTAAATGACTAGAAGAATAAGGATTTTTCACTGTCCTTCCTTCTTGTACAGATTCTAAATCAGAAAAGACAACGTTTTCATTAGCTTAAAATGTATTTTCCAGGAAATTCCCCTCCCTTAAATTTGTGTCGTACTTTACAGTGTTTCAAAACATTTTTCACAGACACCACCACAACTGAGTCTCCCAAACACCTTATTAGGAGATAGAAATTCGAAAACCAGAATAGGTCAAGTCGAGCCAGCAGTTCACTCTCGCTCTAATGGGATACGTTACATTTTATCAGATTAACTGCCTTCCTCATAGCCTTGTCCTCATATTTTTAATCTCTTTATCTCTTTCTGCTGTAAATTTAGTAACTTCTTCAACTCTAGCTCCTCATTCATTAATTCCCTCTTAATTTGTGTCTTACACGCTATTTACCCAAACCCTTGACTCTTCGTTGTAATAATTAGTTTTTATTTCTAAGAGCTCTAGTTGGTTCTTCAAATCTGCCTGTCATTTTGGCTTGATTATTAAAACACCATTTCTTGGGCAGAAAATAACAAGTGTTGGCAAGGACATGGAGGAACTGGAGCCCTGGCGCACTGCAGGCGGGCATGTGAAATGGTGCCGCTATTATGGAAAACAGAAGGAATTTGATATGATCCAGCAATCCCACTTCTGGGTAACTCACCCACAAGAACTGAGAGCAGGGTGCTGAAGAGAGGTTCAAAGCAGCATTGTTCACAATAGCCAGAAAGTGGAAACAACCCAAAAGGTCCATCGACAGATAAATGAACAAAATGTGGCATAAACAATGGAGTATTATTCAGCCTTAAGAAGCACGGAAATTCTGACACAGGTAACAACAGGAAGATGCTATGCGAAGTGAAATGACTCAGGCACCCAAAGGGCAGGACTCCGCCTAGATGAGGTCCCTTGAGTGGGCAAATGCACAGAGACAGAAGGTGGAAGAGCAGCCTCCGGGGGCAGGAGGAGGGAGACCAGGCGAGCGAGTGTAGACGGGTATAGGATGTTCGTGTTGCGAGGCAGCCGGGAGAGGGAGATGGATGGTAGCAACAGCCGCACCACCATGTGACTGTATTTAATACCACTGAACGGTACGATGACGGTAGTAAATTCTCTGTTATGTGTATGTTACAACAATTAAAATAATTTAAAATGTGATGGGGAAAGAGCCCGCCGTTCAGGGGACAGAGACCAGGAACGAGGCCGCCACAGGCCTGACTCCCAAGTGCGTCCCCTCATTCGCTCCTCTCGTGGACTCCCCTGGGCAGCGAGGCGGAATTAAATAAAGTATTAAATCAAGCGTCACGATCATCATTACATGATCCCATCATCGTCAGTAAAGAAG
This sequence comes from Ursus americanus, assembly GCF_024610735.1. Taxonomy (NCBI): domain Eukaryota; kingdom Metazoa; phylum Chordata; class Mammalia; order Carnivora; family Ursidae; genus Ursus; species Ursus americanus. The sequence goes on along the minus strand of NC_142139.1, from coordinate 40,115,692 downwards.
CAAGGAAGACACTCGGGCTCAGAGAGCCTACGAGCAGGTCTTCCACGAGCCCATGCAGAACTCGTCCCTACCCGCCCTGGAAAAGACTAGCCCCGACCCAGACATGGACATGTCGCAACCAGGAGCTGAGTCCTTCCCCTTCGCAGGCTACACGCCCAGGCCTCCAAGGAAGCTAACGTGATCCCGGAGCACCGCTTTGTGAGCAGACGAGCGGGGAGGCGTGCTGGGTCCCCATGTGGAAGGCCCCGAGCGGCCAGCAGCCGGGCTCCATCTGGCAGGGCGGCTCAGAGGGGAGAAGCTCTGCGGGCTTCCAGGGACACTGCCAAAGCCGGCTGTGCTTAATGCCACCGAAGCAGCAGCAGTTAAGAATTTAACATTTAAATATAAATCAGGTTTCGCCCTTGGTGGAGGCAAAGTCTGGTTTTTGGCAATAAAAAAAGGCTTTAACAAGTGTCTATGACGGATTACGTTCAGGCCTTGCTAATGCGTCCGTCATGTCAGCAGAGACTTGACGGGAGGCTAAAGCAATGCTTTCAGGATGGCATGTTCTATCTCAAACGTCCTAGCCAGACTACCGAGGCTCTGTCTTCGTGATTAGATTTGGTCTTTGCCAGTGCCTGAAGATCAGTCACTGACGACCTCATCTCAACCCCTAGGAAGCCCCAAAGCTTTTTACTCTAAGGAGGTGAATAGGTGATGCTCTCCCGTACAATGGCGAGTCTGTCAGGCCTCTGCCACGATGCCACCGCCTTTCCCAGCCTGGCTTTTTTTAATCACTCCATTTGCAGATGTCCTCGCTGCACTGCACCCTTCCTTAACCCAGTAGTTCTCAAAATTAGCTGGGCAGCAGAATCCCCTGGAGAGTTTGTCAACCCACAGCTCGCTGGGCCCCACCCCCCCCAGAGTTCGAGTAGGCACATCTGGGAGAAGGCCAGGAATCTGCATTTCTGACGTGTCCCTGGGTGAGGCCTGTGCTCCCGTTCCCACCATCACCTCGCCGTCCCCTACTTTTCCACAGCTAGCATGCCGGAAATGCTGTCACATTCACTTGGAATGCCATCTCCTCGGTAATTCTGCTCACACTGTGTCAAAACCCCAATGGTGACCAGGGGCAGTCTAAGCCTCCTCCCTTTTCCTCTGCCCTAGACTTCTTCTGTCCTTATTCCCAAGGAGGGGTCAAAGGAAGGGTCCGAAGGTCCATTAAGGGAGGAGGAAGGGGGAGGGTGTGTCAGGCAAAAAAAAAGTAACACAAAAGCCTGGTTGGCTTTTTCCTTTTTGCTGCCACAGCACCAGAGGGGGACGTAAGGGGCGCGCACCCCAGCCAACTCTCCCTCTCTTCCTTTACAAAAGCAGGGACCCCAAAAGGAGAAGCAGAGCTGGGCTAAGGCAGGATTCAGTGTTCCCGAGACCCCCTGCCTAATGACCAAATTAGTGTCATCCTAAGTGCCATCTTGATTCCTGACACCTGTCCTCAAATACCAGCCACTTGCCGAAAGCTTTCTCACCTGTACTTCTGGAGGTCACACCTTTTCTGCCTTGTTTATAAGTCCTTTCCAATCTGTCCACCCCATGCCCTACTCTCTTCTGAACTGTACCCAGGAAGTACTCATTAAATATTTACTGAATTTAATTGAAACATACTCAGAGGTCAGAGAGTGCATGCTGCAGGTGTGCCATTAGGAGAGCAAGAGTCGTAGAAATTATATATCAAGAGCATCTCATATTTGGGAACGTTGTTTCCAAAACCACATGCCCCTAAAAATGTACTTCAGGAGAAGGACATTCAGCCACAGACCAGAGGAACTTTCAGATTCTGTAAAGTTCCGAACAGCCTATTATTTCAGGAGCATATTTTATAATATAATGTATTTAGCCCCCTAAAAACTCTTAATAGTAAAACAAAAATTAACGTTGGGAAATAATACAGAAATTAGACTGATGTCCTTGATAATTTTCTTCCTTAGAAGCATGGTCCCAATTTAGCTTACATTACCCCAAGAAAAATACAACAGCGTTCGTATAGATGGAGTTTTCTTTTACAGAGAACAAAAGATGGCAACTCACCTTAGAACTAGTTGTAACATCACATCTTCACAATGTAAACCGATGAGGGTTCTAAATAATGCCAGGGACACCACACAGAGCTGGGAAGCAATAAACACACATTCTATTTCAGATATTGGAAGGATAGCTCTGCTCCCCACAGATGGAAAATAAATCAGAATTACAAAATAAAATGGCCTCCTTTTTAGCAGCTTTGATAAAAACATGCTGCCGCCAGAGAGAATGTGTGTTAAGGCTTTTAGTTCTCTTACAGGATTTGATTAGAAAGCCTATGCCTACCTAGAATTATGCCATTACGCAGAATCACCCTCCTACAAAATGCCTAAGCTCTTATTTCCAACTTTTAAAGATCCACATAAACGCGCCCCTACAACTCTCCCACACACACACACACACACACACACACACACAAACACACACACGATCCCCTGCGTGGCACCTGCTTTCCCAAGTTATTTTCAAATATGACATTGGTTATTTACAAGGCAGGGCTAACAGAAAATTGAGTATACCCTGGCCAGCTCCCCCTCTAGAGTTCTCAGCCCCACGCCTCAGCTCCTTTTGGCTTGCCTCTTGGCTTTGGGGCAAACATTCTCCTTGGTTCCATTTCCAGTAGTGCTGAGGGTATGACAATATACTTTTCTAAGAAGTTCAGTCAAATACCAGAATTATTTCAATCTCTAATTTCCAAAAAGGAAAGATAAACAGCCAAACAGGCAAGATATCCAAAGGCATGTTATAAAATCATGGTGCCCTTTTGGGAGTAAGCTTTTTATCAATCCATCAGACCACTTAGGTCATTTTTTGCACCGGTGAGAAAGTGCTAGTCTGTCTTCTAGGCAGGATGGACTTAAAACCTGGTCAATGGAATTCAGAATGGTGTCATAATAATAACAGCTATGAGAAAAAAGGGGGAAATAGAAAAAAGAATATTCTTCCTTTATTGCCAAAGCAAACTCTCCTGAAATTTGTTCTGAGTTATAAAGTCCCTTTCTCTGGGGCTCTCCTTACCCGAAATGGGGTGTTGATTCGGCTCGTGAGAGTATCTAGGATGTGGACATTCTCGTGCTGGTGCAAGAGGATAAAACGGAGGAAGATCTCAAGAAGGGCTGGCTCCGAGATACTGCGCAGGAAAAGGTCCAGATACGCGGTTGTGGTCATGACCTCCTCCACAGTCACCTGCGACCAACGACAGAGTGAGCACAGGTGAGCGTCCCCTCGATGCGGTGATACGTGCTTCCCCAAAGGCCCCTGGCCTCACCGCAGTGACCCCATCAAGGCAAGGACACGCCAACCGCGGGAACCCGCTTCAGAGCCACACGTAGGCCTATAACCTATTCACATTCCACAACACCTCATGCTGCTTCCGCCCTTTAATCCAGTAAGGGAAAAGCAAAGACATAAAAGAGCAATTCAAGTGTTCTGACAACTCGTATCATCAAATGCAGTTCAAATACCATAAAGATTTTAGTGTGTAACCACAAAGGGGGAAAGAGATAATGGAAAGTATCTACATGGTCGGTAAAGGATTAATTAGAAAGCCCAGTATAACTGTTTCATTAGTAGTCATCCAATAAATATTTATTGGACCTGCTATGTACAAGGAGCTAGAAACATAAGAACACATTTTCTGTCCAGGAAGGTGGGTTTATATATAGAATCTAATAAATGAAATAATAACATCATAAGTGGCAAATAAGAGGGACAGACACAAAGTATTTAGATAAGTTTCTGGAAAGTTGCAAGTCAAATTTGTATAGCTGAATAACATACATAAAGTGTTATTTATAAAATGCTATAGGAGTTTACCACTTATAAAGTAACTGACCTTTTTTTATAAAACAAACTAGTACTGTCTACATGGTGTGAATTTCCTATGCAGTAGAATGAGAGTCTTTCAGGGAAGAGAAAACGCTCAAGAGTCAAGTTTTTCGAAGTGCCGAGGATTTGGTACTTAAAGCCTTCAAATTTTAAACATTTTGATAGGGACTATTTTAAGAACTCATATACAATTCTTTGTCTTCCTAAAAGCAAAACACAACACCTCTTGATGAACAGGGGTCATCTGCTGCCTTACTGTCTGTAGAAGAGAAACAGCCAAACTGGGAGGCATGGACATCACCAGGGCAACAGTTCCAAATCTCAGATTCCAACTCCATCCTCTAGAAATCTTGGCCATCTCCCCTGCCCTGACTCTAATGCACTTGACGCTAAAAGTGAAACAGATGGCGAGGCTTTTTGAGTGATTGCATCTTCCCTTTTCCAGGTTTCCACTTCTTTCTTCCTTCCTTTCAAAGTGTTAACTGTCACTTTATCATAGCTGAGACTGGTCATTCCTTTTATAATATATGCCTCTTCTGTTCGTAATTTTCTGCCGCCAGAATCCACAAGTCAGTTTAGAAATCAGATCTCCAAGATGGCTGCATCTGTACAGAAAGGCTTAAATTATTTTTATAAATTTTCTTGGGCTTTAGGGATGTTCCAGATAGAGGAGTCCAGGTGGATAAGATACGCCCAAATCAGTTTTGTCTCCTTTCTTTATGCTAAGCGAGGCATGCCTATACACCCTCTCGGGGTTGACAGCTCACCCCAGCAGAACCCCAAGCGGCCTGAGCACGCACACGGCAGAGGGCAAACACTCTTCCCTCCTCCAGCTCAGCGCCCCTGCTGCGAGCCCTCAAAACACTCAACACACCACTGTGTCATCTGACCAACTTTACAGGGCTCTCTCCGGCCCAAATAAAACAAAGGAAACAGATAAGCCTCAACCACTTGGCAAATAAATTACCTTGAGAAGAGTGCTTCTCACGGCTGCCCCTGCACCTGTCACCCACTGCTTCTATCCTTGTGTTTCCTGGTCTTCTCCAGCTCCACGCTCGCGGCACTCTTGATGCTGTCCTGGGACACACGCTACGGCTTGTGTATTACTCCAGTGCAATGTACACGGTTTGGGGCAGAGCCGGTACTGAAAGTAACATGGACTGAATAAATGCTACCCTCCAAGGTCCTAGTGATTTACATTTGCCAGAGTTGAATTTAATTTTTAATTCTTCTCTCTTCTCTGGCCCTCTGTTCTGAGGGCCCCAGAGAGTGGGGACATTTTTTTTTATAAAAACCTACAGAATAACAGATGTCACCAACTATAGCTACAGGGGAAACGATTCAGTACAACACCAAACACACAGCTCCATTAGCTCACACCCATTCCACTGCCACCATCTCGGGGTCCTTTAGCAGAAACTGAATCCAAAGTCATGTAGGCAGAAGTCTAATTCCCGAACAATCTTGATTGCTAGAAAACAAGCAGCACCAGTCATTTCAGATGGGCCATGCATGCATGCAGTGTCTGCAATATTGCATTTTCAACCTTATTTACTGAGCCCTGCTGAGCTGATGCGTCCTGCAGAATTCCAGGAGCGGCCTTTGCACCAATAATGCACCATCAGCTTTTCTCCCCTTAAGTTACACATGACCTTAATAAGCTCAAAAGCGTAGCCATAAACCCTTTAGAATAGAAGTCTCAGTCTTTGCGGGCCAACATGAAAGCAGGGCATTAAGCATCTATTGTTTACTACTCTTAGGCTGGATAAATGAAAGATTTTATTCTTTTTTTTTTTTAAGCAATCAAAGCTGTCATTTATAAGCTAAGAGGATTTAAGAACAACACCTGGAGGGGCAGCATTTACATAACATGGTAGAAATACCAAAAACCCAATTCTACTAAGCATCAGACTTGCAACCTCTTTATAAATCGAGGTCACCCTCACCTCAAACTAATACCCAAACCCAGAAAATCTGGTTCCCTTCTCTTTCTGTCTCTTCCCTCCTCCACATGCAAGGAGCCCTCAGAAGACTTTTATCCCAGAAAATCTTTTCCTGCCCCATTATCTTACTTTTCAGGATCTTCCTCTAATCCCCCAAATAGGCAACGTCCTTAACGAGGATGAGACCAGAGCCTAAGTATGATCGCTGGAAAGCTAACCCCGAAGCACCAGGGGAGAGCAGTTCTGCCACGTGGAATGCAAAACCGAAGCTGCCACTCATTCCCCGGAAGGGAAGTATTCGCCCAACAGGACAGCAGCATCCTCTTGGTGGTCCAACTACAAAGGACAATCAGTTGTTAATGTACCTAAGACCTTTTGCCTTAGAGACGGCTGTCCATAGCCATTTCTCTTGTTCAGTAAGGAATTGCAGGTAGCTACAAATTTAGGAAGAAATACTAGTAGAATTAATAAATGAGGTTCCACCTTACTACCATATAAGACACGATAAAATGTAAGGATACTCAAGCCTAGGAATGTTAATTCTCACTAAAGGCAGACCATAATGACAGCAATAACCTAAGGAAAACTCCTGCCCACAAACAAATAATTATCCTTGACAAGATAAACACAAGCATGAACATATACAATATATCTGCTGAGGCATTCTTCTGTGCTAACTTTCCAGCCCCAGTTCTAGAACGGAACCTGAGCCCTGACTCGGGGACTTAATTGGACTTCTATCAAGAGTGCAGTTGAGGGCCGCCTGGGTAGCTCAGTCGTTAAGCATCTGCCTTCGGCTCAGGTCATGATCCCAGAGTTCTGGGATCAAGCCCTGCATCAGGGTCCCTGCTCGGCGGGAAGCCTGCTTCTCCCTCTCCCACTCCTCCTGCTTGTGTTCCCTCTCTCGCCGCCTCTCTGTCAAATAAATAAATAAAATCTTAAAAAAAAAAAAAAAAAAGAGGGCAGTTGAGTCGATCCTTTGCAGTCAATCCCTTTCTTCACCCACCTCTCCACCCTCCATTAGCCCTCACCTGGATCCCCCTTCACGCTCAGCGCCTTCACCAGTCCCTTAAACTGGTGTTTTCAAACTAGAGTCTGAGATCTAAAAGCGGAGCATGAAATCAATGCATTGGTTCACTCATGATGCAGACCAGATTCAAACCAAAAATGTTAGGCACGCTGCATGGAGTTAGGTACTGTTCTGCGAAACTTCTGCGTGCCTGTTTTGTTCAAACTACACGTACTGCGGTATATTACATGTGCATGTGCCTCGTTACCTAGTCAGTAAAGAATATAGACACACATCCTCAAATGCATAAGATAAATTTCTGGCTGTGCTGAAAAGCACTACAGCACCCTGCAATAACCAAACGAACCCACAAGCTTTTCTGCCATCACCGCACACCCTGGTTCCCGTCACCGGTCCCACGCTCCAGGCTCCAACCCAGCGTGGTCTGAGTCTGGAAGCTGTGTGTGTACGTACAGGTGGGATCAGTTCTCCCAACAGGACAGCAACTGAATTCACGGCCAATCTACTCCTTTCTAGCTTAGTAGCCTAAGAGCTCCAACCACGCACTTTTTTTTTTTTTATCAATATCTCAAGCTTCTCCAGAAATGGACAAAACAGAGCTTATTTTCCTTTAAAAAGGGGATGGATAGGCAGGGAGGAGTTGACACCATGTGTCACATTCCGCTTCTGTAATTCAAAACTCTCTCAAAAATAAAGGCCGGACCCAAGCCCAGCCATCACGGCCACCGTCGCAGCAGCCCACTAACTCAATGCCTAGCGTAGGAGTGAAATTGAGCATATAGACATGCTGACCTTTCTGTAATCAGCTCTAGTTGGGCAATTCCATTTGCATCTAAATTAGCACCAGAGTCCTCCCTATAATGGCAGGTTTATGCGTGTGTCCTGAAAAACAAATTTCCCACCTGCTAATTGTTTTTTTGCGATCCAGTCACATTCGAACAGATGGGTCCTACCTTCTGTCACTTAGGCAGGTGGCAGGGAGTAGGGTCAGGTGACCGTTGCATCCTCTCCAAGTTAGAAGCCACCTTTCCTTGGCGTTTCCTTGGATGTACAGGAGAAAACTAGCTAAGCTGCGGCTCACCAGGGTCGTCTGTGCACCCTCAGCCCCAGCGGCTCTCACTGGAGGGTGAGGAACGGTGAGACCCAGCTGAACCCTGCCCACTGAAAGCAGCAGGGAGGAAGGCAACGATGAGGCTGGATCACATGGAACAGGCACGAAAGGGCCTTCACGGGGAACACAGGCTGAGACCTGCTTGCTGCTGCCAGACGAGCTCGTGGCCAGGCAGGAGGCATGTGCCCCCGAGGGCAACCAAGGGCAACGGCTGGGTGGGCTCTCCACAGCCAGCTTCTTCCCTCCCAGGACACAAAGCACAAAGAACATGCGAGAAAGGAAGGGAAGACAGACACCCGGGTTCTCAGCGAGCAGCCCCACTGTGTCAGCCAAAATTCAGCACAGAAGACGCTCAGTTATTCCAAGTCTGCAAAGAGTCCGCCGTGGGTGAGTCAGGCGCCCTCCCTCCCGGCCCCTCCCGCCTCCCTTCTGCTCCTGGACCTCTAGGCCACACCTGTCACCGACTCCGGCACAGGCAGGCTGGGGAGGTAAATGGAGGTGACATCCAAAGTCAATAAGTTTGGCTACTTATTCCTAAAATACTTGAGGAAGGAAAACATTAAAATGATGGCCACAATGACATCAGCAACACATTTTAAGGAAAAATAAAGCCAGTGTCTCCCCTTTACTCCTTCCTCAATGTATCTGTAATACATTAAATATAATAATTAAATCAATTAAATATTTATTCATTCACTCATTAAATATAATCCACTTCCTCTTGCCAATCATAAACCTCTCCAAGGAGCAGTCAGCGAATTATTTCTAAAGCCTCCCTTTCTATGCTGTGTGCGCATAAAGTGAACCCTACTACTTCATTATAACAGAACTTATTAATGAGTGTCATTACACTTATTAGAGTCTAATTCAGCCTATGAGTCATTACATTTGAACCTCATCCCATAGCATTTAGTTCCTGAAATACTCCAAATATCACAGAAGACCTGTATTCTGTACTATTTCAGAGTTCGGTTGAGGTCAGAATTAACAGAGAAACTGGGGCGCTTCAGCTCAGAAGCAAAGATCTGAAGAGTCTCCCCAAGAACACTCCATCCATCCCTTAGACATTTACTCGTTTTTTTTTTTTTTTTCAGAAAGATTCTTCTCAGCTGCAGTGAACAGCCATAGAGACCACATCCCCATCACTGGTCAGTCTCTGAGCACGTCCTGTGTAAGGAAGGACTATTCTCAGCATGTTGCTTCGGCTCTTGGGGTCCGCACAACCTCATGGGAACGGATGCCACCCAGGCACAGCGACGCTTCTGGAAGGCAAGGGCCCTGCGGTGCACCGCCAGTCAGAGGGGGACTGGAGAAGCCGGCTCAGAAAGGCACACAGACACCCACCCTCCCTTCCTCTGGACTCGGACAGGGCATTCCACCACCTCTTTTGGGAGCACAGCTCAAGACTTTCCAACTGGAAAGACCTCACTGTAGAGGGAGATCCCACACCCTGTAATTTCAAGTGTGCCTCACCCTATGCTCACTCCAGGAGGGAGTGATAGGAAAATGCCATCTCCCCAAACTCGACTGTCCCTCCTATTCTGGGATTCTTGTTAAACCCTCAGCTTCCTGTCTTCTGGGCTAAGTCCATTTCTGTTCTCCGTTTTCTTAATGCATTCTCCCGCCCTTTAGGATTGCACACTGACTGCAGAAACGACCGTGTCTGACTTACAGAGTGAATTCTCAAAGCACCTGGTACATGGGCGGGCACTCAAAGGGTAATCAATAAATGTGTCAAGATGGAAATCAGCAGCCCTGTGACTAATAAAAACACACAGTCTTTACAGCCCACGTTGGGATGCCGTCATTAGCAAGGTGGTTAGATTCATTTGACAATACATGAAAAGAAGAGGATATTTTCCCTTTATCGCAAATAACATTTCATTGAAAATACAGAGCCCGATTCATGCCACGCTCTTGAATTACAGCAACCTCGAAAAGTGATCCATTGGGGGAAAAAAAGAAATGCTTCCTCGGCTTTCCCCCTAATTTCTCTTCCTGATTAATAAGACAGTCCTATTGAATTCTGATGAGACTGACTTTAAAACCCAACAGCAGAGGGGAAACGGTTCATGGGCCAGAGTCTCTACCGGCAGCTTCTTTAGAATGAAGTATTTGAGAACACTAATGAGAAGGCCTGCCACCTCCCTTCTCATCCAGTCTGCCTGCTGGGTTAAAGATATTACTTGGACTGGAGTTTTGTACACAGACCAATTTTCCTAGACACCAGAGACTATAACAAAGGCAAGCCCTGATGACAAAAGACAGGTTTCATTCCTAGCTTAGTTTCCACGAGATGGAAAGTCTTCAGCACAATGGAAGACTGAGAACACACACAGACGTCTGCCCAAATGAATTCAACCATTCTAGTCTTTCTGGTCCGTACTCTCTGCTCTCCCCAGCCTGCTCATTACCTGGCACCGGAAAATCACCGGGCAAGGCGCACAGGGGCGCATGCCGTGCCAGACTGATTCTGTCTCTACCTCACCTGAAGCACGAGTCAGACATCAAAATGGGGGCTGGGGGAGAGCAGGCAAACGTTAGCGTGAGGCGAGAGAAAAGTAGGCCAAGAAGGTAAAACACGCAGACGGCAAACTTCGTTTCCGTTTCCCTTTTTGGTTTTCTTATGACAATTTGGAAAAACACTTGCAGGGCATTTGCTGCTGATAAATGTTTAATGTGCTCCTAAGAAGGTGCAGGCAAAGAATAAAAGATGCACACCCACTTTCAGACCAGACCCTCCTTCCCCTCTCCACCACGGTTTCCAAGACCGACCCCACCTGGATACCTCAGATAAGGCGGGGCTTTGTGCAAGCGATTTCGTGTGCTTCTCTGCGGCACAAGGGTGGGACCCTTCCTATCTTTCCGTAATTCTGGTGCTTCCGGGACAGCATTATCTCCCTTGTGCACTTTTGAAGCTCGAAACGAAGAAAGAAATCTAATTTCCCATTTCACATCAAAAGTAAATGCAAGCTTAATTTATAACCCTAATTCTCCTCTCCCACCATGGCAGAAAAGTAACATGAAGTACCACAGAGAGGTCAGAGAGGAGGACACTGGATAGTATCTTACACTGATTCAGACTCTAAAAAGCTGACTGTGTGTGTACTATTGAGACAATGAATACAGTTTAGTCCTCCTACCTTCTGGATTCTTCTTCCAACTCCATCTCCCCTCTTTGCCCCCTCGGCAGGGCATACTTGTGCAGTGCACAACAGGTGCAGCCGTACAGCTGCCCAGCCTGTGCTTTTCCACAGAAGAATAACAGAAAGTTCCAGGTTCCCATCCATAGAAACAGAATTTTGTTAACATATGAGAAACTTTAAGGTTTGTGGCAGGCACTTCTAATTGTCCCCCTCCGCCATAGTCAGTCTTCCTTTCTTCCTTGGGAATGAACCTTAACTCTACAGCTAAAAAACTACAGTTCCGTCCTACCCTTGTATCTGGGTATGGCTGTACCTGCCTTGGCCAGTAAGGTGTGCACAGAACTGGTGTATGGAATAAAAAAGGACTACTAAAGGGAGTTTTCTGTCACATTAAGGGAGTTTTCTGTTATCTACAGCTAAACCTTCTGCAAATTGATAGAGTTTTCTCTGAAAATAAGATGAGTTGCTTTGTAAGTAAATTGCTATAGCGAGCTCATGCCAGCATTTAGAACAGCGCCTTGCATATACTGGGTGTTCAAAATGTAGTTGTTGAGTGAATGAATTAATAATGAAGGTTTTATACCAAGAGAAGACCAACTGACACTGGCAGCCCATGATCAGGCTGAAATATAGCATCGAGACCCATCTCATAGCCCATTCTCCAAATAATCCTCCCAAACGTGAGAACAGCATTTTTCAAAATTTTCTTAACCAGGACCCATCATAAGAATAATATTTTATAATAATATAGAATATTTACCATTACTAAGTACAACGCACTGTGATATTTTCTATTTTATTGTTTTTTAAGTGCTAATTGCAACCTACCAAACCGAATTTGTGACTAATTACTATGACAAGACTCAGTGTTTAAAAACTGTTTAAAAAATATATATATACACACACTTATCTGTTAATTTTTCTGTTAACTAATAAATGAGTAAGAGCGAACACTAAAGTTTGATGTTTTTTAATTAAAAATCTAAAATAGTCACAATTTCATAGAAACAGTGGCAGAAAAAACCCGAACACTGTGCCTATTTTGTCTGACATTTTTATACGGTAGTTAAATATCACCACTGATGTCTTGGGGTCTCTACAACATAAAGCAAATATTGGATCTTCACGGGGAAAATCCACCTGGGACCGAGGAGATGCTGAGAGCTGGCTGGGTGGCCTGTCCTCCTCCTGGATCCACTCCTGCTCTCCACGCCACACAGGCAAAGGGCAGTGTCCTCTCTCAGCACTCAGCCCGGATGTCCTCACTCCGAGCTTGGTCTCCTCTGGGTGGGTAAGTACCGGTGTGAGCTGTTCTTTCTCTCAGCTAATAAGGGAATCGAAAATGCGCTTCCCTTCTGAGCCGGGATTCTCAAAGCCTACAGATAATTATTTAAGGAAGCAAAAGGCAGCAGGGGGTAGTAGAAACCGGAGAGCAGTGGGAATGTCAAACACCTGCATTTTAATCCTAGGAATCCGGTGACCTTGGGCAAGTCAAGCAATCTTTCGGGGTCACCACTGCTCCCACTGTAACGCAAGCAGGAGCCCCTGACCCGCAATGTAACCCAGCACAGCAAATTTGCATATGTCGATGCAGAAGGCCAAGGATGAAATGTGGCGAAAGCTTCTGTGAAAAGCGCCTTCCTCCACAGATTTTAGTGAGAACATAAGGTGAGGCTCTACAAGATAATAGGAAAGCACTTTGCAACACTTAGAGGACTCCCTAATGTAAATACAAAGCCACCACATAAGCCTTCTGTGGATAATCTAATGTTAAGGCTGGAAAAAACCCACCTACTGCATATCCTCTCTTCCTCTCACAAATATTAAGCTCACAGTCTCTGAATATTTCTTTTCAAATCAGGAGCATTAGTGTGCTCAGCTGTGAAATGATGGCCTTGAACCAGATAATCTACCCTCTCAGCTCCAAAACCCTGAGATTCTCTGATTTCATGTCAGTGACATGAGACAAGAGCTCATTTCTGTTCTTTGCCTCGGTAATTTCATCTCCCAGCATAAACAACGCATCACCCTGTTCTAATGTACTGATGAGGGTGCTAGCCACGTCCTTTTGCCACGTTGATTTAACCAACTGCCTACTTACGGGGCGCTTCCCACGTGTACAGTAAACTCAAGACACCTAAACCAAGTGCAAGAAACATCGCGTCCCCCGTGGCACTTCCAGCAGCTGGCTGGTGAAACTTTCGCAGCCAACCCGGCGGGAGGCTGCGTGGGGCCAGCGAGTGACAGTTTGGAGACCAGAGAGATCGGTGTGTGCCTCGGGGCAGGGCTCGAGCCCAATATGGGGATGGTGCTGGGACGTAACAGATGAATACATTCTGCACAGACAGGACATCGAAAGAGTAATCCAGCAGGAACACGGTCCTAAGAACAGAGGACAATGAAGGCACTGCTCTGACCCCAGGTCTGCAACTGAACACCACAGGGGAAGGAAAGTTAGCAGGCAGGACGGGGACAGATGAGGAGGGCTTTTCAGAAACAAGGAAGGGAGTCTGGTTTATCTTCTGCCCGTAACAGCACCCATTATGGGCTCTTCAACACGGCAATGCCATCTAAACCAGCCCTCTTCGTATTTTTGTAATTTGAATGACTACTTCCCAATCTCTAGAATCTAGGAAGGTTGAATTTCTGTCACCCTGACAGAGAAAACTGATCCGAGGGTTTCCTTCCACGTGCGGGATCACCCAGCAGAGTCCTTCTGGCCTCTCTGCCCCCCTCACAAACGCTTCCCCCACGAGAGGAGGAGTAGCTTGTCATTCTCATGAGCTTGTCCCTTCCATTCTCTCTTCTTCTGGAAGTACCGCCAGCAGGAAGTACACATTCTTCTCTGCTCCTCCCACCACAGCTTCTCTGGCACATCTGGAAAGTCTGTCCAATCCTGGGGGTCGATACGAGGCAATCTTCTGTCTCCTTTTTAAGGATCTATTTATTTATTTTAGAGAAAAAGCAGGAGCAAGAGAGGCAGAGTTGGGGGAAGAGAGAACCTCAAGCAAGCGCCATGCCCAGAGCAGAGCCCGAGGCTGGGCTCGATCTCACGTCCCTGAGATCACAAGCTGAGCCGAAACCAAGAGTCGTATGCTTCACCGACCGAGCCACCCAGGCACCCCGATATTAGGCAATCTTACCCACAGGTATAAACCTTATGCTCCAGCATCATTTTTATTCATAACAAAGGACCTATTTTGATCTTCTGTCTCCCTTACTCGTAGTTCTCAACTCGTCAGAACTCAGATGCGGAAAAAAGCCCTTTACACCTCAATCAGACCAGACGGGTTTTTCTGAGACTGCATAACTTCAGCTATGCACACACAGTTTCCACTGATTGCCGTAAACGCTCTAGACTCCAGGGCCAGTGCGTAGATGAAATGGCACTGTAACTCCAGACACGGCCAGCCTATGGCAAACGACAAAGGTGGCCCCGAAACATACTTACGGCACCACACAGGCAGTCCTAACAGGGAACTCGGGACAGCAATTCAAAACTGATGGCTGCTGTATTTGGGCCCTCAGCACCCTGAGGTCCCCCCATCCTGGCATCGCCTCTCTTCGGCTTCCCGATGGTCTAAAGCCCACACCACCCCCCCACACAGCACCAGGTGTGACTTACACTCAAGTAACCCCCACAAACACATCCCCCCCCCTTCCCTAACACCCCCTCCACACTGTTTATTTTTTAAGACTTTGTTTATTTGAGAGAGAGAGAGCACGGGGGTGGGGGGAGCAGGCTCCCTGCTGAACAGGGAGCCCGACATGGGGCTTGATCCCAGGACCCTGGGATCATGACCTGAGCCGAGGGCAGATGCTTAACCGACTGAGCCACCCAGAAGCCCCATCCACACTGTTTAAATAAAGATCTACATTCTACCCTCTCTGAGGTAAACAAGCAAGCTATACACAGGATGAAGGATCAGTGAAATCAACTCTTCTAGGGAGCAACTACATTTTTAAGGAATTAGCGTGTGATGAGACTAAATTATAACATGTTGATTAGGTGAGAATGAGAATTCTGAGCACACCTTTCCCAGCCCGAGCCTCTGCCGATACCACTTCCCACCCCATTCTCAGCCCCCTCGAAGGACAACTGGACACACAGGCCATGAGTTACTTATGTCTCAGGTGCCATTTCCAAAGGAGGAAAAAAATCGTTTATTTTTATAATTATCATTCATTATTACTATTATTAATACTATTTCCAGAAATAGCTACCAATTGTAGAGTCCCGGCTCTGTGCCACGCTCTACGGTGCTTCATACACATTACCTGAGTTCATTCAATTTGGCCTTGCAAAGTAGGCGTTAGGGTCCTCGTTTCACAGATAAGAAACGTGAGGCTCATAAACTTGCCCCCAGAGTACAGAGTAAGTGGCACAGACCAGGGTCTCTGGAAACCAGGTCTGCCTGCTACCAAATTTCATGTTCTTTGTACTATTTTGAGGAGAAGCCAAGATTAGAATTCTAATGATTCATTGGCATTCTTGTCCCCTGCCCTCTAAAATCCTAGCAAAAATACTTGGAAATTGAATAGCTGGATCAACTCTATGGGCTGATTAAGGTCAAAGACACTATCTCCCATTGTAAGAGCTGAGTTACGGCATTCTGGGGGATCTATGCCCATCCCTGCCCTTCTACCCCTCCATCCCTCCTCCAACTCATTCAGTTATATTTCTCAGAAGCCAGCTGCTCCCAGTCACAGGTCGGGACTTCACTCCAGGAAACAGCTTCTCCGAAGAACTCCCTGAGCACCTTTCTCCTGGGAACCACTGAAAGAGCTGAAATTGATTACTGAGCCAACAAGAGAGGGGAAAATGCTCTTCAGAGAAAAAAAAAGATGTAATGTGAAACACCAACTTTCCTACTGTCACTGGACACATGCCAACAATATAGAAACAATGCCTAAGATTAGGACAATTATACTAATACATTAAACTGCCACCCCCAAAAGCATTAACTTCTGGCCCTCACTGCTCCTGGCTACCCCAGAAAGTACCATTCCTCAGACCTCAACCATACACCAAAACTGACCCCACCAGCACCAGTTGGGGGTGCTAAAATGGAGTCTTTTAGATGCAGTGACGACCTCAGTACAATCCCAATACAGTACAAGGAGAACAACGGATTTCAAACACAGATCTCCAATGTTCAACTTGACTTGGAATCCAATGACTCACATTTTCAAGGACATCATATAGCAGTGGTTCTCAACCCTGAATCTATGTTAGAATGACCTGGAGAGCTTTTAAAAAAATAGCCATGTTCACACCCCATCTGGTCCAGGTAAATCAGAATCTCCAGGGGTGGGGCCAGGCCTCCCTTGTGGATTCTGATGTGCACCAGGGTGAGGATCACTGTCCCAAGGACGCCTACGCTACGCAGGTGCTAAGATGCCTTTTAAGATATTTCAGCTGAGGAAGTAACAAAAGTAAAAGCAAAACGAAACAAAAACATAAACATAAACACAAACAAAAACAAACAACCCAAAAAAAACCTGGTTTTTGCTGAGCATCACATTCCTTCCAAAGCAAACTCAGGCCCAGGAGGTAAAGGAGCATTTCAGATCACAGGGCGAGTCAGTTGTGAGACACCCGCCCCCCCCCCACCGTGCAGCCCATGCAGTCATCAAATTATCCTGCCTGAGCCATTATGCCATCTTCTCCCACCGGCCACACCAAGTAACTATTGTGCAGAGCTGGAGAAAAGACTTAAAATTTCTATTAGAGAAAATAAAGGAGTAATGTGGAAGCTTCCAAAAACTTCACTTATCCAACTGGATAGTAGAATACTGCACATTACTCAATTAGTTAATTGTCCAAATGAGTACTAGAGAATTTCCCAAGAATAAAAGCAGGACTTGACTAATTCCCAACTATTATGGGAAGACCCATTATAGAAGAGTCAATGTTTTGAATTAATGAGGAGAAGAATCCAAGTACTGGTTGGAAAAAACAGGTTGATATAATACCCTCTTCCTTACCCTCCTTCCGCCATTAAAAAAAAGGAAGAAGAAGCATGGTCAACCGCCTGTCCTGCTTTTACACTGTGAGGTACACAGTGATCCGAACAGCATTCTGGGCTGCCGACCTCACTCTCATGATATGAATAAAGGGTTCCATGGGAGAATCTACAGATAAAAATACCATTCCTTTCTTCCTTTTAAAGTAGGGCCACCAAAAAATTAAACCCGAGAGCCTCCTCCTGGATCCACTAGATGGTGCAAGCTCTCCTTTTAGAGCAGACTTACCAGGAGGAGAAACTCAAGCAGGACATCAAAAATTAATATGGGCGCACCCAAGCAGCACCTGATTACGCGGGAGCCTTGAAAGAAAGGGGATTTGCTCTCAAAGAAATCTGTTTTGCAATTAAAGGCATAAGGAGAATTTTTTCTAAATTCTGCTCTGGGAGCTCAGGAGTTAACTTACGCCAGGGAAGGAATCATGGAACTAAGATTTACTTCCAAGGAAGGTAATGGAAAGAGATGATGATACTGAAGCCTCTAGACCTGCAGTTCTGGGTTTGGTCCAAGCTTGGCCAGTAATCAGCTGTGTAAGCCTGAGCAAGTCACTTAACCTCTCTGGTATTCAATGTCTTTATCGGAAAAATGAGGAGTTGGGACTAGACAGTCTGTGGGATTGTGTCTAGTACTAAAATTCTGTGAGTGTATATAACATACTATGTTCCTATCTCCAATTCGATCTCTCTATTTAGATTTGGGAAGAACTTCACACACAAAGGATCCGCTTCACGAAATCTAGCCAGTCTGTGAAATTTGTTTCAACTGAGATGTTATTAATTCATTTACTGACAAGCATTTTTAGAACACCTGCTGGGTGCCGAGCATTGGGTTGACACCTCCCCCAGGAAATAAGGACATGGAGACAAAGGAGTGCCTCACCTTTGCTCCACACAGAGCTCCTCTACAAAACTGAAATCTAACACATTTCAAAGTTATAAACTTCGTAAATTCTGAGAGAATGCTATCTTCAAAAAAAGAAATTGGACAACTAAACCTACTAGTTCTATTAAAGTATGTATCACAAATGTAAATATCACACATGCTTATCCAGAGAGTTGAATGTCTTGATAAATACCCATGAAAATGATATGCTGCCAAATATTTTTATCATGATAGCAGCTCCTAGGCAACTCAAGCCAAAAACAATAAAGAAAAGTTCTCCCACTTTGGACGATGTCAATTCTAGATGTGGAGAGCACATTTTAAATATGAATCTTAGAACCATCACTGATGCTTGAGTAATACTTTTTTATTCATTTTCCTTCTGCTTCTTTCTAGAAAATTCCGTATCTTCCTTTACATTGTTCCACCAATATCTGTCTCAAATCTGGTCATTCCCATAGTGGACTTTCGCAACAAATAAGAGGTATCTCATTTTCAGCGAAAGCCATGTCTGGCCGACCCTAAACACCCCTCCCCTCAAGCACCTCACTCTGTTCCCACTCCATGCCACCCCAGAGTGCTGTCTGTCAAACATCAGTTCATCAGCCCGACGAGACCCCCCACAGCTCCTACTACGTAATCTCCCCTTACCTTTCTCCCCTCTCTCCCTCACATTTGCTTCACACACACATCACTACCTAGTCACCATATCTATGTCCAAACATTCGCTTACTCAGAAAACAGCAAAATACCTGTATGGACAAGGCAGTGTGCTAGACATGCTGCTGTAATATTTGCACGATAAATGGACATAAAAATAAATACATATAGTCATTACTCTCATGACATTTGCCACCTGGTAGAAGAGGTAAGACACAGTAAACCCATAATGATCGTACAAGGTAATCTTTAAGTGCCACGTGAGTGATACCAACAAAATTCTAAAGATGTGAAGAGGGATTGCCTATGCCTGGCTTGATCAGAAAGATTTTCGGAAGGAGGTGGCATGTGTTCGGGACGTTGGAGGATGAGAAATATTTAGATAAGTATAGATGGAAGAGAAAGGTATCTCAAGGAAAGGAAAGCCATAAGCACTGGCAATTAAGTGGAAACCCAGTTCATACTGGATATACAGCACATGGTCCAAGACAGCTGGAGTAGTCCGTCTGTGGGGAGGGAGATGGGAGGAAGTTCAGGGTTAGCCTGGGAAAACATTCAGATAACTGGGCTCTGCCAAGGCTAGCCTCCGAGTTCTCTCTCCTATACTTGGATGCCCACGGTTCTCTGCCTATTCCCTCCTGGGAAAATGCCAAATTTTATAAATTACCGATTAATGAAAGAGCTACCTGGTGATCTAAAACTATGATTCTCCAGCAAATACCTAACAAGGACTTAAAAAGTAATAACAGAATTAACACATACCAACCACTAACTCTGTGCCAGGCAACACTGTAAAATATCAACCCCCTTAGTCCTCCAGGTCCTGTAAGAGAAGCACTATTATGGCACCCGCTTTTTACAAAGGAGGAAACCGGTCAGGGAAGTCGGAAGTGCTCCCGAGGGCACACAGCCGGCAGGTGGTGGGGCTGGGGTATCGACCCTGGCAGCCTGACTCTAAAGTTCACACCATATTAAATCCCTCGCAAAGAACCTAGTCACCCCAACACCGCCATTGCCTAAGTTTATGTCAATGAGTAAATGGGCCTTCCTCTTTGTTCTCCATTTTACGTCTGTTTACTCCGACCAGTGTTTGGTTTTTTGTTTCGACACAGCGTTAGACACAGCATTGTAAAGACAGGGATGCCCCCGGGACTCCAAGAGGCCGGCGTTGGGCGTGGATCCCATTGCCAGGTCACTATTTGCTCTGTGAATATACAAAACTAGAGGAAAGAGCTGGGTTTCCATTCACTTCACGGTATGCCTAGGTCTCGGCTTACCACGTGACCTACCTGGGCCCCCCCAAGTCTGCGAAATACTCAAAGACACAGTGGTTCCATAGGCTGGGAACTTAGCGCTAGACCTTAGATATTAATTATAAGATTCTCTTTAGAAAAAAAAGTGACTGTTCCGATAGCTTCTGTTATAATCTATTCCTACATTCTCAGAGGCTTTCCACAACAAACACTAGACATTTCATTATGTTCCACAGCCGATCCACAAGGGATACCTCTGGGATAAACAATCTACTCTCTTCGGCTTTTCTATATACTGATGAAGGGAAAAGTATATTTGTATATGGATCTAAACGCCTGTGTGCGTCATCTTTCCACTTAATAACCCAGAATACAGGGGCGCCTGGGTGGCACAGCGGTTAAGCGTCTGCCTTCGGCTCAGGGCGTGATCCCGGCGTTATGGGATCGAGCCCCACATCAGGCTCCTCTGCTATGAGCCTGCTTCTCCCTCTCCCACTCCCCCTGCTTGTGTTCCCTCTCTCGCTGGCTGTTTCTATCTCTGTCAAATAAATAAATAAAATCTTTAAAAAAATAAAAAATAAAAAATAACCTAGAATACGGGAAGTGAAAAGAAAAGTAATAACGGTTACAGTGAAATGAAGAAAATCTGCCAACCCCATCTCTGCCGTGTAACCTCTCATTACAGGGAGCACGCACATGCCCTTCTGCCCACAGCACCAGGGCATCTGGGGGGACCCAGTCGGCAGTACAACGATGACGCCTTATAAGACTCTGTAATACACACAACACCAGTGTGTGGCCAGTTTCCCTACTGCCAAGCTGACCGCATTTCCATGTGAAAGGAGTTTTTGTGGTGCCGATATCACTGCACACGTATCTTCACAGTATTACACAGGAGAGCAGAGTTAATTTCACAGTATAAATAATGGCACGTGTCCAACATCCCGAACAATGGGAGGTACTTCTCACAACCGAACACTCTACACACGCTAGGGAGCAGAAACGCATTCTTGGAACCCAGACACAAGAACTCAACAATGTCTTTGCACTACTCACCTTCAGATGCTACGACTACTAAGTCTGGAAGTGATGCGTACATATTTTGACTTATGCTATCTGCTTTGACAGCTAAAACAGCTCCCACCAGAGGGAGGCAGGATAGACCGAATCCCCTTTTGAATGCCTTTGCTCTTTGGGGAAAGCTTCGCGGCTTCCCAAAGCACTGTTCCCTGCCTCTTCACCTGACGCTCACCGGGCTTGGCAGGCTGCCAGCCCAGGGATCACCAGGGATGAAAAAACAGGACCCTTAACCAGGGGAAGCCCCCTGAGATCACACCTAAAACTGGGACCCTTGTCTTTGGAATCCCCGTCCAGTGAAAGAGCATAAGTAGCCAGTGTCCCAGCAGAAGGGCCGAGATCAGTACAATCACCCAGCGTGGTCCACAGAGTACCTGGTTGCTGGCTAACAGGGCAAGCGTCAGCCCTACCTAGTAAGTCAGATCCGGCGACTCCGGACTTCGAGAGTAAGAAGCTCCCAGGTGACTCTGCACACTTACGCTTGGGACTCTCCAGAACTGAGAATCAGAATAAGCAGGCAAAGAATTCTAGGTACGACTGAATCGACATCACATTGTGAGAGAAAGAAG
This sequence comes from Ursus americanus, assembly GCF_024610735.1. NCBI lineage: Eukaryota > Metazoa > Chordata > Mammalia > Carnivora > Ursidae > Ursus > Ursus americanus. Next base: position 40,094,109 of record NC_142139.1, on the reverse strand, counting down.
GAAAGGGTAAATCCAAATGTGTGGCTGTCTATGAGATGGAAATGTGTGAAGGAACAATCAACATAGGATCTAACGTCAAAATACCAGTGACTAAAACTGGTACAAGATTCCCTGTCCAGTAACACACAGTGTCATGGGAGGGATGTGTCATTTCAGAGATCCAGCAGGTGGAGTTAAAAGGCGATAGGTGTGTAGCACCAAGTGCCGGAGACAATAAGCACTTTAAATGCAGTGCCTCACTTAGTCTTCCCAAGAGCCCACAAAGGTAGGTGCTGTTTTCCCCATAGGTAATATATACACATAGACGGAGGTACTCACCAGTCACGCTGCTGGTTAAGCAGCAAAGAGCCAGAACTCAAAGTAAGGTCTCTCTGGCCTCAAGACCCATTTTTTGAAATGTTAAGCTAGATTGCTTCCCCAAATTGTATGAATCAAATATAATGCATTAATTGACTGTATTAGATGGCACACACTCACCTTCAGTTCTCAATTAATAAATCAAGGATTTCCAAGCCAAAGCCTCTCATGAGTGTCACTAAAATCTTCCAGGTCTATTTAAAGGCTGCCTCTTGTTGGATAGAGCAATTATTAATTGAGGCTGTCTGAAGCTGGCCTGCTTGATATGATTTCTTCAATCCAAGTTCCAGAACACTACTGCCGATCCGTGTCACATAGCTGCAGGCCCACGACAGGACGGGCCTTTTAATTACGTCATTCACCTGCCACTACTGACAGACCACAGCGATCCCTGCATCTGGCCTCTCGGCTTCCGCGGCACTCTCCTACCCAAATCCAGGGTGACCGAGGAGGCAGCATGATTGTGAGGGCCGCCGCCACCGCCACCCCAGCTCCTCAGTCATACCCGGACCCCCAGCATCAGGCAGGGAGCACCATGCTATGACAGAAGCTGGCGACGGCGGCAGGTGCATCGAGCTCTCCCGCCGAGCTCAAGCATCCGCAGTGCGCGGCTTCCCCAGCTGCCAGATGGCCCCGAAGGGAATACCTGTCTCCCTGCCCTGACACCACCGGAGCCTGCCTCAGGCTGTGAGGCAAGAGCAGCAGCTTCTAGAAGGAGTGACCTCATTTCTCTAGAGCATCCCTGAGACCCCTGCACTTCACGCCAGACCGGCGGTCTGTGGGCCGGGTGGGCGCACAGGTAGGCTTTCGGCATGGTGGAGGACAGAATCATTTTAAGTGACTGGTTTACTCCAGGCATGGTAAGAAACAAAGTTCCATATGAATAAGTATAGTTCAACATCATTACAAGAAGAGGAATAAGCAACCAGCAAAAACAACAACAACAACAACAGACATGGGCTGGGGGCGGTGGGCAGGATAATATTCTAGAGCCTTCAGTGATTGGACACTTGGGTCAATAATGTAGAGAATGGGTTTTAAAAAGCAAATTACTGGGATGCCTGGGTGGCTCAGTTGGTTAAGCATCTGCCTTCGGCTCAGGTCACGATCCCAGGATCCTAGGATCAAACCCTGCATTGGGCCCCTTGCTCAGTGGGGAGTCTGCTTCTCCCTCTGCCTGCCACTCCCCCTGCTTGTGCTCACTCTTTCTCTCTCTCTCTCTCTGACAAACAAAAATAAAATAAAAAACTAAATAAATAAATAAAAAGATTACTGAAATGCATAAGTAGAAATATGAAATGGAGAGACCAAAATATTATCCCACTACATTTTTTCATACGGTTCACCCCAGAGCTGGGGCCTGGTTCAGAGCTCCATAACTCAAGGGACACTGTAACAGATTTAGCAAAGAACCACCACATTTGAGAAACAAAATCTTAAAATTCCAGGGCCAAGAGGGCATCCGAATTCCATGTTTTCGATGCCTTCTTTTTTCCCATTTCCCACTGAAAGGAATGCCCTGATCGGTGAAGTTTTACAGCATTACTGGAACCAGACATAAAACTTCAACGTGTTTTACATCGGGAAGTGACGCAGATGACAGCAGAGTGATGTGCTGGGCATCCAGAAACGCAACGGGAAGTGGGCCACAAGAGCGAGCAGGGCACTGGTCTCTACGCTCCGGCCGCTCCAGAAGCCCCTCCACCATCTCCCAGACTAGAGATGCGTGAAGAAGGGTGGACAGGAGAAATGGAGCGAAGGGACAGCTAAGTGACAGGCTGCTCTGCCCACTCTGCCCTGGAGACTAAAAACAGTACTGGACCTAAGAGGTCAGCCCGCGCCTCCCGTCAACTCAGCACCCAATTACAGCTCATTAACATGTAGCAGTGGTGATCATTTGAAGGTGGTTTTTAATTGCTCTTAAAACCTTCAGTCACAAGTGTCACCGAGTATAAAAGTCAAAAACATCCCTTGCTAGTGAGAGCCCAGTTGGGCTCTACAGGGGTCCCAGCCCACCCAACCCACAGACACACTAAGAGCAAATGGGTGACTCACAAGTGGGGCTGCTCCCAGCCTCTCACAATTTCCATCTTCCACAGTCCCCAGAAAACTTCCATCCATCACCCTAAGTCAATAAGCCATGAATTATTGAATTCACAGGATACAGGTCATGAATATGCATGTGTGTGTTTAGAAGACAAGGTTGTAAAACAAATGGGCTCCACAGTGGCTTGGAGCACACCAGCGCACAAGCCTGTAAGGAAATGGCTGGAATCATTCTACCTGGGTAGATGGTTCGAGCATGGCTTTAGCGCACAAGAGATGGTGGGAAAATTGGGTTTTCTGGTAGATATTTTGCTTCTATTTTTCCAAGCGTATTTGTCTGGAATAACTTGCTGAATGAAAACAGCAGCCTGCTCACCATAAAAATAAAAGGTACGGGCTTTCTTTGAGGTCACAGGTTATCACTGCGAGTGTCTGTAAGCTGCCTGCAAGAAAGGATGGTGTGTCATTAATGACTTTTCCCTGCCCTCCCTCTCTCCCTTCAGCACACTCCCCCCTCAATGTCTCCGCCTCCAATGACTACAGACAGCCCCAAACTTCTGCCCCAATTTCCTAACAGTCTCCAAATAAAGGAGCCAAGGAACCCACAAAACAGAAGAACATACTAGGTCACAAGATTTTTGACCAAAATAATATGACTGAGCCCAGGATGCTATTCATGTACCCTTTCCCCTCCAAACGCCTTGCTAGTCCCCTTTCTAACCCTGCTGGGGCCAGGGCAGGCACTGAGGCCATCTTTGGCTGCTACTGCCAACGGTCTACCGGTCTCCTGCCCGCCCAGGAGCCCTAAACAACACACCTGCACCAAGATTCTTCCAAGCTAGTGAGAAGGCTGACCAGCCCGCCTCACTTCCGTTTCTATCTGCCACAACACAGTCCAATCACCGCATTCAAAACACCACCGCCGCCAGCACCAAAGAAAGGGCCTTGAGGACCCTCTCTCCGGGCCATCTCTCTCAGCCCAGTATTATCACCAAGTTCAAAAATACATGGGACACCATGCTGGCCCTAGAGCAGGGGTTAGCAAACTACTTCCGTCAAGGGACAGACAGTAAATATTTTAGGCTTTGTGAGTTGTATCCAGTCTCTGTCATATACTCCTTTTTTAAAAAAAACAACCTATGAAAAAAAAAAAAAACAATCTATGAAAAAGGTTAAAAAAAAAAAAGTCTTAAAAAATTGCGGTAAAATACATAAAATATAAACTTTGCCATCCTGACTGTTTAAGTGTGCAGTTCGATAGAGTTAAGTACATTCCCAGTGTGGTGCAGTCTCTCTCTGGAGCTCTTTTGACCTTGCAAAACTGAAAGTCGATGCCCAATAAACTCTCCTGCTCCCCTCCCCCAGCAACCACCATTCCACCTTCCATCTCTATGGGTCTGACTACCATCTGGACTCCATATACGTAGACTCACACAGCCTTTGTCTTTTTGTGACTCATTTATGTCACTTAGCATACTGTCCTCAAGGCCCATGTACGTGCTGGCATGTATCAAACGTCCTTCCTTTCTAAGGCTCAATAGCATTCCATTGTATGTTTACACCATATTTTGTTTATCCATTCATTTGCAGATAAATGTAAAACCGTTCTTAACTCTCAGATACAAAAACGGGCCACAGGCCAGATCTGGCCCACAGATCAGTTTGCCAAACCCTGCTCCAAGGGCATAGAAAAGCATACAACACAGAGGCTATAGAACTTTCTCAGTCCATGGCACTTTCAGCGTATCAGTAACTTCTTCACTGCACCTCTAAGCCAGACGAAACACACAACCATCCATTTATTAAGTATTTGAGTCCAAACAACGTAACACGTACTGAAGTCCTCACGACTTAACTCCTGGTCGACATTCGACCTCGGAATCAGACTGGACAATGCCAACCTCCTTCCTTGTTCTGCGCTGTCATGTGATACTCGATTTTACGCACGGCACCCAACAAACACTCAGCTTTGCAAAACCACCATCATATTGAAAGGAATGTACAGACGATGCTGAAACTCAGCAATTTCAAGCCAGTAATTCCCGTGGTATCTGACAGACGTCACTGTCCTTCCCTCATAGACTGAGAGTATCTCGCCGAGCCCTGGCACACGGCTTGGGAACTGCAGGTATAGACTCTTCTAGGGGTTTCAGGATGGAGGTGGGGAAACAGAATCAAAAACCAAGAACACATCAAACAATAGAAAGGAGCATATGCTCGGAGCTGAAGGACTGACAGAGACGCTAAGCTGCAAATTCTAGAAAAGAGAGATGCCTGGAACCCACCATGTCAGGGACAGCCACGGGAGTGGGGCGGGGGGTCAGGGGGGAGACGGGAATTCAGCTGGTCCTCGAAGAGAGAGTAAGACCCGACAAGAGAAGAAGTAGGAGAGAAAATTCCCAGCAAAGGAAAGAGACTAAGTATAGGAGAGGCCCTGAAGCAAGGAGGGGGAAGGCCTGGAGCAAGGGGCATGGCCCAGGGTGCAGACGGAGGAGATAGCAGGAAAGGGAGCCATTTGAGGTTTCAGAGGGAGGGTGATGTCTTTAAAGATCTGTTTGGGAAGTTTAACCCAGCCGTACATGTAAGACAATCTGAGGACAGAAGTGGTAGCAACAAGACAGGCAAGCAAAACCTAACCCTGGTCAAGGTGGGTGAGACAATGACCTGAAATGACTAGGTTGGGAGAAGAAACAGAAGGATCAGACCAAAGAACCCGATGGAAAAAGGTGAGTATATAGAAGGGGAGAGTAAGAGAAAAGGCTCCAGAACAATGGGGCATGTAGGCCTGGCAACTAGGAAATCATGAAGTGCAGAGGACATGCTAAGCTAGCCTGGGGTGAAAGCTAAGAGTCTGGCTTTTGATATTCTAAATTTGAGGAGCTCAGCAGGTCACTCAGGCCAGAGATGCCACCAGGGGCGGAGGATTTGCTGGCCATCTGTGTAGAGCTGACAGCTGCTCGCGGGGTTGACCAGCAGAAGACCAAGACCCGCGGAGGCCCGTATTCGGGGCAGGAAGGGGGAAAGTGAAGTCCATGTTGCCCACAGACTCTACCGGAGAACCGGAAGGGTCTGCAGAGTAGCCGTCAAAGGGGAAAGGAGGTCACCAGGGAGTCAGAAGTCTCGAATAGAATAAAGCAATTCTTTAAAATCCCAATATTTTTCAACAGCGTTTAAATGCATTTAATGGTTCAGCCAGGGAAGAGCTGGTCATCCCTTTCAGGTAGTCTGGAAGGGTTTTATGGCCAGTGAGTGGGATAATACCTTCTCTTTAGGATCCTTGTTCCTTGTATCCTTATTTTCTTCAGCCCCCTCCCTTCTCCCAAACCCCCTTCCTTTCTGTTTTCTTTATAGTTCCCCTCCACACTTCCCATAATGCCACCCAAACCCGCTGCTGTATTTTGTCACCCCCACACTGGTCCTGAGCCTCTCATCCCCGACGATCCTCTGCACGGAAACTGCTCGCCACGGGAGCAAATGCTCATGAGCCCTGGGAGTCAGGTTAGGGATGTTCTCCCAGGCCTCACTCTCCCCGCCCCCGGTGCACACCACGGCTCTCTCGATGTACTTTTACCAAAATGCACTCCTCCAAGCCTGGACTGCTGCGGGCGCTCGCTCCCTGAACGTCCTTCCCCGCCTGCTCACCTTCAAGGCTCGGCCCAGGTCACTCAGGTCACTCTCTCTGTCGGACGCTCCGTGTCCGCCCCACACCCCGCTCCCACCCTCCCTGGCTCCCTTCTCTGGTACAGCACTGATTTTAGTCCCTCTTGTGGTTACTCTGTCAGTGTCCTGGGTCCCAGATTATAAACCCCTTGGAGATAAGAGGGTTTTCAGGCAACTTCGTTTCCCCACAGGGTCTGGTGGAGAGCTTTCCATCGGGCGCACACTCACTACATGGTCTCTGGACAAATGATGTTATCCTTCTACTGCACGTGAGGAGGCAGAATCTGTCCTGGAGTAGCGACGACAGCACTTCTGCGTATAACAGCACACGATCTTCAGAATGCTCTCCTGTTTGATCTCCAGCCCCTGTAAGGGGGGAAGAAGACCTTACCATCCCCACCGCGCAGCTCAGGAAACAGCCTCGGAGAAGCTAAGAGCTTCGCACGGGGCCACAGAGCAGTAGATCCAGGAGCCAGGACAAGAGCTCAGATCTTCTGATCCATGGTCTCGTCCCCTTCCACCGCACCCCCTGCTTCTGCGTGAACCGGGTAATAACAAGGCGGACCTGGTGACTGTTACCTGCGCTTTGGAGAGTTCCTCACTGTTTATTTATATCTGGTATGTTGTTAGCATATCTGCCCGTCACATTAAAGTCTAATTACGATCTCAGGTTCCAGAGAACAAGGATCAATACACAGAATTGGTAACTAGCAACTATAAAAAGTGGACTTTCTTATGTGTTTCTAGAAAATTTTAAGTTTCTAGAAAATTTTAAACCGCATCGTAAGCACTACATCTGAATACACACCACAGGTGCCAACTGTACCTACTCATTAACACTGAAATGCCGACGCTAGGAAATAAGTGTGCTGGATCACCTCTATCTGCCTCTCTGTGTCTACTCTCCAGCCCTTCCACCCTGCTCTGAGCCCCAGATGACCTATGTGGGCCACCTTCTTCCATGGTTCCCTTGCCATATGGTTTCCCTTTGGGTTCACCCGAAGGGAGTCCAGCAGGAGACCCGAGGAAGGGAGGAGAATGAAGTCGGTTATTTCTTCCCTTGCCTCCTCCTCTCAGGCACTGTCTCAGGTTGGTTGTGACCCACACCTGAACCCTGGTTCTAGTCAGGTGGCCCTCTCCATAGAGTGCTCTCTGACCCTTTGCAAACACATTCAGTCCTAGGGATGGTAACCATGGAAATCCTGCCCACAAATTCTCTGACACTCCAACTGTCAAGAGGTGGGGTCTATGTCCTCTCCCCTTGAAAGAGGGTGGACCCTTTGACTACCGTGAATAATAAAATATGGCAGGAGTGACACTGTTGCAGATTCCAGACTGACAGCTTCTAGTTCCTGTCTCTTGAGCCCCCAACAAATAAAAAAAGAGCCCAAGTACCTGAGGCTGCCACGTTTAGAGAAAGCCCAAGCCAACCCTGTGAAGAGACTATGGACTGAGGGAGAGAAGGTGGGAGCGATGGAGGGAGAGAGAGACCCATCCATGCTGTCAGCCCCAAGAGATTCAGGCCCCATCCACTAAACTCATCCCAGCTGAGGTCCCAGGTATCACAGAACGGAGATGAGCCAACCTCTCTGTGCCCAGCCTGAATTCCTGAACCAGAGAGTTGTGCTTTATACTAATAGATGGTTGTTTCAGGGGCGCCTGGGTGGCTCAGTCGGTTAAGCGTCTGCCTTCGGCTCAGGTCATGATCCCAGGGTGCTGGGATCGAGCCCTGCATTGGGCTCCCTGCTCAGTGGGGAGCCTGCTTCTCTCTCTCCCTCTGCCTGCTGCTCCCCTTTCTTGTGCTCTCTCTCTCTCTCTGTAAAATAAATAAATAAAATCTTTTTTAAAAAATGGTGGTTTCAGGTCACTAAGTTAGGGAGTAGTTTATCACAGAGCAGTAAATCACTGAAACACCACACTTTTTTTTTTTTTTAAAGATTTTACTTCTTTGAGAGAGAGAGCACAAGCAGGAGGAGGGGCAGAGGAACAAGCAGGCTCCCCACTGAGCACAGAGCCCGACTCGGCCGGTCCCAGAACCCTGAGATCAGAGGAGGATTTTCTCAGACTGCACAGCACTCTAGGACACTCCCAACCAACCTCTCCCTCTTCTTCACTTGGGGTCACATTTGCATTGCAGTCTGTCAACTCCCAGCCTTCCGCACCTTGCTCCCTATTTTCTCTCTCACAAGCATTTCCCCAATAAAATCCTTGCACGTTTAACCCTATGTTGGCATCTGCTTCTCTGAGAACCCAGACTAATACAACATACCGATGAATATTCAGCCTTGAAAATTTAGCTTTAATAAATTAAACATACAGAGACAACAGAACTAGCTCTTGCTGGTTTAAGAGCTGTCGAAAGTCATAAATAACCCGTTTTGTACAACGTGATGCCCACATCTATGTCTAGTTCTCATTCCTAAATGATCCATATTAACATGGTATCATTTTTTCTAGTGTGACTTTTACAAAGCATGATTTTAAACGTATTTCCAAAAATTGATCCTTTCCTAAATGTCCAAAGCAGGCCTCTAATTTCTTATTCTAAATCCTGGAGACCATGCATACCTTGGAATTCAAACTTTTCCCAGTTTAGAAAAGTAATGTGTGCATCCGCCATGTTTGACTAACCCAGCGGGTCCAAGGCAGCGCTCATACGATCAAACACATTACTATTTCTTCCACAAAACATACAAATATGAACACAAGCGGAACAAAACCAAACAGCCTCAAGACAGCTCAGGTAAGGGTTTGCCACCAAATGAGTTCAGCAAAGGTTAGGTTGTGCTGCCATATGAATTATTAAAAAAAAGGGGGGTGGTTTCTAAGCTTTTTGAATTTGAGTTGTAGATAAGGGACTATGGACCAGTATATCCACACTACAGAAAACTGTGCAGCCCTTTGCAAAAAATCAAATACGCCTTTGTGCTAACCCAGAAGAATGACTGGTCACACCACGTCGGATGGAGAAGGCGCGCAGCAGAACGACTCACAGAGGGAACACTACACCATGCACACAGACTGGGGAGAGGGATGGCAGAGACAACTTTCACTTGTCAAGCACCCACACCCTACCTCTCATTACCCACAACCCTTCGTAATGACTTCATCTCTGGTTAGGAAATGCTATGGAAATAGTTTATGAGAATTGATTGTGATGTAGGAATATGTTTGAGTACAAATTTATTTCTATTATTTATGAGACGGAGAGAATGAGTTCACCTCTGCAGACTGCCTACACTGATGGGATGGCCAGTAACTAAAATGCCATGCATAAACTGGGAGCTGAGAGAGTACACAATGGAAATTTATTTAAGATACGAAATGAGGCTCCTCTACCAGGGCAAGGGACACAAAATATGAAAAATCTAGACAGGAGCCCCTACAGTAGTAGACCTGAGACTGCCAGGTATCCCTTCCCATGGCAAAGGAGAGGACACAGGCTATAGGAGGTGATGCTCTCACTAGGAACTCCTCCAGAAACACCCAGTTCTGGACTTCTTTCCTCATCTGTCTCGGGGCCCCTGTCCTACCACTCATAGGAGGCTCCCTGCTTCATCAACCACTGAGACAGCCAAGAGTCAGAGGAGAGACTGTTCACCCTCCCCCTTGCCCTGCCTCCTTCCTAAAAATTGTCATTCTAAATGATTAAAACACACACACACAAAGACTGGGGAGCAAGGAGAAAAATTAATTAGGGAGGAAATATTCTCCCTAGACTCTAAATAGCCCCAGGAGAAATTGCCTGCAATGGATAAAAGTTAGGGAATTTTAATTAGGGGCTGGAAATTCAAATCTAATATGGTGATGTTCCCTTTGCATTTTACATACTCAGCACTGACTGCATTTTTTTTTCACAATAAGATATATTCTTAACTTCATGATTTAAAACACCTCGTATTTTGGGGCGCCTGGGTGGTACAGCGGTTAAGCGTCTGCTTTTGGCTCAGGGCGTGATCCCGGCGTTCTGGGATTGAGCCCCACATCAGGCTCCTCCGCTATGAGCCTGCTTCTTCCTCTCCCACTCCCCCTGCTTGTGTTCCCTCTCTCGCTGGCTGTCTCTGTCTCTGTCAAATAAATAAATAAAATCTTTAAAAAAAAAAAAAAACACCTCGTATTTTAATTACAGGCATAATAAAGAGCAATATTAGTTAATATATGTAAAGCGCTGTTAAAAATCTCTGTGAACCACTGCCCGGGAATGCACCACATACCAGCACGCTGCACGGCCCTTGGGCAAACCTCATTCCACCTGTGTGCTGTTTATTCGGCGTCCCAAGTCCAAGGCTCTGTCCTTGGCACTGGAGATACCCCAGTGAACAAAGCGGGTGTGAACCTTACCCACAAGAAACAGGCAAAGCACTGTGGAGACAGCCATTAAACAAGTTATTGCCCATCTAATGATTTGATTCCACTTGTGGTTAGTGCTGTGAAGGAGTAGTACAGAGTGGCCATCAGATCCTCGTAACAGTCTCTGACATGGATCTCATCTTCAATTACAGATAAAGAGTTATCATTAATATTTGTAACATTAAGGTATGGTAATTATAATAATGTAAAATATCCTGAACAAATAATAATTATAATTACCACTATTACAATAATGACTTGGGAAATTATTTTATATCAACTGGTCAATGAGGAAAAGCATGGAACTAAATGAGGAAGAAAGTCTAAATGTGTGAGGGAGTATATGGATAATGGCTACCAAAGAATTTCAGCAGCAATGCTGTATCCCGTCACAGAAAATTCCTCCGTGCAGAGCTTAGAGACCTTCCAGACAAGACATCCACCTCACCTCCAGGACAGCAAGATACTAACAGAAGGACAACCTGGAGCAAACACGAGGTCTGCATTTTCCCAAGATATGTCCTATATTTTCCAAAACAGATTTAATTCCCAACACTTGGTTCCTCTGTGCCCGTAAACCACTAAAATCATCTAGAAACATGCATATTTTGATGTTCAAACCACATCTGAGATTACCTCTTAAACCTAGAAGGAACACAAAGCACACTGTCAGATCAAGAACGCTGTTTTGGAAAATATTGCCACTACACGCAAAAGGCAGTAAATGGTACAAGATGAACACCTTCTTTGAAGACCTGTTGTTCTAAACTTGAAGCCCCATTACCACAGCTTCAAGTTGCCATAATAAGGGAATCTTTGATTCTGTAAAATGAGAGCCCACGGAAATGGTACTTCCAGATGGAGAAATGTGGGCATCCCATCAAAACAACATGTGATGAATTATTTCTTATCTCCCTGTGAGGGCTGGCAACTCTAATAACTTGACAAAGATTCTCTGAACTAAATACTCTATGTGTCCCTTTACTCAGTGAGGAAAAACTCCTTACAATTATTAGAAACTTTTATCAACAGCTTTATGCCAATAAATTAAGCAACCTAGAAGAGATGGAGGGCTTCCTGGAAACCTATAAACTATCAAGACCGAAACAGGAAGAAATTGATTTTTTAAACAGGCCAATTAATTATGAAGAGATTGAAACAGTGATAAAAAACCTTCCAAAAAACAAAACTCCAGGGCCGGACGGTTTTCCCGGGGAATTCTACCAAACATTCAAAGAAGAAATAATACCTATTCTCCTAAGCTATTTCAAAAAATAGAAACAGAAGGAAAGCTACCAAACTCATTCTATGAGGCCAATATTACCTTGATCCCCAAACCAGGCAAAGAACCCATCAAAAAGGAGAATTACAAACCAATTTCTCTAATGAATATGGACGCCAAAATTCTCAACAAGATCCTGGCTAATAGAATCCAACAGTACATTAAAAGGATTATCCATCATGACCAAGTGGAATTCATCCCCGGGATGCAAGGGTGGTTCAACATTCGCAAATCTATCAGTGTCATAAATTTTATCAGCAAGAAAAAAGCCAAAAATCATATGATTCTCTCAATAGATGCAGAAAAAGCATTTGACAAAATACAGCATCCTTTCCTGATTAAAACCCTTCAGAGTGTAGGGATAGAGGGTACATTCCTCAATCTCATAAAAACCATCTATGAAAAGCCTACAGCAAATATCATTCTCAATGGGGAAAAGCTGGAAGCCTTTCTCTTAAGATCAGGAACACGACAAGGATGCCCACTCTCGCCATTATTATTCAACATAGTACTAGAAGTCCTTGCAACAGCAATCAGACCACAAAAAGGGATAAAAGGTATCCAAATCAGCAAAGAAGAAGTCAAAATGTCCTCTTCGCAGATGACATGATACTCTATATGGAAAACCCAAAAGAATCCACTCCCAAACTATTAGAAGTCATAGAGGAATTCAGTAATGTGGCGGGATACAAAATCAATGCTCAGGGATCAGTTGCATTTCTATACACAAATAATGAGACTGAAGAAAGAGAAATTAGGGAACCCATCCCATTTACAATAGCACCAAAAATCATACGTTACCTTGGAATTAACTTAACCAGAGACATAAAGGATCTATATTCTAGAAACTACAAATCACTCTTGAAAGACATTGAAGAAGACACAAAAAGATGGAAAAATATTCCATGTTCATGGATCGGAAGAATTAACATAGTTAAAATGTCCATGCGACCCAGAGCAATCTACACTTTCAATGCTATCCCAATCAAAATACCAATGACATTTTTTCAAAGAACTGGAACAAATAGCCCTTAAATTTGTATGGAACCAGAAAAGACACCGAATCGCCAAGGAACTGTTGAAAAGGAAAAACAAAGCTGGGGGCATCACAATGCCGGATTTCGAGCTGTACTACAAAGCTATGATCACAAGAACAGCATGGTACTGGCACAAAAACAGACACATAGACCAATGGAACAGAACAGAGAACCCAGAAATGGACCCTTGGCTCTCGGGCAACTAATCTTTGATAAAGCAGGAAAAAACATCCAGTGGAGAAAAGACAGTCTCTTCAATAAATGGTGCTGGGAAAATTGGACAGCTACATGCAAAAGAATGAAACTTGACCACTCTCTCACACCATACATAAAGATAAACTCCAAATGGATGAAAGACCTTGATGTGAGACAGGAATCCATCAAAATCCTAGAGGAGAGGATAGGCAGCAACCTCTACGACATCAGCCACAGCAACCTTTTTCATGACACATCTCCAAAGGCAAGAGAAACAAAAGATAAAATGAACTTGTGGGACTTCGTCAAGATAAAAAGCTTCTGCACAGCCAAGGAAACAGTCAAAAAAACTAAGAGGCAGTCCACGGAATGGGAGAATATATTTGCAAATGATGCTACAGATAAAAGACTGGTATCCAAGATCTACAAAGAACTTCTCAAACTCAATATGCAAGGAACAAATAAACAAATCATAAAATGGGCAGAAGATATGAACAGACACTTTTCCAATGATGACATACAAATGGCTAACAGACACATGAAAAAATGTTCAAAATCATTAGCCATCAGGGAAATTCAAATCAAAACCACACTAAGATACCACCTTATGCCAGTTAGAATGGCAAAAATGGACAAGGCAAGAAACAACAATTGTTGGAGAGGATGTGGAGAAAGGCGATCCCTCCTACATTGTTGGTGGGAATCCAAGTTGGTACAGCCACTCTGGAAAACAGTGTGGAGGTCCCTTAAAAAGTTAAAAATTGAGCTACCCTATGATCCAGCCATTGCACTACTGGGTATTTACCCCAAAGAGACAGATGTAGTGAAGAGAAGGGCCATATGCACCCCAATGTTCATAGCAGCATTGTCCACAATAGCTAAATCATGGAAGGAGCCAAGATGCCCTTCAACAGATGACTAGATTAAGATGTGGTCCATATATACAATGGAATATTACTCAGCTATCAAAAAGAACGATTTCTCAACATTTGCTACAACATGGACGGCACTGGAGGAGATAATGCTAAGTGAAATAAGTCAAGCACAGAAAGACAATTATCATATGGTTTCTCTCATCTATGGAAGATAAGAACTAGGAAGATCGGTAGGAGAAGAAAGGGATAAAGAAAGAGGGGTAATCAGAAGGGGGAATGAAGCATGAGAGACTATGGACTCTGAGAAACAAACTGAGGGCTTCAGAGGGGAGGGGGGTGAGGGAATGGGATAGGCCGGTGATGGGTAGTAAGGAGGGCACGTATTGCATGGTGCACTGGGTGTTATATGCAACTAATGAATCATCAAGCTTTACATCAAAAACCAGGGATATACTGTATGGTGACTAACATAATATAATAAAAAAATATTTAAAAAAAAAAAGAATTCTATGTCCATGGGTGTCTCTTGACAGCTCACAATGGAAAAGCTATCAGTTGATTTATTTTATAAAATGAGAGCATCATAAGGAATCCAGAGTGGTGCTAATGAGACAGCCAACCTTTGCTGGGACCTTAACTTGCTTCACTTCAATTTTTGCTGTCACAAAATTGTTTTAAAAAATTATGTTCTATTAAGGAGACAGCAAATCCACGGGACCTGTGGTACCCCGGCCCCTTTCCCACCACGGTAAGCCCTGCACTCTCTAGGACAGACCTGGCCTCCAAGGACAGCTTAAGGGAGAGTTCCAAGGAGCTACTCCCCATGAACTGACGTAAACACTAGAGTCACAGTCATTTGACAATCTTCATGTAGACTATCTTACTCGACATTCACAATGCCGTGTGCTACGACACCAACTAGATCCCAACAGACTTCAGCTGTCACCATCATAAAGACCTGCTTTCAAATTGTGGAATATGAATGGAACAAGAAGAATCAGGCTGAAGTCACCATCAAGTCAATTACACTGGTCACCTTCCTCGGTTTCCATCAGTTGCACCATCAACAAAGAAGATCACATTAGCCAATCACTGACCTTGTGGAGAGCAGGAGCCAAGACTGGTACCAAGAATCCATTGTAAATATAATTGACAAGCTGACTGCGAATCAAAGGATGAGCCACCTAAGAGAGAAACAGGCAGTCATGAAAAAGGCAAAGAGTTTCATCTTTAGGACTTCTTAAAATCACACATTTCTGTGAACATCCTAAATTCAAAAAGGAAATTCAAATTCTGGCCATTTATTCCATGGTCAAAGAATAATCCAGACTTCAAGCCACCATGTAATTTTTTCAGATAGTTTATTCCAGTATAAACAGCTTGGACTTTCAGATTTTAAAATTGGTAATTCTAAGTTTCAACTTAAAAAAAAAAGCAGATAATAAATAGACTGAATATGTATAGGGACTCATAAATTAAAATTAACAAACTATAAAGTATAATTTTGCCCCATAACTTCATCTATGTCCCAATTAACTTGTGCCTAATTAAAAGCAAAGGTATAACTGTCAAAGTGGACAATTCAATACATTTATTTTGCTAGCAAAATGAATTTGTGTTGAAGATACAGTTTTTACCAATCATTTATATTGAGGAGGAAGGCACTTCAAAAATCCTTTCATAAAAAATAAGATTCTGTTCAAAAGGAGAAAACATTACCAAAAGCACACCACTTCCTATATTTGACTTTTAAAATATATTTAGCATGAATAAGCCTTTACTAATATCTTTTGTGAGTAATCATTTCAGTAGTACCCCCAAACAAAAAAATCTTAAAAGTATATGGTCTCGATTTCAAAATATAGCACAAAACATATCATTTCTCTGCCTTTAACCATGCCTGTTAGCTTTACTTCTCTTTCTTAAAAAAAAATAATAAAATCAAACAATAAAGTGAAAAGCAATTTCTAGGGAAGTAAAGCTAGATCTTTAAATTACTGATAATCTCTCTGTGTGTGTACATTAGGGAAGGAACTAATAGGTTCATCTTTTTTATTTCCACATACTTCTGCAAGAAATGTTGATAGACTGTAATATTAAAGGGAAAAAAAAAACCTTAAGACATAATCCATTTATCTTATATATAAATAAAACTTCCTTTGACTTAGCAATAAAAATGAGATAGGAACTAAAGTAATTTACTTGCATTTTCTTCCAGAAGCTATTTCTTTATTTGGTAGATAAACAGATTATAACTAACATTTTTCACCTTACAATCAACATAAAGAAAATTTGATTTCTTAATAAATCCAATATGAAGGTAATATGTATGTTGAATAGAAATAAAACATTTTTTATGAAAAACCCCTACATCCTTAAATATATATAAAATCTGATTTTTATTGAAAACAGTAACAAGAAATCTGAAGGTAAAAATCTAATAAAGAAGCCCAATATACTAGAGTTCAGTGGTTGTTTTTTTTTCCCCGAAGCAGACCAATTTCAAAGCACAGATTTAATTTGTGCTGCTAAGAAGATGCTTAAACTTCGTCTAAATTCAATTGGGATAACAATATTCTTTATGTAGTATGCACCATTAAGCAAAATAAAGTGTTTTCCTTTGTATACTCCCAAGAAGACCTTGAAGTAAGAGTGGTATAATTTGGTGTACTTAGAAGCCTAAAAATATCTATTTAATGAGTCAAGCATTGAACTTACTTTTGATGGTTAAGTGGATAATCAAAACAGAATTAACACTTTTTATAAGGAGGAGAAAGAAAATCCACTCATTTTCTTCTCAATTAAAACTTCCCCGAAACCTGTAAACTTAACATTTTTGTTCATCCAAGGACATTCAGGATGCTTAAAAGAAAGCACCAATAATTCCACAGACATTGATATTTTTAAAAGGAATGCTAATAAACTAATCTTTTACAATGCTTGGATTCTGAATGGACCGGGACAAAGGGCCCCTTCGTGGCACTCCAGTACCTGGATTACGGCGTTGCAAAACTCCAGGGAGTTCATGAACTGGACGAGAGCAGGGAGCAGGAGCCAGTCGTCCTTCAGAAGGCAGTGCCATTCCTCGCCCTTCTCTTCAAGCTTTGTAGGCAGGGAAGAGTAGAGACCACTGAGCCCGGTTGCAAGGACCTGTGTTCAGAAATACAAATAAGCCCTTTGCCAAAGTTCTCATTAGCCTGCAACCAACAGCTGCCAGGGGATATGCCCATGCCACTGGTCCAAAGACTGCGCTCTAAGCAGCGAGGTATTCAAATATGGCAAACACCAGCTAGCTAGGAAGGACTCAGCAGGCGGGACTGGGCAGGACAGCTCCAGCCGAGGACACAGCAGCACCAGAGGGATCCGGCTCCTAGGCGCACAGCTGATACTCTTGTATCTCTTCTGTGCCCTGCACGCATATGCTGGGTGGGGGTGCGGGGAGTGAGGGAGACACAGGCAGAGAGGAAGACAACAGGATTCTGCCCCCAAGGCGTTCGGGAGAGAGGCAGACCCATAAACCACGCATGACGGTACAACACGCTGTGTGCAAATCCAGGGAAGGCCTGGGAGGGAGCCCCCGACGGAGGCAGCCCGAGCCGGAGGAGCTCACAGGTAAGAACCACCGGCCGCTTTATGGTAAAGATGCCTGCAGACTTGTTAAAAGTCATGACCAATCTACGCATGTTTACAGTCTAGAAATCTAGCACCTTCATCTGATCTGGACAAATTATAGCCGCAAGAAGTGGGGGTTGTGGGTCAGATGTGATGACGACTGTGCAAACAGAGCTAAGGTGGGTCTAAGCTGAAGCATCGGTGATAAAACCAGAGAGAAGGACATGAAGTCGAGCATCACGGGTGAGGTGTCCGTGAGGGTGCCCTAGCGAGGCCTCTGTCGATCCAGTCTGAAGCCGAAGCCCGTGGGGTTTACTTCCTCCCTCAGTGCTAACACGAAACTTCCAGCATTGGGGCTGAGTAAGAGAGGGTGAATGAGACCTCAAATCTGTCAGGTTGTCCAGCTTGGTCCTTAAGAAAATGGTGAAGCCTTTAACAGAGATAGAAATGTAGGAAAGAAACACACTTTTCACTGGGTACCTGTTGATTTTTACCTTGCAGAGTGTAAGACCAAGGAAAACAATGAATCTCACGGTACCAGAGGCCTCCCAACTGGGAAGTGGCATCGGCCAAACAGCACCTGCGAGACCCCGACTGGAAGCCACGCCAAGAACGGGCAGAAGATGCACAGAATGGAGGCGAGTCAGTCATCTATAAAAGGCATTGCTGCAGGGTAAACCCTAAGGTTATGGGGAACTCAAATCAGACTGAAACACTCAAGGAAACATGCAATCCTGAGTCAGGCCCAGAAGAGAAAGGGTGAAATAGTCATTGATCTCACAGTCTAGTAAGAGATGAACAGACCAATCACAATAGTGCAATAAATACTCAGAACACATAACAGAAAAAATAACGGTGCTGTGGATATACAAAAGGCCCTTACCCCAGACCTGGGGCGTTGGGAGCAGGAAATGTTCTCCGAAGTGATGTCCACGCTGCTGAAGAATACATTGGAGTGAGCCCAAAAAGAGTCTAGAAGGAGGACTGTTCCACGCGGAGGATGTACAAAAGCTCCAAGGAGGAAGAAAAGATGGCCTCTTCCAGGAGCTAAGGGAAGTGTGGGATTAGTGGAATACAGGAGCAGAGGGAGAAAGTGCCAGCCAGGGTAAGCAGGTGTCCGACCCCGCAGGGTTTTGTAGGCCAGGGAAAAGAGCTTGAGGTACACAGCAGTGGGGAGCCCCCTAGACAGACGTGTGCCTGACGCTTAGGAGAGGGATCTGGACCAGGGGTGGAGATCTGGGGCCATCCTTATGTAGGTGGTACCTCAAGCCATAGAGACCAGACGGAGGAGGGAAGAGAGACTCGGACAGATGAGATGAAACAAAATAATCCGGTGTTTGGCATCAGAAACAGAAAGTCAGAAGTGTGGCAACAGGCAGTTGAACTTGGACAAATTCTCTGCAAACTCACTGTTGCCTCTCCTATTCCCTGGTCCTGTGCCCGCAACACCCTCTGTGCCCCTCTGTGCAGCAGGGCTCTTTCTTGCATTTATTAGTTTGTAGGCCGTCTTCTCCGGCTCACCTGGTCTGACTTGCTCATCTAGTCCACACTGGGGGTATGGACGGTCTGTCCAGCCGGGTATGCTGAGCACCCGATACGAGCAGCCCTTGCCATGGGTAACACATGCAGCTCCACAGCAGAGGACAGGCCTGGAGACAGAGAATCTGGAGCTCTTCGTGCAGAGAAACTGGCTGATGCCATGGGGGGGGGGGGGTATGGAATAGAAACCCCCAGAGGAGTAGGAAGGGCCATGAGAAAAACAGACGAACCTTTTCAATACGGGAGAAAGCCAAAGATTGCATGCATTTCTGTGTTTGCTACTGACCCTTATTCATGCATTCATTCACTTGCTCAAAACAAACCGAACACCTTCAGACCAGATACTATGTTAAAGAACAGGAAATGAACAGTAAACAAGATGGTGCACTGATCTCCTTTTCAATCGAGGCATCTGTGGTCCCAAAGAAGAATATCCTCTGTTTAAAGTATTTAACTCCTTGTCAACATACCCAAACAAATCATTTTAATTCTAGTTTTGAATGTGACCCCAGTGACTTGCCGGTTATAAATTTGGAGCCTCTGGCAAGAGAGAACACAGACCGAGAGTTCTCCTGGCAGGGAAATCTAATCTTGATGTCACATTTTAAAAATCAATTACATTTGCTAACTCATGCTAAATTAACCGCAGTACAAAGGCTTTAATTCTGCATACTCCTGATTCCTTAACCACTCTGAGGCTTTGAAGATGAATTCAGAAAGACAGGCTTAATTTGTCTGACTAAAAAGCTGGGAATCACTATTCGGTATATCAATATAATTACAGCAACATTAATTTTCAAATTACATACATCACTGACAGTAATTAAAAATAACACATACCTATATTCACTTTTTTAAAAGAGCATTTATTCGGGGAAAAAAAAGGAAGGGGCTGAGATGCAAGGGGAAGCCGGCCTGTGCAGAGGGACAGTGCCATGGGACAGCCAGCCACGGAGTCCCGCCAGCTCTTGCCTCCAGAAAGTGGAGCTCGTGGAGGCCTGTGCTGTCTTTGTCAGAACGGCAGAGAAACAGGGCAGAAAAGAGTCTGCAGAAAGAAGACTGTTACGTAGTTTCAAGAACAAGATTCCAAATCTTCACTGCTAAATATTTATTATCTTCCTTTCCAAGACTTTGCTCAGAGTTCAGATTCATTCACCCAACCCACAAATATTTCTAGAACACCACCCGTAGTCCAGGCACTCTGTACGGCTGGTGCTGGGGACAGAGCAGAGAACAAGCCAGAGCAGGTGAGCTGGAGGAAGCAGCTGCTACAGGAACAGCGACAACCGCAAAGACCACTGCCGCACAGAGGGACACAGAGGGTGCTGTGGGCAAGGGACCAGGGAAAGGGACAGGCAATACCAGGTTTGTGGATCATTTTCCCAGCAGTTTGACGGCACAAACTATTTACTTTTAAATTTCATTTTTAACTGAATATTTTCAAAATAGAAGGACACTCAACAGCTAGTTAAAAATAAAATGTCTATGGGGCGCCTGGGTGGCTCAGTCAGTGAAGCATCTGCCTTCAGCTTAGGTCAGGATCAGGGTCCTGGGATCGAGTCCCGCACTGGGCTCCTTGCTCAGTGGGAAGCCTGGTTCTCCCTCTCTCTCTGCCGCTCCCCCCGCTTGTGTGGGCTCTGTCTCAAATAAATTTTTAAAAATAAATAAATAAATAATAAAATAAAATTTCTATCCACTATTTTACCCTTTTATTGATCCTGACCATAAAAAGAAGTAATTGTTAAACGTTATATTTAGTCCCAGCCCATTAAGTATTAACTCAAGATTTCCAACTTCTCTTCTCTCAAGGGTCTCCTCAAAAGAAAACTAATCACTATCTAACAGCATAAGGGTAGCAACAGTTTAAAACCACTTCTCTGACAGCAGATGAGTACGGTACTTGTTGAGACCGTGGATTTTAGCAACAGACTTACGGGGTTTTGAACCCGACTCTGCCATTCACAGAGGTTTCTGGGGCTCAGTTTCTCCTGTGAGCTGATGCAAGAACTAAAGAAAATAACGCATGTGCTGAGCCGGGCATCACGGCTTACGCCCATCAGTGTTTCCAGGGGAGGGAGGAAAGAGGACATGCACGGAGGGCTGAACAATTCAGGGGAGGTCCATCTTTAACCTGAAACATCAATGGTACCCGGTTAATTTTAGCAAAAGGAAAAGATTTTCAGCAGATGGCTTTAGTCTGAAGCTAGCGGCAAAACAGCTGGTGGGGATCATTTGATGCACTTGCCAAAAGGAAAAAACCTCATAAACTTGGGGTGTGGGATAAATAACTCTCCATCAGCGGCTGTGCACCTACAGGGTGTTTACTTCAATTCGCATTTCTTGGTTTACATATAGGCTGCTTTCTACTTTTGCCAATATGTAACAAGTGACGAGGGCATAATCATCAATATTTGGCGAGAAAAATCCAAAGTGATAGGGTCACATATAGTTGCCAATCATTTGTGGGCACTAAATTGTTCCCCAGGGTATTCTCAATCTCCTCCTTTTCTTGGGAGAGCACGTCTTGACCGTAGAGGCAGCTGAACAAGCCCTTCCTATCAACTACAACAACAGAAGTTGTTTCCAAAAGTGGTCCAGTTTCCTGAAAGAGTCATTACTCTTCCCAAAGCCTGATGCTAACACACTTTGACAACCACACTAATTAGAGAAAGCTTTTTGTCAATTGTGGTCCTTAGCTGGATAACTAACAGAGTATGCTTTTATCTTCAACATAAAGAGTTCTTTTTTTTTAATTATGTTGTCAGATGTAATTATAGAAAACGGTACAAATGAGATTATGGGATCTATCCTGAGGGGCATCTTACCACAACGAAGCTCTGTGTTCCATTCTAGCAAATAAGGTCAGCTGGAGATGTTGTCTTCCCTCCAATTTTAATGAACTGTATGGTGTTTTAAAACATGTGTTTTTGGGGGCGCCTGGGTGGTACAGCGGTTAAGCGTCTGCCTTCAGCTCAGGGCGTGATCCCGGCGTTATGGGATCGAGCCCCACATCAGGCTCCTCCACTATGAGCCTGCTTCTTCCTCTCCCACTCCCCCTGCTTATGTTCCCTCTCTCGCTGGCTGTCTCTATCTCTGTCGAATAAATAAATAAAATCTTTAAAAAAAAAAAACACATGTGTTTTTGTTTATTTGTTTGTTTTTGTTTGTTTTCAAGTAGGTTCCACACCCAGCATGGAACCCAACGAACAGGCCTGAACTCACGACTCTGAGATTAAGACCTGAGCTGAGATCAAGAGTCGCGTGCTTAACTGACTGGGCCTCCCAGATGCCCCTAAAACACGTTTTTATAAAAGCAACAATTACTCAGTGACATCTGCTTATAACACATAATAAGTGCATATCCTAACATTGAAAACATGCTCCATTCTGCTCCTACTATATTTACATTTTGAAGTATGAAATACTACAAACATATAAAACAAAACAAAAAACCTTCCCTGAGATTTAACAAATTTTAGTAGTTTGCCACAATTTCTTTGGAGCACTCTATTTTTCCCCAAAAAAAGCACATTACAAATAGAACTGAACCCTACTCCAACCCCATTACCACCTCTTCTCCTTCCTTCATCCCCAAAAGTAACCACAATTTTGGCCTTTCCTGTGCTTGGTTTTGTACTTTAGCTGTATACATACGTATCTAAAAAACCAGTACACACTAAGATTCTGTGAGTTAAAACTATGTGTAAATTTATATAATACTAACATACTGTATGAAACCTTTTGCTACTTTTTCTGTTCAACATGTTTTTAGATTATTGGTGTTCACACATGGAGACATGCTAACCCATGTAACTTATTCATCTTGAATCCTGAGTCATATTCCATTGATATAGAATAATCCAGTTCATTTATTTTTCCCTTAATATATTTCTATTTTGGCCTTCCTCAAATCGCTATTCTATTGAATATCTTTTGCCTATATCCACGTGCCAGATTTCCCTAGAGCGGGTATCTAGAAGTGAAAATGCAGGGTCACGTGGTATGCAAGTATCCCATCTTATTAAATATTGCCATAGCTTTTCTGAGTTATCCTAACACTTTATATTCTCAAGAGTTCCTGTTTTTCCTCCCCCTTAACAACATTTGGTGTTATCGGATACCCAACAGTGAGCCACCCCGATGAGCATTACCTGGCGTCTCATTGCGGGTTCAATCTGCACTTTCCCTGACGCTAGCGAAGATGAGCCTATTTTTGTGTGTTTATTGGCTTTGGGCGTCTTCTAGGAACTGCCCATTCATATCCTTTGCCCAGTTTTCTAATAGGTTGCTTCATCATTTTCTTATTAATTGGTAGCATTACAAATATTTTTGTGTACTTTGGGTACCAACCATTTGTAGCTATATGTGTTGCAAATATCTTCTCCCAATCTGTTTAATTCCAGTCTTTTCTTTATGGTTCATGCATTATAGGATGTCTTGATATTTTATTACCCATGTACAAAGTGGTGGTTACGCACATGGGTCCTTGAGCCAGGCTGCCCACGTTCAGATTCTGACTTTGTCTCTTACTAGCCACGTGGCCTTCTATAGATTTACTTAATGTCACTGTGCCTCAACTTCTTTATCTATATCACAGTTGTGAGGATGAGATGATTTAATACATGTAAAGCACTAAGAAGAGTATCTGGCATAGAGTAAGTTCTCAACAAATACATTACTGTTACCATTATTCATAATTATCTGTTATTCCTGGTCTTTTACACATATTTATATGATTTTTAGCATTGATTTGTCATGTTTCATGAAGAACCCTATTGGGATTTTGATTTAAGTCACAGTAACACCTCACAAATTACAGCTTACAATTGCAAAGGGGAAGTGTTACTTTCACATGGAGAGAGACAGTGATCGTCACCTTAACCAATCAAGTGATCAAATGCAGCATCACAAAAGTGAGACAGCCTAGCACATGCTTCTTGATATAATGCAGTAAGAAGTGTACCACATCGCCTGTGAAGTGTTCTTACAAACTTAACCTGAATTTAATCAAGCACTGAGACCTAACTTCCAACTTGCAGGACATACAGGGGATAGGGACAAGTAAAACTGCTTTAGAAGCAAACCCAGAGTATGTGGGGCATTTGACAAAACAATGGCTGTTCTGTTAAAAAGTCAGTGTCAGGGAGGAAAAAAGTGGCAGGCTGTTATAGATTAATAGTGACTTAGAGATAAAACGGTCAGAAATGTACCTTGTATTGGACTCGAGTTTGAAAAAAAAAAAACTATGAAAATCATTTGGGGCATAATTGAGAAACTAGGTATTAGGTCATATTATGGAATTACTGTATAATTTTCTTAGGTGTAATAATGGTACTGTGGTTATGCAGGAGAGTGCTCTTATTTGCAGGAGAGACATACTAAAGTACTTGATGTCTATAACTTAATTCCAAATGCCTAGATCGTCATTTCAAATAGTACAGCACAACCAAAAAGCACAGATAATGAACAAAATAGTAACGATTTTGAATGTAAGTGGTGTGTATGTGGTGCTCATTTCAGTCTTCCAAGTTTTCTGTATTTTACTTTTTTTCATAATAAAAAGTTGTAAAACATAAATGGCATTAACTTTATGGAGTGATTTGCAGGAAAGTGTCACCTACACGATACTTACAAACTAAATAGCTTTCCATTCATTTAGGTTGCTTTTTTGCCCTTCAATAAAGTTTTCTAATTTTCTCTATAAAGGCCTTTCATATATTTGTTAGATTTATTCAAGATACCTTAGAATTGTGTTGCTTTTATAAATGGTATCTTTTTTTTAATTGCCTTTTGCACACTGATCAGGAGAACCACCTAAATATTTTGGTGATTTGTTTTGATACCTGTGCTCCTTTAACAAAACTACCCAAAACAATTCGAACAAGCCCTCTGTATAGCTGCTCCCTCACAGAACTATTTTCAGTAAGCTTCTGCCTCCATAGCATTGTTCCTATCCAGACCCTGCTTCCATTCTCATCCCTATCACTCTTGTTTCTAGACCCTAATATAACCCTGATGTCCTAAGCACCTCCGAGGCAGCCTTGAGCAAACTCACCCATCGTACACGTGAGATTAAACTCCTAAAAGAATTCTGATTCTACTGTGTCATGGCTCCGTTTCTTCAAGAGCTCTCTGAAGTGGATCTAGCAGATGTGGTAGGCAGACTAATGCCCCCCTACCTCCCCACGCACCCACGCTGTCTGCTCCTGCTCCTAATCCCTGAACCTGTGAATAGATTAGGTTACACGGCGAAGGGGAATTAAAGATGCCTGTCAGCTGATCGTTACATAAGGAGATTATCCCAGATGATCCAGCTAAACCCAATGTAATCACAAGGGTCCTTAAAAGTGGAAGAGGGGGGTAGAAGAGCAGAGTCGGGGGGATAGTCAGAGAGATGTCATACTGCTGACAGTGGAAGGGGAGGAAGAGGCCATGAGCCTAGGAATGTGGGAAGCCTCTAGAAGCCGGAGTAGGCAAGGAGAGCCTCCAAAAAGGAGCACGGCCCTGCCAACATCTCGATTTTAGCCCAGTGAGACCTGCTGGACTTCTAAGCTGCAGTAAGATGATACTACTGTAAGATAAGGAATCTGTCTTGTTTAAAGCCAGCAGTTCTCGGTAATTTGTTATGGCAGAAATAGAAGAGTAATACAGCAATGACCTCCAAAGATGCTCAGATTCAGGTGAGAATTCCCATTTTTACCCATGACATATTCTTTACAAAGAATCCGTAAGAAACCACACTATTGAAGGCAATAGGGAAGGGAGATTTACTACGTTGGCACACACGAAGGGAATCGGCTCTTTACCTCCCATCTGACTATCAATCTTTGTACAATTTCTAATTCTACTCGTCAGAACCCAGAAGAGACACATGGACCCTGGAATTTCTTAACTGAAGTTCTAGTTTTCAAAATTTTTACCCATTTGTTTGTCCCAAAATAAATATTCACCAGTAAAAATAAGAATTTAGTAGCATAAAGAAGATGACCGCTTTGGAACCTCAAAGCAAAACACAGTGCATCATTCACTAGGGTTGCTACGAGCATCTTGGGCAAGTCCGTTCTTCACTGTGCAAGCCTGTTCCACAAACTACCTGACAGGAAGCATCCCTGGCCCCTGCATACTAAACGCCAGCTGACCTGCCCCCCACCGCCCCCGGCCACCTCATGCCCCTGGGATGACAAAGCACGCCCCACAGATGTTCCTAACTGGCCTCTCCCCTGGTCAAGAACTACCCATACAGCGTTCGTTAATAATGAATCTAATCTACTTACGGCAGTTTGCCGGGCCTGTTCCAATACACTCATTAATGGTCTTACTATGCCAGCAGAATCAGGCATGCTCAAGACAACAGAATTCATCAAGAAGTGTAACGAGGTGATGGGAAAAAGAACAATGGAAATAGACGAGACGTGTTCAGTGAGCAGGGTGCATAAAAAGAGCTGTTGCCCGACATCTCTGACAAACCAGAAGATATAAATCTGGCATTCAAACCCCCTTCCAAAGACAACACCGACACAAAAAAACAATCAGAGCCCTAAAGTGTCTTCAGAGCCCCAGAGCACTCCCGCTCCTTCCCGACCCGGGACTGTGGTTGGGCCAGTGGCACAGCAACACCTGCCAAGGACCTCCCACTTCCTTCTCGCCGCGCCGGTGATCAGGGAACTGTGCAGAGCAGCACATTTCCTGCTCCCTCGAACTGTAAATACGTATTTATTTTTTAAAATTAAACCGGTGCTTTGTATCTACAATTATGGTCATTATCTTGCTGAGAAACAAATTAATTTGTGAAGGCAGCTGAGCAGGCTCGCCACACGCCATGATTCTAGGGCGGGAAATTGACTTAAAAAGCAAGAAAAGAGAAAGTGCAGGTTTCACCGATCACTCAGGATACGCTCGCAGAAAAAAGCTAAAATCGTTCCTAACCCAACAGAAATGACACGAGAAATGGTAACACATTTAGTTTCCTCTGCTGGCTTATCTTGAGCTGACAATGCTCAGCCAAACAGCATCTCAACGTAAGATTCCTCTGCTCCCTTCACAAGATTTCCTCCCAACCTCTTTCCTTAGAAGGTGCCAAGGACAACTTGTTGAAAAGAAAGGAATAGAAAAAGTATTTACCAGTAGCGCACGAGAGGAAAAGAGGAGTGGGTGGAAAGCACACCAATAAGAGGGACTTACTGGACAAAAGTAGGTGTTCTCCACGATATGATGGGCCACCATGCTGTTCTCGGCAGAGAGAGACATGATGAAGAGCAAAGCATCCCGGGCCTGCTGACCTACTGTCCCCTCTCGGTGAATGAAGGGAATCAGAAGGGAGAAGATGAGGAAATTGGCGGCCCCTTGGTCCTCACTAGTGTGGAAGAAGAGTTCCAGAATAGATGGATCTTTGGCAAGGATGGAACAAAGCTGATTGAGCAGGACAACCAGCTTCCCCTCCACAGCAGGGGTGGTGGTTCCCGAACAAGAGCTCAGCAACATCATCAGGGGCTTCAGGATGGGCTTGTGGTGCAGCAGAGGCTGGTGTGACTGAGTCACCAACATCTCATACATCCTGAGCTGCTCGAGTTTAGTCTCGTCAGTAAACTCCCTCCGCAAGCTCCAAAGGAAGAGCTTCTCCATGATGTTCTCAGAGACCACAAATTCCAGAATTGGCCCCATCGCAGCATCCTTGGCTTGCTCTTCGATCAGCAAGAAGAGCATGTGTTCTACATAATTCTGTACAGCACTGGCCTCATCTGGAGGGATGGATCCGTATTTCGCCTGGGTGTTCTTCAAGGGGTCATGCTTCTCTAAGATCTTCACAACCTGTAACCAATTCAAACATATCATCCATCTCATGTTTGCCATATTTACAAAAACACACCACCACTGATTGTGCCGTATCTTCATGGAAGAGGTAGGAGCCATGGCCCACAATAAGATAAATATGAAGGGTGCCTGGGTGGCTCAGTCGGTTAAGCATCTGACTTTGGCTCAGGTCATGATCTCAGGGTCCTGGGATCGAGTTCCATGCTGGGCCCCCTGCTCGGCAGGGAGTCTGCTTCTCCCTCTGCCTCTTCTGCCACTCCCCCTGCTCATGCTCTCTCTCTTTCAAATAAATAAGTAAAATCTTTTAAAAAAGATAAATATGAACACTGTCTCTCTCTCTCACGAGAATAAAATGAAGCAGTGAAACTACAGAAAGCATGTGTTTGAAGATGTTCATTTATAATAGTTACAAATATAGGCAACCTAAATGTCAAAGAAGATCGTACGGTTAAAAAAATTAAGCTACATCCGTTCATAAGCCTGTTATTATGAAAACCACTGAGCAAACTGAAAACCTGTGGGTGATATAATAGATGAAAAGTAAGTTATTTATATATAGTTAGATCCATCATTATCAACTATGTCAAAAACATGTACATGAAGGAAGATCAAAAAGAAATACGGAAAAATAATCATTTTTGTGTTCAAAGGGATGACAAGCTCTCAATTTTTTTTCTAAACTGTCAAGAATATACATTTGCTTTTTAATATTTAAATACATTAAATAAGTAAGACTGCCTGTGTTCTTCTATAAACAGAGTTGATTCGGAGGTTCCAACAGGGGGACACAGCTCTTCACATGCCTTTGACAGAACAACATCCCCCGCCCCTCCCAAGAGGATGGCCACCCTCTTCCACCACGCATGCAAGGTTAGGATGGAGGAAAGGAAACCGACGAACGAGGGATACACACCTAGCAGAATCAACCCTAGCCTATGGCATATGCTGAAACTGGAAGAAAAAAAAAATGAAGGTTGTGAACTCTGCATTTTTTTAAACCAGAAAAAGTTCTGAGATGACCAATTACAAAGTAAATCCCTAACATAGCAAGTTTCTGTTGGAGGTGATAAAAAAGTTTTGGAAACAGTGGTGATGGCTGCACAACACTGTGAATGTAGTCAATGCCATTGAACTGTATAGTTAAGAACGGTTAAGACGGCAATCTTTGTTAGATGGGTTTTACCACCAAAAGAAAAAAAATCAATTGAGGGTAAAATATAAATAAAGCCCCAATTAGGTCACGTGACAGCCCTGGTGTTTCTCCCCCTTACCACTGCTGGCTACTGAATGCTTCCTACCTCTCTCTGTCCATCAAGACTTACTTCTACCTCCGACCTAAAAATTAAAAGAATTTTTTTATCTCGACTCCCACATCACCGTATGACCTGGAATTTCTAGGATAATATCCATTCAATTTACTTCCTTTAAAATGTATACACATAATTTTTAGATGACCCAAAACCTTACCAATGACTCGATGTTTGTTCCTTTCTTCCTTCCTGACCTGCATGCTACAGGGATTACGTTTGTCTTTCGCAGTACCCTCCTGGCCCAGTTCTGTAACGTGCTGTTACATGTCCTATATTTAGGTTATAGAATTTTTGCAAGTCACTGGGGAAGGTGGCAAAGGTACAGTGCTATGTCAGCATGCATGAGCAATGAGAAAAATTTATTTCTCTGCAAAAGGTCTACGATTTTCCCCTGGCAGAAACAAGGCAAAGGAGCCTTTACAGACCAGGCAAGTGTATCCTTACAGAAGGAATAGATTTCCACAGAATCTGTCATCTCTATCAACTTCCATTATAAAATTAATAATGCTGTCACAAAGGAAAAAATCACTCCAACACCCAAGTTGACATTTCCAATGAGAAAGGCCTTCAGTTAGCAGCTACCCGGGTGGGACATGGCTCAGTGACTGGTGGCCCCAGTGTATCCACTGGACATGCCCTCTCCTTTGCTGCATGCCAGACTCCAGAATTCACCCCTCCGCAGCACCCCCCAACCTGCCAGAAGTCCTCCAGAACTCCTCGGAGGCCTGACGACCTCACTGGCAGAAACACAGGGGCCTGGCTGTCCTTTTCCTCTGCTCTGGCCTTGACACTTCTCAGGGCATGGGACCACAGTACTGCACTTGTCCAGAAGGGGCCTCCACCACAACACGCATGTTCTCCATCCCCAAAAGCTCTAACTTCAAGGCTTCACATTCTGAAGAATAATTAGCAACACACTTTATCAGTTCCATAATTTCCAAGTCCACATATTGAGTTTACTTGTGAGAGCCATCTATACAGGTAGGCCTCGGGGTAGAAATGTAACGATACTTCTCATGTGTGCTCAGACTGTCCAGACTGTCTAAAATTGAAACTGTGCTTTATACACTGTTAGTGGTGGGGCAAATTAGCTCAATCTTTCTGGAAAACAATTTGACAATATGTAACCGAAGCTATAAAATTGTTCCTGCCCTTTGACTTGGTAATCTCACTTTGGGGAAAATGCCCCAAGGAAACAATCCAAAAATAATTTGTTAAGAAAGTTTCATGCCGATGATATTCTCAGTAATGAAAAATTAAAATATCATTGACCCAGTCAACAATAAAAGAATCATAATTAAAATGTTACATCACCATACAATAAAGCTATTAAAAATAAACACTAAGTGAATCAAATCACTACATGCAAATATATATATGAAATAATTTAAGTTAAAAACTAAATATACTGACAATTAGACACATGATCAGAAGTGAGTCTGAAAAGACATTAAATGTGTTTTTAAAGTTAATGAGTTTTTCTCCCCTGTAGATTGATCTAATTTCATAATATAAATAAAAATAAAAATAGACAAAGTAAGCTTGTACTAATATCTTTTAAAAGGGCACAAAACACTGAGTTAAAAACAATTCATAATTGAAATCTCCTAATTCTCAGAAATTCCTAAGCAATATAAATTTATACATGTGTATATGTACTTAGACTACATGCATGCATGTTAAGTATTTCTTACATATCTAAATGTGTGTAAATAATATACGGCAGAACTGTTTACATGGTCACAAAGTACATGCATCTCATAGATTAATCATCATTTATATTATTTATTCCACTGTATTCCTTTGCAAAGAGATCTACTTTTTTTGTTATGAAAAACCTTAAAAAAAGAGAACTGAGGTTTTTTTGGTTTTTTGTTTTTTTATTTTATTTACTTATTTGACAAAGAGAGAAAGCACAAGCAGGGGGAGGAGCAGAGGGAGGGAGAAGCAGGCTCCCCACTGAGCAAGAAGTCCAATGCAGGGCTCAATCCCAGGACCCCGGGATCATGACCTGAACCGAAGGCAGATGCTTAACCGACTGAGCCACCCAGGCGCTCGAGAACTGAGGTTTCTATACAGAATGCAAACAATGGAGCCACTTCAGAATTGAAGCATCTTTACAGCATAAGCGCCTCTACACTGCCTTCTGGGTTACTGGGCAGAGAAACGGGAGAGCAGACCTATAATAACCCATACAGATGTAAGGTTTTTTGGTCATCTGGAATGGAGCAGACTTATTAGGAGCCCTCACTCGTTTCCCGCCCTGGCTGGGTGGTTTCACTGCCTGGAAGAGGGTGTGTTGCACCAAGGCTTGTGAGTCACGGAATCCACAATGCTCAGCAAAGCGCTAATTATGCCTGTGCTGACACATGTCCTTTACCTCTCTCCTCAGGTGTCAGGACCCGCCCAGGGCCACCTCCTTTTCCCTTCCCGGCACACACACCCACGACCTGCTTTTACGAGTGGGCTCTTGGGGCCCATAGCCAGGGCCTGGGTCCTAACCTGACGGGGAACGTCTAAGAAGCTTCTTGGCTAGAACACAACATGCACTGAAACACCAAAGAACGTCTGATGTCCCAAGTTTGCTGCCCAGATGGTGTCACAGTTCTCTCCATTTCTGTAGACAGATTCCTGATATGACTGGACTTTTCCTTATTCTGTCCTTTACTGCTGTCTTCTCACATCACTTCCACCAAGCGCCAAGATTCCTGTGTGCTGACCTCTGCCTGCCACCTACGGTCACGTGTTGATCTACTCTGACCTTCAAGTCCTGATCCATGGTCCTGTGCTGCTCCCAGTGGCGTCCCCAGGCCAAGCACACTCCCCTGAGTATCCTTATCTTCGGCTCTCAACCTTGCCCCAGGTCTCCCAGCCCTGGCTTCTGGGCTATATACTCTGTCTCGGAGGCTCAGTTCAGGGGAAAAAGCCCCACGAAGGGAGCGGGAGGGGCCCAAGGACAGAAGAGAGGGAAAGCAAGCAAAACATACTGTGTGAATATTTCCTTTACAAGCTCACTTCTTTAGGCTGACAATGCCATTTACTAAAGCAATCAGCCCCTGATAAAGCCCAAGCTCATGAAGTAAGCCAGCGAAGATGGGACACAGCATTGTCAATGTTTCACAGATCATAGCTCGGCATCTGTTGGCCCACAAACTTTAACGAATACAAGCTGGTAGATATACGTGTGAATCGTGAGCCCGGATCACATATAGATCCTCCCATAAATTATCACAATTCTAAAAAGAAACAAATACACAAAAAATCAATAGGGTGAATGATGGTACACAAATTATCATCTGACCAACACAGCTAAGTTTTAACCTAACTTCAAAGTCATTTGACCGTAAATAGGAAGGGTATTACGGGGAAGTGAGATGAACAAATAGCATATTTCTTTCATTAAGGATATCAGCTACTCCTATCCTTACCTCTAACGATGGTCCCCATCAGTCAGTAATAATAGGCCTGAATTCCAAATATTCACAAATTTCTAAAGAGGAAGCTCAAATGCTTTCAGAATGAAAGAGCCACATAATCACTCCTTCAGCTAATAAATGACTATTCTTCACGGTAAACACAAGTGTTTATCTGTCGGCTTAGCGTGGACCCATCTTAATATTGTTTTATGTCTTACATACATGCATGTATTAAGAGGTGATTACTTATGCTACTTTGGTTAGAGCCTAGTTATTTCAAGAAAGTCACAAGAGCACAACCCATCCTTCGAAATCCTTTGGAATGTTAATTTAAAGTGGCAACGTGGAAAAAACCAAGTTACTAAGCAACATTTTCCATCACAGGGAAGACGGGCAGGCTTCTGCGATTTTAAGCCAAATTCCACTCAATGTACCAAATAACTACAACAAAAGTAAGTTTCCATCCAGTCCTTAATCATTACTTAACAGCCGTGTCTTTCAATCTGGCACATTGCTTGTATACCTACTGCCACGAGAGACATCTACTAAGTCATTTCTTTTTCTGTTAAGGTAACAGCCTAATAATATACATGTGCTTGTACAATTTGGTTCATGTCAGCTCCAGTCCCGAAGTCCAGAGGTGTATCTAAGTCTGGGATAAAACGGGGTAAAGCAGGAGCTATACGTAACACCATACCTCCTTGGGACCAAAGACGGTCTAGCACTGCAACGAAGAAACATGGTAGGGGCATCAATCAATGAAATAACATAATAAGCTAATCCTTCACTTAGGTATGTTTTTTTAAATTTACATATTAGGGAAAGGATTTAAGAGTAATGATCTATGTAATCATACTCCATTCCATGGCAAAAACAGACTTACCACTTAGCATACAGAGGGTGAGTTGCTGACATTTCCACAGGTTCAACACTTTAAAGTCCAACAGAAGCACAAGTCAATGCCTCGGCCCTCTAAAGAAACACAGCTTTTGTTCTGCTTTACTTTCTACTGTAACGTTCAGAGCTACTTGAAAAGCTGAGCTATAAATTTTTTAAATATTAACAAACATCGCTTGACTAAGATATTAAGAAGATCAGATTCTCCAATACTTCCCCACTTTTCATCTCTCAAAGACTTTATTTAAAAGTTACTATTAAATATATTAAAAGTATTATATTAAAGCTGTCAGTTAATGTATGACAAGGCACAGACCAAAGAATGAAGATGAACAGAACGAGAGAATCGGGTTCACAGGGAGCAGATTGAAATGCACATCTCAGCTCCATGTATCAGGGCTCTATATTTCTTTAATAGAATCAGGCTACTTGGAGCTCTACACAAGATACTGGACTTAAAACATATTATCTATTTTTCATTATTATGGGAAGACATTTGACTTAATTAATCTAATTGTTTTTCCTACCCCCAGCCCCGCCAAGAAGAAAAAGGGTACTAGACCCACTAGCTTTACTTCATTCGCTGTCACCGTTACTCTATTTGAGCTCTGACATTTTCTTGGCTTAAAAATTGTGTAACTACTTATTTTTGGAGGCTGAGGAGAAGCTTTGGGCTACTGACCAACCAGAAGTACACAGAAATGTGCATTTCCACTAGATTTTATTTTTTAAGATTTATTTATTTTTATTTGAAGGGTAGGGAAGGGCAGAGGGAAAGGGAGAGAATGACAAGCAGACTCCCCGCTGAGCCGCGGAGCTCAACGTGGGGCTTGATCCCAGGACCTGGAGATCATGACCTGAGCCAAAATCAATCAAGAGTCGGGTGCTTAACTGATTGAGCCAGCCAGGTGCCCCCCAATTTATTTTATTTTTAACCCATCACCTCTAAGAACAGACACCATTGAGTATGTAACCAATACTGCTTCAGTTCTTAAAAGAAGAGGACAGAATGAATAGAGCAAGATGCGTGAAGCTTCACAAAGTACAGCTCTGCCACTGCAAAAAACTGGTGTGTGGGCAGGTTAATTCACATGGCAATATAGTTGAACAGTTTATTATCCGGTGGACCAATGCTTCTTACTTCTTGCTCTCTCTTCCATTCAGAAGAAGCAAAGAAACAAAGGCAAGAGATAAAAACGGCAGTCTACTAGACTATAAACTGTTCTTAGAGACTACGAGAAAAATTAAACAACCACTCACTCCACCAAGTCGCTCATCATTAAATGTAAGTCCAAAGATCTTACTAGAAAACTATAGAATGCTTTAATATTAGTGTATGTTCAAAGCTGTTTTCTAAGTCACCTAGCTCTTCTAAAGTTGTATATTTCCCGTCTCTCGGTTCAACAATTTATTGAACATCTAGAATAGGCTTACGATATTCTTGGCACTGGAGATGTAGGTAAACTACAAAAGGTCTCTGACCATGAGGAGTTTGAAACAAAGTTGGGAAGAAGCTACTGTACATGTAATTTTAATAAGACGCAGTTGTTCTAATAGTGAAAGAACACTCAGGATGCTGTCGGAGCACAGAGTGGGAACATAAAAGAGAGCACAGAAGGTTTCCTAGAAGAAATGATGTCCCAAATGAGTCCTTAAGAAGGAGAGGCATTTAACCAGGGCGAGGGATATTCCAGGCAGGAAGAGGAGGAAATGCCTAAGGCAGAGAAGCCAGAAATAGCCGGCCAGGCACTGCCTAGGAGTGGGGGTGGCTAGGAACTCCAAGCAATGTTGCATTTCTGGAGACTAAATCAGACAAGGAGTGAAATAAAGGCCCTATGTGCCATCGTGGCCTGTAGGTACCCAGATGCCACTGAAATGTCCAACTAAAAAAATGACACAGGCAGGCCTGGGGTTTAGATTCACTGCTCTGGCAACTTCACAGTGCGAGACAGCACCTCAGAAAGTAAGGGGAAGTACAGGCCAGAGTCCAGGCTATAGGATTCTGCAGGGTTGCTGTTAGGAACGTAACTATTCCTGAATGTCCACTAGAGAACCCTTCTGGGGATGTCATGAGATCACTGGACACAGGGAACAATCTGGAAACTCAAGTGCACGCCTAGGCCGTTGGAGATCTCTCTGCTGGCCAGCCTCCTGAATCAGACTGCCTTGGATGATGGCTGGTTGTCTAACAAGCTGTGCCTGGCAGACTGCAAGGTGTAGGTGGGCAAGCGGATATCCTCCTCCATCAAAGTTTGCTTTTTTAAGTCAAGGTCTGGAACAGAAGCTACTAGTAAACAGCGGAACAGAACCTGTCAAATATATGGTAATTATGCTGAATTTGTACTGAAGTATCCTAACAAACAGAAGAACTCCGGATACCACAGACTTCTGTTGACTTAATTTTCCCTAATTTAACATAGAAAAAAAGCATTGTGCTTGCCAGCTAATGGGACACGTGAGTAAATACAAGGCTGTCACTCAGTTCTGACTCGGCCACATTTCTTGCCAGCCTTACAGGTTTCCTTGGGTTGCCTCAGGGGAACCCAGGGGCTGTCGTCCCATGAGTCACAGGAGTTAATGTCAGACTTCAGTTTGTTTCCCAATCTTCTCAACTGTTCAGCATGTGCCCCCCAAGTCTGCACGACCCATGGCTAAGTGCTAATGTATGAACCTCCAAAACAGTGAGTATCATTTATTCCTATCAACTGAAGGTCCCAGGTCTTACCTCACATGTAGCCCTGCATCTCCGCTTTGCCCTAACTTCCTCACCTTTCTTTTTATACCACCAAAAAAGCCAGCACTGAGCATTCCTTCCCATTACCCCTTCTCTAAAATGTTCTTTTCCTTTATCATCAAACCTTCCTTTCCTATAGTCAAGCAAGCCAAATCTCACTTCCTCCATTTCCCAAGCCATTTTCATGCATAATAGTCCCTTCCTTTGACTTAATTCCTGTAATCATTATTGTTCATTTTCTAATAATGTATCTTGCCTTGTCATCCAAATTAACGCATACATTCCTTAAAAGCCCAGACCAAGGCTGACACATCCCTATGTCCCACCCGTGCAGCCTACAGTGACGAATCCATAATTAGGGCTGGTAAACCTCCATTTAACTCTAACTGTATTGACATCCACATGCATTTCTTCAACCAGTATTTTTATTCACAAAGGTAACCGAAAGGCCCTCAAGAGCCTTTCCTGCAAGTAGACAGAGACTGCACGTACTTTGCAGACTTACCTAAAAGGAAAAGTCAAGTCTAAAGAGATAAGCAAGTTAAAGAAATGGTTGAAACAGGAATAAGACCAAGAGTGTCCCCACTTTACAAAAGGAAGTGTCTGATAACTAAACACCATTCCCTCTGACAAAGTTATCCTTACCATCAACTCAGTATTTTTCTGTACTCAACAAAGGGTGCCATGCTCCAGATCACCCAAAATGTTTGATAAGGCTGAAGTCATTCATATCGGATATGGAAATGGGTAATAGGATTCTGGGACCAATGCTTACTCCTTCCCCAGTGGGAAAGAGTATTTACACACTCCTGAAGTACGACTCTCTACCAACGGTTTTGGAGTAAGCTTGCCCGGGATGGAATCTGACAGGGCAAATGACCCATCCACACAAAATCAAGAGGCTGACAATACACCCTGTCTTTGAAGAGTGGTGCAGAATACTGAATGGATCACATCACAGATTCTCCACCAGGAACGCTTACAACGAAAAGTATTTCTACACAAATAAACAAAATGGTCCCAGAGCCAAGAAAACATATTAGAATGATGGACTTTTTAGCCAAATTGAATGACTGAGGCTGAAAGTATTCTCAGTCTAAAACGTCTGACTGCACACTCCTACCAGTTAAAAAAACATGAGCACAAATAATTATTAGATACATTAACAAATGTGCACATACTAATATGTGACTGTATTATGTACTTTATAAACACAAGATAGAAATTTTCAAAAGATAAAGATAAAAATAGGCCTTCTAAAATATTCCTCCCACACCCAATGGACTAATGGGCACATCCCTTAAGGTTCACAACCCCACTTTGGAGCCAGCACGTTAAAATACTTATAAAAGTGCAAAGTCAAAGATAATTACTCTAATTATCTGGAAAACTCCTGAATTACCTTCCTCCCTTTGCTAAAGCAGATGTGCCCTTAAAATCCAGAGCAAACCCATTAAGATTCTAATAGCCAAAAGTCAGAGAATGGGAAATGCATACAAAGTCTTGGAAGCTCTATACTAGTGACAAGAAGCTACAAAGTGTAAATGACCCAGAAGCAGAATTGATTTTGGTTTTGATCTAAACTGTGTCCCCCATAATTGCTGTGATTTGCAGGCTCAGTGCTTTAACCCCTCTGCTGTTTCCGGCCACAGGAAGGAACTGGGTAGTCATTAAAAAACTGTCACATAAATAGCCACTTACCAGCTCACCTAGGGAGTGTAATGTTAGACAAGTAGTAAAGAAGGCCAATTTTATTTATTTTACTACTTGTAAACTCCCTGAGGAAAGTGGTGAGCTGATAAATTTTCTGAACATTCAACCCGTAATTATCTATACAAGCAGATCAGAGTTACAGAGAAGTCAAACTGAACAATCAAAAAAAACTTTTATAATCAGCTTTGTAATGAATTCAGATACTGCCAGGCATCTTCTTTCCTTAAATTACACAGGGACCACCAGCCCGAAAAATGGTGGAGCACAGAGGTCAAATACACAAGTCGAGGGACCAATGTCTACTGTGTACTTGCTTAAAAACTCACTATCTGGGGCGCCTGGGTGGCACAGCGGTTAAGCGTCTGCCTTCGGCTCAGGGCGTGATCCCGGCGTTCTGGGATCGAGCCCCACATCAGGCTCCTCCGCTGGGAGCCTGCTTCTTCCTCTCCCACTCCCCCTGCTTGTGTTCCCTCTCTTGCTGGCTGTCTCTCTGTCAAATAAATAAATAAAATCTTTAAAAAAAAAAAAAGAAAGAAAAAAGAAAGAAAGAAACTCACTATCTATATAACCTCAAGAGAGTTACTCCACATCTCTAATCCTCCATTCCCTCATCTGTAAAATGAGGAAGCTTACACTATTGGCCTTACCGGCTTGTGGAGAAGAGTAAATGACATAAGGCTTTTGAAGTACTCAGCACAGCACTTCATAAATATTTAATAAATGTGTATTTTAGCGCTATTAGAGTATAAGGACTAGATGGAAATCAGCAGGGGGGAGGGAAAGAGAGAGTCTAATCCTGGTCAAGTCTATTGCAATGTGATGTCAAAGTCCCTTTCAAGCTAACAGCTGTTCTTCCAAAAATATCTGAGGAACATACATGTTCCCTAATTGCTTTTACGGAAACCATGGCTTTCAACCAGATACATATTCTAGGAAAGCAAAAAAAAGAAAGAAAAGAAAGAAAGTTGCTTTTCTTCCTACCTGCAAGGATCTCGCTCCCCATGTTTGTAGAAGCCTAGTCACCCGTCACAGAGGTAGGAAACCCTTGGTTCAATGGCATAGAGAACTCCAGAGCTACCTAGACCAGCAGAGAAAGTGCAACTCATACATTACCTGCGCCCAGTGGTTTT
Organism: Ursus americanus; assembly: GCF_024610735.1. NCBI lineage: Eukaryota > Metazoa > Chordata > Mammalia > Carnivora > Ursidae > Ursus > Ursus americanus. Next base: position 40,055,145 of record NC_142139.1, on the reverse strand, counting down.
TAAACACAATCATGCATGTTTCTGGGTCAACTCCCTGCAGGCTCACAGCCTGCTGGAGTTTGTTTTCCGTCGTAACCGATGACATCATAAACCTTCGTAAATCAGTGCTTCTAAGTCATATTTCATTATCGGGAAAATTTGGCAAGCAATCACTAACTTTCAAGTATCACGTAAGAAACGTAACTTCTTCACATTTCACTGTCATCTTCTGAAACCTGTAATGACAATAACAAAAATGCATCTCATTACATTCATATATTAAATAGGACACTGGCCATTAAATTTAAATCAAAGCATAGACATCCTCAAAGTCCAACACAGAATAAAAATATCTACAAAACAGACATTTCTAGCCAATCTACAGGTCCCCCTATTTACTCTTACCTTGCTACTAAAAATATAAACTAATGATGCCACCAAAGCTACACACATAAATTAAACAATTATTAGGTTTCCTTTCTTCACTACCATCAACCACAACCCCCTAGATACTAAGTCTCATCATTCATATCTAGTTTCTATAACTGAGCAAGAAACTATGATACCAATGTCTGTGGAATTTAAAAACACCCAGAAACAGGAAAGCCATTATTTAACAGGGACAGAAATAAATGCCCTGATGTAACTTGGGGTACTTATAAAACAGCACCCAGACTCCTGGGTCCAATGCGATTGAATTTTTTTTAATCAATGGCTGTCATAATGGAATTGAGAGCATTCTCAGTCATTTCATAGCTACAAACCAAGTTAAGGTTTCTGGCTTTTCTGAAAAATAATAGAATTCCAAGTAACCTTGACAAATCAGAGATAGAAATGACCCAGCAAACACAAGATAGTGCTTACTCGGTGTGAGTACAAGGTAGCACACTTACAAATGAAAACTGAATTATGCGGATAAAATATGAAGGAAGTCCCACTACCGCAGAGCCAGGAGGGAGAAAAAAGATATTGAGGTCATAGAGTGTACAGTGACTCTGATCCAGCTGCGTGGGGCTAACTTGCGAGAGAAGCAGAAAAATAGGGCCAATATCTCCGCAGTTTGATCAACCCACAAGAAGGACTGGGTCCAGTTCAAAACACTATTTTTTCAGCATACAGACTGGAGAGAGTTCGGGGTAGAGGGATTACACGACAATTATTAGTGCACTGGAAAACAAAATCCATGATAAAATTTCCAGACTTGTAGTGTCCCCAAAAAACGGCAATTTTTCAACAGAGTAATATGAAGGGTATTAGGAGGAGACACTGGTCAACTGTTCCTCCTACCTACAAACAATAAAATGTGAGAAAGGGGGCTTAAGGTGAGCATTCAGGTTAGACTTACAGGTCAAGTTCTTTGCGTGGAGTGAAATTAAACACTAGAAAATCGTGAAGGAACATTCTGTTGGAGGTGGGAGGCTAACCATTCAACATTCATATCTTGAAAAAAAATGGGAGGACATAAGAACAGAAAACTGGCTAGAACTGATCATTCTGAGGAAAGGAAACATTTTTTAGGAGAATGGAAGAGGACTAAAGTATGTAGGAAGAGGAAGGACTGTTTGAAGAAGGCTCACACAAATTACATACCTGAGGGAAAGAGCTTGTGTATATCTTCTGACTATATTTTATAATTCAAATTGGTGAATTCCCCGACATGTAATTCCTAATAATCCAAATTTATTGTTTTCAGTAAGACATTGTCCACTGCCAACAATGGCTCTTTGCCACTGAGAGGCATGTTTTACTCGGCCCATCTGGTATTTTAGAACCCAGGACTGGCCTCCCCACACACACAGGGTATGTGTTCCCCATCTCTGAGGCCCCAGCCAGTAGATCCTACAGCCAGCCCCTTCGCCTCACTTTTGGTTACCAGGCTGGTCCTCAGAGGTAACATTTCAGCATGCAGCCCTGTTTTAAGTGATAAGAAATAAAACAAGTTCTAATTCAACTCCCTCATTGTCTTAAACATAGTATTTCTGTGAAAACGTCTTTTATTCAGATGATGTAACGATAATAATGAGGAAAATCAGAGTGTTTTGGTTTATCCCAGAGGTTCAAAAAGTCCAAGACTCCTTGAGACTCCTTCCAGCTCCAGGATTCTCAGATTCGTCCTCAAACGTATGAGGGGAACATTCAACATGCCAATTGCTTCTAAATCAAAATTAGAAACATGCTCTCTAAGGTCTGTTAAGTTCGTTCTCAAAGGAACTTCGCATGCCATCTTTGCAGAGAGCGAGACTGTATTACAGACAAGATAAATATCTTAGCTAAAATCATAAACCACATGTTAGTTTGGGTGGAAATGGACGTCTCTTGATTCCCAGTCCAGGGTTCTTTCTAGAAATTTTTATTCTCCTTTCTCCTGGCTATAATCCCTGGCCCTATTCCCTTAAGGAAGCTGTATCTTCTCTGAGAAAAGTGCATCTCACTCGGATGATGCTTATCCAATCATACTTTTGAAGCAGATGCCTGAAGAATCTAAACAAAGGCAAGTCAAGCGAGCCACATTTAAGAACGAAACACTATGCCAGAAGATTCTATAAATGAAAATACTTCCGAATACACCCAGAGACAAAAGAGCTGGATATTTCCACTCTCTTTCTCTCTTATTCCCATGTTAGAGTATTAAAGCACTAGCATGTCCCCAGGGCAATACAAAACTATAAGAAAGAGATGGCTCCATATTGATGAGAGACAGAGAAGGGCGCCTTTCCTTGAGCTCTGAGGTTTCTGCATTTGCCTGTTGTCAGGCTTTACTTTCTTCCTTTTTGCATTTTTCCATTCCAATCTTTTTATTTAACTCTCAGAGCACAGCTAAAGTCCCAAGTGAAGAGCAGAGCAGGACAAAATTTAGCAAAAAGCCAGAAGCAGGTAAAAGAGGCTGCAGTTACTAGAATGTGTGCTTGTGTCGTGCATATGGCATTGCTACATGTTTCCCCCATTCTTGCTCTCTGCTCTCTTTAGCCTATCATCCCGGGCGCTGGGACTGCTCCGAAGAACACTCTCGCAACATATTCAGCCTGTTCTTCCCGAAAATACCCACATGCACACCCACTCAGATTTCATGCCTGAGAAAAAGCTCTGCAAACCATTCAGAGTGATTTTGTTCTTTCTTCAAATGAACCACTAACCCCGAACAATACCCAAAGGACTCTGTCCAACAGTGGTTGCATGTGGTTTTGTGATGTGGTTGTTGAGTTTTTTGGATATGGGCTGGAGAAGCTATCAAAACACACGTATAGACCGGCACACATTCTATACTGCAAAGACAAAACTGACTATTGAGTAGTCAAATTTATGTATTTCATTAATAATATATACAAAAATATTTTTCATCAGTAAGGAAAGAAAAATGTTATTAAATCATTGTTGGAGATGGAGATAACTGACATAAGAATTATATGTATTCTTATTTGCCTTTTTTTAGAAAGCACATATCTTTTAACTATGAAAAAAAGCACATGCATATGCTTCCATATCACAGTTATAAAATATACTATATAATCATAAAAGCTTAGATTCTAGTCATCTAGATTATACCTCTTTCTACCATAAAAATTCTTTCAACCTCATTTCCAAATAGACATCTTTATCTAATTTCATCCGCCTTTGAAAACTATAATACTTAGGAAAGCTATAAATGTGTAAAAATCACATTTTTCCCCTAAACTACAAATGACTATATTATAATATACCCCTCTTTCACTATCGTACTGAAATTACAGCGTAAACATTTTGGCATTTAACGATATACGATCTCATACTATCCTTCTTTTATCTATTTAAATATAATATCCTCTAATAATGGATTATAAAACTTCTTTAAGGAAAAGAAATGATGGTCACCTTAAGGGGAAACAGAGCCAAGAGAACATTTTTATTAAGGAAAAAGTGATCATATTTGCAGGCCCAATGGAAAGGAACTGATGAACATAGAGAATTTGAGGGGAAAAAAAAAAAAAGATATATATATCTTTTTTTTTTTTAAGGATTTTGTAGAGCAACAGGAGCAGAGGAAAGGCAAGGTCAACAACACAGCAAGGAGAGGTCTAGAGATGAAAAGAGAAGCCATGTGGAGTCTTTCCACAGACAGATGCCAAATCAGAAGCAATCTCTTAAACTTGATGAACAGACATGGCAGGCTTCCTTCCCTCCTCGTATTTCTCTGGTTGGTTTGTCAAAATGGTTGGAGAGATTAGGTGGATTTAAAGTGGAGAACCAAGGGTAAGGGCTGAGAGTTTTTAGTTCAGTTGTCCAAGTGTGAAAGTCAGAAAACGTCAAGTCGCCTCTTGGGGGACCTGGGCTGTGAACGGGGACACGACCCCAGGACTCTACCCAGCTGTGAGACCTTGAGTGGAAAACAGCGATCTTGGTTTGGAACCTCACTTAGGGGAGTTAGGATACATGATTATTTCCCAGGTCTCCCCCAGCTCAAAAGTCATTATTTTCTGTACTTTATTCCAACTGTTACACTAATTGGGGAGGGGTAAGAAGATAAGCTTTGAAGAAGAAGAATGGCCATTATACAAAAATCTTTGTAAGAATTCTAGTTATAAATGGATTCAATCTGTATTCTTTTTTAACAATTAAAGCTTATTTCACTTAAAGACCCCAAAGCAGGAGTTTTCAGCCGCAGCTTTCCGTCACCGACACGCCTATGTGAGGTTTGGCTGTTCGCAGTCCTTACTCCAGCATCATCTTCTTGGAACAACCGGAACAGGCAAGCCAGGCGGGAAGGAGTTAAGATGGCGGAAGAGTAGGGGACCCCTTTTTCAGCCGGTCGAGCTGGATAGGTACCAGACCAGCCTGAACATCCACGGAACCAGCGTGAGACACAGGAAGATACATCTGGATCTCTACAAATGAACATCTCCAGCGTTGAGTATTGAGGCACGAAGCGGGGAGCCATGAAACTGTGCACAGATATCGGAAGATAAACGGAAGGGGGAGGGAGCCGCTGCGTTCGGGCGCCGGGAAGCGGTAGCCACCTGCACGGGGGAGCGGGCGGACTTGCGGACCAGCACCCTCGAGAGAGCAGACTGAGACTATGAGCCGGGGAACGCACACAACCAGACTGAAAACTGGAGCTCCGGTGTGTTCACTGGACCAGACTGAGACCAGGAGCTCGGGGAGCGCGCGGGGGTGGCTGGCGGCTGGCGGTGTTAGAAACACAAAGGACAGAGACGTGCCGGCCCTGGAAGTGAGGGCTGGGACTCCTGGTGTGGGGCGCACATCCCGGGACGCTGCGGGGTTGAGCAGCACCAACAGACACAGAGTTAAAGTGGCCAGAACATCAGTGGAGAACAGGCCGCAATCCCTCTGTTCTGAGACAGAGGCTGAGATTCAGACACTGCTGCTCTGACTCTCAGACGAGGCACAGCAAACCGCCAGGGAAAGCCGCCAGAGAACAAAAGCCTGGAAATACCGGCTCACAGTGTGCCCATCCCCAACCCCCTCGCAGGGGACATGGAGACTCTACCCAAACAGGGTTGCCTGAATATCGGCGCGGCTGGCCCCTTCCCCAGAACAGAAGCTGAAAAATCAAGAAGCCCACATCCCTAAGATCCCTATAAAACAAGGGGCACGGCTGAAGACCCAGTCAATAATTTGGGCTCTGGACAACCCCGCAACCTCTCCTCATCAGAATGACGAGAAGTAGAAATCACCCCCAGCAAATAAAAGACATTGAGTCTGTGGCCTCTGCCACAGAACTAATAGATATGGATATAACCAAATTATCAGAAATGGAATTCAGAGTAACAATGGTCAAGATGATGTGTAGACTTGAAAAAAGTATTAATGAAAATGTTAATGAGAATATAGAATCTCCAAGGGCGGAAATGAGAGCGAATCTGGCAGAAATTAAAAATGCTATGAGCCAAATGCAGTCAAAACTAGAGGCTCTGACGGCCAGGGTGAATGAGGCAGAAGAACGTATCAGCGAATTGGAGGATGGGTTAGTAGAAGAAAAAGCTAAAACAGAATCCGGACTCAAAAAAATCCACGCTCAGGAATGTAGGTTACGGGAGATTACTGACTCAATGAAACGTTCCAATGTCACAATCATCGGCATCCCCGAGGCGGTGGAGAAAAACAGAGGTCTAGAAGAGATATTTGAACAAATTGTAGCTGAAAACTTCCCTAATCTAGCAAGGGAAACAAACATACGTGTGCAAGAGGCAGAGAGGACCCCTCCCAAGCTCAACCATGACAAACCTACGCCACGTCACATCATAATGCATTTCGCAAATATTAGATCCAAGGATACAGTATTGAAAGCGGCCAGGGCAAAGAAATTCTCACGTACCAAGGCAAAGGTATCAGAATTACGTCAGACCGGTCTACACAGACCTGGAATGACAGCAACAGAGGGACAGGCCTAATCCACGCACAAGGAAGCAGCTGACCAAGATTAGAGCAGAAATCAATGAATTAGAAACCAGGAGTACAGTAGAGCAGATTGACGGAACTAGAAGCTGGTTCTTTGAGAGAATCAATAAAATTGACAGACCACTGCCAAGACTTATCCAAAAGAAAAGAGAAAGGACCCAAATTAATAAAATTATGAATGAAAAAGGAGAGGTCACAACCAACACCAATGAAATTGGAAGGATTATTAGAAACTTTTATCAACAGCTATATGCCAATAAATTAAGCAATCTGGAAGAGATGGAGGGCTACCTGGAAACCTATAAACTACCAAGACTGAAACAGGAAGAAATTGATTTTTTAAACAGGCCAATTAATTATGAAGAGATTGAAACAGTGATAAAAAAACCTTTCAAAAAACAAAACTCCAGGCCCGGATGGTTTTCCTGGGGAATTCTACCAAACATTCAAAGAAGAAATAATACCTATTCTCCTAAAGCTATTTCAAAAAATAGAAACAGAGGGAAAGCCACCAAACTCATTCTATGAGGCCAATATTACCTCGATCCCCAAACCAGGCAAAGAACCCATCAAAAAGGAGAATTACAGACTGATATCTCTAATGAATATGGACGCCAAAATCCTCAACAAGATCCTGGCTAATAGAATCCAACAGTACATTAAAAGGATTATCCATCATGCCCAAGTGGGATTCATCCCTGGGATGCAACATTCGCAAATCGATCAGCATGATACGTCATATCAATAATAAAAGACTCAGGAACCATATGATCCTCTCAATTGATGCAGAAAAAGCATTTGACAAAATACAGCATCCTTTCCTGATTAAAACCCTTCAGAGTGTAGGGATAGAGGGTACATTCCTCAATCTCATAAAAACCATCTATGAAAAGCCTACAGCAAATATCATTTTCAATGGGGAAAAGCTGGAAGCCTTTCCCTTAAGATCAGGAACACGACAAGGATGCCCACTCTCGCCACTATTATTCAACATAGTACTAGAAGTCCTTGCAACAGCAATCAGACCACAAAAAGGGATCAAAGGCATCCAAATCGGCAAAGAAGAAGTCAAACGTCTCTCTTCGCAGATGACATGATACTCTATAAGGAAAACCCAAAAGAATCCACTTCCAAACTATGAGAAGTCATAGAGGAATTCAGTAATGTGGCGGGATACAAAATTGATGCTCAGAAATCAGTTGCATTTCTATACACGAATAATGAGACTGAAGAAAGAGAAATTAGAGAATCCATCCCATTTACAATAGCACCAAAAACCATACATTACCTTGGAATTAACTTAACCAGAGACGTAAAGGATCTATATTCTAGAAACTATAAATCACTCTTGAAAGACATTGAGGAAGATACAAAAAGATGGAAAAATATTCCATGTTCATGGATCGGAAGAATTAACATAGTTAAAATGTCCATGCGACCCAGAGCAATCTACACTTTCAATGCTATCCCAGTCAAAATACCGATGACATTTTTCAAAGAACTGGAACAAATAGCCCTTAAATTTGTATGGAACCAGAAAAGACACCGAATCGCCAAGGAACTGTTGAAAAGGAAAAACAAAGCTGGGGGCATCACAATGCTGGATTTCGAGCTGTACTACAAAGCTGTGATCACGAAGACAGCATGGTACTGGCACAAAAACAGACACATGCACCAATGGAACAGAATAGAGAACCCAGAAATGGACCCTCGGCTCTTTGGGCAACTAATCTTTGATAAAGCAGGAAAAAACTTCCTGTGGAAAAAAGACGGTCTCTTTAATAAACGGTGCTGGGAAAATTAGACAGCTACATGCAACAGAATGAAACTTGACCACTCTCTCACACCATACATAAAGATAAACTCCAAATGGACGAAAGACCTTGATGTGAGACAGGAATCCATCAAAATCCTAGAGGAGAACATAGGCAGTAACCTCTATGACATCGGCCACAGCAACCTTTTCCAAGACACATCTCCAAAGGCAAGAGAAACAAAAGATAAAATGAACTTGTGGGACTTCATCAAGATAAAAAGCTTCTGGGGTGCCTGGGTGGCACAGCGGTTGAGCGTCTGCCTTCGGCTCAGGGCGTGATCCCGGCGTTCTGGGATCGAGCCCCACATCAGGCTCCTCTGCTAGGAGCCTGCTTCTTCCTCTCCCACTCCCCCTGCTTGTGTTCCCTCTCTCGCTGGCTGTCTCTATCTCTGTCGAATAAATAAAAATCTTTAAAAAAAAAAAAAGATAAAAAGCTTCTGCACAGCCAAGGAAACAGTCAAAAAAACTAAGAGGCAGCCCATGGAATGGGAGAATATATTTGCAAATGATGCTACAGATAAAAGACTGGTATCCAAGATCTACAAAGAACTTCTCAAACTCAATACGCGAGGAACAAATAAACAAATCATAAAATGGGCAGAAGATATGAACAGACACTTTTCCAATGATGACATACAAATGGCTAACAGACACATGAAAAAATGTTCAAAATCATTAGCCATCAGGGAAATTCAAATCAAAACCACACTGAGATACCACCTTACGCCAGTTAGAATGGCAAAAATTGACAAGGCAAGAAACAATTGTTGGAGAGGATGTGGAGAAAGGGGATCCCTCCTACATTGTTGGTGGGAATGCAAGTTGGTACAGCCACTCTGGAAAACAGTGTGGAGGTTCCTTAAAAAGTTAAAAATTGAGGGGCGCCTGGGTGGCACAGCGGTTAAGCGTCTGCCTTCGGCTCAGGGAGTGATCCAGGCGTTCTGGGATCGAGCCCCACATCAGGCTCCTCTGCTGGGAGCCTGCTTCTTCCTCTCCCACTCCCCCTGCTTGTGTTCCCTCTCTCGCTGGCTGTCTCTATCTCTGTCGAATAAATAAATAAAATCTTTAAAAAAAAAAAAAGTTAAAAATTGAGCTACCCTATGACCCAGCCATTGCACTACTGGGTGTTTACCCCAAAGAGACAGACGTAGTGAAGAGAAGGGCCATATGCACCCCAATGTTCATAGCAGCAATGTCCAGCTAAATCGTGGAAGGAGCCGAGATGCCCTTCAACAGATGACTGGATTAAGAAGTTGTGGTCCATATATACAATGGAATATTACTCAGCTATCAGAAAGAACGAGTTCTCAACATTTGCAGCAACATGGACGGCAGTGGAGGAGATAATGCTAAGTGAAATAAGTCAAGCAGAGAAAGACAATTATCATATGATTTCTCTTATCTATGGAACATAAAAACTAGGAAGATAGGTAGGGGAAGAAAGGGATAACGAAAGGGGGGGTAATCAGAAGGGGGAATGAAGCATGAGAGACTATGGACTCTGAGAAACAAACTGAGGGCTTCAGAGGGGAGGGGGTGGGGGATCGGGATAGGCTGGTGATGGGTAGTAAGGAGGGCACGTATTGCATGGTGCACTGGGTGTTATACGCAACTAATGAATCATCGAGCCTTATATCAGAAACCAGGGATGTACTGTATGGTGACTAACATAATAAAAAAAAACATTAAAATAAAAAAAATAAAAATAAAGAACCCAAAGCACAGGAATCAACCATCTCGAATATAATTTGTTTGTTTGTTTGTTTCCTGAGCACTTGCCAGTCGAAGAACTCATTGTTTTAGAACGCACTTTGGAATGCCCTGAATTGGCCGCTACTAAATGCATAAAATGTCTATTACTGTAAATGTGCTTATCATGTAAAATTCCATCTAGGGGTGAAGACTCTTCACATATTGGGAACACCTGAAGAGAGAGAAAACTTGTGCCCTCAATTATAAGTAATAGCAGTGGGGAGAGAGGGGTTCAGTGTGGGTCAAACTACCTCAGACAACCTCTACTTAGAGCCTAATAAAATCCTATTAAACCTAAATCCTCCCTGTGCTGTAATCCTCTGGCCCAGTTTCCTTTTCTCTCTCGCTATCATATCACATAGCAATGCTGGACTGTGAAAAATAAAGCAAGCATCCAATAGCCCCTGGCTCTCCCGGACCTTGTCCTGAGGCTCCCTCAACTTGCCATAGTTTTGGACTCTGGCTCATTCCTCGATGACTGTCTATCATCCAGCAAAGCAGAATCTTCTTTTGTTCCGGCAGGTTGTAGGGACATCAGTTAACACACAGAGGGTGCACAAAGAAAATTCTCTCCATACATACATTCCAAATAGTCTCAGGCTCTGATAAATGCATACTTCAAAACAGTAATGAGACTGCAGAAGACTGTCAATAATTTCTTGAAATAATTCCACCATGTTTTACATTTTAATTTCACAAGAACGGGCTGCCAACTAGGTCATACCCAAGTGCCATGCAACGGACTGCTAAGCAGAAAAAATGGAGAAGAAAAATTAAAGATAATATTCATATTCATACCAGAAATTTGTTTGGGGACTTAATTTTTTAAGGCTATTTGGGAAACTAAACGACTACCGGCAAGGATTTGGGATGCAAAAATTACAGCTCTTAAAAATTATAGCAAATGTTTAGACATCAGCTCACTGGTGACTGAACAGAGAAGTTTCTCGTACAAATGGAGTGGTTTATTGAAACATGAAAACTAGACCATTAATCACTACAATCTTGGTAGTATGCACCCCCTTTCATACCACTATTTTATTGAAAGCTATCAAGGGACAACTCAGTCAAGATTTCTGCCACGAAGCCCTAAAATTTAACTAAGGAAAATGCAGTCACAAGATGATCCGACAACTTCTACGGGGTAATATTCTAAAGTAGAGATTTGGGATAAGGGCTCCAAATCTAAGAACCTTCTCATACTAATGAACTTCTTCTCAAGAAATGTTCTGGGGTGGGCGGGGGTGTAAGTTCTTGACCAACATGTCTTGGTCATTTTCTATGGAAAAGTAGGTACTTTGGAAAGTTGTGCTGTTTAGTCTGTACTTGTCTTTAGAGCTGTAGCAATCAAAATCAGTTCCCTCCCAGTAGGTTTTCAAATGCTTTCAGTGAAAATGTTCAGATATGCAACCTGTAGTACAACCAAGGTGAGGTGATGATTGCCTTTTGAAATAACAAGATGAAAAGCCTCCTCTGCAAAACGTCCTGCAACCGTCCGTGCATGGCATAAGACACGCTAAATGCAATGAGTGAAGTACCAATAACATCCCTATATACCCATGAATCTCATAAATTCCTTATATACCCATGAATCTCATAAATCCCTATACATCCTTTCTCTGGAGAGAGGTGGCTATAGTCTTCAGCCAATTCTAAAAAGAGTCAATGAATTGCCCCCCTTCAAAGAAGTTTAAAAGCCACTTTAAAGATGCATTCATGGTAGGGGCGCCTGGGTGGCTCAGTCATTAAGCGTCTGCCTTAGGCTCAGGGCATGATCCTGGCATCCTGGGATCCAGCTCCTCATTGGGCTCCTCCACTGGGAGGATGCATTCATGGTAAAACCATGCAGAGTCCCAAAACAGAGGCAAACAGCCAGTTCCAATACTGAAGGTATGACTCAAGAGAGTTGTGGGACTTTTGTGACTTGAATTGTAACGAAAAGTTCTGTCTCAGCACCGTGGGTGTTGTTCCAGCCCATGAGTAACCAGGCTCTTGAATAATAATCAGCTAGGCCTTGGTGCCCCACCAACTTCATGGCTGGCTAGGCACTTCCACTCCTACCCGAGCCACTGCAAGGTGAGGCGTCAGAGGTACGAACTGATTAACGTTGATTATAATGTTAGCAAAGGCTCAGAACCAACAACCTGCTCGGCTCCTAGAACATGATCCTATGCTGATGAGGGCAAAGCACTGTTCTTCGCCAGTCTATGCACTGGGTCACAGAGGTGGCTGCCTTCTGTGTACCATACATATGACAGAAATGGAGTAAACCACGGGTGCTTGAGCTAATCGAGACTGGGATCTTGACTTCAAGTCAGTGGAATAATTGTAGCACTTACGTGATTGATAACCTAAGACTATAAAGTTCTAATTTCACTTTGTTTTTATGAGCAGAAAAATAATGTAAGACTTCCTTACACGTAAATATAATAATCCCTCTAACAAATGGTACCACTGTTGTATGAAGATTTAAAAGACTGCATCGTCTCATCCATGAGTAGGTAAAGGATTCTAGAAGTACATAATAAAAACCTATTAGCTTAAAGTAGTTCATGCTCACACATTTATTATTGCCACAATCAGTTTATCATCAAGATAAGATGTCGTACCGATAAAAATGAAAAGCAAGATCTTCTAGAAGCCCTGAAAAACTTCAGGGAGAAGAACTTTTTAACTTGAAATCTCTCCCCCTTCAGCAACTGCTACTCGGGCCTCAGGAATATACAATCACAGTCCAGATTTACACACAGCAAGAGGTGACTTATGAGAAGTAAAAGTGGGCGTACCTCCTACCCCTCAGGCAAGAGCATAAACTGGGCTTCTACCTACGGAGAACTATTCGGCAACAGTCTTCAAAATTAAATTGGGTCAGGAAAACCACTTCTATGCATTTATCCTAGGAAGACACGCTCGCCTTGCAAAATGGCAGACCGACGAACAGTAAGAGTTGACACGCATTGAGCATTTCTCTGTGCCAGGACTATTTGAAATACACTATACTAATAAACCTTCTCAACGATCCTGTGAACTCTACTCCCTTCTTTCACAGATAAGGAAACTGAATCACAGAAAGGTAATCAAGGTCTAATCAAGGTCATACAGATATCCTGGGATCTGACCCAGACACATCCTTTTAACCACTAACACCTCTCTACAGGGATGTCCTCTGGAGCACTGTTTAGACAGTAAACAGGTGGAAAGAGCCTCAATACCCACCAGCAATTTCCTGGTTATGTAAGGCAGGCACTTCTATATAATGGAATCCTGGGTCACAATGTTTTTTAAAAAAAGAAGGCAGCTCTGAATGTACTCATATCAAAAGGCTATTGGGATATGGACAGAACATCAAGTACAGTATGCCACTATTTGTATAAGAAAAAAAAGGAACATGTTACTCTATATGCTTATGAATGCACAGACCGTCTGTGAAGGTCCCAAGAAGGTATGTAAGGTGGCTGCCTCAGGGAAGGGGCATGGGGTGGCAGGGGACAGGGGAGGCAGGAAGACTTCTTTTCACTGTGTACCTTTCTTTGCTTTTTGAATTTGGTACCATGTTCGTGTACTACTTAGCAAAAACATTTTTTTAATTTAAAATACAAGCCAATGAGCATCCCAAACCAAAGAACAGTACCCAAGTCTGGCTTAGTATAGCAATTACAGTGCTCTAGAAGTCTCTTCTTCGTCTCAGCAGGAAAGGAAAGGTACCCTGCAGGAGTCATAGCCTGATGGGTATGAGTAGGGATTAAAGAGTATCCGAACATAATATGCTATTTGGATCAGTTATAAGGACCACAAAATGTTCAAAAACATTCAAAAGAAAACACACAAGGGGAAAACAACTACCTCTATAGTTATGAGGTGTTAACTTCCAACGGAATAAATATGGATGAAAATGACACGTTAAGAAAGCATAAAGAATTCAGAAGAGTGACATTCTTGAGGACCACTTTTCTAATGTTTACTTTAATATTATTGTGCAATAATACTTCTTGGGTTAAATTTCTGTAGTTCACCTTTCCTTATGGGGCTCAGAGCACAGGAAATATGAAAGGTAACGCTCTGCCACAATTTCTGTCAGTCTAGATCACTGCTTCTCCAAATGTGGTTGGAGGAATCCTGGGCTCTCCACGGTTCTCAGTAATTTTTTAAGGACCTCTTTTTAAGAAAAAACAAAAGCAGTCCAAGTCAATATAGCTCACCAGGGCGATCTCTCCTATTTGGAGAAGCTTCCAGCACCGCAGCTTACAGAAGTTGTGCTTGAACGATTTCACCACCGTGCACTAAAGCATTTTAAATCATCTGCCTTTTTTTTTTTACAGGATTTTTTTCTACATGTACAAACCCCAATCTTTCAAACTAATATGTGCCATGAAAACCAAAGACCATGATGCACCTACAAAGAAATTTCTTAAACTTTCTCTTTGAAACATATTGCACTCATGAGCCGCAGATCTCACTACTCCCAAGCCTCTGTTTTGCCACACGCACCGTCCTGTGGAAGTCTGAGACAGAACTCACCGCTGAACAGAGCCACGCTTGACCTCAGCGCGAGGTGCGTTCTGCGTCTGTCTCTCCCCGAGCACAGAGAGGCGCACACGTGCGCGCGCACGCACTCAAGTCTAGCTCCGCACACAGATGTAAATACTAATCATTAGCTGCGCCTCTTCAGAGACACTCCAGTAGAAAAGCCATATGTAATTTGCAATTACAAAGGGTAATGGAGGCTCTAATTTCTGCTCAGGGGGTCCAGAATTTAGGCTTGCTGTGATGCCTTTCCAAGAAATAAAAGTCAAGGCTGAAGCGACTCACACGAAGCAGTTCCTCCGCGGCAGCAAGGATGGCTTATTGACTGGACGGCTGCCAGCCCCCTGAGCAGACCTGCAGAGAGGCTGTCCTCACGGGGAGGAAGGCATTAATTTATCTATAAGCCTCCAGAAGCAACTGGGAAGATCGCAACTCTCCCACATTCTGCTTCAGTTCATCTACATGTGCCTCTAGAGTGACTGGCAAAGACTGGAATGGTTTCAGGCTATCCGTACGTCTTTAATTAAAACTCTCCTCCACTAAATTAACATGTGGGTATCGATGTCTTTTGGTACAGAAGGGAAAGAAAGAAAAAGCAAAAGCAAGAGAAGAAAAATCAAAGACAGTGTTTGAAATCAGTTTTGCCTGAGACAAATTTTGCGATGGGCACTATTTCTCCCTGGGGTTAGGGCTTCAGGTAGAAAATGATGAGCAAAAAGAGTAGACAAGAGTCCCTACTTTCCCCTCCAAGCATCCTGCACTTTAGAGCTAATTAAGTTCTAAAATCAAAGGGGTGGTGAAGAGGATAGGGAAGCAAAGGAGTTCCTCTTCTTGGAGGAATAATTTTATATAATATTAACATATATATGCATAATAATTCACTTCCGTTCTAAACCCTGCAGGATTACCAAAAATTGATGATCTGACTCAATACTATTGGAATGGAATTGCAACTAACCTGCAGTACATGAGGTTCTAATGTCAACGCATAAGGCAAGACATGCAAATACTCAAAATGACTACCCCACCCCTTAGCAAAGCACTTGCTCGAAATCAACAAACTTTTTCTCATTAAGCTGGAGAAATAGCTGAGCATCCCAACGAAGCAACAGGCATTTGGGGTCAGGTTGTACCACAAATAACATGTATCTTCAAATTCAAGAAGGACTCTCAGCACACTGAGACCTTCGCACTATGACAGGGAGGTAGAAATTAAGACCAAGCAAGAAAATCGCAGGAACACATCTACAATACCCCCCCAAGAATAAACTCAAAATATCTGAAACTTTTAAATTATTGTTTTCTTTCTCTTTCTGATTTTTTTTGGGGGGGGGGCCAAGCACATATACAGTGGATGAAGTTAGTACACAACACAGGGGCTTTCTTCAGAATAAGTCCCCTGGGGGAGCTTCACAAACATTAATTATACAGCAAATCTGCACTAATTCCAAGTAAACTGTATTTCCTGCTTTCACGGAAAAGGAACATAGGTAAACCATCCAGGAGACAACTCGAGCAAAATTAAAGACAGATTTTTTTCCATTCGGTAAACGTGGCTCTGTTTCTAAAATATTTTCCACTTATGCCCACAAAAATAGCAAACAAACATTGCCAGTTACAAATTCAGGAATAAACACCATACTCTGGAGAAGGATCTCCCCAAAGTGAGGAAAAGGATGATGACAGAATGGGAACTACACAAATGTCAGTATTTGGATTTCAGGTAGGGCCGATCATGCTAATATTAGTATTTATCTAATGAACTGATAGTGAAATTAGTCACAATAACTTCAGGCTCTGCCATACAAATTGCTCATTTCGAAGTTCTTTCTGTGGGAAATCTAAGAGAATTCTGAGCTTCAAATCTGACCATATTTAGTTCTGAGGGCTTCCAAAAACATGCTTATTATAATTAAAGTACATCTAAAATATAACTATTTACCTTATCACCAGAAAATCTTTCACATGTTTCTACTGAGGGAATAAAATGATTCTCTCCAAACAGTTGCCACAACCTTTCTCCATCGTGTGCTGAGAATTTAAGCACTGAAGTATGAAAAAGGTAAGGACTGCTATAATGCTAGAATTAGGTATTTTGTATGATTATATCACAATAACATCTTCTTTAGTCTACCATAATCAGTATTCTATATTTGTTGCCTGCACAAAACTATAATTACTCGTTGATTTGATCGAAATTACTAGGTGACTTGGGCAATTCAGTCTGCCAGCCAGCCTTCAGGGTAATTAGTCAAATCAACAGTATATCAAAATGACTAATATGTTTCTGAATCATAGATTAGACTATCTGCAACATCATGGCAATGCTCAGATTCAGTTCCAAAACCTCAGTTCATCTTGTTAAACTCCGTGGACTATTTTCCTCATAATTTAATTTACTCTGAACACACGTTGAGAGTTTTTTCCTCCCCTTCAAGGGAAAAAGGAAAGTGACAATAAAAGCCAAAGTACAAAATTCAATAAAATCAGATGCTCTTGTTTCAAAAAACAAGGGGAGGATGAGGAGAGTTGTTTCTTTACTGTGTATAGGGGGGTAGAGCCAAGGAGAAAGAAAACAAAAATAGATTCGTAGCAATCAAACCACCTCTCAGTGCTTCAAATTCCATTAAAGGCCACAATTCTGTTGATTTGATGCCAAATGCCTCTAAAATGTTCTTACCCAAGAAAAGTGTGTTTTTGAAAGAACAAGGAAAGCAATACATTTAAAGGCTGGAGAAAATTTTCTTCCATTTACTTGGGTCAGTGAAACATCCATCATACAGAGACACAAACACCTTACAGAATAAAAGATCAGAGGAACTACACTAGTAGATCTAAGAGCCAGTGCCTCTGGGGGGAATCAAACAAGTAACTGTCTGAACAGATTCCCCTGTGATTTCTTTCCAAATCTAGCTTATGGGATTGGGGGGGGGAACCACAGAGCAGAACACGCTAGCCAAAAAAATGTGATTAAAAAATCATTAATTCTGTTCTCTCTCCAGAGAAAGAATCTTTTCAAAGACATTAAATAGAATAACGATACAAGGAAAATTTTTAAAAATCAAAAATGTTTAAATTATCTACACACTGACTACCAGCAAGCGTATGAAATGAGCATATGCTCAGCATAACAGCACAACCAGTATAAATAATGGCAGATATATTGGGTAAATGGTTGCAAAAGTGTCAAAAGGACCTAGATGCATTTAACAGATGCTCTCAGATCTAATTCCACCTGCTTGAGCTAAAAAAAAAAAAAAGCACTCTGTCCACCCCTGTCACATGTAAAGTTCAAAGAACAAGCTGTCATTAAAAGTTGAGGGGGGTAGAATTCAAAGCAAAAATATAACATGTCCAGTAAAATTTAGCAAAAATTTCCAGCATCCCGGGGCACCTGGGTGACTCAGTTGGTTAAGTGTTTGCCTTCGGCTCAGGTCATGATCTTGGGGTCCTGGGATCAAGACTCAGCAGGGAGTCTGCTTCCCCTCTCCTTTTCCCTCTCCCCTCCCCCTGCTTGTCCTCTCTTTCTCTCTCTTACTCTCTCTCTCAAATGAATAAATAAAATCTTCTTTTAAAAAATTCTAGCATCCCAAAACCCCTGCTTGCCAGGATCAAAAACATTATGCTGAACACCTACTAAGTGCCTGCCTTCAACCTGTCCTATTAATTTCTTTCTTCTTAACACTCTCATTCCATCTCCCCACGGCAACGTAGTTTCTACTTTGTGTTACAGCTGTTGCAGAACCAGACTCTGGTCTCCTTGAGGGTAGGGAGTCCATCTTCATATATTCATGGGTGATTCAAGAAGCACTTACCCAACTGCCCAAGATGTGCAGCATACAGCATGTGAGAGAGATCCCGTCTGAGGCCCTGGGGAATAAGCAACTCACAGCAGGGAAAGGTTGGCCTGGGCAAGGAATAGTCAGAGCCCGTGGGAAGGGCTGCCATTTACGGGGCACTTACTCTGTGCCACGCACCACGTTAAACTGTCTCTGTCATTCTCACGACCACTCAGTGAAGTAGGGACTGTCAGACCCATTTTGCAGTTGAAGGAACTGAAGCTTACAGAAAACTGAATGGCCCCGGAAGCAGAGGCAGAAGGACCGGGACAAGCACGAGGACTAGATGACAGAGCAGGGGAGTCCATCTGCGCCATAGTCAGGAAAGGAAGTAAGAGTGGCTTCGCCCAAGAGGGCTCTTTCACTGACACCACGTTTGTACAGGAATGTATCTGAGAGTGACACCGGGCAGCAATTCACCTCAGCAAATGCGAAGCGTGTTGATGAAAACAGGACGTGATTCCCGGCACTCTGGCTCCTCATGAAACAGCTCCCGTTATTTATTTGACCGTAATGTCAAGAGAACAGTGTCGGGGCGCCTGGGTGGCGCAGTCGTTAAGCGTCTGCCTTCAGCTCAGGGCGTGATCCCAGCGTTATGGGATCGAGCCCCACATCAGGCTCCTCCGCTATGAGCCTGCTTCTTCTTCTCCCACTCCCCCTGCTTGTGTTCCCTCTCTCGCTGGCTGTCTGTCTCTCTCCGTCAAATAAATAAATAAAATCTTAAAAAAAAAAAAAAAAAAAGAGAACAGTGTCATGGAATTTGTACCCACCACAAATCCAACTCTTAGAGAGATTAAAAGTTTGGTAATAAGTAAAATAATGGCTTGAAGAAGCTATAACCACTAGTCAACCAGTCATTGCTACCATCACAACATATCACTCAAACAGCCTAGAAAACCTGGGATGTCAGCCACAGAGATGCTGTTGCATTTGCCTGCTTACACAAGGTCTAGCTATGCAAATGAGATCCAACCGGTCTGGAATTCCAATGTATGTTAGAAAGATGAACAAAACAGATTATTCTACCAATTAAAAAAAAAAAAACAGGAAACATTAGCCATGTAACATATCCCAACTCATCACTTCAGTTCTAAAAGAGGGGATATATCGAAAGATGCATTACCCAAAATGCTGATTCAAAACATTTTTGTGTTTGCTTTTTCATATGGCATATACTGATCAATGCGAGGAACGGCTCATAAATTTAGTTGTATATCTACTGCAAATTTTTTGTATACAATTTAAATTAGCAAATTACGATGTAACTACGTGTGTTTTGTATAATTGTTTATGAATTATAAAACCATACAATATTTTAAATAAAAATTCAGGTCATTAATCCTTACATTAAATCCCCCCTGTGGATCAGCTTCTGCAATCTGGCTCCTGGTTACATAAAATTTCGATAGACCGTGCTCATTTCCATGCAGCATGGTTCCAGACTTTTCTTTAGATAATTACAATACAAAGCACATGCCTGTGTGAGCAATTTAAAAATCTGTGACTTCGCCAGATTTGGAATTTAATACTAGAATAAATCACACAATGAATTAGGTAAATGCTATACCAAAGATTTTCTATATCAAAAATAGTCTTTTTATGGAGTTATACATCAAACTTTCTTAATACACGCACACAGACACACACACACAGGGGAAGGCTGGATTTGTTGACAGATTGCATCTTATACAACTATCCATTTACCTTAAAACCATAATCATCGAGCAGAGATTATCTGATAACCTTGTCTCCACCTTCCGCTCCCCTTCTACTGCATTTCAAGAGTTAACAGCACTGTTCTGGGTGCTGTGACATCCACCCGGGCCCTCCAGGACGGAGAGATTTATTTTCCCAGCTGCTAGGAGTGTTCCGGGCTGTCAGCCTTCTCTAGAAAATGCCCTCTGCTGAAGACAGCCACTTTGCCCAAGATGACTCCTTCTCCTTGAAGGCAGCTGCATCCGTGCCTGGACTAGGAGGGTGCAACCCCCTCGCCCCAATTCACGACAGCTCTGGAGCCCTCCACAGGGTCCGCCCGAGCCTTTGTTGAGACTTGATGGCTATCATCGTTCTCTCGGCCCGTTCCTGCTTCCTCCTCTCCCCACAGGCGTCAACTCAAAGAGCAACCCCTAACCAACTCCTGCATGTAACATCCCCATCTCAGACTCTGCACCCCAGGACCCCCTGCAACATGTAACACTGCTATCGGTCAGCCACGAGAAACTAAGGACATATCCATGGCTATTAGAGACACTTAGGAAGAAAGAAAATCCTATTTCTTTAACCAACAAAAATTCTTTAAAATGTTCAAGCCTTCAAACAGAGAAAGAATATAACCTTTGCTAGGCAAACTAATAAAACCGGTACCAGGGTCCTTCAATAAGTTCAGTCAATATTTTCCAATATTCAGTCTTTTATAGTTCTAAATGACTCCCAAACAATCTTAAGAATTAACACAAAAAGTGGCTTTTACTCTATGTGCTTACATTACCATTTAAGAAATATGTATCCTTTAGGTTAGACTAGTAGGTGATTGAGTTCATTTAAAATAAATACCAACAACCTGGAGAACCAGACAAATAAATTAACCCAGCTAAGAACTTTTTCTTTCAAAAATAAATCCTTTTCAAAGATTTTTTTGACTTGTCTGGTTACAGAAGGGACAGTAAGAAAGGCGGGAGGAGGAAGGGGATTCTCCCGTCCAACACACGCTCATCTCCTTTTCAAAAAAAAAAAACCTATTCCCATGCTATGTACAAAGAAGGATGGTGTCCTACACATTTTGTTTAAGGGAACTCTTCTCCTGGGGACACTACCTGATCGAGGAAATATCCCTCTGATAGCTCCAAAGCAGCTGTCGTAAAGGTCCAGCACGAAGAACACTGGACCAGGGGTCAGAATTTCTGGGTCCTGATCCTGGTACTGACACGGACCACAAATGTAACCTCAGGACATCAAGACAACATCCTGTGACATCTAGTGCTGCGGTCCCACCAGATCAGCAATTAAGGACATTGACTGGTTAGTCAGGGAGACCCAGGTTCAAGTCCAACTCCCATCACTTTCTGGCCACGTGACCTTACGCAGGGCATTGAAGCTCACTGGACCTAACGCCTCGCATGTAAAATAGAGATGACCATAACGACATCTATGTCACAGGGCTGCTAGGGAGAGAAAATGCAACACTGAAAGGAAGTGCTCGGCAGTGTCTCTTTCGTTGCAAGCACTAATATAAATGAGCTATTATGATTAGCTCTTTTTCAGCAAGTGCCTGCCAGAACCCAAAAGCTTTGGGAAGAATCAGTGTGCAGGCATTTAAAAAATAATGAATTTTAAAACTCTCTAAGGTGTCAATTCATTGCTTTTATCAGATTTATATCCGAGATTTCCAAAGAAGATTTTGTTAGGGGAAAAAAAATGTTTAAGAAAGTTCAAAGAACATTGATTAGCTGATCTTGGAGCTTTCGCCTTAGCCTTTCTGTGAGTCTGTGGCCTGTTCCAAAGGGCGGCTTTTCTCTTCGAGCTACCATTTACACATGAGATAGAGAAGTGCGTCCTGGTTCCGAGAGCCCTTCTCTGTACTGCATCTCCAGCACTACGGCTGCAGGTGCACGTGCCACGGCTTCCACAAGCTAGGAGGCCACTGGTGGCCCGTATTCCTTCACGACAACACTTCAGGGGACAAGACAAGGCCAACCAATGGCACCGTGGCACAAAAGCATGTCACAACTCTTTTCTCCTGGTTTCTGGGTAGAAATAATCCATGCCAATCAAAACTGCCAATCCAGAGAAAGAATGACCCCGTAGTTTTCCAACCAAGGGAACACGCGGCAAGGCAGGAGTCACTGGAGCTGCAGAATCAGATCAGGTGGGGATCGTGAAGAATGTCTTTGCGGTTGTAACTGAAGACTTTGCATTTCCCTCTGGCCATGAACCTGGCCACCTAGAGAAACGAAGTTTAGCCTCTAAAATAACAGCAAACAGTTTCTGTTATTGAGATGAAGACTGCAATGAAGCCTATGTTCATGGCCCTCCTTCTTTCACATGTCCTATGCATATCCCCGCATTTCCAGAACTATTCATAGTAGGTATGTTCTTCAGTCCTGGGTGACTAAGAGGTCTTCTCACTCTTCAGGTCTCGCCGCGCATGTCTCCACCACTAGAAAGACTTCCCAGAAGGACTTGACTTTTTGCCCCACCAGCCTATAAAACTCCAGGAAGTCAAGGTCTGCTATTTTGTTTACTGCTATAACCCCAATGCCTTTGTTGACCAGGAAAGAACTCACTAAAAATTGTTTAAAAACAAGCATTTATTTGGGTGATTAGAACGGCAACTCAGGGGACACACTCAGGTCTCTACCTGAATCGTGTTCCAAGGAAGACAAAATCAGGGCAGAGTTATAAAAGCAAAAAGTTAGGAGTGTAGTTTTCATTTAGGTCCTCTCTGCAAAACAGGGATTGAAATTAGGTTAATGGGGGTTGGTTGGGTAGACATGCAAATGAGGGACTGAAGCTTCTTAAACTGAACCCTCTCGTTTCAAAGTGAAGGGGCGGATGATCCAGTTGCCATGGCGAGAAGGAAGTTAAATCCAGGCTGAGGGCCTGCAGGCTGGCTTACAAGTCCAAAAAGTTCATCGTTCCTCCAAAGAGTACTCGTGTAAGCTCCTCCTCCCTATGGCCTCCCAACCCTATTTTAGAAGAGACTTTCTTCGCCAGGCTTGCTTGCTCCCTGTTAAAATCTCCTTTTACACCTTACCCAATGCATGTCACATAAGAGGTCTTAATAAATATCTGCTGAGTGAATTAATGAACGAATAAATAAAAGAAAGGGAAAGAGGGTTGTCATGCCAAAAACTGAAGCCCAGTTTTACCTATCATTTCCATGCCGATTAAACAAAACCATAATATGTTCCTGAGAGGTAAATGGACATAATTATCTTTTAAAAGTTCCTTTTCTAAACTTCTCATCCAAAAGCATATTAAATAGGATTTAGGCATTCACCTTTCCCCGAAGGCCAGAAGCTTTTCAAAGCAGGTTTCTTTTTTTATTACTTTTACAGGAAATGTTTAATCCATCAAGATAGTTCTTGTCACCAATTAATAATGCCCTATGCTCTTTGTTTAAGGACAGGGTGATAAAGGCAGGTTATTTTGAGACTAAGAAAAGTGAGGAAATATCTTGCTTGGACATTTTAGTCAATCTTATTGGCAGTAAAGGAGAGAGATGAATTTACCATGCATTTCCAGCCTTGAAGCTGCTAACCTTTTTATGGCTTAATCATGACAACATCAAAAAAAGATCTGAACTACAAAAATTACTGCATTTCCTTTTCATCTCCCAATACCAATATACAGAAGTATTCATCCATGTTACCCAGACCTTCCTGGGAAACCAAGTGCCCTTAAGAGAAATGCAAAGAGAGTGAGAGCAGGGAGGACTTAGACACTTCGGAACCTGGAGAGCGAGGCTGCGTTAAACACAATGATGCTTTTTTTTTTTTTTTAAGATTTTATTTATTTATTCGACAGAGATAAAGACAGCCAGCGAGAGAGGGAACACAAGCAGGGGGAGTGGGAGAGGAAGAAGCAGGCTCATAGCAGAGGAGCCTGATGTGGGGCTCGATCCCATAATGCCGGGATCACGCCCTGAGCCGAAGGCAGACGCTTAACCGCTGTGCCACCCAGGCGCCCCAAAAACACAATGATGCTTCTGAGGACCAGGTTCCAGGACAAGGTTTAGTGAGATGGAGTCAGCATCCATGGATTAGCTCCACGCCATAGCCTTCCTCAACACCATGGCACAAGAGAAAGCCACCCACTCTGACATGGCGAGAACCACCAAAGCCCACAGTCCTAAGGAAATCTGCTTCCAAGCACAAAGCACTAAACAACCTCACAGAGTCCGAGGCTTCTCTCTGCCTGTCAGGGACAGGTCATTATTCAAGTCCCCATCGCCTTGCATTTCTTCCATCTTACCAGTGTTGAACACTGGCTCCTGGGAGGGTCTGCGTGGGGAAAGGAGGAATTGCACGGTGCGCACGCTGGACTGTCTGATTAGGCTAACCAGAGTCCTCTCACCTTAGCCCCCAAGAGTTGCAAACACTGATTATTTTGTTCTAAGCGGTACCTCCAAATTTGGTCAGCTATGTCTGGGAAGCCAGATGGACAGATGGAGATGAATAATTGATGTAAATGAGAAACGGTGTGACATAATGAAAAATCCATGTGTTTGAAAACCAGATCAAACAAGACTCATTCTGCTCCTAACCAGTTCTACGAACTTGGACAAGTTGCTTAACCTCCCTGCGTCTCACTTTCTTTATCTTCAGAACATGGGTTAAATGGTTTGTGCCCCCGCCTCCAGTTCCTAAATCCTAGAATTCTACAGAACCTCTCACATCTCTACTGAAAAATCAACCAAGTAAGTACTCATGAAACATCATGTGCCTCGGGCTGGGTACAATCTGAACCCTGACCCTTTGCCCTCGATCACTTATCACATTAGCAATGACAAATCAAAATGTTATTGGTCAACAAGAACAGTGAACAAGTAGTCAACAAGGCCATCGAAACACCTGGCGTTTCCCATGACAGTGAAGTAATAAATTAGTACAATCTCTGAAACGCAATTTTGCTTCTATACCAGAAGTCCTTTTTAAAGCCAGAACCTACGACCCACTTAATTATAGAAATGTTTATTAGTCATTTAAAAACTGGATGTAAACAGTAGGTCCAACTGCACACAAACACAAACAATTAAATTGCACTCATGATAATGATGATTTAGAATATTTAGTGACATAGGCAAACACATATAATGTTAACCAAGGAAAGCAAGACACAAAATTATATACATGGCATGACCATAATTGTATATAATGTATAAATATGCTCTATATTGTCAGGTATATATGTATACTATTTATAAATAAGACTAAGAGCACAGATAACATGTGAATAGCAGGATGTATTTTATTTTCTTCTTTGATGTTTCCATATTCCAAAATCTCTATTTTCACATGTAATAACTTTATAATCAAAGGAATTTTTAGTCTATGTACAGCACTACAGAATACAAAACAATGAGGACTCAAGCAATTACTAACTCATTCTCCCTATTACCCCATTACACGCGTTAGGAGTTCAGAGAGACATCGCTAGAGGCTGGTGGGGAGGGAGGAAATTCACAAGTAGAATTTAGGTTTACAGAATAGTGCTTAAGAGCACTGACCCTAGAGCTGGATTGCCAAGATTCAAATCCCAGCCCTGCCATTACCAACCATGAGAGTTTAGCCAAGTCACTCCAACTCTTTGACTCAGTCTTCTCCTCTATAAAATGGGACTGCTATCCACTCTTTCCTCACAGAGTTCTTGTGAAAACGAAACAAACTCAGTTAGTTTTAGGGCAGTGTCTGACACATAATAAGCATTATGTAAGTACCGAGATAATTATTAGAAGAGCATTTTAGACTACATACGCATAATGCATTAATAGTTCACCCTTTTGCTGAATTCTTACTTCGTGTCAGACACATACACAACTCACACCTCACACTTCTGTGAAGGAAGGACTATCATTACGCCCAATTTATAGATGAGAAACCTACAAGATTAAGTGCCCAAGGTAAGTGGCTGAACCAGCATCTGATCCCACGCTAATGTGACCCCAGAACCCGTGCTCTTAACCCGCGCCCACCATCCCCCACTGAGCAGTAAACAAGCTTACCCTGAGCAGATGGCGGACTTTTGAAGAGTCCAGGAACTACCACTGACAGAGTGCATGGAACTGGAGAATGAAGCCCAGACAAGTGAGTTAAAGCTCTGGGTCATTAGGCAATTAGGAGCTAAGAAAGATTTCTGAGCAAAGCACTCAGTTACAGGATAAAAGAGTAATGTAAGGAAATTAGTGTGGTAGATAAACATGGCGTATGTTGGAATGGGGCTTTTGACAGAGAGAGAGAGATTATAGACAAAACAGCTGGTGTGGTGATGAGGGACTGGGCCAGGTGAGAGCACAAGGAGAAAACAGAGCCGGGAAAATCAAAAACACTGCTCTGAAGGAAAAAATTAAGAGAACTTAGAAACACTGTGTGCTGGGAGGGGGGAAAAAAAAAACAACGGGATAAACAAGCCACATCCCACAACTCAAAGAGGGCCAGACTGGAAACATTTCCTTTCGATTTCTGTAAATTTGGTGAAACATTAAGTGCCATTACTTATGTGTAAAACATCTTTTTAGAAATCCAACAGTAGCACAAAACAAAGCACCACGCAACACTGTCGCCTGCACCAGCAAGGCGGGGCGGGCGGAAAGGCGTACTGCAGCAAGTACAAAAGTGATTAGCCCATCCTGTAAAGGAAGTGGCAATTTACAGAATCAAGATAAAGCACACACTAGTGGCTAATGCTGACAAAGGGCCCAGGTCTGATAACATCTCCCAGGACAAAGACAAGCTGATTTACCCCTTGTTTGAAAGGGGCAGCCAGACCTTGCCAACAAAAATATGTGATTGATCTAATTAGCTTACTGAACTGAGCAAAACAGCGTGCCAAAAATCATGTGTACTCACACACTAGCCCTTTCAGGACAAAGCAGTGTCACATAAAAGCCTATCCTTCAACTTCAATGTTCACACTCATTAAAAGGGACGAAACCCGGCAGTACTCAGCATGCAGGAGCTTAATGAATATTACTGGAGAGTGATGACACAGACAGGAGTCTCGAAAGAATGAGCTCGCATGGTGGAAAAGTGGAAGAAACATCAAGGACTGCAAAAATGTATGTGCTGGGGCTAAAGTGCAATTCCCAGGCCAGGCCAGGCAATTTTACTACATTCCACCTGCATTAACATTCCCACTCTCGACTTTAATGGGTTATTAACCTAATGATAATGTCTGTCTTCACTGGAGGTTATTAGCAAATATAAGCGCTGTCTGTTGAGTCTGGCAAAGTCATTCATTCATTCAACAAATCTTCTTGGGCACTTACCATGTGTAGGTAATAAATGATCATCTCTATCTAGTCTTGTTGCTAAAGCCAGAGAGGGTCTAAAACCAGTTCGGTGTGCTAAAAACCCCTCATGAACAGTGATGAACAACCCAGAGAAAAGAAAAGTGACACTAGCTTCACCTAAATAGTGTGCAGATCAAAAGGGCCAGCGGACTCTCCGGCTACAATGAGGGGGTAGATGTATTTCCAAAAAGCAAATTTTCTTCTTCAGGAAAGGTATTATTCAACTGTGTCTCTCTCTTGGACTCTGGCCCAAGTCAGTATGAGGAAAAATTTATGTAGTTGTTTATCCAAGTCTTCTTGCCTGTTCCACCTTCAACATCACTGCTTAGAAGGCCCCTTGGTCCAGGAAGCTGTAAGCAGCTCACTCTTGGAGCCCTGGGTCGGCTGGGTGTGACCTGAGGAGCTGGGCGGCCTGTCTGACTTCGGAACACGGGACACGCTCAGAGAATACAGTGGGAGCAGAACAGACTCAGCCGTACAGCAGACTATTACTATTTTTTATTTTCTAAACTTATTTTTACTACTAAGACCTTCTATAAAAATAATTTATCAGTTCATGTCTGAAGTAAGGATAATTTATTATACCCAATTTTACTGCTTAGAGTCTATTTTTAATACCCTTGGACTTGAAAAATGAACCACTTTATATCATCTTGTATTGAATAACGGCCATCATTTATATGAGAAATTTTTCACAGGAACAGAAAACAAAATGTTGATTTTACCAAATGTATAATTACTGATATTTAAGTATCTGAAAAACTAAAACTAAATAGAGCTATGATGCAAAAAAATTAATGCATCAAACTTCAGTTTTCAGTAAGAATTGTTTTGGAAGGTATTTTTATAGAGACCTTAGCTTTTAGAGCACTGTTTTCTCTGAAAAGAAACCTGCCCCCCACTTAGTCAGCTACTCAGTGTTGTTAGCATATAGCCCTACGGAATGGAACGACTCAGATATTCTACTGCAATGAAGGTGATAGTTGGTAGATAGAGAGAAAATGTATTTAAGGCAGAGAATCATTAAAAATGACATATATACACATTTTAAATACCTTTTTTTATCAAGAACCATAAAAAAAAAATTTGTTTGCCAATATTTTCACATTGCAAGCTATTTTCTTCAAGTACAGGCGTACTGATTGAGGTTCAAAGTTGTCTTTCTTGCACGAACCGTGCCCATAATGTATAATATATAATTTCCAGTGTGGCTACTCAAAGTTGAGAAACATCTCAGTGTGAATTTAAGTGTAGAATCTTTTCATTTTTTAAACATCTTCCCAATCGTCCCAATCGTTTCCCCATCCAATCTGACAGCAATGTCTTATAGCAACTTGCCCATATTTAGTCTTTACGAAGAATTCAGTTTCATAGAAACAACTTTATTTTCACACACGTATTTTATCAGTTTGTATGTTGTTTGATGAAGTTACCTAATTACTGTAACAACACATAGGACTCAGCCGTGGGAGGAGAAGTCTGGACCTCAAGAACACCCAGCAAGTCATCAGCCAGACAGAACACTCAGCAGGGAGTGGGCAGCGTGGTCTCCAGAGAGAACAGAGAGAACTGAAGGTCCAGGGAACCACTGAGATAGGTTAAGAAAAATCCCGTTACAGGACAAGAAAGAAGCCAGTTGTGTTTTCAAGAGCTAGCCTCTAGCTTAAAAGGGTATCTCCAGGCAAAGTTATGTCTAGTTTAGAGAAAATGTCAGTTACGTCTCTTGGGGAGGGAACTTCTGTGTCTTTTTCAGCATCCCTTGTGGGAGAAGTGCTAGAGAGTGGTTCTTTTTGAGAAAGGAAGCATGTACTGCTATCAGTATAGCCTAAGGTTATCCCAGAGTGTAGTTTCTAGTAGTTACTCTGGACAATAATCCTTAATAGACAAGTTGGTGGAAAAACTGCAGGCTGGTAGAAAAAAACCTGACACAGAGATTGCAAACAGAATCTCCCACACCACACGTCTTCCCCCAACACACACACAAAAGACGCTGCCCCATACCTACACAAGACTATTACGACTGGCAGTCAGAATACTGAATCCAGCCCACTGACTTATTTTTTTATTACTACTATTTTCATTTGGAGATTTGCAGGCATGGTACTCACGGTCCCTCTGCCACAGACTCCATCATTCCCTATAGTCTCACACCTGCCTCACCCCAGTGGGCAGGCCACCGAATCAGCTGGATATCATACAGCTCCAGCGTAACTTGATTCCGTATAGACACTCTGGTTTGTCTCTTGGTAACACGAGGAGTGCTCTCAGAGAGAAGGCATTGCCTTGGCAACAGCACCCAACCACACTACTCAAGAAACACCAGAGCATTCACGTACCACGGACAAACAGAAATGACTGAGGAACTGTTCAAACACTTGAGTCTTCCTAAGAACCATGGGGGAACCTTGCAAAAATGCAGATTCCTTGGAGCCCTAATCCTTCAGATTCTGATGCAGTAGGTCTAGGGGAGGAGATCCAGGAATCTGCATTTTAATAAGCACCCAAGGTACTGACTTTTAAGACACTGATGCAAGAGGTATAATAATAAAAGTATGAACAGCCACCGTAAGTGCTCCCCAGGCCATGCTCCGAGCACTTTACATGTAATGACATCATCCCTGGAACACCCCACGAGGTAAATACTCTTATTATCCCCATTTTACGAATGAGGAAACTGGAGAAGAGAGATTAAGCAGCATGCCTCTGCTGACTCAGCTAGTGAGGGGAAGAGTGGGGATGAAAAACTGGGCCATTTTGCTAAAGAGCTCACTGTCAACCACCCACCTATACTACACACTACCACCTTGGCCTAAGGCGAGGCTTAATACATAAAATACAGACCCCTAAAGGTTTGCAGCTTCTGACTCAGCAAAAGCGCCATGCGGGGGGGGGGGGGGCAGGAGGGGGCCATACTAGCCCCAAGGATGTCCATGTCCACATTCATCGCCATCCTTCACGGTAAAAATAAAGAGTTTCTTCTGCTTGCTACAATTCAAGAAACTGTAGAGCTGGCAAAAGAGACTGAGAATAGGATGAACGAGCAGACTCAGGTGCCCCCATTCTGAAGCAGGATTGTAACATCTTGTGAAAGCTCTTGACAGCATGAAATAAAAGGGAGTCCTTATATTCTCCCAACTAAAGAGATGAGAAAGAGAAAGACAATAGCCCCAGTTATTAATAAAGCTAAAAATATTCCAACCCAATTCCTGCACCGTTACCCCAAGCTGAAAAAGTATGATCAATCTTAGAGGGTCTCTGAGGAGCAAATCAAAAGGCCATGCCGGCTAGACAGAGAGTTCTGAGACTTGACACCAAGAACACGATCCATAAAAGGAAAAATTGATAAATTGAACCTCATCAAAATTTTAAAAACTTCTGCTCTAAAAGCCTAAGTGAAGAAGATGAAAAGACAAAATAAAGACGGGCAAAAAAAAAAATGTATCTGCAAATGACATATCCAACGGAGCGTCTAGAATACTCAAGAACTCTCAACACTCAACAGTAAACATACCTAATCCAACTAGAAAGTGGGCAGAAGCTGTGTGCAGGCATTTCTCCAAAGAGGATATACAGAGGCAAACAAGCACATGAAGAGATGTTCTACATTATTAGCTGTCAGGGAAATACAAATTAAAACCACAATGACGTATCACTATACACCTATCAAAATAAGCTAAAATTTCAAAAAATGACAAACACTAAATGTTGGCGAAGATGCAGAGAAACTGCATCACTCATACACTGCTAGTGGGAATGTAAATGGTACAGCCGCAGTTTTGGTAACATGTAACTGCCATACAACCCAGCAGGGGACCTACTGGGTATTTATCACAAAGCAATGAAACTTACCTTTGCATAAAACCCTACACACAAAGGCTCACAGCAGCTATATATGTAATAGTCAAAAACTAGAACCAGCCCA
The DNA here is from genome assembly GCF_024610735.1 of Ursus americanus. Classification (NCBI taxonomy): domain Eukaryota; kingdom Metazoa; phylum Chordata; class Mammalia; order Carnivora; family Ursidae; genus Ursus; species Ursus americanus. The sequence goes on along the minus strand of NC_142139.1, from coordinate 40,023,910 downwards.
GCTGTCCAACAGGTGCATGGTTAGACAAACTGTACTATATCCACACCATGAAATATTACTCAGCTGAGTAAAAAGTAGCAAACTATTGCTAACAGCAACAGCTTGGGTAAATTCCAGGGAATTATGCTGGATGAAAAAGGATGCATACTGTACAACTCCTTTTATATAACATTTTTGAAATGAAAACATTTTATAAATGGAGGACAGAGTAGTGGTTGCCAGGGGTTAGGGATGGGAAGAGAGGGGCTGGGAGGGCAGGGCAGAAGTGGCATGACTGCAAAAGTGCAACTGCAGTGTTAGAACCCCTCAGTATCTTGCCTGTGGTGGCGGACACACAAACCTACATAGACGGTGAACTTGCACAGTACTTAAGGTAATACAAGCACACACAAATGAGTACAAATAAAACTGGGGAAGTTCTGTGGATTGTAGCAATGTCAATATCCTGGTTTTAATATTATACTCTAGATGTGCAAACCGTTTCCATTGGGGGAAACTGGGCAAAGGGTACAAGGAGTTTCCCTGCATTATCTCTTACAACAGCATGTGAATTTACAATTATCTCAAAAAAAGAAAAAAAAAAGGTCCATTAAATAAAAGGTCCATGATCCCCAGTGTGTAGGTGAAATCAAGCACTGCGTTCCTTTCACTGGGAATGTAAAATGGCACAGCCTTTCTGGAGGACATGTGTCAATGCTATCAAAAGTGAGAAACACACACATACCCTTTGATCCAACAATTCAATCGTTAGGTTGTTAATCTTAATGAATAACTTATGACATATCAAACACTGAGTTACAAGAGCATTTATTTCAGCAGTGCTTTCTTAAAGACTAGAAACAACTAAATGGGATACGTCCAAACAATGAGATTCTAGCTAGTCATCAAAATAATCTTCAGGAGTAAAACAGGTGACCCAGAAAGATAGTGGAGACCTAGGCCATTGTTCCACGAATATTTATTCAATTCCTGCTACAGGCCAGGCACTGTTGTTGCACTCAGACCTCTGACATGCCCAACAAAGCAGAGTCCCCATGCTCATTAAACTACACTGGCTGGTGGACTGGTGGACTGTCCTCTCCTGGTAAGAAAACACTGCACATACATCTCTTTGTGTGACCACACACACACACACACACACACACACACACACACACATATACAATATAAATTCAGGAAGGACACAACCCAAAACGTAAATAGTGGTTATTTCTGGAAAGTGGGGTTGTGTGTATGTTTAATTTTATTTGTTTTGTTTATCTGTCTGTATATTCTAAACTTCTACAATTAACAAGTTTCACTGGTATTAATTTTAACTATTGAAGGAGAAAAGGCTGGTCCCCAGAGTGTTTCTGTCTTTGTTTTTGCTTTTTTAGTTTCTTTTGATTTCTATCGGGATGCAATCAGAGTGAAATTTTTCTAAATTTTGTTTCAAAGAACTCAAAGACCTCCTCAATTGTCAATGTGAATAAAGGCAAGCTAACCCAACTGGATTACCTCAGGACAAGAATTAGACACATCCAAAACGATTACATTTCCTCACAAATTCAGGTTTGTAAGCAATTCCCAGCCCTTGGATTGAGCCGGGGTTTCTATTTCAGGACGTTTGTATTATTTGCTTTCGCTAATTCCTTTTTATCAGAAAACCAATGCAGATTACAGAAAAAAATTTTAATGCAGATATGAAAAACCACCACAACTAACATCATTCAACCAGACAAAAAGAACTAGTTTAAGCTCCATACACTACTTTAAACTCACACCTATGTGTACATATTCACTAGTTCATGTGGTTACCCTAAGATGGGCTCACACAGCACATACTGTTTTTAAAACAGTGTAGGGGCGCCTGGGTGGCACAGCGGTTAAGCATCTGCCTTCGGCTCAGGGCGTGATCTCAGCGTTATGGGATCGAGCCCCACATCAGGCTCCTCCACTGTGAGCCTGCTTCTTCCTCTCCCACTCCCCCTGCTTGTGTTCCCTCTCTCGCTGGCTGTCTCTATCTCTGTCAAATAAATAAATAAAATCTTAAAAAAAATAAAAATAAAAAAAATAAAACTGTAAATTTCTTGGTTAACAATACATGCTATCCTAAAGACGTATTTTAACATTAAATATGTATATTTAACCAATCTACTAATGGTTGGACAGCTGGCGTTATAAACAATGGACATTCTTTTTCCTCAACATTTGAGCATATCGTTAGTTTTGTCCTTCCGAGAAAAGCCCAAGAGTAGAAATGTCAACTCCAAGGGTACATACCCCTGAAGGCTTTTGATATAAGTGGGCTCCCAGAGAACCGTACTGGTCTAGTATGGGAATGAAAGTGATCCAGTTTCTACATGCTCACTGATGCTGCTGACCAACAATAAAGATTAACTTGTTCTTAGATTCTCCAGAGTTTCACTTTCGGGGAAAAAAAAATCATTTTCACAGCAAATCAAAATGGAGGAATTATGTGGCTGTCAGTTAAATTAGAAATTTTTTAATTTGTCAATTTCACTTTAATTGCAGAAATTGGTCAGACCCTCTAAGGCAAACAAAAGATCATCTAGGTAGGACTCTTTATTCAATCAACAATTTTTATTTAGAAAATTATGGTGGATTCATAGCTGACATCTCCAAATCTTTAGGTAGAGAGGTCGGTCTTTCCACCAAGAACTCCCAGGCTAAGACAGAGGTGGCCTTCTCACAGCAACTGCCTCCTAGGGGATGTGGAAATAACTGAGATGATGCACGCTCCATATACCTGCTGTCACATGCAGTACAATAGCCCAGTGCTCAACACACAGTAAAAAGTCCAAAAATGTTATTTACTGTATGGTTCTGTTTTTTTTAAGATTTTATTTATTTGAGAGAGAGAGAGAGAGCGCGCGTGTATACACAGAGACAGAGCGAGAGGGAGAAGCAGACTCCCTGATGAGCACAGGGCCCGACGAGGGGCTCCATCCCAGGACCCCGGGATCATGACCTGAGCTGAAGGCAGATGCTTAACCAACTGAGCCACCCAGGCGCCCCTACTTTAGGGTTCTATCGTAAGTAACGTAACCTTAACTGACATAAGGAGGACTGAAATACCAGCTATCTCAACCCTTTGTTACTTTTACAGACGAGGAAACTGGGGTTCACAAAGCTAGGCCTGGAACGCACATCTCCTTGATGCCAGGCTCATACTTCTGCTCCAACACTAGGCTTCCTCTGCACAGAGCAAAGGCTTAGAGACACCTTAATTCGCACAATTACGCTTAATCAGAGCAATCTGCAATTTGAGATTTAAGTGTACATGCTCAAAATATACTTGGTTTATAGATATCTGCCTGGTTAAATAATAATTCTCTAAAGCAGATATTTTAAGTTGCAGGCTAAAAGCAAATGGGTTTATATCCACCTCAGAAGATGATGAAATGATTGATTATAAATCTCCCCTCTGATAGAGGGTTTCTGATTGCATTAGACAGAGGGCATGAAGACTAATTAAAAATGCTCATACATTCATCACCGCTGATTGTGCATAATCCACTCCCGAAGGTACGAGTGCACTATCTTCACCGAATGACAGCGGAAACAGATGAATTTCCACTCAGAACTCCCAGAGGCTATCTGTCTCGATTTCAGGGTAAATGGGCTTTCCCTGATAACCTAAATCACAAACAGAATGACAGTTCAAAAACCCTGGATCAAATTTTACTGTTCTAGTTGAGCAGGGGCTGGCCAGGCCCAGTCACATGGTATGCGATCAATAAGTAATTACAGATGAATTGGTAAATAGGTCTATGGGCGTACTTTAGAGATTTCCAAAACTAATTTTTCTAGGTGCCTCCATAAGTGGAAACCACAATGTGTGTTCCAGTGAGCTAAAGGAAATACAACCCGGGGCGCCTGGGTGGCTCAGTCGGTTAAGCATCTGCCTTTGGCTCAGGTCATGATCCCTGGGTCCTGGAATCAAGACCCGCATCGGGCTCCTTGCTCAGCGGGGAGCCTCCTTCTCCCTCTCCCTCTGCCTGCTGCTCCCCCTGCTTGTGCTCTGTCAAATAAATAAAATAAAATAAAATAAAATAAAATAAAATAAAATAAAATAAAATAAAATAAAGGAAATACATCCTACATGCCACCCAAAACAGCTCTTAAACTGGGTCCCTCATACATGTACTCCAGCCCCACAGTGACTCCTTTGTACTGATCTCTCCCCACTCTCATTGGGGCTACAATTATTATCTGGCAGTCAGCACAGCGACAATCACCTGGGAAAACACTGACAGATGCTTTCTAACAAGGAGAGAGAGAGATGGTCCTCACCTTGTCCTCTAAGGGAAACCTCTACCCACCACACACTACATGCCCCTGAGCTGAGAAAGGAAGAATGAAGTAGGCTGATGGTCAATCTGTGCTCTGAAATATCTATCCCCCCACTTCACCCCTCTTCCAGAGCGTCACCACCACACACATCCCCTTGGACCTGATCCTAGAGTTAGAATCCTGCCCTCGCTTCAGGACGTGAAAGGCGAGACTCCACACCCATCCTGCGGGCTGAGAGCGCCCCAGGCCTGAGGGAGCATTTACCCTCATCGCCACCCCGCACTGCCACTCCGGGAGGCGCCTGGGGCACCTGTGTGTGTCTGCAGTGGGAGCAGCCGGGGGAGTGGGGAGAGGAACAGAATCCGGTTTGCGGAGCCTGCACAGCAAGGGGTATGCTTGGAGTCCTGGCTGAAAACTCAAAATCCTGTTGCATGAGGAGATCTGTCATACTCGTACCAGCCTTTGATTCCCTTGCTGTATAAAGGATCTGACAAATGAAAATGGATTCAAAATTGCATAATCTGCATTAATAGCAAGGAAAAGAGTTTCGAAATTAACAGTAATTCAACATAGCAACTATAAACCTAAGGTGGAAAATGGAAAAAAAATGATGAGTCTCGGAGCTTGAAAAGTCACCCTCGTTTAAGCAATAACCGGACAAAAATCAAGAAAAGATATAAACCAAACAACAGCAAAATTGTTATGCAGCTGCTCACCCTCTGCTTTTTGAAAAACAATCAAACAGCAGCATTGAATTATGCAACGCCACACAGCCACATACTCTATGTTCCCTCCACATGAATTACTAGCAAGTGAAATTTACATTTTCTATTTTATAACTTTCTTAGACATTCCTAATATGTTCCTATGTTGACCTTTTTTCTCATTCTTGCCTTCTTTACCTCATTCCGTTCTTTACACTTCTCTCTCGCTGGGTCCTGGAGATTCACATTCTGACCCAGGCTCTGTCCCTATAGATATCAATGTAGTTTACGTACATATCAGTGAGCCTCCATTTTCTCAATAAATCATTTAATAAATTCTACTCCGCACCAGGTTCAGTGCCAAGTACAGGAATACAAGACAGAACAAGTCGAGCATGGTACTTGTTTCTTAAGGAGCTCAATCTATAAAAATGATGGTTAGATATGAAATCAACAAACCTTCAGTTTTCAAGTTTTTTTAGTTTTTTCCCTCTTTCTCCTGATTCTCGTGGCTCTAACTTCACCTCTTTCACATGCATTAATTATTAATCACCTCTGGCACCCCAAAAACAGTCAGTGCCATATGAAAATTTTATTTTCTAGCATAAGGATTTGGCCAGATTGGCTCACAAGGCAAAAGGAAGGGGAAAATACAGGAGAGAGGATCTATAAAAAATCAAGGCCTCAAAAAAACATACAGCAGCACTGTTTTAGATGAACACTGAATGTGAGTACAGGTTACAGGGGGAAATGGGCAGGGGAGAAGGAGAGAGAGCATAACCATTTCCTCCTCCTCAAAAATTGGAACCTGATCCCCTGAAAGTCTGGTCCCTGGGTCATTCAGTCCTAATTGCTTAATGAAAGTGTACAAATCAGCAGATATTATGCCTGAGCGTTCCAAATGTCCCTAATTATGACCAAGTAGATGAAGGCCTTAAAAAAAAAAAAAAAGGAAAAAAAAATCACACTTCACCTTATTGAAAGGGTTGCTGGCACATCATTAATTAAAACACCTCAGCTCCCAACCACATTAGAAACATGGTAATTATCTTCATACAAAATTTGCTTTATAACACTTGAAATGCTTCAAACCCTAGTATGACAACAGATGATAAACAAAAAGGCCATGCATTAAGGCTCCTGTCCATTACTATGCCGCTGCAGCTCAAAGTTAAGAGCTCCCCCTTTGGGAAGAACGAGCACTCACAGTCCGGAGAAGAAAATGCAACAATTATCATGATTATCATTGCAATATTAGCAGCAGCTACCTTTTCTTGAGTCATCACCATGTGTCATGCACTGCACTAAGTGGTTTTTGTTAGGCTTTTTTTTTTTTTTACATGCCACAAGCTCAGAGAGACTGAATAACTTGCAAAAGGTCACCCAACCGGGGAATGTCAGGGCAGGGAACTGAATCCCCATCTGCCTGGCTCCAATATCCACGCTCTTAATCGCTACACAGCCACCAAAGAGGTAATATCAAAGGAGGGGACGGGAGCAGGAAAGAGAAGGAGCTGGCAACTGCAAACATCTGTATTTTCCCAAAGTATAGTTTCTAAGACAAAAAAACCATTAGAAACACAGAAGTTAAAGCTGAACAACTACAGAAGCCAAAGAGAAGTCCAGAGTTCCCCGAACAGGTATCAGAAAACCTGCCTTCATCTTCCACAGCTGGTAAAATCTGGACCAAGCGAAATGGTAAGGCTGTAGCAGGAGGGAAAAGTGATTCATCAAGAAGGAGCCTACCTGATAGCTGAGGCCAGGTAGTGGAGCCACAAGCTACCCAGCAAACCCTACTGTATGCCTACTGTATGCCAGCTGCCAAGCTCCTGGGCTGGGATGGTCTCTGGCATCTGTGTGCTGGAGATGAATCGCAAAGAGAACCTGTGAAGGGGGACTGAGAAGGCCCCATAGGATCTACTCCACTAACATTCGCCTCTGCTATTCCTCAACTCAGACCAAGACTTCTCGATTTGAGAACCTCCCTAACCCCAGCCCTAACTCAGCTGTAATTGAGGGATAACGGTACTGATTTCAAAGCACTGAGTTTTAACCATTTCTTCTCAATTACTGAAAACTCCCAATCTTTTTTAGAAGCTGGGTTTTCTGAGATGGAAAAAAAAAGAGAGAGAGAGAGAAGCTACCCTGGCTATCAAGCACTAGGAAAGGGCTCACAGCCGCAGCCCTTCCCAGAACAAGAGCGAGCCAGCACTATGTCAAGTTCCGGCATGGCCTTGCCTCGCCTTTGGAGAACTCGAAAGTAAAACACATATCATGGCCTGGTAGGGTTAAAGAAATCGGGCATTTTTCAAACCCCAGCTCTGCCACCTACCACGTCTATAACTTTAAGCAAAGTACTTAACCTCTTTTGGCCCCAGCTTCCTCAGTGTCAAAACGAGATAAAAACGTCCACCGTACTGGTATCTTGTGGGCATTAGGCAAAAGTGTGTGTGCTCTAAACCCGTTCAGGTATATACCCCGCCCATAATCCCTTCTAAAGGAAATTGGTAATATTCCCAATCAATACCTGAGGGCAGCCTTGGGCAATGATTTTCTTACTAAAACACACCCCCCTCCCAACATCCCCACACCATCAACCTCCCAGTCATAATGAACAGATCCTGACATGACCAAGATTGGGAACCTGATCTAAAAGCAACTAATCCCTAGGCAGGCCATCAACCTGGGATGTGGCTGAATCCCAGAGACCATGGTTAGTTAGCTCAACTGTTCCAATTCTCTCAGAAATAGAGCTACCCTATGACCCAGCAATTGCACTGCTGGGTATTTACCCCAAAGAGACAGACGTAGTGAAGAGAAGGGCCATATGCACCTCAATGTTCATAGCAGCATTGTCCACAAAAGCTAAATCGTGGAAGGAGCCGAGATGCCCTTCAACAGATGACTGGATTAAGAAGCTGTGGTCCATATATACAATGGAATATTACTCAGCTATCAGAAAGAACGATTACCCAGCATTTGCAGCAACATGGACAGGACTGGAGGAGATTATGCTAAGTGAAATAAGTCAAGCAGAGAAAGACAATTATCATAGGGTTTCACTCATTTATGGAACATAAGAAATAGCAGGGAGATCAGTAGAAGAAAGGGAAGAATGAAGGGTGGGTAAACAGAAGGGGGAATGAACCATGAGAGACTATGGACTCTGGGAAACAAACTGAGGGCTTCGGAGGGGAGGGGAGTGGCGGACTGGGATAGGCCGGTGATGAGTATTAAGGAGGGCATGTATTGCATGGTGCACTGGGTGTTATATGCAAATAATGAATCATGGAACACTACATCAAAAAAAAAAAAATTTGAATTAGGAAGTAAAGTCAGCTGGTAGCATGCAGTGAAGCAGAGAGGCCCCAAGACAGACCAGGAACCCGGAGAGTAGCTGGGTTAGCAGGGAAGGCGGGCTCCCAGAATGACACCCCACAACCCCTCAGCAGATGCCCCAGAACTCACGGGGACCCAAGCAGCTTTCTGATGCCAGCCTCCAGTTCTCCTCAGCCCCCGCCCTTCCCTCCCCAGAGCCTGGCTGCTTCCTTTTCCGAGGACCCCAAAGCCACGGGAGCGTGTGTCTGTCTGGTCTTTGCAACCAGAGATATGGCCGGTCAGCAGCCTACACCCACCTGTGAAACAGGCACACGAGGAGCAGAGAATCATTCACCAGGCTGCCTTGTAGGCCCTCACTGACAAGACGAGGAAGGAGCACCCATGACCCATCCAGCAAAGAAAGGCTCAAGATGCCCTTTACAGACCCGAGCTGCCAGGGAAAACAACTCAGGGGAGGGGACACCCCTGTTATGAGAATAAGTATATGATATCTTTAAGAAGTTCCATGAAGGGAAGAACCAAGTAAAGGACAAAAGCCCTCAAACCTTGGCCCCCACGTACAGCCTCTTTTGAGGGAAAGAAACAATTATACTCTAAAGCTTCTTGAGACTGAAACAAAGATAATGCTACTGGTTTTCTCCGTAAGTTTTCATTAAGGAATGAAAACAAAAAACAGACCATCCAAGCCCTCGCAAAACAAAACAACAACAAAAAGAGCCTCAGAGCAAAGCCTCCCGGGTCCCCCCTCCCAAATACGTAATTTGGAAGATGACAGTCAAAATCACCAGCTGCATCAATCACGCAGGAGCCACTGCGCGAAGCCTTTCCCTCCACCCGCCTCCTCCTAGCCGGGCCTCCAATCCCACGCCAGCTTTTCGGGAGCACCTTTGGGGTCCCTTTCCATTTATCACTTATTTTATTATCCGGCTTGCAACCCAATTTGTTCCACTTCATGTTTCTGGTGTAAATATGTGAGTTCTATATTTCAACAGCACGGACAATGGGTTTCGGCACACACCCCGATGTCCATTTCACAGCTACCTGCTTCCGCGCGTCTCGCAAATCTGCATAGAACACAGAAAATGTGTTTGCTGTATATTTAAAAGAGGCAGCAGACGAGCACTTCTGCATAAATCAAACCTGGGGAGGGAGTCAGGGGTACTCTAACAAGCCAAAGCATAATTTATCTAGATTTACTTCTCGTCCGACAACTACTCGGCTGAGCCTGAAAATTGTCACTCCTGTAAGCTTTTCCTTCGGCCACCAGAAGTACCGGGCCCAAAGCAGCTGCTGTTTTGACAAAGAATTCGCTTCTCACAGGGGTGGGAGTAAGCAGAAAAAAATTCAGATCTAAAGCCACTGGTCTGGGTCCATTCAATATGTTATGAGAAATGCCTGAGATAACAACACTTAGGCTTCTGTTTCGAGCTACACGGTTTTATTCTGTTCTCTTACTGTACAAGATTCAATGCCTTCCCGGCACTGAGTGGCTATAGCTCACGGTGATAAGCAGTGAATCACAACAAACTTCACTGAGTGTTTTCTCGCAGCCTATAAATAAAATCAGAATCTCTGAAGCCAGGAAACCTTCTGAGGTCTGAGCATCTCAAGGTTATTCCTTTCTAAACCTCTCCAGGAAGGATATAAACAACAATCCAAACAATGTGGTCTGTCGTGCACAAAATTTCTTAATGCACAAAAATTCACATTTTAATTGTCTAGACATTATGCGAAAGCACTGCAGACCTTTAACTTTCACGCCATGTTCCACCCCAAAAAACAAACACCTCATTTCCCGATAGGGTTTAAAAAGTGCAGACAGGTGAGCGCAAAACAACCCGCTTCAAGGAAAAGAGAGGGTTCTGCAATTATTTTTAGATAATGAAATTGATAAAAATGGACCAAATTTAACTCTTCATTATGCCGCAAAAAAAATTCAACACGTTTGTGCAGCAAATGGCGAATAACTTTTCAGGAATCTAGGCGACTTGAAGTGGGGATTTTAATTTGTGGGTAATATCTGAGCAGGTTCTCTTCTCTCTCCCCCCACTACTGGTGTAATGAAGAGCGAAATTCAAGGGTGGGGACCTGGCGGCTATTTTGCAGCAAGGGAGCCTGGCTGCTCTGCCTCCCACCCTTGCCGAACAGACTGCCAAAGCCGGCTGAGCCAATCAAATACCCTCACCCCCAGGAATTTAAATCAGAATTGGAAAATGCTAAATGAGTTTCTCTAGTTGCTTCAATAACTGGAACGTAAACTCAGGAGGCATAAAGCAGTCCAGTTGAGCTAGGTGGAATGAAAGCCAGTTTGGTAAGAGGAAGAAAGAAAACAGGACGGAATGCTGAGCCAGGATCTCAGTTCCTGGTCTGAGCACAGGCTGAGCCGGAGTTCCTTGAGGTAGCAGAACCCTTTCGATAAATTTCCCTTTTTATTTAATCAAGCAGAGGTTTCGCTTAATTTTAACCCAATTTCAATCAGGGCTAGGGCTAGAGCATGGGATGGGGGTTAAGTAATATTAGAAGGATTCCTCAGGAGGTAAAAATAAAATAATCATCAAAAATCATCAGAAAATCTTTGATCAAAAGGGATGGCGCTGACATGCCATTTGAGAATTTGATTCTTTTTTTTTTTTTACCATATATTTATTATAGATCTGAGTTCAAAATCAAAGAGCCTCAATTTTCTATGTGTCAGATGGGTAGCCCTTTCCTTCCAAGGTCATTTCTTGCGTCATTCCCTGACCCCAACCATACTGACACACAGCAGCAAGTATCTCTTGCACCTTCCCTTGAATGTTAATTTGCTCACATTAAGCTTCTTCTCAGCCACCGCTAGTGGCTTCCAACTGCTCACCAGGTCCAATTAAAACACCCAGTGGTGTATCCGTTAGCTCTGCATTATCCAGCCACTGCCCTAACCCATTGTACCTAAGCTCACAGTCAGCTCAAGAGTCAGCAATCTTGTTCATCACCCATGGCAAGACTCTCACTCCTTGTTGAGAGCATAGCACCTGTTGATGCTTCTACTCAGACAGGAGCAAAGAGAAGAGCAAAGAGAACACCAAAGATACTGGAGTCTGGACACTGGGACACCAGTTGTGATTCCTCTATTAACTAGTTATCTTCTAATTTCTATAGGCCTGGTTCCTTCTCTACAAAATAAATATGCCGGGACTTGATCACTGGCTGTTAGCTTTTTTCCTGCCGATACATCGAAAAGGCATGGCAAGAACGCGAGAAAAATGAAGTAATAACAGAAGAAGACAAGACAAAATATGTCACATGGACTGAGTACAATATCCAGAAAGCGATTGCTACTAGCTTAGCTGGCATCATGGCAGAGGCAGAACTTGAGTTAAGCCATGAAAGACAGGAAGGGCGCGGATCAATAGAAAGTTATGTGCTTATGTCACTTAAGCCTTCATTTACTTTTGTGCTGCTTGTCGACAAATTGTACTAATACATACTGACAGACTGAACTGAGAAGGAAGAAGGAAGGAAGTATTCCAAAAGTTGACCAAATACCTATTGAGAACGGTTTCTACAAGGCAAAGGATAGTGCTAAAGGGGGACCCAAAGATAAGTGGACACGGTCCACTAGTATCTAAGCACTGAGGGCAGGGAGCACATCTGCTCTGCTCATACTATACTTCCAAACCCGTAGAGCACCGAGCTGAATGCACAAGAAATATATGTTGAGAGAATATATAAATATAGGCCCTACCTTTAAGGACTTAAGGGTTTTTTTTTTAATGGAGAACAAAAGAGGAAAAAATATGCTGTCCTTTCCCTTCAGGATCGTTAATAAATATGGCATCAATTTTACTTACAGGGAGCCCTCCTAGGGATAATAGAGGGAAGAATGTAAACCTCACACAATAACCATTTTACACAATAAATGATCAGATCTCACCATGTTAGCAAGTAAACAAATCTGTCACTTGACTCATTCTCTGTGCTGATGCATTAGCTAAGAATGAGCCTTTTAATAAGAAAGAATAAGTCACTCCACAATGGTAAGTCCAAGAACTCTCTGAAATATATATTAATTTGCTTCAAAATGCCATCTCCTCTTAAGTTGATTTTCCCCTCAAACTGCCTCAACCGCAGGCAATTATGTCACACGCACCAGATCCATGTGGTCCAAATGACAGTCTCCTTAACCAAATGTATTTCCATAGCAACAAAGGGACTACATTCGCCGCTCTCTACCTGCCACGGCCCAATCAATTATTTAACATGCCTATACTACAGTGACACTGTATAAATGATCACGTTCATTAGCAGCAAGAGTCAGCTTGAGAAAACCACGAACACCCGGCAGCTAAACCACAAACCAAACACGCACACCTTGGTGGTGATGTTAGAGATCACAGCACAGAGGGAAGGAAGGAGAACACAACGGTCTTAGTTTTAAGCTCCCACTTTAGAATTACACAAGCAAATAAACCTCCCAGCTCTTAATAAAGACAAAAAAAGGAAAACACATAAACTGATTTTAAGCATAAAACACACGTTATTAAAAGTTACTGAATGCAGGCTGATTCGATGAGAAGATTAGAGAGCCACAGGATGAAATTCATCTTAAACTTGTTCTATGGTTTTGGTTTTGGTTTTTGTTCTGTCCCATTTTCTGGCTTATTTCTCATTAGGAGAATAGGCAGGGGACTGGAAAATTGGACGCTGAAGGAAATGGGCAGCCGCCAGCAGCCAGCTGTGACCGCCCTCTCACTCAACCTGGTTCAATCTCCACTGACTTCCCAGGGCAGATTCCTGAGCAGAGAACCACTGAGAACATCCATCTAGTTCTGTGAGAAAGGAGAGAGATTCTTTCATTAAGAATAACCAGAGATTGAGTTCAGTACAGGACTCCTGCAATTCACTCTGGGACATACCTCAAAACCTCGAAACCAATACAACTGAAACCACCAATTCTATCTCAAACCATTCCGTGAGCAGAATTCAGATGGTGGCTGGGTTAGAGTGGCTCCCGTGCCTTGTGTCCACAGTGACCTGGTAACCGGATCAGCACTGATGGCTGTAATCAACATCGGGGCAAGAATGGAGGGTAAATGGCTTTTTTGGTTTTTTTTAAAGATTTATTTTTTATTTTTTTATTTTTTTTATTATTTATTTATTTATTTATTTGACAGAGAGAGCAAGAGAGCACAAGCAAGGGGAGCTGCAGAGGGAGAGGGAGAAGCAGACACCCTGCTGAGCAAGGAGCCCGATGCGATGCGGGACTCGATCCCAGAACACTGGGATCATGACCTGAGCTGAAGGCAGACGCTTAACTGAGCCACCCAGGTGCCTGGGTAAATGGCTTTTTGACTCACTTTGCTATGTTCTTTTCTGTCGTCCCTTAGAAAAAGAGAAAAAGGGGGTAGCTCTGAAAGATTCTAATTTTTTATAATCAACCATAGTTTGATAGTGAAAGCTTCATACAGACAAGAATTTCTATTTCATTAAAAATAGCCGACATCTCCAATCTACTGACAAATTAAAAGACACATACAAAAGTGCAAAGAACCCATTCTTACACAGAGTTTCCATGATACTGTTGTACATATTGTCCCCTGCCGTTGTGCTTTGCCACAACCTAGCCTGCCACAAGCTGCAGCTATCAAACTTTGATTAGACTGCAGAGATAACTTAATAATTTATGAGAACTGCAGTCTTCCAGTAGTCTTTCCATCACAGATATTAATTTTTGTTATTGTAAACACATCAAAACCTCTTAAAAGATCATGATGTGCAATTAATTCACTGTCCAGACAGAGGGGAAAAGTAAAGTTTTGAGAACATGAAAAATATATTAGTCACCCAAAATAACTGCTTTTCCCTTAAAATCTATCATCCCCAAGAAAAGCATCACAAATACTTAAAATGATGTCTGGGGTGGCCTATCCACCACAAATTGCTCCTGGATAAATTACCAAGTAAAGAAGCTAAGCATTTACAAACACTTCACACAGTGGTATAATTTAATTTATATACCCACATAAAATAAAAACATTCACCTCGGGGATCATTTACACAACTAAATGTCTTGCCGATTACCATATAAAAAAGCTTACGACAGATAACCTCTCACATCTGACAGCATATAAGACATGAGTTATGACTGCTGTCCTATTTTCGTAATTGAGTGAATGCCTTTAGACAATTGGTCAAAAGTCTGCCTCTCATCCTCAATCACTTGACATGCATGCAAATACATGTTTACAATATATTATGGGACCCACGGAGAACAGTAAGTTCTCAGAAAGACCTTTTGAAAATTTTAGACTTTATACCTCTCTACTCTAATACCTTTGGTTGACAATATAATAGAAGCAATCCATCGATGACATTTAGAAGCACGGAGAATCTTCCCCCAGTTGATAGGCACTTCATGGTTGCCAGTCACAGTATTCACTCTACCTTTTTTACCAATAGCAGGCACTCTCATTTGTCACAGAACTAAAAATTAGAACATACTATGTAAAGCTAAACAATAACATTATACTTGTACATATTTGGCCTGAATTTTTGTTTATAAATTCTTTCTACCACTTACAACTTAAATAATCAAAGATTAAACAACACAAATAATATGTATCACAGGATTGTTTTTAACAGCAAAAATTATAAACTTTTAAAGGTCCAACAATAGCAAAATGATTCCATAGGATTATGGACACCTATGAAATATACAACTATTAATAATGGCACAAGACAAGAGTAGTCAAAGTAGATCAATGGAACAGCATAGAGAGAGAACAGAATAGGAAAGTCCCACAGATACAGCCATGATTTTCAACAAATGTACCAAAGCAATCCAATAGGTAACAAAAAACCTTTTCCACAAATGATGCTGAAATAAATGAATATCTATATGGAAAAATATCAACTAGATCCCTACATCTCACATCACTCACATAAACTGATTTGCAATGTAATACATATATAAGTGTAAAAGCTAAAACCATAAGGCTTTTAGAGAAAAATATAGACTATCACCATGACTTCAGGGTGGCCAAAGGTTTCTCAGGTCACAGAATGCAATAATACAGGGCAAATAATAAATATGACTTTGTCCAAATTTAGAAATTCTCATCAAAGACACAGTTAAGAAAATGAATAGGTAAGTCACAGACTGGGAGTAAAGATCTACAAAACAGGGGCACCTGGGTGGCTCAGTTGTTAGCGTCTGCCTTCGGCTCAGGTCATGATCCCAGGTTCCTGGGATGGAGCCCTGCACGGGGCTCCCTGCTCAGCAGGAAGCCTGCTTCTCCCTCTCCCACTCCCCCTGCTAGTGTTCCCTCTCTCGCTGTGTCTTTCTCTGTCCAATAAATAAATAAAATCTTTAAAGAAAAAAAAAGAAAAAGATCTGCAAAACATCTGACAAAGGACGGGTACCCAAATATATAAAGAACTCCAAATAAATAATAAAAAGACAACCCAATTTTTTAAATGGACAAAATATGTAAAAAAACTTCACAAAGGAAGATACGCAATTGGCCAATAAGCACGTGAAAAACTGCTCAACATCATTATGCCGCTATATACCAACCAAAATGACTAAAATTAAAACAGACGGACAAACATAAAGATGGGGAACAACAGGAACTCATATATATTACTGGTGGAACTATAAAATAGTACAACCACTTTGGAAATAGGTTTGTCGGTTTCTTATAAAGGTAAACATACATCTCCACTAAAATCAAGCCATTCTACTCCTAAGCATTTATCTCCCAAAAAAGGAGAAAAAAAAAAATATATATATATATATACACACATATGAATGTGTATATGAATACACACATATATACACACATATGAATGTATATATATATACACACATATGAATATATATATACACACATATATGAATGTGTGTATGAATACATACACACATATGAATGTATACACACACACACACACACACACACACACACACACACATATCCTCAAAGAGACTGGGGAACTCTCCATATTATTTTTGCAACTTTTCTATAAATCTAAAATTATTTTTGAATAAGTATTTTTTTCATTTTTTTTAAAAAGATTTTACTTATTTATTTGAGAGAGAGAGAGTGAGTGGGAGGGAGAGGGAGAGAGAATCTGAAGGAGACTCCGCCATGAGAGCAGAGCCCAATGCGGGGCTCAATTCCAAGACCACAAGATCATGGCCTGAGCAGAAACCAAGAGTCAGACATTTAACTGACTGACCAGGCGCCCCATAAATAAATATTTTTTTTAAAGGCTGACAAGCAGGGTCCCATGCAACTTGTGGAAGGAAGCAGCTAAAGAAGCAGGAGGTATGCAAGAGCACAGAAATGGAAAAGGCCAGAAGAGGAAAACAAACCTCTCCGAGTTCCCAACCTTGTCCAAGTCCAGCCATGTTTCAATACTCTCAGTTGTAAGAAAAATATCTGGGCCTCCCAAAAGGTTTTCCCTCCCCGACAATAAAAAAAAAGAAAGAGAGAGAAATCAGTGCTTGACCAAACTGACATTTCCAATCCAAATCACAGCTTGTCAAGAGAGAGATGTAAATCCAGAGCCGGCTGGCGGGCGGGGAGGGGGGTGGGGATCTCTTTAAATGTATTTCTACCTACACAAAACGTAACTGTGTCAATTACAGTATTTTGAAAGTATTTTCAGCAGCTCAATGGGAAAGAAAAGCGGAGTCAACAAAAAAGGAGCCCTGGGATGCAGTCTACCTCGATGCTAGCATGCTGTTGGCCACCATTACTCCCTGCCCCAACCACTATTTACTTGTTTGTCAGTTGAGAATGACAACCGAGGTAAATTTCACACAAGAATAAGCCCACAAATGGTGCTCTCAGTCTCCAAGGGCAGAAGTCACATCTGCCAATGTATTTTGTACCATCCCTGGCTCAGTGCCCCATGAAGGTAAAGAGCTTAATGAATGCTTCCAGTGGTGCCAATGGCTGAAAGAGTTTGCTTGCCATCTCATTTACTCTCCTCAAGTAGGATTTATTAAGTATTTACTTGTACAAGGGTTGCTCCACGCTCGGGGCTATTTGTATCCCTCCCAAATAATGTCTGATACTACCACAGGGAGGATTTTCATCCAAATCCAACTGGAGGAAAAATCATTGCTTTAAGGGTTTCCTGGATTTATCCTGGGGCAGAAGTTTCAAAAGGAATGCTCCTTCGAAGTTATAGGACGTTTTTAGGGAAGATTGGCTGGGGAGGAGAAGAGTATATGACCTGCCTGGTAGGGAAAGGGGCTTTTCTAACCTTTCAGCCGCCTGTTGGCTCCGCTCTGTCTCTGCCAGGATCCAGACAACCCTGAGAGACTGGCCTTATAGGGCTCCAGGTGCAGTGGGTTCCAATTCCAAATTAACCAATTTTGTTTAGTCCCTAATTCTAAGCCTTGTGTAATAAGTCAAACTATGATCCTGAGAGCCTTTCTATGCAAGCACACCACTGAATTTTTGGTTCGACCAATGACAGTGAACCAATGGTGCATTGTTGCTCACTGAGAGGGCAAGTTGAAAGCAGCTTGTTGTTTCTCACTTCCCATGCTTCGACCTATAGCTCCAGCCTGGGGCCACACACAGCCATGTACTTAGTCTTAGCTCCTGTGCTCTGATGAGGAACCTCTGGATGAGCCAGATCTACCCCACGGCAAAAGGCTAACAACTGCGGAGCCAGCAACCTAAGGAGAGAATGCTGGCCAGCAGTCAGACCTTGGCACACTTATCATTTCCAGACTGCACACGAAGGCAGATCCCCAGGGTCTTTCTTCCCTAATTCACCATGCCTGCCTTGGTCTTTCCTAGATCTTAAGTTCCTAAGAGACTGTTCTTCATTTGTAAACGCCGCACCTTATAACTATTTATACACCCAATAGAGCACCAAAATATATAAAGCAAATATCAGAAATAAAAGAAGTAGACAGCAACATAGTAATAGTAGGGAACGTTAATACTCCACTTTCGACAATGTATAGATCTTCCACTCTGTTTTCCATAGTGGTTGCACCAATTTACACTCCCACCAACAGTGGACCAGTGTTCCCTCTTCTCCACATCCTCACCAACACTTATTTCTTGTCTTTTTGATACTAGCCATTCTGACATATGTGTGTGTGTAGGGTGTGTGTGTATATACACATATACACATACATAGGGAATATAGTCAGTAACACTGTAATAACTTTATATAATGACAAGGGTAACAAGACCTATGGAGGTGGTCATTTTGTAATGTATAAAAACACTAAATCACCATGATGTACACTTGAAACTAATATATTATATCTCAATTATGATTCAATAAAGAAAAAAGAAAAAAAGATCACAGATGCCCCTTGTTGATTTAATAGTCCAAGAAAGCATTTCCCACAAAATAGGACATGAATCTCAGATCACCTGCCATACCACTGAACAATGTATAATGATATGAAAATAAAAATACATTAGGTAACTCTATAATTATCAAATAGTATATCAAATACCAATAAATGGAAATACTGACTGGAATAAATTAATAAATGGAGATTTGAGCTAAAAAATAATACATAATGTGTTTTAACTTTTTTAAAAACTTGCTTTTTATTTTCCAGTTTCTATCTCACTCCTTATTAATAGACTTCTTTTTAAAAATTAGATATAGCTATCACAACATATGAATAGAGACAGTGGTACAAGTCATTGAATTAAGCAGTGCTACTTTGGGTAGCAAATCTCAGCTGAAAACATGTACTTATTGTTGAAGATTACATAAGTCTCATCCTTGCCTTAAATGCTAAGGGAATGTCATGCTGGATTTCTCTTTTGTAGAAGATTGTCCTCCGTCCCAGGTAACAAAGTTGGTGTGTAAATAAATTTGAGAAATTATTGCCATAGTTCTGAATCTCTTCCCATAAACTGGTTTCATATTTTTTATGTTTTGAAATTCAGCACTCTTTTAAGATAGGTCTTTTTTATTTTTAATGGAAATACTTCCCTGGTAAAGGTCATAGAAGACTTCAGTGGAGACTTGCAGTCATAGTAAATATTTTATTAATTATCCTGTCCAAAAAATCACCCTCTCCACATACTCACCACCCAGGTCAATTCCTTTCCCCCATTTTCCATAACTCCATTTGAATTCTATCCCCAAAATACAGGCCATGCCTAGCCTCATTTAAGAACACGATTTATTAGCTGCAAATGTGCTAGAATCTGATCTTTAGCTCTCTGAGAAAACCATATGGTAAAACATCTTTAAATAAAAGTTACTGACCAAATCTTGGCAGACCATCAGTCTCTTGGGTATAGCATAATCTGTCCTAATTTATTAAGAAAGCTTTTTCAAGTCTGACTACTAATTCTTTCAATATCCAGCTCTACATAAATGATGCTGGTCTGCAGATGGTCCAGAGCTCAGGAGATTACTGAACTGTTTTGCATTTTTAGAAACCCGAAATTATTCAGAAGATTTTTGTTTGTGGCCACTCTGTTTATTATTAGTGGCCTTGAACAACATATAATCTTGTTGTCAATCCACAGCATGCCAGGACGACTAAAAACACTCCGCCGGGTGCACACCAGCCAGTGCTGGAATTGGGTCACTTCCCGGTCTCCTGCCAAATTACAGGAGTGATGCCAGCCCACGTCTTCAATAGAGTTCAAGAGTTTAAGCCACTGCCACACTGAAACATTTGTTTTACTACATTAACTTCGTATTCTTGTCCTGGAATTGGACGGTGTGCCCATTTTGTTTCTCTGTACGTGTCCCTTACTTGTCTTTGAGGAAACAAGCACAAGGTCTACCTCTGTTGCGATCCAACAGACAGAAAAATGCTAGATCCTTCTGGCGTTCTTATTCTTTCCGGGTTCCGTTTAGTTCAGTGCTTCCTTCCAAGGGTATCAGGACACACTAAGTTCCAGAGGCCTGTTTTACTGTGACAGCACGAGAATTTCTCCACAATATGGACAGCCTTTGGGCAGATCTTAACTTCACACCCTTTGTCCTCAGATTTCCAATCGGTTCAGTTCCCATCCTCTCTCATCAGAATTCCACTCACATTTGTTTTGAACTCAGCACAACAGGAATGTCCCTGGGCGCATGGATCCCAGCTAGAGAGAAACTAAAGATGAGTGTTCTCTACACTGCTTATATGGTTATGTTTCTATAAACTATGAACAGCCAAGACAGACAACATCTGATATCAAATTAGCCTCACCAAAAGTAACTCAAGGTCAACTATTCTCAAATTAATCCAGTGCTTCTCTCCAAATATGTTTTAAGTCTCTATCTTCCCACATTTAACTGGAATAATCCCTCTTAGGGAAAAGCTCTGCAACTCACTTATTCTAAAACATTTATTGGGAACAAGCTACAGTACTTAAAATTGGCCAGTAACTATTTCCAAGTTGAGACTGTTTTTCCCTCTGGTCATGACTGACAGTAATATAGCTTTGGAAGATTTCACATCAGTGTGCCCTTTACTATGCAACACTCGGGTCTCAGTGGTTCATTAAGCCAGGTATCAGAGTGACCATTCTAAGGAAAAGCATGAGTCTGTCCTCAGATTCTTCCTCAAACAGTGTGTTAATCAGGATGTTTGAAATTACAGGTGACAGAAACCCATCTCAAGTCTGCTTAAGCAAAACAGAAGACATATTAGCTTATCTAGCCAGGAAGAAATTTTGGATAGCACTGAGAACAGAGGAAAACAGGACTCAGGGCTCAGAACTGTCAAGAAACTCACCTACCACACACCTTATCAAGTCTCTGCTTATGTCTGTGTCTCCTTGCCTAATGGCTTCTTTCTCTTGACTCTAAGTGTGCCTTCCATGTGACCCAGGAAATAAACTCCAGAAGTCCTGGGGAAAATTCCCATTTGCCCAATTAGATCAGATGCCTTTTCCTGAACACATCATTGTAGGCTGGAAGACGGGGCAGCCTAGGAGATGGGGATCTCTAATTGGCCAGGCCTCAGTTCATGCGTACTTCTGTGGTGAGGAACGGGAGGCAGGGAATGGAGACAAGGATCAACATGATTGCTATCCTTAGCAAAATGACATAAAGTAGGAAAGAAATCTCCAAATGGAAAGGGCTGTTAGGAACAAAGGGCAATGAGAGAAAAGCATTCAGGGCAGCCACAATCATTAGCTGGTAGAGTCTACCACTAACCTCTTCCGTGCAAAGATGAGGTGGTCATCTACTCAAGTCTGATTCCCAGACTTCTTACGCATTTTGAAAGAGACAGCAACCTGCCACCCACTCAGATGACCACTGAGAAGCATACTGATATATTCTTGACCAATAATGTTGAATAGCTCAACTCTGGGGGCTCATCAAAAAGAGAATAACCTTGAATTCTCTGCTGCTCAGCTCTTAGCAAAAGCTTAGTTGTAGGAAGTAACACTCAGGAAACACAACGTGAAGGATTTGCTGTCCCTATGTAACTACTGCTTATTACCTCGGCAACTACCACGTTGGCCTTTTGTTGTTGTTGTTGTTGTTGTTGTTGTTGTTGTTGTTGTTGTTGTTGTAGTTGTTGGCAGAATTTAACTTTGTCTTGGTATCTACCCTGATTCCACCTGATTCAGAGTTAACTACTCACTCAGGGTTAAAGTGTGATGAGTTCAATTCTAAGCCAGTCAAAATGGTCTCTCACGCCCCTTGCTAGGGCTGTTTTAGGGGTAGGCAGGTGACCCACTTCTGGCCAATGAGACATGGGGGGGTCTCCTATGGAAGTTTCTGGGGTAGGCTTCCCTGATCCTCTAAGGAAAAGAGAAGAATGCCTGGAACTCTTTCTACTTTTGGACAATATTGCAACCACCTTGCACTCTAGAAAGGGGCAACCCAAAGGCAAACACATTGAAGATGGTGGAAAAGATAGACAGCTCACTGGTAACCCTGTAGAGCTGCCAAGTCCACCAGCCCTGAGATCTATCACGGAGGTATCTGTTAGGAGGGATAACAAAATTCCTTGCAGTTAAATGGATTTAGAGATGCAGTACTCTATATTTGGAGTAACAGAGCAAAAACTTCTCTTTACCCAGAATGATCAAATTGGACAGTTAATTCTCACTGTCAGTCGGTTAACTGATAAAAATCACAAAAATTACATAAATATTATTTTCTTTTCATTTAAACATATGAATATACATTCATTCACCAATCTCTACACCAGGACCACCAAGGTGGTCTCTTTGGACTCTGCCAATTGGTATTACGTACCTCGTTTCTTACATAAAAACCACCTCCATAATGCATATTTACACCTTTTCAGTTGGGTTTCTTTCATGTAAATTAATAAAGGTACTTGCTAAGTAATCTGCATGCAGAAGCCTTATGGAGTTGTTACAATTTTTTCACAACAGTTTACAGTCATTGGACTTATTCAAAATTTAAAAGCAATTTTTTTTTTACTTATTCTCATCAAGTCTTTCCAAAGCATTAATATTTGTTTTCTTAGAGATATCTTTTTGCTCTCACATTTGTTTTATATGCTACAATATTAAGTCACACGTGCACAAACATACAGACAGCTGGCTGGTGGTGAACACAAAATGCAGCTAGGGGAAGCACAAGGGCACAGGTCTATCTTAGTAGCCATTGGCTGCTACGGTAACGCGGCAGGCTGTGGGCGGCAGTCACGAGGCTTTGCAGAGAAAAGAGAAGCTGAACAAATCATGAAATCTGGTGAAGCAAAGATCAATTAAGAAAACTTGTGAACTTGTGTCTTCCCAAGTACATGACTTACAAGTATTTTCTCCCATTCTGTGGGTTGTCCTTTCACTTGCTCAACAATGTCCTTTGATTAACAAATATTTTTCATTTTTATGAAGTCCAATTTATTTTTTCTTTTGTTGCTCATGCTTTTGGTGTCAAATCTAAGAATCCACTGCAAAACTCAAGATCATGAAGATTTACCCCTACGGCTTCTTCTAGTAGATTTATAGTTGTGACTCTTCTGTTTAAGTCCTATTCCTTTTGAGTTAATTTTTGTAGATTGAATGAGCTTAATATCCCTGCTTTTGCGTGTGGTTAGCCAGTTGACTCAGTGCCATTTGAAGAGACTGGGAAAAGCTCTGCAACTCGCTTTCCTCATCCCCATTAAATAAATGGTCTTTTGAACCTCACTGAAAATTAACTGGCCATAGAGGCTTGGATTTATCCCTGGATCTTCAACTCTACTCCATTGGTCTAAATGTCTATCCTGATGCCAGTACCACAGTTTTGACTACTACGGTTTTGTAGTAACTTTAAATCAGGAAGTATAAGTCCTCAAACTTTGTTCATTTTCAAGATTGTTTAATTAATCAAGGCCTTTTGAAATTTCATATGAATCTGAGGATTGGCTCTTCTATTTCTAGCGGGAAAAAGCCATTTCTACTTTGATAGATATTGCTTTGAATCTGTAGATGACTTTGGGGACTACTGTCATTTTAACAATATTAAGTCTTCCAGTCAATCAACATGGAGGTCTTTCCATTTATTTAGGTCTTAATGTACTTCAGCAATATTTTATAGTTTCCAGTGTACCAGTCTTTCACCTCCTTAAATTTAGTCCAAGATATTTTATTTTTTTGGTTTCTTAACTTCCTTTTAGAATTGTTCATTGCTGGTGTAGAAACACAACTGATTTTTTGTGTATTGATCTTGTACCCTGCAATTTTGCTGAATTTCTTTGTTAGTTCAAGTAGTTTGTGTGCGTGCGTGTGTATGCATTCTTTGGGATTTTCTATGTATAGAATTACATCATCTGCAAATAGAAGCAGTTTACTTCTTCCTTTCCAATTTAGATGCCTTTTATTTTTCTTCCCAGCCTGAATGCTCTGATTAGGACTTCCAGTAAAATGTTGAATAATAATGATGAAAGCAGTCATCCTTGTCCTGTTCCTGATCTCAGGGAGAAAGCCTTCAGTCTTTCACCACTGAGTATGGTATTAGTTGGGGATTTTTCATAAATGCCCTTTGCCATGATAAGGAAGTTCCCTTCTCCTAGTCTTCTGTGTCTTTTTGTTATGAAAGAGTGTTGAATATTGTCAAATGTTCTTTCTGCATCCATTGAGATGTGGGGGTTTTTTTCACTTTGTTCTATTAATGTGGTATATTATATTGATTGCTTAGTGGTTACCTTAGGATTATAGTTAATATCCTAAGTTTATAACAAACCTGTTTGAACTGATACCAACTTAGCTTCAATAACATGCATTGTATCCCTTCCTATCCAGCTTTGTACTCCCGCTTTATGTTGTGATTGTCACAAATTACGTCTTTATACTTTGTGCACCAGTTAAAACAGGTTTATAATTATTGCTTAAGACATTTGTCTATTAAATCTTACAAGAACGACAAAGAGATTGAAAATGAAAATTACAATAATACTAGTTTTATATCTACCTATAGCTACCTTTACCAATGATCTTTATTTCCACATGACTTCATGTTCTATCTAGTGGCCTTTTGTTTCAGCCTCAAGGACTCCCTTTAGCATTCTTTGCAGGGTAGGTCTACTACCAACAAAACTCCCTTAGCTTTTGCTTATCTGAGAATCCCTTCATTTCACCCTCATGTTTGAAGGATAGTTTCGCCAAATATAAAACTATTGGATAACACTTTTGTTTTTCTTTTAGCACTTAAAATATACCCTCCCACAGCCTTCTGGCCTCCGTGGTCTTGATGAGAAACTCGCTGTTCATCTTACTGAGGATCCCTTGTATGTGACAAGTCAATTTTCTCTTGCCACATACCAGGTTCTCTCCAAGTTCTCTCTCTGTCTTCGGCTTCCAACAGTTTATCACGTGTCTAGATGTGGATCTCTTTGAATCTATCCTACTTAGAGTTTTTTGAGCTTCTTGGATGTAAACAATCATATCTTTCATAAAATTTGAAAAGTTTTCAGACATGATTTCTTCAAGTAATCTTTCTGCTCCTTTCTTTCTCTCTTCTTCTACGACTCCCAATAACATACGTTGCTAAGCTTGACGGTGTTCTATAGGTCCCTTAGGCACTGCTCATTCTTCTTCATTCTTTTTGCTTTCTGCTCCTCAGACTAGAGCCTTATCTTCATATTTGCTGATTCTTTCTTCTGTTCAAATCTCCTGCTAAATCCTTGTAGTGATTTTTTCATTTCAGCTATTGTAACTTTCAGCTCCAGAATATGTTTCATTCCTTTTCATAATTCCTATCTCTGTACTGATATCCCCTACTTGATCATACATCACTCTCCTGATTTCTTTTAGTTATATTTATCTAGGGTTCCTTCTGCTCTTCCAGCATGTTTAACACAGTTAATGTAAAGTCTTTGCCTAATAAGTCTAATGTCTGGGCTTCCTTATGGGTGGTTTCTGTCAATTTTTTTCTTCCTGTGAACAGATCATACTTTTCTGTTTCTTTGTATGTTTTGTAATTTTTTTTGTCGAGAACTGGACATCCAGTTGAGAAGTGAATAAAGGTTTCATATTCAAAAAAATAAAAGAACTCTTACAACTTGAAAACAAAAAAAACAAACAGCCCAATTCAAAAATGGGTAAAGGACCCTGAATAGACATTTCTTCAAAGTAGATATACACCTGGCCAACACGCATATGAAAAAGATGTCCAACATCACTGGTTATCAAGAAAATACATATGGGAACCACACTGAGAAGCCACTGCACTCTTACCAGGATGGTTATAATAAAAGGATTTAAACTTTAAAAAAACAAAAACAAAAATAACAAAATAACAAGTGCTGTTGAGGATGTGGAAAAATAGAAACCCTCATATATTCCACTGGGAAATACGAAAAAAGATTTGTAGTTCCTCAAAAAGTTCAACAGAATTACCGTATAACCCAACAATTGCACTCTTAGGTACAAATCCAAAAGAATTTAAAAAACAGGTACTCAAATACTTGTTCACAAATGCTTACAGCAGCATGATTCACAATATCTAAAAGGGAAAAACACCCCAAATATCTAGGAACATACGAACAGATCAACAAACTAGGATATGTATATGCAATGGAATATTATTCAGCCATAAAAAGGAATGGAGTACTGATGCATGCTACAACTTGAATGCAGTTCAAAAATACTGTGCCAAGTGAAAGAAGCAAGGCACAAAAGGTCATTTATTATATGTTTTGTTTTATGCAAAACATCCAGGACAGGCAGATCCACAAACACAGAGAGCAGACTTGTGGCAGCCAGTGGATGGAGAGAAGAGGGAATGGGGACTGATTACATCATGGCTACGATGTGTCTTCTGGAGTGACAGAAACTTATAAATTCTAGAAAGGTGGTGGTCACACAACACTGTGAATATTCTAAAGGCCACTGAATTATATGTTTTGAAGTGGTAAACTGTAGGTTATGTGAATTTCACCTCAAGTTAAAAAAGAAGAAAAAAGTCTTCTAACTGTGCCTTAAATTATGTCTCTAAACCAACCCTAAGCATCAGAACTTCGTACTTCCACTTCACCGCTTTCATCTCCTGAAAGAATCACTTCTAGTGAATCGTACTCTGGCATGATGTCTTTGCCTTGAACTGAGTAACATCACAAGTATCAGCTGTATGAAAACCATGCGTGTAGCCGTGGTAAAAATGTTGTTCATAGAATGCTGTCTTTCCTGTCACCCAGTGCCCTCTTCCCAAGAGTCCACAGGAGTAATTTCTCTCGGGCCTCCACTCCCCAAAAGGTTCCTGGAAAAACAGTCTGTTTTTAAACTTTATAAACACTGTGACTCGAAATGATTGCACTAGAGGTATTTAGAGGAAACTGTGCTCCATGCATAGAACCTTCTCACCAATCTCCAAAGTAGGCAGGGAGTCCTTAGATCTTCTCAAGTATTTGAACCAGGAGAAAAAACGAGAAATGAGAAAAAGTAAACGACACTAAGTCACACTGATGGCAGAAGACTGCGGTAAAGGTCCTAAAACCCCCGTAGCTCGGGTCAGCAAACCCCACGAACCCAGACCCAACTTCAACCTCAGAGAGGCTCAGCCCCTTCGGGACACTTGCTCTTAAATCAAGGTCATGTTTTAACCTGTGGCTCCCCTTAAGTTGAGCCAGCTGGGCCTAGGACGCTCGGATGCAACTTCGTGGTCCATATTCAGTAACAGAAGCACACCTCTGTGGGCTTCAAGTTACCATGGTCCCTTATTTCACCTTCATAATTTTATCTTTCTTTTTAGCCTATGTTTATATTAAACACTCGATCTTTTTTTTTTAGGACATAATGGAATATAAATAATAGGAAAATGAGTGTCATGTCACCAGTCTGTATGGAAAGTAAGCAACCGAGGCACCTGGGTGGCTTAGTCAGTTGAGTATCTGACTCTTGATTTCAGCTCAGGTCATGATTTCAGAGTCATGAGATCAAGTCCCACATCAGGCTCCACACTGCGCATGAAGCCTGCTTAAGATTCTCTCTCTCAAACAAAAGATAAAATGAATTTATGGGACTTCATCAAGATTAAAAGTTTCTGCACAGCCAAGGAAACAGTCAGAAAAACTAAGAGGTAGCCCACGGAATGGGAGAATATATTTGCAAATGACACTACAGATAAAGGACTGGTATCCAATATCTACAAAGAACTTCTCAAACTCAATACACGAGAAACAAATAAACAAATCAAAAAATGGGCAGAAGATATGAACAGACACTTTTCCAATGAAGACATACAAATGGCTAACAGACACATGAAAAAATGTTCAAAATCATTAGCCATCAAGGAAATTCAAATCAAAACCACACTGAGATACCACCTTACGCCAGTTAGAATGGCAAAAATAGACAAGGCAAGAGACAACAATTGTTGGAGAGGATGTGGATAAAGGGGATCCCTCCTACATTGTTGGTGGGAATGCAAGTTGGTACAGCCACTCTGGAAAACAGTGTGGAGGTCCCTTAAAAAGTTAAAAATTGAGCTACCCTATGATCCAGCCATTGCACTACTGGGTGTTTACCCCAAAGAGACAGACGTAGTGAAGAGAAGGGCCATATGCACCCCAATGTTCATAGCAGCAATGTCCACAATAGCTAAATCGTGGAAGGAGCCGAGATGCCCTGCAACAGATGACTGGATTAAGAAGTTGTGGTCCATATATACAATGGAATATTACTCAGCTATCAGAAAGAATGAGTTCTCAACATTTGCTACAACATGGACGGCACTGGAGGAGATAATGCTAAGTGAAATAAGTCAAGCAGAGAAAGACAACTATCATATGATTTCTCTCATCTATGGAACATAAGAACTAGAATGATCAGTAGGGGAAGAAAGGGATAAAGAAAGGGGGGGTAATCAGAAGGGGGAATGAAACATGAGAGACTATGGACTATGAGAAACAAACTGAGGGCCTCAGAGGGGAGGGAGGTGGGGGAATGGGATAGGCTGGTGATGGGTAGTAAGGAGGGCACGTATTGCATGGTGCACTGGGTGTTATACGTAACTAATGAATCATCGAGCCTTACATCGGAAACCGAGGATGTACTGTATGGTGACTAACATAATATAATAAAAAATCATTAAAAAAAAAAAAGATTCTCTCTCTCTCCCTCTCTCTAAAAAGGAAGGAAGGAAGGAAGGAAGGAAGGTAGGAAGGGAGGGAGGAAGGAAGGGAGGGGAGGAAGGAAGGGAGGAGAGGGAGGGAAGAAGCATATCTATAGATAAAACTGCATTCCCCTTCTGTGTAGACCCACCATTTGGGTAATACTATTTAAGATAAATTCTTTAACTTTTCTTACAAGATATCATCTCATTTTTCAGTCAATGATTTGAAATTACAGCACTTATCAGAAACCTTAATCTAAAGTTACCTACTGTCCAGTTCCTTCTTTAGACTAGGGGAAATTACTAATACTTGAAAAGACTAGTCTCTGGTATAACTAACTGATTTCTCCATTTTATCATATACTTTTATCCTTTAATGGATCAATTGTATGTATTGTGTTTCATTGTCAGTTTCAAATCCATTTTGAAAATAAGCAAAGTAAACCAGACAATGAAAGAGTAACTCAATGGTCATTACTTCCTTCCTTTCTCCCTTTCCACCTCCTCCTTCACCATTAGGAGCTCAGTGTGTACAAGTTTTTACTTAACAGGCACAATCTTCTCTAGCTGTATCTTAGGAGATACACAACAGTGCTGAAGAACAACATGAACGTGATGAGATTAACCAACACTTCTAAATAACACATGAGTCAGTCAGAGTTAAGATGGCGGAGGAGTAGGGGACCCCTTTTTCAGCCGGTCCCCTGAGTCGAGCTGGATAGGTACCAGACCAGCCTAAATAACCACGGAATCAGCCTGAGACGCAGGATGACGCATCTGGATCTCTACAAATGAACACCTCCAGCGCTGAGTATTGAGGTACGAAGAGGGGAGCTGTAAACGCGCACAGATATCGGAAGATAAACGGAAGGGGGAGGGAGCCGCCGCGTTTGGGTGCCGGGAAGCGGCAGCCACCTGCACGGGGGAGCGGGCGGACTCACAGAGGGCACCCGCGAGAGAGCGGACTGAGACCGGTGAGCCGTGAACGCGCGCCACCAGGCATCTCCCGGAACACCGGAATCCCGGTGTGCTCAGGGGATCCAGACTGAGACCGGGAGCTCCCGGAGCACGCGCGCGCGGGGCGGCTGGCGGCTGGCGGGCCACCTGCACGGGGGAGCGGGCGGACTCGCGGTCGGCACCCGCGAAACAGCAGACTGAGACCCTGAACCGGGTGCGCGCGCCACCAGGCTTCTCACGAAACTCCGGAATCGAGGTGTGCTCACCGGGCATAGACTGAGAATGGGAGACCGGGGAGCATGCGGGGCGGCCGGTGGCTGGCGGCATTAGAAACACAAAGGACAGAGACGCACCGGCCCTGGAAGTGAGGGCAGGGACGCCGAGTTGGTGTGCACATCCCGGGACGCGGCAGGGTTGAGCAGCACCAACAGAAACAGAGTTAAAGTGGCCAGAACATCAGTGGAGAACGGGCCGCAATCCCTCTGTTCTGTGACAATGCAGCCTCTGCTGCTCTGACCCTCAGAAGAGGCACAGCCGGCCGCCAGGGAAAGCCACCAGAGAACAAAAGCCTGGAAATACCGGCTCAGAGAGTGCCCATCCCCATCCCCCCTCGCAGGGGACACGGAGACTCTACCCAAACAGGGTTGCCTGAGTATCGGCGCGGCAGGCCCCTCCCCCAGAACACAGAAGGCAGGCTGAAAAATCAAGAAGCCCACAACCGGAGGTGCCTGGGTGGCGCCGTCACTGAGCGCCTGTCTTCGGCTTAGGGCGTGATCCCGGCGTTCCGGAAAGGAGTCCCTCATCGGGCTCCTCCGCTGGGAGCCTGCTTCTTCCTCTCTCACTCCCCTGCTTCTGTTTCGTTCTTGCTGACAGTCTGTCTCCCTCTCTCAGATAAGTAAATAAATAAAATCTTTAAAGAAGAAGCCCACATCTCTAAGATCCCTATAAAACAAGGGGCACGGCCTGGGACCCAGTCAATAATTTGGGCTCTGGAAACCCCGCAACCTCTCCTCATTAGAATGACAAGAAGGAGAAGCCCCCCCCAGCAAAGAAAAGACAGTGAGTCAGTGGCCTCTGCCACAGAAGTAACGGATATGGATGTAACCAAATTATCAGAAATGGAATTCAGAGTAACAATGGTCAAGATAATGAGTAGACTTGAAAAAAGTATTCAGGAAAATATTACTGAGAATATACAATCCCTAAGGGCGGAAATGAGAGCGAATTTGACAGAAATTAAAAATTCTATGAGCCAAATGCAGGCAAAACTAGAGGCTCTGACGGCCAGGGTCACGGAAGCGGAGGAAAGGGTTAGTGAATTGGAGGATGGGTTAATAGAGGAAAAAATAAAAATAGAAGATGGTCTTAAAAAAATCCACGCCCACGAATGTTGGCTACGGGAGATTACTGACTCAACGAAACGATCCAATGTTAGAATCATCGGCATCCCCGAGGGGGTGGAGAAAAACAGAGGTCTAGAAGAGATATTTGAACAAATTGTAGCTGAAAACTTCCCTAATCTAGCAAGGGAAACAAAAATTCGTGTCCAAGAGGCAGAGAGGACCCCTCCCAAGCTCAACCATGACAGACCTACACCACGTCACGTCATAGTGCAATTCGCAAATATGAGATCCAAGGATACAGTATTGAAAGCGGCCAGGGCAAAGAAATTTCTCACGTACCAAGGCAAAGGCATCAGAATTACATCAGACCTGTCTACACAGACCTGGAATGAGAGAAAGGGTTGGCGGAGCATTTTTAAAGCTCTTTCAGAGAAAAACATGCAGCCAAGGATCCTTTATCCAGCAAGGCTGTCATTCAGAATTGATGGAGAAATAAAGACATTTCAGAATCGACAGTCACTAGCCAATTTCGTAACCACGAAACCAGCCCTACAGGAGGTATTACGGGGGGTTCTATAAAAGTAAAAAGGCCCCAAGAGTGATACAAAACAGAAAGTCACAGCCAATACAAACAAAGACTTTACTGACAACATGGCAGAATTAAAAGCATATCTCTCAGTACTCAGCCTGAACATTAATGGTTTAAATTCTGGTTTCAAACGCCACAGGGTTGCAGATTGGATAAAAAGAAATGACCCATCCATTTGCTGTCTACAAGAGACTCATTTCGAACCCAAAGATGCATTCAGACTGAGAGTAAGGGGATGGAGTACCATCTTTCACGCAAATGGACCTCAAAAGAAAGCTGGGGTAGCAATTCTCATATCAGATAAACTGGATTTTAAACTACAGACTATAGTTAGAGATGCAGAAGGGCACTATATTATTCTTAAAGGAAGTATTCAACAAGTGGATATGACAATTATAAATATATATGCCCCCAACAGGGGAGCAGCAAGATACACAAGCCAACTCTTAACCAGAATAAAGAGACATATAGATAAAAATACATTAATAGTAGGGGACCTCAACACTCCACTCTCAGAAATAGACAGAACACCCTGGCAAAAACTAAGCAAAGAATCAAAGGCTTTGAATGCCATACTCGACGAGTTGGACCTCTTAGATATATATAGAACACTACACCCCAGAACCAAAGAATACTCATTCTATTCTAATGCCCATGGAACATTTTCAAGAATAGACCATGTTCTGGGACACAAAACAGGTCTCAGCCGATACCAAAAGATTGAAATTATCCCCTGCATATTCTCAGACCACAACGCTCTGAAATTGGAACTCAACCACAAGGAAAAATTTGGAAGAAACTCAAACACTTGGAGACTAAGAACCATCCTGCTCAGGAATGACTCGATAAACCAGGAAATCAAAAATCAAATTAAACAATTTATGGAGACCAATGAGAATGAAAATACAACAGTCCAAAACCTATGGGATACTGCAAAGGCAGTCCTAAGGGGGAAATACATAGCCATCCAAGCCTCACTCAAAAGAACAGAAAAATCTAAAATGCAGTTTTTATATTCTCACCTCAAGAAGCTGGAACAGCAACAGAGGGACAGGCCTAATCCACGCACAAGGAAGCAGTTGACCAAAATTAAAGCTGAAATCAATCAAGCAGAAACCAGAAGTACAGTAGAGCAGATCAACAGGACTAGAAGCTGGTTCTTGGAGAGAATCAATAAAATTGACAGACCACTGGCAAGACTTATCCAAAAGAAAAGAGAAAGGATCCAGATTATTAAAATTATGAATGAAAAAGGAGAGGTCACAACGAACACCATTGAAATTGGAAGGATTATTAGAAATTTTTATCAACAGCTATATGCCAATAAACTAAGCAATCTGGAAGAGATGGAATCCTTCCTGGAAACCTATAAACTACCAAGATTGAAAAAGGAAGAAATTGATTTCTTAAACAGGCCAATTAATTATGAAGAAATTGAGTCAGTGATAAACAACCTTCCAAATAACAAAACTCCAGGCCCGGACGGTTTTCCTGGGGAATTCTACCAAACATTCAAAGAAGAAATAATACCTATTCTCCTAAAGCTATTTCAAAAAATAGAAACAGAGGAAAGCTACCAAACTCATTCTATGAGGCCAATATTACCTTGATCCCCAAACCAGGCAAAGACCCCCTCAAAAAGGAGAATTACAGACCGATTTCCCTAATGAATATGGACGCCAAAATCCTCAACAAGATACTTGCTAATAGAATCCAACAGTTCATTAAAAGGATTATCCACCACGATCAAGTGGGATTCATACCTGGGATGCAAGCGTGGTTCAATATTCGCAAATCAATCAGCGTGATACATCATATCAACAAGAAAAGACTCAAGAACCATATGATCCTCTCAATCGATGCCGAAAAAGCATTTGACAAAATACAGCATCCTTTCCTGATTAAAACCCTTCAGAGTGTAGGAATAGAAGGTACATTTCTCAATCTCATAAAAGCCATCTATGAAAAGCCTACTGCAAATATTATTCTCAATGGGGAAAAGCTGGAAGCCCTTCCC
The DNA here is from genome assembly GCF_024610735.1 of Ursus americanus. Lineage (NCBI taxonomy): Eukaryota > Metazoa > Chordata > Mammalia > Carnivora > Ursidae > Ursus > Ursus americanus. The sequence goes on along the minus strand of NC_142139.1, from coordinate 39,990,163 downwards.
TTAAGATCAGGAACACGACAAGGATGCCCACTCTCGCCACTATTATTCAACATAGTACTAGAAGTCCTTGCAACAGCAATCAGACAACAAAAAGGGATCAAAGGTATTCAAATCGGCAAAGAAGAAGTCAAAATGTCTCTCTTCGCAGACGACATGATACTCTATATGGAAAACCCAAAAGAAGCCACTCCCAAACTATTAGAAGTTATAGAGCAATTCAGTAACGTGGCGGGATACAAAATCAATGCTCAGAAATCAGTTGCATTTCTGTACACGAATAACGAGAACGAAGAAAGAGAAATCAGGGAATCCATCCCATTTACAATAGCACCAAAAACCATACGTTACCTTGGAATTAACTTAACCAGAGACGTAAAGGACCTTTATTCTAGAAACTATAAATCACTCTTAAAAGACATTGAGGAAGACATAAAAAGATGGAAAGATATTCCATGCTCATGGATCGGAAGAATTAACATAGTTAAAATGTCCATGCTACCCAGAGCAATCTACACTTTCAATGCTATCCCGATCAAAATACCGAGAACGTTTTTCAAAGAACTGGAACAAATAGTCCTTAAATTTGTATGGAACCAGAAAAGACCCCGAATCTCCAAGGAACTGTTGAAAAGGAAAAACAAAGCTGGGGGCATCACAATGCCGGATTTCGAGCTGTACTACAAAGCTGTGATCACAAAGACAGCATGGTACTGGCACAAAAACAGACACATAGACCAATGGAACAGAATAGAGAACCCAGAAATGGACCCTCAGCTCTTTGGGCAACTAATATTTGATAAAGCAGGAAAAAACATCCGGTGGGAAAAAGACAGTCTCTTCAATAAATGGTGCTGGGAAAATTGGACAGCTACATGCAAAAGAATGAAACTTGACCACTATCTCACACCATACACAAAAATAAACTCCAAATGGATGAAAGACCTCGATGTGAGACAGGAATCCATCAAAATTCTAGAGGAGAACATAGGCAGCAACCTCTACGACATCAGCCAAAGCAACCTTTTTCATGACACATCCCCAAAGGCAAGAGAAACAAAAGATAAAATGAATTTATGAGACTTCATCAAGATTAAAAGTTTCTGCACATCCAAGGAAACAGTCAGAAAAACTAAGAGGCAGCCCACGGAATGGGAGAATATATTTGCAAATGACACTACAGATAAAGGACTGGTATCCAATATCTACAAAGAACTTCTCAAACTCAATACACGAGAAACAAATAAACATATCAAAAAATGGGCAGAAGATATGAACAGACACTTTTCCAATGAAGACATACAAATGGCTAACAGACACATGAAAAAATGTTCAAAATCATTAGCCATCAAGGAAATTCAAATCAAAACCACACTGAGATACCACCTTACGCCAGTTAGAATGGCAAAAATAGATAAGGCAAGAAACAACAATTGTTGGAGAGGATGTGGAGAAAGGGGATCCCTCCTACATTGTTGGTGGGAATGCAAGTTGGTACAGCCACTCTGGAAAACCGTGTGGAGGTCCCTTAAAAAGTTAAAAATTGAGCTACCCTATGATCCAGCCATTGCACTACTGGGTGTTTACCCCAAAGAGACAGACGTAGTGAAGAGAAGGGCCATATGCACCCCAATGTTCATAGCAGCAATGTCCACAATAGCTAAATCGTGGAAGGAGCCGAGATGCCCTGCAACAGATGACTGGATTAAGAAGTTGTGGTCCATATATACAATGGAATATTACTCAGCAATCAGAAAGAATGAGTTCTCAACATTTGCTACAACATGGACGGCACTGGAGGAGATAATGCTTAGTGAAATAAGTCAAGCAGAGAAAGACAACTATCATATGATTTCTCTCATCTATGGAACATAAGAACTAGAATGATCAGTAGGGGAAGAAAGGGATAAAGAAAGGGGGGGTAATCAGAAGGGGGAATGAAACATGAGAGACTATGGACTATGAGAAACAAACTGAGGGCTACAGAGGGGAGGGGGGTGGGGGAATGGGATAGACCGGTGATGGGTAGTAAGGAGGGCACATATTGCATGGTGCACTGGGTGTTATACACAACTAATGAATCATCGAGCCTTACATCGAAAACCGGGGATGTACTGTATGGTGACTAACATAATATAATAAAAAATCATTATTAATAAAATAAATAAATAAATAAATAAATAACACATGAGTCAAAGAAGAAATATCAAGAGAAATTTTTAAAATACTTTAAAGTAAATAAAAATAAAATCCAACTTATCAAAATCTGTGAGATGCAACAAAAGCAGTACTTCGAGAAAAATTTATAGCATCAAATACGTATATTAGGGAAAAAAAGAAAGATCTAAAACCAGTAATATACACCTCTACCTTAAAAAAAAAACAGAAAAAGAAAAGCAAATTAAATTTTTTTAAAGATTTGTTATTTATTTGAGGGAGCGAGAGACAGCATGAGCAAAGGGGAGGAGCAGAGGGAGAGGGAGAAGCAGGCTCCCCGCTGAGCAGGATGCCATGTTGGGCTCCATCCCAGGATCCTGAGGTCATGACCCAAGCAGAAGTCAGATCCTTAATTGACCGAGCTGCCCAGGTACCCCAAGAAAAGTAAATTATTATCACCCAGATACCCCAAGAAAAGCAAATTACATCCAAGTAGGCAGAAGGAAAAAATAATAAAAATTAGAGCACAAATCTATGAAATTGAAAACAGAAAATCAACAGAGAAAATTAATGAAATCAAAAGCTGGTTCCTTACTAACATCTCAAAAACAGTGGAACTCTTAGCCAGATTAAGAAAAAAAGAAAGAGGACACAGATTATTAATATTAGAAATGAAAGAGGGACCATCACTGCTGATCCCATGAACATTAATAATAATAAAGGAATACTGTGAACTAGGCCCACAGATTTGATAACCTAGATGAAATGGACCAAGATCTTGAAAGACACAATCTAACCAAACTCATACAAAGAGAAATAGATCGTCTGAATAGGTCTCTATCCATTAAAGAAATTGAATCAATAATCTTCCAAAACAGATACACCAGGCCCAGACGGGTTCACCAGGTTCACCAAACATTTAAGGGAGAAGGTATATCAATTCTCTATAATCTCTTATAGAGAAGATAAAAGTAGAGAATTCTTCCTTAACCCATTCTATGAAGCCAGCATTACCGTAGTAGTAAAAACCAGACAAAGACATCACAAGAAAGGAAAACTGCAGACCAACATCTCTAACCGACATAGATACAAAAATGCTCAAGAAAATATTAGCAAGTCCAATTCAACAATCTATAAAATAGCATGTGGGACAGAAGGATGAGCAACAGGCCCGGGCTCAAAAGGCCTGGGTCTGAGATTCAGTCTGTCACATGCCATTTAATGTCACTGGGAGATCACTGAATCTTACTTTATCATCATTGACACCTGCCTATCGCCGGTATGGTATTAAATCGAATGGCGAAAAAAATGTGCAAAACCACGTCAAATGATACTGTTACTTCAAACCAGAAAGCACTCATTTAAAGAACGGCCAAAACGACAACCCGAGCGCCAAGAGTCAACAAGAGGAGTTCCCAGGATCAGAGCCATAGGTCCGATCTTGGCCCGGCTTCAAATTCACGCTGGTGTTCAGGGCAACAGACTGCAGCTCCAAGCCTCCGGAGGCACCTCAAGCATGCACAGGCCCCTGCACACCCTCAACAAACGCCCAGGAAAATGACTTAAGGATTTGGGTCCTACAGACAGTGGCAGGCACCACATGTCCCAGCACCAGCTAAGTACTTGACAACACTGCCATCCTACGCCTCTGAAGAGCTGCATTTATTTTCCACTAAGTGTGCTGGCAGCCTGCTTTACCGGAACCTATTACATAGCCACCAACGTATTCGAAACAGGGAGAAAACAGACACACACAAAAGAAATTCATTACCCACGGGATATGTCACAGTTAATGGTAATTAATCAAACTTTTTTCCCTTCGTGTAGAAAACCAGCCACATAAATAACCATATCGGGGATCAATGGAGCATCTGTTTCATCCTCCAAAAAAAAAAAAAAAAAAACAACTGGCAGAATGCTGCTCAGATTTCCTGGGATGCCTAAAGAAAACCATTTTCAGAGAAGGAGATATGTTTTCATTTGGGAAAAAAAATCTATAACTCTTCCCTAAATTTGTTTTCTACCATAATTACATCCTTTTATATATGTGTACAACACATATTAACACAGTGTGTACTTGGTTGTAAACATATATTTAAAAAATTGAAGCTAGTGCCAAAAAATGCAAAGATAAAGCTCAGGAATTTCCTTTGGTGTTTTAGGAAAGCAAATCTCATGTGTGAATGTTTCTGTGCATCTAAACAAAATAACTATACTTATAAAAAATGTCTATAATCTTCTGAACTCACATCTCCTGAACAAAATGAAGGAAAAATTGCCCCTTCCATAAATGGCCAATATATTCTGTCAATGCCCTAAATCTGGATGTTTCTACTGCCTATATTATTGCTACTATAACCCAAATTTAAATTCCACATATTCTGCTATCCCCTCCGAAACTAAACTCCCTATGCATCTTCATTCCTATGCTCTTCAGAAAATCAATATTTGCACAGTGATACTTACTTAGCCAAGTGCCATTTTAACCAACATCCGTCCCAGATACCCAGGGGGCAGCAGGAGGACTTTTCAGTACCTCGGCAACTTTGGCCAGCTAAAGATACCTCAAACATAAAAGCTATATACTACTATGTCTATGGGGAGTTCCTTACTTGAAAAATATACACTTTAACACTGCCAACTGTTTAAGTTTCTCTGATTTAAGGTATTTCAAAGAAGAACGCTTAGACTTTTCTTTCTGGAAATGTCTGAACACATGCCTCTGAATTCCCTAAAAATATATCTGACTAGATTAGGTCATAACTCCAAGACTACAATAAACACTACTAATAATAGCGAAGGTTTCAATAGCACTTCCAATGTGGTCTGCACTGTTTTAAGTGCCTTACACATAAACTAATAAAGGCATTCCTCCGAAATATCGTGGGTCCGGTTCCAAACCACTGCATTAAAGTTAATGTCACAATAAAGCGAGTCAAATGAACTTTTTGGTTTCCCGGTGCATATAAAAGTTATGTTTACGCTATACTGTAGTCTGTTAAGTGTGCAACAGCATTACGTCCAAAAGAATCAATGTACCCATCTTAATTTAAAAATACTTCCTTGATAAAAAATGCTAACCATCATCTGAGCTTCCAGTGAGTCATAATTGCTGATCCCAGATCATCATAACAAATATAATAATGAAGAAGCTTGACATGAGAATTACCAAAATGGGGCACAGAGACGTGAAGTAAGCAGATGCCACTGGAAAAGTTGGTGCGGACAGACTAGCTTGATGGCAGGGTTGCCGCAAACCTTCAATTTGTAAATAACACAGTTATCTGTGAAGAGCAATAAAACGAAGCACAGTTAAACAAGATATGTCTGAATGGTCCTTACAACAAGCTGAGGGGTAGGCATACTATTATTTTCCCTGTCTTACAGCTGAGGAAACTGAGGCAGAGAGAGGTGAAGTAGCTTGCCCCAGGTGACAAGGACCAGAGGCAGGATTCGAACCCAGGCAGGCAGGCTCCAAAATCCGTATGCTTCGGTTTAGATTACACAGTATTTCTCAGGAGAGATTAGCAGATTAAATTTTTTTAATGGACGGATTTTATTTGAAGAGAATAGCTGATCTTGATCTAGTCCGGGGGAAAAAAAGATTTTTTGAATAACAAATAGTAAATTAGGAGGTTCCGCCTCATTACTTCCCTGATCGTTGCCTTCTTTTACTGAGTTGCTAGTACATTAAAATGGTCCTCTTGGGGCCCAGAAAACAAAAAGGGGCCACAAAGTCCGCTAGGCTGCAAATGAGCGATCTCTACGTGCTCCCCTCCTCTCTCTGCACAAACGTTACAGTTTCCCCATGTCCTTCTGGACATCTTCTGTGTGGGCAATCCCAAGTCATTAAAACAGTCTCTAATAATGTCCTAATAGTATCCGCAACGTCTCTAAGGGAAGATTCTCCCAGACAACCGCGGAAGACCTATAAACAGGAGCAGGGTCTGCTCTGTGACTTCCAATCATCAGAATGAAAGGTTTCCAGAAGAAAATGGGAGGGGGGATGAGAATCCGGGTGGAGAATGGGGGGGAAATGCAGAGAGAGGTTCTAATCAGCGTGCATCAGGGCTTTGTGGCCATTTTATAACTATGTTTATTTTATGAAGTCATATATCAGAACCCAGTCAGCAATAACGTGGTCAAGGAAAATGAGGTTGTTAAAGAAAATGAGAAGCATGAGAGACTATGGACTCTGGGAAACAAACTGAGGGCTTCAGAGGGGAGGGGGGTGGGGAAATGGGATAGACTGGTGATGGGTAGTAAGGAGGGCACGTATTGCATGGTGCACTAGGTGTTATACGCAACTAATGAATCATCGAACTTCGCATCAGAAACCAGGGATGTACTGTATGGTGACTAACATAATATAATAAAAAAACATTTAAAAAAAAAAGAAGAAGAAAAGAAAATGAGAGATACAGAATAATCTGAACCATCCGCTAGAAGGGTTCAGTTGAGCAGGCTGGACTTGTACTGGGCAGGATTGGCTTCATGTGGGAAAGAGAGAAGCTCAGACCAGTAGGTAAACCACAGGATCCACGGTTTCAGCCCAGAGAAGGCAGCAACGCCACATGGATTGAACAGGTCCCAGGGCTCCAAGTCTTCGGGAACAAGCAGGCCAAAGAAAAGGGAGCCTGGGACACACATAGTTAAGATCTTGTCAAGTTACAGCTTTTGTCTTTCACTTTCTCTTGCCTCTCACTCACCAATGAAGATTTCTAAGCTTCTCAACTTCTACCCCAAAATACAGAAAGGCATCTCCAGACCTTCTGCGCACACTTGTTCTCTTCATCCACACTTCTAAATGAGAGCCAGGAAAGATACAGTAATCACTTCTATTTATTGCTTAATAACCATCTAAACGTGTTTTAACAAGTTCCTACATTGGCCTTTTAGCATTTTACTTTGAGTTGAAGATTCCAAGGTTCTCTCTTTTAAGGAAGATGCCAATGTGTAGAAAAATACTGGAGACAAAGAGAGGTAAATAATGAAATACCCCTAGACAGAGTCAACCTTATTTCATTCTTAAGGATACCCAGGGACTAGAGCCAAGGCCAAACATCATGGCCACGCCTATCCACACGGAACCTCCTCTACCCTGGAAATGTAGTTGTGGTAATATATCTTTACACCCGGACTCCTCCAAGTCCTGAAACAACTATTCCCTAAGTGTGTGTTTGTGTTGGCTGGTCCTTCCTCCCTAGAAAACGGGAACCCCAAGGGAAATGGAGCTTGCTGCATTCATTCCACAGAGGTGGTCCCTGAATTCATGCATGTACCAAACATTACTATAGCCCAGGATTTCTAAACCTCAAAACTACTGACATTGCTAAAGTGAAAATATTCTGACACTTGTCAAACCAGTAAGGAAGATTTTACTCAGGACTATTACAATAGGTGTCAAGACTATAGAAAGAGAGGAGAGAAATCAGGGTCAACTCCAAATACAGAAAAGACTACCGGCAATTTCTGTCAACCAACAAGCAGAGTGAGGGAGTCGGCAGACGGAAAATGACTAAGACAAGTCAGCAAGGATGGAGGATTCTTACTAAACTGATCTAACAGGATTCTTGCTGAATGCAAGCCAGGGTGATCAGATATGAAGAACAAGGGAATTTTCACTAAACTGGCTCAGCAGAATTCTTGCCAAAAGTGAGTTAGGCAGGCCAAAAACAGGATGGGAGCCAAGGGTGAGACCCAGTCAACAAGAAGGCTCAGAGGAGCTTAACTAAAGTTTGGGCAAGGACAGTGTCTTTGTCCACATTTTGGATCAGTCGATTCTTCGTCTTGAGGGGCCATTCCATGCATTGTAGGATGTTTAGCAATATCTCTGGCCTCTACCCACTAACTGCCAATAGCATCTGCACCCCCCCCACGGTTGTGGCCACCAAAAATGTCTTGAGACATTGCCAAATGTTCCCTGGTGGCAAAACTGCCTCTGATTGAAAACTACTACTTTAGACCAAGGGTTGAAAATTTACAGTAAATATAAATAAATAAATCTTTAGGCTTTGCAGGATACATACACAGTTGATCCTTGAACAACACAGATTTGAACTACATGGGTCAACTTATATGTGCTTTTTTCCCCAATAAATACAGCACTATAACTGTATTTTCCTTGATTTTCTTAATAACATTTTCTTTTGTCTAACTTTAAGAACACAGTATATAATATATAGAACATACAAAATGTGTGCTAATCATCTGTTTATGTGATCAGTAAGGCTTCTGGTCAACTATTAGTAGTAAAGGTTTTAGAGAGTCAAAAGTTACCCACGGATTTTCTACTAAGCAGGGAGGTCTGTCCCCCTAACTCCATATGTTGTTCATGGTTCGACTGTATGCTCTCTATACTTATTCCTGGTTTTGGTTTCGGTTTTTTAGAGAGAAAGAGTGTGCATGAGTTGGGGGGAGCAGAGGGAGAGTCAGAGAGAGAATCTTAAGCAGGATCCATGCCCAGCATGGAGACCCACGTGAGGCTGGATCTTACAACCCTGAGATTATGACCTGAGCTGAAATCAAGAGTCAGATGCTTAACCAACTGAGCCACCCAGGAGCCCCCTGTCTTTTTTTTTTTTTTTCAACCATTTAAAAATCCATAAACTATTCTCAGCAGGTAGATTATTTAAAAACAAAAACAAAAAATAAAAAAACCACGCAGCAGGCCAGATTTGGTCCATGGGCCATGGCTTGCCAAACTCTACTTGCCAAACTACCGTCTTTTCAAAAACATATAGACAGTATACAGATAGTATAATACTTATAGGGTCTTCATAACACTCTATCAATATCATATTCTCAATTGATGGAAAACAGAATTGGGGCAAAATCTTGCAGCAGTCCACAGAATGTTTTTATATTAGAAAAGTATGCTCATTCTCAACAGCCTGTAGAAAACTACCCAAAAAACATTCCCACAAGTCTGCCCTTTCCTGGCCAAACATAATCTAACCCTCACGTTCCCATCCCTAGGTCCCCAAATCCCCAACTATATAGTGTTGATTTAGAAGTTCGTTTTTGTTGCTTTTTAACTGACACTACTTTGGTTTATATTTAACATGTTTTTCATACACCCTCTCCTCTAACATTCTGGAAGGCACCTTTAAATTAATCTGTTCCTGGCTACAGAGGTCACTGGGACACCTTGTCTTACTTAAGGATCACTTACATGAACCCATATGCTCCATAATCTTCATTTTTTGCCTCTAGAAACAAATATATACTCATATATTAATAGAATTGCCCTGGAAATGATGACAAGTTCAAAAGGACCCTAGGACTACACACGGGTTATACTCTAATCCTGCTACTGAATGTGAGAATTTAAGTTTTGGGGTGTTTTTGTTTCTAACAGCTACAACAAAAGCCACTGGGGAAAATAAAAAGACCCAGCAACTCCTGTTATTTCCATTTACTCACTTGTATTATGTGAGGTCTAAATTATTAGGAAGAGTAGAGAAAGGATCTCTAAACAAATTTAGGAAAGTATGGCTAACATGTAAAATTACAAAGTCTATAAGATACTTCTGCCACTGTTTACTCTTCTTTGATTAAAACATCAAAATATAACTTCACCTTTGATGCTGAGACCCCAAATAGTAAAGCAGCAGCTGATCATCAAAATAGAAGGCATGTTCTTTATATTCAACTGAATTCCTTTTTAAGTCATAAAAGCAATATATAGTCACTGCAAAGAAAGTATAGAAAATGAAGATAATAAAAATCACTTGAAGCACAAGAGATAAACTACTTTTAAAGCTTTAATACCTGGACACCTGAATAGCTCAGTTGGTTAAGTGTCTGCTTTTGACTCAGGTCAGGATCTCAGGGTCTTGGGATGGAGCCCCACGTCAGGCTCCCAGCTCAGTGGGGAGCCTGCTTCTGCCTCTCCCTGCCACTCATGCTCTCCCTCTTGCTATCTCTCTCTCTCTCTCTCAAAGAAATAAATAAAATCTTTAAAAAAAAAAAGGTTTTAATATCTTCCTAGTCTTTATCCTATACTTTCTAATAATTCCATAAATTCTACAAAATCAGAAGCGTAAGTGTATATGTACACATTTGGCAAAAGAACTGGCAACACATATCAACAAATAAAGGATCCACATCTTTAATCTCTTCTGTTCATTCTTCTATAAATCTACCAGGAATCTAAACAGAATTATTACAAATGTCCTAAGTCTCTCATCAAAGAATATTTCTAATAGTGAAAAATTAGAACAAGTTGTGTTTAATAATAGAGAAGGATTAAATATATATGGCACATCCTTATAGTGGAATAAATGACAACTGTTAAAATTGGAATTTTTTAAAAGAATTTAAAGACTTGGGATCTAATCTTGATTTCTGCTCTTTCCCTTTAAAATTATATCCTAAGAATTTTCTCACATCATTATCAAAATTATCCAATTTATATAATTTAGATTTTAGATTTATAGAAAAGTAAAGAGAAGGAGATTAAAGATAGAAATTCCTTACTTCTTAATATCTCTTGCCAAATCTTTTGCTTAAATGTTCTTCTCCCATGTTCAGAAGATTGGGACATATCTCAATGAGACTTTAAGAAGGTATATACTCTCAAATCAATAAGTACAAATACCCACGAAAAAAAATATATTAGTTTAGATTTGTTTTACATACCTGTAATTAAGCCTCACAAAATATTCCAAAAGACTGCTGATTCTCTCCTTCCTTATTTTTTTAAAGATCTTATTTATTTATTTGAGAGAGAGAGACAGAGTGCACACACGCAGGAGAGGGGCAGAGGGGAATGGATAGAGGAGGAGGGAGAGGGACAAGCAGGCACTGCACTGAGTGAGGAGCCCCACGCAGGGCTCAGTCTCACAACCCTGAGATATGACCTGAGCTGAAATCAAGAGTCCAATGCTTAACTCACTGAGCCACAAGGCACCCCTTCCCACCTTTCCTATTAACAGAATCCCAATTTTATAGTAAGCAGCCAACATCTAAGGCAAAAACTGCATCTCCTAGCTTCCCTTGCAGCCAGAGGTGATACCGTGATACCATCTGACCAATGAGATAAGGGTAAATCCGTGGAAGGCCTTTCAGGAAAGCCCCTCACCAAGGGGTGGGAACAAAAGGCAGACTGCTGCAAGCTCCCTCTTGCATTTTGACCTTTCTCTTCTTTCCTAGAATGAGGACCTAGAGATGGCTAGACTTCTGATACCAGATGGGAACATAGAGGCAAGGATCACACCCAAGAGAGTGAAACAGAAAGACAGACAGACCTGGGTCCCTCATAATCAAGAAACCACTCTACTGAGCCTGGATAGCCTAGGGCTAGACTTATTTTATGTGGAAGAAAAATAATTCCCTAATTTGTCTGAGGCATTGATTCTGGTACTTACTTATGGGTGAACCCAACCCTAACTGATATATCAACTTCTAGAGTTATTTTTAAAAGGTAAGATGCAGATGGAATTGGCAGAAATCAATTAGCTCATTTAAATACTTGTTTACTCTTTCATATAATCAATATCTACTGAAGAACTATACTGGGCAGTGGAAACACAGAAATAAATAATATATCTTACCATCTAAAAGAAGCAACTGAACAGACAATTAAAGCACAGTTTGATGAGGCACATGGTAGGGAAAGAATGGAATGCTATGGGAGCAGATAATAAAAAGCATTTAACCCAAATTATTGAAAGATAATGGCATCAGAGGTGGCTTTCCAGGTGATCTGAAATTTAAGTTGAGACCTGAAAATGGAAATGGTAGTGTTAACCAGGCAAATGAGGCAGTGAGGGAAGAGTATTCCAGGTGAAGGGAAGGGCATATGCAAAGGCCCAGAAGAAGAAGAGGGAACATGACATACTGTAGGGAGTGCAAACAGTCTACTATGCTAGAGCACAGAACTGGAGTGGGAACGGAGAGAGCCCTCTGCCTAGGAACTGCCCAAATTACCGACGCCAACCCTTTCTGTGCCACACGAGCCTCTGAGTTTTTTATTGTTCGTGTATTGCTATAAAGAGAAATTAAGGACCGAGAGAGGCAAAAACAGAGATATCATTTGTCTTTTATTCTCTAACTTTCAATATGTCAGATACCACCCAGATACTACCCGCACCTTTCCAGCTTTCTGCCCTACAGTGAGATTCATCAAATGTCTGGAACATCCTTTCCTCAGGACTGGTGGGGCTTACTCAACAGTGAAGTGGAGTAGAAGACGATTCACCCAACACTAGCTGACTGACCATGGAGAGGTTAGGCTGGTGAGTGCAGAGAGTGTCATAACCAGATGACTACAAGGAAGAATAATACTCGGGCAATAATATAAAGAAAAGGATGGAAAGAGGACACGGGTTATAATATATGAGAGCAGGGGTGAGAGATGATGGAGGCCAGGACCAGAATACTTACAACAGAAAACAGAGAAGTGGATGTGTGCTTCTGAGAGAGATTTTGTAAGCGGGCTCCAGAGGACTGAGCAGACACGCAGGGGGAAAGAGGGGGAAGCAAAGGGTCATCCTAGATGGCTGGGCTACTGAGAGGAAGGCAGCAGAGCACAAGGATGAAGACCACATGCTCTGGGATTCCATCTCCACCAATTAACAGTTCTGTGACCTTGGGGAAGCTACTTAAGCCCCCGTGCTTGGGTTCCCACATTCCTTAATGGGAATAACAATAGAATCTACCTCAAAGGATTTTGTGAGAGTTACAGAAAGTCCTTAGAACAATGCCTGGCATGTAGGAAATGCTAGATAACTGTTAGCTACATTAAGGCTGATGGTGATGCCATTCACCAAGACAGGGACCATGAGAGGAGGCACAGATTTCAAGGGCGTAGAAAGAGGAGCTCCATTTTGGATATTTTAACCTGATCTGCCCGTGGGATGTCGAGCAGGCAGCTGACTGTACGGGACTAAAGCCAAGAGGGGAGTTCTGAGAGCCAGGTTCTACTCTGGAAAGGGTGGTATAAAGGGGACATTTGAGCAAGGCCTGGTGGGCACGCAGAAGTGGGCCCTGAGGAGAGAGCATATGAGTGAGATGTGGAGGAAAGGAAAGAATTCACAGTCCCTAGGGAACACCGATACTCAAGGAACAAAGGAAAAAAGACTGAGAAGGACCAGCCACTGAGACAAGAGGGAGACTCACAAAAAATAATTCTAACAAGGTTGTACCGTAAAAATGGAAGAAACAAAAATATGAATGGCACTGGAGGGAAACAGAAATTTTTCCTCTACCCTTCTAGGTCCTTTTGGCTGGTCTAATAATTAAATTGATGCAAGACCGATTAACAGGAGAAAAACAAATTTCATTACATACATTCAGAAGCCCCATAAAATATGTGACCTACAGTCAGTTGGCCAATTGAGGCTTATATACCATCCTGAGCTAAGGAGAAGGGGCTGGAAGTCTTAGACTCTGAAGGGGAGAAAGACAATTTATAGAAAGATGGGAAGAGCTCATGTTTGGTAAACAAATGTTTTCCATGCCATGCAGAGACAGTAGGACACAGAAAGGAACTTGATCTCCAGGCCTCCCCCCCAGCTTACCACACCTAGACCATACTCTTGTAGTTATCTCCCGTGATAGTTCTCTTCCTAGACCAAGCCCTCTATATAAATTCTCTTAGGCAGCCAAGGGGGAGGTAAAAGCTCTTCCTGAGTCTTTTGGGCCTTGACTGAATTCAGCTCAAAGTAATCCACATGCCAAAGTGGCACATTTTAGGGAGGCTTGATCTGAACTCCTTCAAAAGTCAGATGACGGGAATGTATCACACACAGGGAATAAACTCAGAGATTAGAAATAAGGGGTAGGGACAAAAAGATCTCAATAAAATGCAGTAATCCCTGATGGCCAGTGTTTAAAGTTTATTTATTATTTTTATAAATTACCTAGAAGAACCACATAATAAAATCTCCATGTTTACAGGAGTGAGAAAGCTCTTTCAGTGAGCAAACTGCCTTACCAATGAGGATAAGCCTCGAAAAATCTCATAGCGTAATCTAAGTAGGCAAGAAAGAGTAAGATTTTTCAAGGAAAGAAGTCAGAACGTATTTTTCAATGAAAAATAATCCAAACTGCATTTCACAAGTAAAGTTCTGGCGAGGGCGCCAGGGTGGCTCAGTGGGTTAAGCATCTGCCTTTGGCTCAGGTCATAATCTCAGCGTCCTGGGATTGAGTCTCATGTCATCAGGCTCCCTGATCAGCAAGGAATCTGCTTCTCCCTTTCCCTCTGCCCCTTCCCCCGTTCATGCTACCGTGCTCACTCGCTCTCTCAAACAAATATATAAAATCTTAAAAAAAAAAAAAAAAAAAGTTCTGGCCCCCAAGCTTTCAATTACTGAACACCCCCCCAAAAAAGCCATTTTAAATCATATCACTTTAGGAAGTGAAGGAAACTCATAGACATCCACTGGTTCAGATCGCAGATACGAGAACTTGCTAAAAAGCAGATCATGGGGTCATCCAAGACCTACTGAATCAGCACCTCAGGGTATGAGGTTAGAAAAATTTTACTGCTTTCTGAAATTTTTAAAATAAGCTCACCAGATAATTCATGTGCACACTAATATTTGAGAACCCTTGATTTACCCGATCAGGGGACCAAGGGCTTAAGACTGTGAATGGCTTGGACAACAGCACATAGCTAATGAGAGCGTCTAGAGCAATTCTCAAACTTTAATATGCATCAGAATCATCAGGAGGTTTTGTTAAATATAAATATCTGAGTTCTCAGATATTTACCTTCAGAGTTTCTGATTCAACCCAAGAATTTACATGTCTAACAAGTGTCCAGGTGAGGCAGCTGCTGCTCACCTGGGGACCACGCTTTGACAACCTCCGGTCTGCAACAGAGTCATTAGAGACTTTTCTCCGTGTACATCAATTCAATGCAGCCCTGAACCCTTAAAGACCGAGAAAAACCAATGTGTTTCAGGAATGATGTTGAAATGAAATAGAAAACATGACCAAACATATATTACATACATTTATTCTAAGCCATTCTGGTAAATTGCAAGACACATACAGAGAAGATCCAAACTAAGCTAGAATGAAATTACAAGGGTCATGGAACATGTGAAGAAACAAAAATAGTTGAATAAATAAAAAGACCAAATCCACAAAAGAAAGTAAAGATAGATCATGATTTTAAAATCTATAAATTATGAAAAGGTACATGCAGAATGAAGACATTTCAGAATGATAACATCAGATAGCTGGTCTGATTATCTGTCAGAAGTCATCTTAGGTATCTTTCTGTTTTAGTTACTCAGGAAATCTAGCCCCAAACCAATCCTGAAGATTTTTTTTTTATTCAAAACCACTTTTGAAAATGGTTTCCCACTGGTCCCACACAAAGCCATGGGAGCCACAGAGAAACATTCTTCACTCACCGCCCCAATCCTGCATGACTCAGACATCCGGTATTACCTCAGAAAGACAGCATTCTAGCGCTGCTCTAACTGCTACTCTTTTCTCATGCAGACAAGCCTTAACCCTGAAATACTATATTCAAATACGTAATTCTCTCAACAGCTCAGGATATCTGTAATTGCCTCGATCTGCCTGCTATTTGTCTCGCCGTTCTGAGAACACATCCAAAATCTGTACCAGATGAATTCCACTGACAGCATCTCCTCAGGCCCATCAGACACAATTTCTATCACATCGTCTCCAACTCCTTTCAAACCCATTTTCCATTTGTGGTACTTGCTGTGCTACCTTTAGTATCTGCAATCGTTTCCTCCGAAGAAAGTAATACACCTCAGGGTTCGATCCTTTTGTTATCCGTGTGATGCCTACACCCACCTAAGCTGTTTCCCCTTGCCCAGGCTCTCCTCCCAGTCACATATACTTGATTTTACATCTTTCCCACTCGGTGCCCAATACCCTCCTCACCTCCCAAAAATAACCTCACTTCTAAGGGTACAATATCTGGTTTTTGACCTTTTCAAAACCAGTGTAAATATCATTCTGTCAACACACATACTGCTTTTTACAGCCAAGAGGCAAAAATAGGTTCCGAATAACTTCTGCTACACAGACAGGTGAATGGTTTGAGCTGGCTAAAGGTTTTCCCCCAGGATTCATTACTGGTTAGTCGTTACCATGAAAAGTTTGTTTCTGTTTGTGTTTAGTTGAAACTAAAGCTCCCTAAAACATTAGAGGACCCTTCATTGGCCAGAGTTAACTCTAACAGGTCACAGACACACCACACACCCCCATACCTAAACACCAAAACTCAGAGTTTACCATAATGAAAGCCCAAATATAAGAAGTCACTGCCCACCAATTAACAAACATAAAATTTACACACAGGCTCTATGCCAACCTACATTTATTAAGTCTTGGGATAAAGTGGGCTTCAAATCTATGCAATACGCTTTTGTTTCTGAAATACCTTCCCAATTACAAACAGAGGACTTTCTGGAAATTCCTATGTAGATACAACACAGCCATTTATGATCTTCTGCTTTTCTTTTCCTTTACCTAAACTGTCTTTAAAAGTATAAACTTCGCTGGGGCGCATCTGCCTTCGGCTCAGGCCATGATCTCAGGGTCCTGGGATCAAGCCCCGTGTTGGGCTCCCTGCTCAGTGGGGAGTCTGCTTCTGCATCTCCCCCCCCCACTCATGCTCACCTGCTCTCTCTCTCTCTCTAAAATAAATAAAATCTTTAAAATAAAAAAGTATAAAGTTGGCTTCAACAAGGAGTGTTGGGAAAACCAGATACTCACACACAAAGGAACGAAGTTGGACCCTTACTTTACACCATTTACAAAAATTAACTCAAAATGGATCAAAGACCTAAAATAACAGCTAAAACTATAAATCTCTTAGGAGAAAACACAGGGGGAAAGATTCATGACATTGATTTGCACAGGCAACAAAAGTGAAAATAGACATATTGAACTATGTCAAATTTTAAAACTTCGGTGCATCAAAGGACAGAGTGAAAGGGCAGCCCACAAAAAGGGAGAAAATATGTGCGAGCCATGTATATGATAAAGGGCTAACATCAGAATATGCTAAAAAAAAAAAAAAAACTACAAATTAACAACAAAAAGACATATGACCCGATTAAAAAATGTACAAAGGACTTGACTAAATATTTCTTCTAAAAAGGTACACATATGGCCAACAAGCACATGAAAAATCTTTAACATCGCTAATAATTAGGGAAATGAAAATCAAAACCGCAAGATACCACCTCATTCATACCCGTCAGGATGGCTGCTATCAAAAAAAAAACAAAACAAAACAAAACAACAACAACAAAAACCCAGTGTTGGTGAAGATGAGGAGAGACAGGGCTTCAAAAAGTCAGACATGGAAGTACCATTTGACCCAGCAATTCCACTTCTAGATATACACAGCCAAAATAACGGAAAGCGGGAACGCAAACGTATTTATACACCATATTTATTATGATGTACAGGCAGCATTATTTGCCACAGCCAAAAAGTTGAAGCAACTCGAAAGTCCATCAACAAAATGAGATAAAGAAAATGTGTTGGAATAGTATTCAGCCTTAAAAAGTGAGGAAAATGCTGACACACGCTACAACATGGACAAATGTAATTCTAAGTGCAACAAGCCAGTAACAAAAAGACAGATACTGCAGGAGTCCACATACATGAGGGATCTAGAACAGTTAAATCCACAGAGACAGAAAGTAGAATGATGGTTGCCAGGAGCTGAGGGAAGGGGGAAATGGGGAGTTGTTGTTCAGTACAGTTTCAGTTTTGCAAGATGAAAACATTCTGGAGACTGGTTGCACAACACTGTGAATATACTTGATAATACTGAACTATATACTTAAAAATGGTTAAAACGGTAAATTTTACCTTGTGCAATTTAACACCATTTTTAAGTATAAACTTAATAGAATACTTCATACTAATAAATATTTTAAGAAGCATCTCAAGTTAATAGCCTTTACTTAAAAATCTATAGTCACATTTTAGTTTACATAAAGTATATTATCTCTCAATATTAACATGCACAGAATGTTATAGTTGTACATATCTATTAAAGCAAAGGTATAATCTGCACACTTGAAAATACCTAAAAAATAACACTTTATACACAAGGCTTGTATTCCCAAAAATTAATAAATTTACACAAACCATTACTAAAGAATGTGCATGGTAATGAAAATAACTTTGTTATCAAAGGCTACTATTTCATTTCACATTAATACTCCCTTTCATTTGAGGGGTTCAAAGAGCTTCACAAAATCGCAGTATTCTTTCTGTTTGAACCATAAATTACACAGCAAAACTTTCCTCACAGTATTTACTGAAAAATGCTGGGCTGGGGCCCCTGGGTGGTTCAATCAGTTGAGCATCCAACTCTTGATTTTGGCTCAGGTCACGTTCTTGGGGTCATGAGATCAAGACCTACAACAAGCCCCCAGGGGGGGGTCGGGCTCTGTGCCCAGTGGGGAGTGTGCTTGAGATTCTCTCTCTCCATCTCCCCCTCCTCCCCGCCCCCCCCCCCCGCTCCCTCCACATGTGCACACGCTCTCTCTGTAAAATAAAAAATCTATACATCTTTAAAAAGGCGGGGGGGACACTGGGCTGGATGCTGAGTGAGTGTAGCACAGACTCCAGGGGCCTCCAATGCTTATCCACTCCTCTTGACCACCCACGTTTGAGTAAGAAACCTGAGGTACAACTTACTAGCAAATCTGAAGAGCAGATGTTTCATAAAAGTTAGTGTTTGGCATCTAGATGTGAAAAACAGATTTATCCGTTTGCATCTAAGGAAAAAAATATATCCATTTTGAATTTAGACATAAAGTACAGTTTTAATTCAATTACATTCTCAACTTGATCTAATAATAAGCTACTTGAGAACATATCCCTGTGCTGTTTTATTTAATGCAAAAATCAAGGAAATAACGATGCAACACCTTTACATACAAAAATACAAAGATGGGACAGAAATATGACCTTACTGCACTGGGGGGTTCAAACGCTCTCATAAAATGCAGATTCCCAAACCCTTCCCACTCCCATTCTGATTCTGACTTGCTAGATAGGGACCTAATAATTTGAATTTTTAATGTGTATTTTTAACAAGCACTCTAATAACACTTGGAGTAACAATGCAAAACACACCACCAGTAAGATGCAAATTACACTGGCTCAGGGGTATACCTTATAAGGAAGTTTAGATCTCATCTTGTTTAACCTCATCAGCACAGGAGCCCTTTCTACAATGCTGACAGATTGATTGATTGATTTTAATAAGAAAGAATACCAACATTTACATAGTCAAATAAATAGCACATGCTTCTCTGT
Source organism: Ursus americanus (assembly GCF_024610735.1). Taxonomy (NCBI): domain Eukaryota; kingdom Metazoa; phylum Chordata; class Mammalia; order Carnivora; family Ursidae; genus Ursus; species Ursus americanus. The sequence goes on along the minus strand of NC_142139.1, from coordinate 39,970,726 downwards.
AAGCTTACAAACCCTATCGCTTATTTTAACAACACTACCATTGTTTGAAACCTAGAGTCACCTCTTCTTAGAATTAACTTTCAATACAGTCTGTAAGCCTTCAAACACACAAATTACAGAAAGGAAATGGTTTTCACTATATTATCGCACCTTCTGGTTGTTGATCAAAATGAGAGCCCCCCAGATTCATCACCCTAGCACTAAAGGAGTTTAGACAACTTCCCAAATACACCCCGACAGGGTTGAGATTTGCCACCACAGAGAATACCACCAGAGGATCAAGACGCCATTGCAAAAAGTAAATAAATAAATTCTGATGTTTTGGGTAGAGGACAGCCTCTCAAAAAAACTGTTTTGAACAATATAATATGGACGTGGACGTGTGAGCTCAAGCAGGCTTTTTTAAAGCATGTTGTTGACCATTACTAAACTCGTATCAATAGTAATAAGACATTACCTACGATTGCTGTCTTCAGTAGCCTACTGCTGAGCTGTATTTGTTCTCTTCACTGTATCCAAGGGACAGAAAAGATTTCTCCAACACTCGGCACTGCTGGAAACTCCCAGAAGACGACTTCCAAGATCTATAGAAAGGAACAAAAAAATGTCCTGCAACCATTAATAAACTACAAAACCCAGTCTAAGACTCTCTAGTTTGCCTCCTTCACTACCATTTGTGGTGTACCGAGTGGGTTCTCCTCAGACTGCACTTACCTTTCTCATAAAGGAAATTATAAGCAAAAAGTCCTCTCAATGCTTTAATAAAACTACCTTTTGCACCAGAGATGTCTAAAGAATTCTTTCTTGGCTGTTGGCTATGAACCCCACCATTTCATTTTTTTTAAAGATTGATTCATTTATTTTAGAGAGAGAGAGCGAGGGGAGGGGCAAAGGGACAAGGAGAGGGAGAATCCCAAGCAAATTCCCCCTGCTGAGCTTGGAGTCGACGTGGGGCCTGATCCTAAGATCCCAAGATCACGACCTGCGTGGAAACCAAGAGTCGGACACTCAGCCGACTGAGCCACCCAGGTGCCCCCACGACCACTTCAAACCACACCAATGGGGATTAAGGAGGGCACTTGTCCTGATGAGCAGCCAGTGTTATATGGACATGTTGAATCACTACATTGTATACCTGAAACTAATATAACACTGTATGATAGCTATAATGGAATTAAAATGAAAAAAAAATATATACACACACACACACACACACACATACATACACACTTAAATTTAAAGCATGGAAACCATTTAAATGCCCAATAACTGGGAAAGTGTTAAGTAAATTTGACATAACATAATTTACTTAGACATGATTTTGTCAGCCATCAAAAACTTTTATGAGTTTATAATAAAATGGAAAATGCCATTTATCATATAAAAAAAAGCAGAGTACAACGCTGTAATTACATATGATCACAACTACTTATGCAAAAGCAAGAAATAAGATGAAATTTGTTTCAATATAGTTCTAGGTATTAGAAAAACTATTTCCCCAACTTAGATGGGTTAAGGTGAGTGATTCAAGTCAGAGTCTAGTATAACAAATACATCTTTTCAAAATCTCTGTGTAACAAGGATGAGCCACTCATTAATGCAATAATTTTTCTGCAACAGACCAATATATTAAAAGATGGCTTCCTAGAAGTCACTGTCAGAGATTGTGGGTGGGGGAGTGAGTGTGTGTGTGTGTGTGTGTGTGTGTGTGTGTGTTTGACCTACAGATGCCTCAAAGGCTTAGAATGTAATACCCTTTCTTGTAACAAATGTTTCATGAAAGGGAAAAAAAATGGGGGGGGGGGTCAAGGTAGGGCGACCTCAATGTGACCTAAACCTTTAAAACGGCACAGTGATGGTAGAGACCAGGCACAAGAAGAATGAATAACAGACATGAAGAATAAAAGGCAACATTTTACATGCAAATAAACAAATTCTTCATATCCCTAAAAAGAAGACAGCAGGTCCAAAATGGAGTCACTTGTGCTAAATCCTATGTCAGCAAACCAAGACTCAATACCTAACCTAACTGGATTTCAACCACCCACCATCCCCCCAGGAATGTAACCTTTAACCAGTCAACATGGAATTAGCTGAACAGCACTAGCGAGATAATCCATCTAATAGACCCCTTCCATCTCCCTTAGAAAGACAACCTTGCTTGAAACAATGCATTTTTTGCTAATAATTTCCTTTTTCTGCCCCCTTTCTGCCTTTAAAAATCTTTCTTCTTCTATAGCTCTGTGAAGCTCCTTTCTGTTGCTAGATGGGATCCTGCCCAATTCATAAATCAGTTGAAATAAGGCCAATTTGATCTTCAAATTTATTCAGTTGAATTTTTGTTGTTTAAAAATACCAAAATTTCGGGGTGCATGGGTGGCTCAGTGCTTGAGCATCCAACTCTTAATTGGGGCTGGGGTCATGATTTCAGGGTCGTGAGATCAGCGCCACGTCAGGCTCCAAACTGGGCATGAAGCCTGTTTAAGATTTTCTCTCACTCCCTCTCCCTCTGCCCCTCCCCCTGCACCCCCCACCCCTGGCTGGGGAGCACAATCTCTCTTTCTCAAAAAAAAAAAAAAATCCTTCAGTACCTTCAAATCTGCCTTCTTCAATCTAATCAATTAATCATTTATTAAGCATCTGGGACATCACAGTTAAATTCATTATCAAATCTCGGGCATTTAATCACAAGAGGTTTTACAAGGAACAGAATGCTACTTTTTCCATAATCCCATGTGAACAGTTTTATCATCATGTACTGGAGAGATACAGGCTCTTCTACTGCCTCTTAAGAATTACACATTGCTTCCAGATGCTTTTCAGGTGATTTCGAGCCTTTCTTCATTCTGTGACTGCTGAATTATGAAAGGGCATCTCTAATTCATGAGAAATACTTCTCCCATCTTAGTGTCCATTATCATATATCCTCCTCTTACACTCAACATTTTTAGGCACTCACACATATGCTTTTACTTAGGTAATAAGGCATCGCTGTGTATCGGTAAGGGCTTTAATAAGAACCACTTCCATTTTACCATCATGATTCCCCGACAGCAACACTTTGGGACTTCAAAGGAAGCGGAGTCCTTTGACAGCAATGCACAGAATGACATGGAAAGCAGGGTTAAACAGAACTCAGGTAAATTGAAAGGACTCTTTTAAAATTCACTGGGTCTTGATAACTCTCTTGGTTGTCATCTCATTTAAAAACAAAATATTTCTCCTGCTTAAAAGTGGGGGATGGGGGGGTAGTTGGCAGTTAACAACTCAGTCACACTCAAATCTCTGCTCGGGCAAGATTCTTCTAACAAAATGTCCTACCTCCATATAATAAAATCAAATTCAGGCTCACACTCCTTCTGTGTAACAGCTATGTCACATTCCTAATTTCAACAAAAGAACAAAATTTAAACCTCACTTCCAGATGGCATAAATTCAATGAATTTAGACCTCTGCTGTGCTGAGTTCAGAAACCTGCTAATAGACAGGAATACACAAAAAGCACAGCAAAACCATCAAATGAACATGCGGGGGGGGGAGGATAATTAATATCCACATCATAAATTTCTCCCTATAATCAGTAAAACAGATGTGGGGGTTTACACAGGAGGTGTGGATTTATCCAGAGCACTATATTAATTGACCTCTGTTACAATCAAGTGCTTTCCTGCAGGGTAATTAAATCAATCAATCAAAACAGAAGTCTCAAAAAGTTCAACAAGTTCATTCAAACACATGCAACTGACTATGAGCTAATTATTGAGTAATTTCATTCTCCAAAAGAGCTGACCTGAGATAGATTGTATTCACATGTGGAAACTGTAACGTAGAAGAAAATATTCTACATGGTCCTACAATCTTCACTGATTCCATTAAGCATATAATAACAGCCTTAAAATAGATGCACTTAAACGCAATCCCTGAATTTCATAATGATTAAAATGAAACCCAAGAGGCTAAGGGCCCTACTGAAGAGTGACCAGCTGGAAAATGTGAAGACAGTGGAGATCCCCTATCTTCTGACCCACAGTGATGCTACCTTCTTCACGTTAAGCTCACAATTCCTCAACTATTCTACCCATTAAGTTGATTTTATTCCTTTCCCCAAACAGCAAAACTTTTAAAGCTTTGGGAAAAGCTGAATCAAATCAAGCTTCAATTTTCAATTTCCATTCAATCAATCCCTGAGATTTTGCATTAGTTTTATAGAGTCGACCCTTTACCCCAGAAACCCAGCGTAAGTTGGATGACTTCGGGCAGGTCTCAACCTGGAAACAAATTAGTGAGTTGCAGCATATCACCGAAGAGGAAAAGCAGGCAGGGAGAGATGACAGGCATCTTGGAAATGAATCAAAACTACAAGTTTATTAAAATGAATAATGAAGGTGAACAAAACCAAAATCCGAGTATTGAAGTGCTGTTTCCTAAAGTGACAACTAAGCAAAAGACGTTTCTTAAAGAAAAAAAAAAAGTAGTAACCATTGACGTTTCAAGTTCCGCATTCAAATAAATGGCATTCTAAATATCCCTCTTGAATATTCACAAAGCACATTATGCTATGCGTATTAAGCTCTAAGAAAACCTGCAGGAAAGAAGCCTGCTTAGTTGTAATGCAACACTCCCCAACTTTATTTGACATCTTTGGTTTGCAGAGCTTGTACTGACACCCTCCAAGAAACATACTGCAGGAAGCACATACAGCATTTTTGATGAACAAGATGAGTATGACCCTCAGTAGGCAACATTTATAGCAAGATGGGCTTCCTCTTCCAGACCCAACTGTTAAAAATCAACTCATGAGATAAAGGAACCCTGTAACTATAATGAAAATCACCACCATCAACAATGTGTATTAAGTGCTAATAAGCGCAAGACATTGTGCTAAATGCAATTTTTTTGGAGAAGGGGTAGGGGTATATTCAAATTCAAATTACACTCCCCAAAGGCTGCATCTATTCATAAACAAACAAAACACCTTAACACAAATAAACATATACACTGTTCTATACCTTATATTTTTCACCAAACATATACTGGCAATTTTTGCAAAACAATACATAAAGAAAGTCACTGGTATTTTTTATGACTGCATGGTTTCTAACCTACAGATGTAACAATGTATGCAGGTGCCAAGGATGAGTATTTCGGCTGTTTCCGATCTTTAACCATTATAAACTCTCCTACAATAATTATCTTGTACATAAATCGTTTTCTCATGCATGTAATATGTATGTACATGTAAGATACATTCATAGTACACACGAATATATAGTATGTCTCGAAGAACGTATTCACATCTAGGATAAATTTTTAGAACCGAAGTTCCTACTCAAAGGATACAGGCTTTTGCCAAATGGCCCACTGAAGAGGCCACTGTGTTGCATTCACACTCTCTACAGTGTAGGTTATAATTCCATCTAATAGTGGTAAATGATACTTCCACAGAGTTGTCACACACACATCTCCTTTAATGAGTGGATTAAGCATCTTCTCATATGTGTAGAAGCCACTGTCATTTCCCTTCGAGAAGACTATTTGATTCCTTTGTCCATTTGTCTACTGAAAGGCTGGACTTTTTCTTACGGATTTGTAGGAGCTCTTTATTAGAAAAATTAGTCCCCCTTTGTGATATGAAAAGCAAACATTTTTCCCAATTTTCTTGTTCTCTGACTTTCCTTATGCATGATTTTTTCAGTTAGTTTTTTTTGGGGGGGTGGTAATATGATCAAGTTTTCAATCCTTTATGGCTTTTCAGTTTTCTGTCTTACATAGAAAGGCCCTATGTACTCAAAGATGATAAAATTTCTCATGCTGTCTTCCAGAACTTTTTTTTTTAATTTGTTTTACATAGCTTTTGGCTTAACATTTGAGGTACTGCTCTGAATAGCTTTTTCACCCCCGATGACTACCTGCTTATCCCACTACTATTTATTGAACATAGCATCTTTCCCCAATTAATCTGAAAGGCCATCTTTATCATATGCTAAATACGGTATTTTATAATACCAGTGTTTCAATTATTGTAGACTTACAATGTGTTTTGTTTTGTTTTGTTTTTAAGTAGGTTCTCGGGGCTTGAACTCACCACCCTGAGATCAAGACCTGAGCTAAGACCAAGAGTTGGATGCTTAACCAACTGAGCCACCTAGGCACCCCACCTTACAATATGTTTTAATGTCTTTTTCAGAACTGTCCTAGCTATTCGTGCTTATTTTTTCATGTGAACATAGAATAAGCTTGTTTAGTAACACCCACAAAAAAAAAAAAAAATCCTGCTGTAATTTTCACTGAAACTACATCAAACACACACATTAATTTAAGGAGAACTGGCACCTTTATATCCAAGAACGGGACAGGCCTCTTCATGTCTTTTCTGTTTCCCTCAGGAGCACTAAGTGCCTTCATATACATCGTATATATTTCTTAAGTTTATTCTTGTGTAGTTTATCCTTTTAATGCTAACGGTCTTTTCTTCCACTATATCTTCAAATTAGTCATTGCTGGTGTATATGAAAGCTATAAATATTGACATATTATCTTGGTATCCAGACACATTTATATATTATCTATATAATTAGTTTTTATTCTAGTCATATATTCCTATCATTTATAAATAATATTTATTACCTTTCTGGGTTTTATACCTTTATAACTTTATTTTCTTTCTCTTGTCCAACTATCTTGACTTGTGATTCCAAAACACCATTAATAAACACTGAAAATAGTGGGCATTCCTATTGTGTTCCTGACTTCCATGGGGATGTTCTCCCCATGGTTTTTGATTTGAGACGGACATAACTTATTTCGCTAAGGATATCTTCCTACTCTATTTTGAGGGGTTTTAGATCAAAAATTATACTGAATTTTATCAGATGGCTTTTCCATAAAAATATGATTTTTGTTACTGACATTTAATAAGATAATGAACGTCATACTACTGGATCCTTCTTGCATTCCTAAAACAATCCTCACGTGCTATGGTATATTATTCTTTTAACATGTGCAAAGTACATACTGAATGTGTTTTCTCACTCAGTTCTGTAGGCAACCTGACAAGGTGGGTATTACCATCATGGCTGCTCTAGCCCTCACTCGCTGGACTCCTGCTGTCTTCCCCACTGCTCCTCAAACACACACTGCTTGCTCTCACCTCAGGGCTGGGGCAGCACCTGCCAGACTTGCTGTTCCCTGAGATCCCCTCTCTCTAGATACCTTCACGTATCATTCCTCTCTCCATTTATGTCTCTGCTTCCACGTCACCTCAGTACAGGGGCCTTCCCTATCTGCCCCACATAGAAAGAAACCACCTTCGAATCGTGTCATTCAACCCCAATTTTTCATTTTTCCTTGGTGCAATTGTTTCTATCTAAAATACATTTCATTTCTATCAATTTATACTGCATTTCTCCCTGTAGAATATAAGCTCCACAAATGCAGGGTTTTATCTGCTTTGATCACTGCTTACTTCCCAGCACCAAGAACAGGCCTGACACACAGAAATTACTTAATAACCACTGAACAAACGAATGAATGAACACATGAATGAATGAATACCTTTTTTTTTTTTTTTAAGTAATCTCTATACCCAACGTGGGGCCCAAACTCATGACCCAGAGATCAAGAGTAGTAAGCTCCACGGACTGAGCCAACCAGGCTCCCCCTGAATACCCATTTTATAGACAGGAAACTAAAGCTCAGAGAGATCATGTAACTAAAATCATACCGTGGCCAAGCTGTGCCTGAAGCCCAAGTCTAACTTTCAATTCCCTACCCTTAACCACTAAAATAAATGACAGATGATTTTGGGCCACAGAAAATGCTCATATAATCTCATGAACACTAAATCACAAGTTACTGACTCCACTGAAAGTGAGAGGAAAACTGTAGATGGTCCTTGTATAAGATAAGCAAAAGAATCAGAAGATGGCCTCCAGAGAATTCCTTAAAAATTATGGGCAGAGAAAGGAGAACCTCTTCTATTGCTGGTGGGAACAAAAGCTGGTACAGCCATTCTGGAAAACAGTATGAAGGTTCCTCAAAAACTTAAAAATAGAGCTCCCCTACAACCCAGCAAGTGCACTACTGGGTATTTACCCCAAAGATACGGTGACCCAAAGGGGCACCTGCACCCCAATGTTTATAGCAGCAATGTCCACAATAGGCAAACTATGGAAAAAGCCCAGAAGTCCATCAACAGATGAATAGATAAAGAAGTGTATATATATATACAATATACAAAGGAATATTATTCAGCCATCAAAAAAATGAAATCTTGCCATTTGCAACAATGTGGATGGAACTAGAAGGTATTATGCTAAGTGAAATAAGTCGATCAGAGAAACAACAATTATTATATGATTTCACTCATATGTGGAATTTAAGAAACAAAACAGAGGATCATAGAAGAAGGAGGGAAAAATAAAACAAGATGAAATCAGAGACAGAGACAAACCATAAGAGACTCTTAACCAAAGGAAACAAACTGAGGGTTGCTGGAGGGGACAGGGGTGGTGATGGACATTAAGAAGGGTCCGGGATGTAATGAGCACTGGGTGTTATATGCAACTGATGAATCAATGAACTCTACTTCTGAAACTAATAATATGTTCATCAACTGAATTTAAATTTTAAAAAAGAGGAAAAGAAAATTATGGGCATTTTACTGGGGCAGCTCTCCTCTCTCAATACCCATGAACCTCACGCAGCAAGCATCCCAAAACGCTGACCCACCCCCACATATGTCCTTGGATATCCAGAAGATCAAAGAGGATGCTTCATGAAACATGTGTTTACTACTGGTAAACGCCAAGAAACACGCGTTTACTACTGGTGCTGACAGATATAAGAACTAGACATGCACTCACCCTACACACTAGCCATTTTACAGCCAGGACAGGCACCCAGGACGTGGCTTTGAAAAATGACTTGCTCTTTCAAAGTCTAAGAATCCTTTTTGGTTTTAAGGCAATTTACAGGTAGGTATTCTTCATGTTCGTTCCCTCTTCTATCACTGGGACACTTTCTTGAACCAACTTCAGGCCAAAAACAAAATCTCACCAATCTCCATTTCTGATATTAAACAGTGTCTTTAATTTTTTTCAGAATTCAATCAAACTCTGTATTTTAGAACCGTGGAGCTGATCCAACATCACGATGTGTCCCATTTAATTCCATCAATGTAAAGCATAATGAGCAAAGATTGAGCTAGTGAGGCCTAACTAAATGTTTTGAACCTGTGAATTTAAAAAGCAAGGCTCATTTATGGTATTTCTAAATAGTAAATAAAATCATCTCCCAACATTTCCCTATCAAATTACAATCATTTTTCCACCAGCACACACTTGGGGAATGCCACAAAAGAACTTTTCTAACAGTTCGTTCTATTGTTGCTCATAACCTCCTAAATATTTCTCTCATTGGCTTCTATTCAAAGATAAATGGAAGGCAGTAAAATTTATGGAAAATGTATTCAACTGCTTAAAATACATCAAGCAAAAGGAAGAAGATTGTAGAGCTATATTATGAGTTGTGAAATGACAGCTCCTCCATTCCATCCTGGCTTCAATGAGAGCTAACAAAACTGGCAGACTGGTCAAATTCCAAACCACCTCCGACACGGAGCTCCAATCTCCCACCTCGAACTCTCACCTTGGTCAAGGCCAGAGTAAACACCTGTCCTTCACATTTCTACACAACGTCACTTTGTAGGCCACAAAAACAAGCTTTCACACCAGGGAGGAAGCAAATTCCAGGGCACTGGACAAATTTCTCCTCTCTTCAATCAGTCTGTTGAGTGTTCCCTTGCCTTTCTCAGCTGTCCAGATACTGAAAGGAGGAAAAGGACCTTTCTGTAAAACTGGAAAGTGTAACCAGGTAAGTTTGCCCTTTAAGCAATTCACAGAGAGAGAAGTAAAATACAACTCTGGTTAAGGTTTAAAATTTAGCTATGAAAATTATATGATAGCACTTGACCAACATGTTGCAAGATTTTAATGAAATAAAATTATGAAAGTGAAGTCAACTGAAGTCAATTTTTATATTTCATGGGCCAAGGAAGAGGCATGAAAGAATTTTTTAAAGTAACATTTAAAAGATACCGTACTTTATAAAATTAAGGAAAAAAATGACAATTGTGCCACTTCAGAAATGCCTTAGAATACGGAAGTGAGGGAGTCTAAAAGCATTAACTATAAAAAGAGAAGCCAGAGTGTTAAATTAAAGAAGAGAGACAGATTAGCACTGAGAAAAATTCACCTTAATAAAACTCAGCTTAATACGAGAAAATAATTTATTCACCTTGCATAATACTATTTCATTTTATTTAGTCCTTTCTCTAAGAATTCTAGAGATCTTTGTTAAGTATTATCCACTTAATCCCCCATTTACAGGTATAAAAGGAAAAGGCACTGCTATTACCATTTGCAAACATGCAAGAGATTTCAGTTAACAAAAAAAAAAAAAAAAAGAGTAAGAGATATAAAGTTTCAGGAAACTTCAAAGAAAAGAAGACAGGAATAGACTCTTTCTGGCTTGGCGTTTGGGGAGGAGATGTGGCTGAAACATACCATAAAGACAGAAATATATATAATATAGGACTGGCTTAAATAAGCAAACAGATCTGGAGTTTTCTTACAGGAAAGATAAGCTTGGGAGAATCTCAGTTTACACTCCAGCATTCGACAATATCTTTTCTATATCAACTTTTATATCAAGTTATATCAAGGGCATGCTTTATAATTCTTAGAAACAGACCAACACGGGGCATCACCACTCACACTTCTTTCTTGGAGTCTTAGAAGCAAGAAATATTCAGAAGTATGAAAAAGCTGACAAAATTCTAACCTTCATATGAAATCCCTACCAGAAAACATGGAAGGAAAATGCAATAAACATCCTTCACAGCCCCAGGGCACCTTGTACGTGCCTCTCTTAATATTTGTTTATGTTTTCATCCCCTTAGGAGGCTGTGATCTCCTTGAAGGCAAGGACCTAGCTTTATATCCTCCTGGCCTATCAGCCACTGAATTCAAATAAATGAACAAAGTGTTGAATCAATTAACCTTTCTTAAGTTCTCTTGACAAAAAATATTCACGGCGTTTGTATTATGTACATTTTCTCTCTATGAAAACAATACCAAAAAGATCATGGCCTCAAACACACATTAAAAGCCAACTGGCAAGGAAAAGCCTTGTTTCAATTATTAAGGCAAAGCTAGTTTTCTAAATTTTATTTCCAGTATTGTAATACAGTGTATTCGTTTCCGGAGTACAATACAGTGATTGCACATTTCCATACAACACCGCTGCTCATCACAAGTGCCCTCCTTAATCCCCCTCACCTGCTTAACCCATCCCCCCACCTCCCCTCTGGGAACCATCAGTGCGTTCTCTGTAGGTAAGGGTCTTTTTCTTGCTTTGTCTCTTCCTTTCCTTTGCTCATTTGTTTCTTAAATTCCACAGCAGTGAAATCGTATAGTATTTGTTACTAAGGCAAAGCTATTTTGAAGTCAAAACCTAAGTCACTGGACTCTAACGTAAATGTAATATGTTTTACAATAAACAGTAAGCTTTTAACATCACACAAGTTATTTCCTAACCTTCCATATGTCCAGACTCCTTAACTGTCCAGACAGGTGAATACACAACCTCAAAATACCCATCAAGTCATACATGGTTTCTGGGTCAGGTGACTGACATGCTGCTGAAACGGATTTGCCTTCCTTATGTCCACGCAAACAGATTCTGTGATACTAGTTTCCGCTGTAGGAAGCACAGATTCAGGGGCCTGGGTTGGCTGGTTTGTTTTTCTTACAAGAATCTGTGGTAAAAGGTAATCCAGGGAAATCTAGATCTAGGCCTGCTTTGCTTCAGGCTCCCTCCTATCCTGAAGTATCTCAATCTACTCTGCTTCTTCCAAGAAATGTCAAGTTCACCTATTTGGAACATGGCCCTGGAGCTCCTGAACCTTGCACCCGCCCCTCATCTCTCTTCTCTGCATCTGCGCCCAATAAAGTCCCCTGAGGTCAAGACACCAACAAATCTCATTCAAGTAAAAAAGGTGATCTTGGAGTACTGGCACTCCGACTTTGAAAAGTGAAGTCTACACCAGCCAGCATCTGAGGCAATCAGCTAACATCATGCCCACTGTCTCTGCCCAACAAAATAAGATCCTGGAGCAAAAAATGCAATGTGGCCACAGACCAAAGAAGGAAAATGAAAACCTCAATAAAAAGATGCAGAGGGCAAAGATATTAGTATTAATTACCGAGTCTAAACCCCTACTACTGACATCAGTGACTTGAAGAATGAAGAACTTTCCATGATCAATCAGGTCTCACTAGACAGACCGTAAGAATGCCAGGCAGGAACCCTCCTCTCTGTGTTCACACTACTATTCAACAAATTGCACATGTATAAACCCTAAAATCAATACAGATATTAAATGACAAAAAGGTCTAAATGACATTAATATGCATATTTGTGATAGAAATATGGAGTCACTAGCTCAAAGTGAAAGTCTAAATGACATTAATACGCACATGCCTGATAGAAACAGGGAGTCACCTACTTAAAGTTAATGGTCATACTCAAAACTCTGACTTCGACAGAAAAAACCACCACCCCACTCACTCACACCTTTTCTACCCACCCAGTGGCAGGAAACTGAAATTACTGACATCTTGATGTCCTTTGCAGTGACCCTACTGGAGTGAAAGAGTAATTCAAGTCAGAACAAGAATCTTTATAAGTTTTCAAAGCACAAATATTCCTTTTCGAAAATGCGCTGGCCCTAAGCCCTGGGTACAGACACCTTTTACACGCCAGCCTGCCTCAACACACAGAATCTCATTACTGACTGAACCACAGACACAATGCACTTACAAAATAAAAGTAAATTAAATATCCACATACACAGCTCTCTTTTCTACACTATTAGACAAAAAGCACAAGTGGAAGAAGTGAGGCACTGACCTCTAGCTTAAACACAAATGGAATGACCCTACCACACATTACTTAAAAATGCAAAGCGCAATCTCAAGTTAATTTGTCACTTGCAGAAATCGCTGTGCTTTTAGGATGAGAATTCATTTATGAGAAGCTCTTAGCACAGTTTTCCCCTAACCTTCTCAATTTATCTTGCATTTGCTACTCTTCCACAGCAAACTTTTATGAATTTTAAGGCTGTGTAATGTGAGTTACAAGGTCACCAGTCTTTGAAACCCAGAGAACAATCTAATGCAAAGGAGGTGACGCTACCAGCTGCCTAAGACTTGCCCTCTCCTGACCCAACATGCTAAAAAGACAGGATCAGGTGGGATTTTCCTATGATCTTTATGAAGGCAAACAGAAGAGGGGCTGGGGACAGCTTGCATTTGACTGTGAAGTGGGGAGAGGAGATCTATAAAATTTTTCTTTAAAAATAAGGAACAGCAAAAAAGAAATCCACAATTTTAACATGATCCGTTTATTTTAGAGAAAGAATAACAATTTTAGGTGCACTGACACAACCAGTCTTTTATCCACAATGAGCTTTTGAGACTAGTCTAGGCATCATCCAAGCGCAAACAGAAGTAACCGGAGCACGAGCCAGTGGGCGTGTCCAATGCCGGGAGCTGACGGGTAAACCTCGTGATAACTTCATGCTTTTCTCTAAGCCTCAGGGTCAACTGTAAACGGGGATAATATCTTCCTATTCTATATACCTCACAGGCTCAAACTTTTTAAAGAAACTATACCTGAAACTACAGAATTAGTATGCAACCTGCCTCACGCCCAGAGACAGACCGTGATTGCACAAGTAAAGAACCAGTCTTAACTCCGCTTAATGGACACAGTAACACTTGAGGAGACCACAAGGCAGGCTACACTAGGATTAGCAATCCCCCTGAGAGCTCTTCCGCCTCAAATGGCTGCAAATCTTGTGACAACTTCTTAAAACTATTAACCCAAAGCAGCTAAAGCAATAGTTAATCAGCTTTTTGGAGGGGAGCAGGGGGGTACACAGATCCTTTCCAGAATCTGAGGAAAGCTATAGACCCTCTAGTCACCAAAAATCACATCCATACATAAAAGCAAATTTTACTTTTCTGCTATCGGAGTGGTTCTTGGGTCTCACATTAGGAATCCCCAGCTGCCGGCTTTCGAATGACTGCCTAGTTCATAAGAAAGACACAAGAGAAAAGGAACAGGTTTGCAATGCGAAGGCTGAAGTGCTGCATTGGGAATCCTCCCACAGACCCTCACCGGAGACTTGAGGCTAAGATGCCTGAGTGACCTCAGTAGCATCCAAATGAATGAGGCCCTGGTTGGTCCAGCAGTAGATCACTTCGTTTCATAAACAAGCAAGTTTCCTAGCACCTAGAACATAGCGTTCACACACACCTAGTGGCTGCTTCCACGTAAGTTTCCACGTAAAAGTTACCAAGGGGTGGTAATCTTTTTTTTTTTTAAGATTTTATTTATTTATGTGACAGACAGACAGCGAGAGAGGGAACATAAGCAGGGGGAGTGGGAGAGGAAGAAGCAGGCTCCCAGCCGAGGAGCCCGATGTGGGACTCGATCCCGCAACGCCAGCATCACGCCCTGAGCCGAAGGCAGACGCCCAACGACTGCGCTACCCAGGCGCCCCAAGGGGTGGTAATCTAATTGGAAACCAGAACTAGGGTATTTGTTTTGCAGGTAAAGTTGCTGAGGACTTCGTGTAAGATGGAGAAAACATCAAATGTCCACAGCAAAGCAAGAAGAGTGCTAGGTGTTAAAATCCCCATGCCATCCCTGGCACCGTCACAGTTCAACCGCAGTGGTTCACAGGCTTCACCCTTAGAGCAGAATCACCCAGAAACCTTGTGAAATACCAACCTCTGGGCTCCATCTTCAAAGTTTCTGATTGGGCAGGCCTGGGCCAGAGGCCAAGAATTTGCATTCTAACAAGTTATAGGGGCTGCCGCTGCCACTGCTGGTCCAGGGGACCACACTTTGAGAATCACTGATCTACACAGTGAGAGCCTATCCCACATAGGACATCCCAACCTCTTTTAAGCACAGTCACAGTCTCATGCATATGTCCTACTTGTCATCAAATGGAAGAACCAGGACCACTCCATCACTAAAGTCGCCTTCTTTCCCATGCTATCTAAGGGGGCACATGGAGTGGGCCGAGCGACGTACAATAAGCTTCTCGATGACTGGTGAGTGTCTGTAGGTAATTCATACTACTTTCTGCAGAGGAAGAACTTTGAGCCGTTCTGTGTTAAAACTGTACCCTCAGGAAGCAATAAATGGCACACTGGTGCTAGGAATATTGAAGACTTAGCAAAACACCCATTACCTCCAGAGCTGTGGTTTTCAAACTGAGCCCCACAGAGCCCCAGATGTTATATCCATACGCCGCAAGGGCTGGGAAGGAAGGGAGGAGAGAAATCAAAGAGGCTTCTGGCCTCCCATTTCAGTCCCCCTCTGAACTTGAAGTGCAGGTTTTCTATGATATACATATTACCATAAATTACATTTATTAGTGGTTTTATGGTCCCTTTGAGGTAAAGAAAAGTTTAAAGAACACTGGATTTGATTACCTCTAAGAGTCCCTCCATTTCTATAATTCTACTAAATACAACAATCAAAGGTTAATTGGCACATTATAAAAATAGAAATATAAAACTGGCCCAGAAGGCTGACAAAAATGCTAAAAATAGCAAAGGCATGAGTGGTTGCAGTCAGATCACATTTGCGTCTGGTGTGAAGGTCTGGAAGTCATACACAGGAGCTTCTAAACTCACTGAGGGCAGCCATGTGAACTTCTGTAAATGGAATATAAAAAACAGACAAACTCCAGTGGTAATGATCTCTACTTAAACTTGCCCTGTCAAGCAGACACCTTGTAGAAACCAGGGTCTTTCCAGTTAAGTACCATGGTGAGACACAGAGCAAGATGCCACATACTCAGGATTATTACCAACAAAGCCACCTACTAAACTAGCAAAACTTTTCTTCATGACACACACGGTAAGCTACCAGGCAAGTTATGCATAAAGTACTAGGCTCATCACTGCAGTCCGCAGGTGGACCACAGCTGACAAGACAGAACAGGACACGAGTGGATGCGGGGATGGTGGTTTGGGGGAGGTGGACAACATACCTTTGATTACGCTTCAACTTGTAAGTCATCCATAATTCCAGTGTTCAAAATCACCTCTTAGGGGCAAATGAGGAAATGGAACCTCCTAAGTGAGGAGCCATCCATTCCTGGGAAGCCAAAGTACTCTATAATGACTAGGGTGCCCTGTCATGGAACAGATGATGTGGGTTCACCATTAAAAAGAAAGATAGTAAGAGCATCTTCAAAGATACAAGGATCTCAAACACACACCATCAACCTACTTTCAACCAATTCCCCTTTGCTACCTTCTTTGGCTAGGACAGACAGCAGCTAGACGTAGGAAGAAAGGATTGTCTCAATAGGTCAGTAACTTGTAAACTAATTTCAACAGAAAATCTAAACCACTCAGGAACACTCATCTCTTCTAAACCAAAGGAGCCAGAATGTCCCCGTTCGTATCTGTTCTAGGGACCACGGCAGGGTGGGGGTGAGGGCGGGGAGACAGCATCAGGCAAAGGGACTGCACATTCATTATTTCATTCAACAAAAAATGTTTTCTGAGCTCCTCTAGCAATGATGAATGTTACACAGTCCCAAATCTAAAGGAGCTCACAGGGACCCTGAAAGACCTACCCTCAGCCAACCAATACAGTAAAGTCATACCTAATTGCACAGAGAACCCGGTTTGAGTCCAAAGTCAAACTCAAGCCAGCAATTACAATCAAAACTAACCTTGAAAATTCCCTGTAATTCCTCATAAAATCCAATACTATGCTGTACAATCCTAAGTCCAAGACAACCAGTTTTTCCTGCCCTCTAGGAAAGACTTCAGGTAAACACTTCTTTCAGGTTTACACTTCTTCTGGTAAACACCAGATGAAGTCCTCGGCCGGCATTTTACAAGCCATGTGCTTAAACCCAATTGCTCTCTCTTTGAGAGGAAATGAAATCTCCCCTAAAACAGCAGGCTCCTGTCTCTCATCTCATGTTCACCCTAGAACTTATACTCGTTGTATTTCAATTGTCGTTTCTTGACCTCTTTTTTTTTCTTTCAGCCAAGTGCATTCGTTTAACTCCCGTGAGTAAAATATGCATATAATGGCTTCACTGTGATATCACCATCTTAGTATTTACCCAAAGGCACACCCAAAATGCCACGTTTCTTCGTTTCTTCGAGTCAACACACTGTGAATCTTCCTTTTGAATGCAAACATTATCCCTACCCAAGAGAATGAATGTTTTTACCAAATTAGTTCCGGTGAGAGACCAGAGATACCAGAGTGAACAAAGTTCTGGCAGGTGAGAAGAAAATCAAGCAAGATCCAGAATATGAAACAGATGTGCAACAAATTGGGCCTGTCAGGGAACACTATGAACCCATGGTATATCCCAAGAAGAGGACTGGAGAAAGCAAGAAAAGATTCTAATGACATATATCCAAAGTTCTTCACGGTCAGTCCTACCCTCATACATTTTTACAGAGAAATCCCATTCCCAAAGTCCTCCAGACGAGAAATGCTTCCAGAAAAAGAGATGGGCCTACCAGGCTACTCTGATTTGACCCAACTAGACTATCCAATCCATTACGTAGTCCCAACTGCTAAAGCCTTCCACGGCCTTCAAGGTCACACAAACTCATGGCTCCAGACATAGATCTGGAGACTAACACAGTCCTCCACATTTTTTCCATTTCTGTTGTCCTCCCACAATGGGAAGAATGGGTGCCACACCCACCACACCTCAGAGCCTCCCCAGCAGCCTCCACAAAGCCTGACAAGTGCTGGGAAGGCTGGTCCTCTCCAGTTCCCACAGGCGCAGGTATTCCCTTATTCCAGGCAATAACAAATGTTGTCTCCGGGAAACAAAGCACTCTCCTCCAGCCTCTTCCCCTCACCTTCCCTGTAGCCTTTCTTCCTCTGTTTGTCATACTGTAGATTCTGCTGCTGTCCTCCCTCAGCAGGCTCCCTGTCTCACTCATTTCCCCTCCTTCATCTTCTCATGTTTAGCTCACTGCACGTCCCTGTCTCTTCGTCCCTTAGAGATTCCACCTCGTCTTCATGTTTATTGTCAACCTTCCAATCCTCTGATACTTAGCCCCTGGCTCCCCGCAAGAATAGGTGGCACATTTCAATCCAAAAATGTACCCCCAAAAAATGTTTATACTGGTCAAATAAACACCATATACATTTTCATACCACTACGCAATTTAAGCTCTGTTCCCTTCATCTAGACACGAATGTGCCCCAGCCACCTGTCACTCCCCAGTGACAGCCTGAAATCATTCCTCTCTGCATGTCCCTCCTGCAGTGAACTTGTGATCTGCTCAGAACGTTTGACCTCAGCCCACACTTACCACCATCTTAAATTCTTCTGCTGATTTTGGAAATGAGAAATTTTAAGCAGGCAATTAAAAAAGACTAGTAAACCTGCTCTTGACAGGGCTAGACTTAACTCTAATGAGAGAAAATGACAAGCGCATGGCTCGCTGCCAAGGCATCATGAACAGTTTAAGAATTAGATTCAAAATAGCTGATAAAATCTGAAAGGCAGAGTGACCTCTACACATTTCATCTTTTGCTTGGTTTGCACTGTGTGCAAGGTATGAAACTCAAAATATTAAGATACTAGTTTAGGAAGAGACCTTCAATTCAAGATTTAGGAAGAGGTGTGGGGGAGATTACTATAGCAGAAAACTTACTAACTACATGTAACTATTTTTATCCACAGTAAATATGAAATATATAATACACCGTTTTCTTCAACTTTACGCACTGAATATATTTTTCTGTCTTGCAGAACAAAATGATCATTTCTTTGCTAAAGTGCTTATACCTCTCTCACACAAATATTTAAACCTAATAATCAGAAGAATAACAGGGGACCTATAAAAACTATTTCATTTAAATGTAATACATTAAGGGGCACCTGGGTGCCACAGTCAGTTGAACGCCTGACTCTTGGCTTCAGCTCGGGTTAAGATCTCGAGGTCGTGAGATCAAGCCCCGCTCCAGGCTCCGTGCTCAGTGTGAAGTCTGCTTGGGACTCTCCCTCTCCCTCTGCCCCTTCCCCCCTCAAATAAATAATCTTTTTTTTTTAATTTTAATTAAATGTAATACATTAAAATCTTTATACACATTTGAAAAATGCATTAAAATCTTTATATACATTTTTAAAAACATATTTTCACAAGAATGTATCCTCAGACATCAAAAAGAAATGCTATTTTCCATTAGACATGCACAATTTCGATGAAAAATGGGTTCCCATAGCAGGGGAAAAAGTAAATTCTTAAAACATGAAAAATCCCAAGCATTCAAAATGGTTGACTTGAGATTCCCTTTACTTCACCTGTCCATAAAATTAAGAGCATCTGTCCTGTAATACAAAAAATGAAAAGAGCTGAATGTCGCACCTTCTTCACCTTCACCCCACCACCGCCACCCTAAAGCAACGGCTCTAGTTTTGGTAGCTCCACAACAAGGGTCTTAATACTTTAAGCCATTCTAGCTTCAACCACCGTTCTGGTTTCTGGCTTCAGGAAGTACTGTCTTAAACCTGACACTAGAGATACATAACGGAGATTAATGCAGTGTTACCTTGAACAAGCAATTAAACAAGGCTGAAAAGCAGCAACTAAACCCCAAACCATTTGCTCTTTCACGATAGGAAGCTGAAGATAATCTTGTTTACTGAACATAAATCACTTGAGATCTGGCCACATTCCGAAATGATATTCCAGATGGAAAGGCTGCAAAGGCTGCTTACATGAGTATTTTCGTCCAACTCTAAAAACAAACTGGACCAGTTTTTCTTGTTGCTTCTAGGAAAGCGATCACTTTAAACCAGGGACATGATTCAACAGAAGGGCTTCCCTAGACCCACTCAAGCTCTCTCTTTGGCCCCACCCCTGCCCCCCCCCTTCTCCTAGCTATATTAGGTTTCTTGCGACTAAGTTTGCTTCCTCCTGCTTCATTCAGTATCTATTTAAAAGTCTTGGGGAGTTTGCAGGATGCAATCTCCATTGATCAATCTTACCTTCTCATTTATTTTTGCGGTATGTTCACACGTTTCAGGAAATAAAGTCACGACACAGTCCTTTCATTTGTGTGTGTGTATATATATACCTTTTTAATTCTCTTGAGGGCTCTGTGAGGTGTATGCAGACAGGCCCCTCACAGAGGCTGCTGTGTTTGCTAGGGTTCGTGTTCACATGCCGCCGGTTGGAAAGAGTTTGGCTTGCTTTTTCATTTCCTTGAGTTAAAGTCACTTAGACAGAGAGGCTTTGAGAGCTACAATGGGCAACAAGTCAGTGACTTGTTTGTTTAAAGGTGCTGTGTACACAGCCGAATATTCTGATCGTGCTGGTTAATTCAGCAACCAAAGGTTTGTCAGAAGGCTTTCTTTATTGCTCTCTTTCTACTAAATATCATGGGAAATGCCAGTGATCCCGATACAGATCCGCTATGCCCCAGAAAAGCCACTGGGGAAGCGTGAGTGGGGCCCTGCTGAGCTAACTGAACAGGACACCTGGCAGGGAGTCTGTCCCCGCCCCCCACCCCCACTCCCCTACCTCCGGGGCGACAACCTCATTTGCTTTTAAAATGTACTGTAACCAGAAACCCTGCATTAAATCTCAGACCCCATCCATTTTCGTTCTTTATTCTACAGCTCTAGATATTCCTTCATACACAGTTAAGCCAACGGTACAAAACGTCCCAGTGGACCTAACTCTCCTCCGCCAAAAGCTACATTACAAGCTACTACCAAACTTCCATTCCGTCTGATTTTCCACTCCTCTATGCTGCACGCATTCCAACCCCACACCCATCTTCTCCACCTCACAGAACTATTACTTTATCCCCTAGGAAGGTAATCAACTCCCCAGGCACCTAGTAAAGCCTTTTCTAGAGCCTGTCCACACGACAGCAGACCGGATCTGGCTTTTTCGTCTTCTTCTAGGACCTAGAACACTGCCCTTTATCCCAGGCCTGCCAGTTTCCTCCAAGGCCACAAAGCAAGCCTGCAGCTTAACTTTGAGTGCCTTAACCACTGACAATCTTCTTCCTACCCAATGTAATTCCAAGTTTTGTGGCCTAAAACCAAAGCATCACAAGGCCCACAATCCAGAGCCACGCAAACCTGGCTTTGACTCTGCTACTTACCATCTCTGTGACGTGGGCAAATAACCTCTCTTAGTTTCAGTTTTATCCCTAAGACGGGGATAATAACAGCATGGACCTTTACTGTGAAGACAGAATGAGATAATGCCTGGCACAGAGCAAGCTGTCAAAATATGTTAGCTATGTTTATCATTATATTAGTACGCTACTACTGTTATTACTACAGGGGTAACTGGCATAAAATCATAAGCTTCAGGCCAAAGTTGAACTTTGTCTGGATGTCACAATATATTTTGCTTTTGTTTATTTATTACCTTTGGAGAGGTAAGCATTCTCCAGTCTGTCACAGTCCTTATCACTCCCCCTTAGAATCTTATATTGTCATTAAACACCTGTCTGGCCCCTAAGTTTGTGATAACCCAACCCTCCCTCCCCAAAGTAAAGGTCTCAGAGGTACACAGGAATTTTTTTTAACAAAAATGTTACAGACCTAGGGTAGCTAGACATTCTACTAAAAACAATGCCTTTTTAAAAATCATAGCAAGCAGCCACCAATTTCCAAAAAGGTGAGGACCTCTCCATCAGTCTAAAGGCACACAGGTGACAGGCAGGAAAAGAGGAATAAATTCTGTTTTGTAGTTTTAGGGGCAGTAACAACTTCCAAAACATGGAGGTTCTTCTAAAACACAGGATCCCACTGTTAGCTTTGCTGGTCTGGAACAAAATGGACAGAGCAAACATAATACCAGCAGATCAGAAAACACACATCAAAAGCCAGGCTCTTCCCTAAGTGCAGAAGGCTATTACCCATGCAATTTCTAGTTCCAAATGCACCTGTCAGAAGTCAAGGCCTTAAATTCACCCATAGCTTTGTACATATCAAAAAGTTAAATTGCCCGACATTTAATATTTTTCTTTTCTTACTAACTTAGCCCACAAAGATTTTCCAATAATGATGAAAAGATATAATCAGTAACACCTACCTTCTTAATAACATACATCATTTCTAGAAAAAAATACACGGTACAAAGCACAAAAAAAATTAAACACTATAAGACTGTAAAGATATGAGAGATTTATTGATATAAAATTAAATAACCATAATTCTCTTTATTTAAAAAAATCTCTTATCTCCTATCATTCCCAAGAGGCTACCCATTGAAAACATTCTATTTAAAGCAAGATCATTTGTTTCAAAATACAACTGGCCTTTGAACAAGACGGGTTTGAATTGCACAGGTCCATTTATACAGATTTTTTAATAGGACTGTAAATGTATTTTCTCTTATGATTTTCTTAATAACCTTTTCTTATCTCTAGCTTATTGTATTGTAAGACTACAGTGTATAATGCATATAACATACAAAACATGTATTAATCAAATGTTTATATTACTGATAAGCCTTCTGGTCAACAGCAGGCTATTACTAGCTAAGTTCTGGGGGAGTCAAGTTATACATAGATTCTTGATTGTGCCGCGGGTTGGTACTCCCTAACCCCCAGGCTACTCAACTCTAAAATGAAAACATATGGGCTTCTTTCAAGGTTTGCAAGAAATTTTCAAAATAACGACAAAATAAAAGGTAGACAAAGTCAAAATCACCATCACAATAACAAACACAATGATCCTGCATGAATCCAACTCATATTTATTCTTTATGGAATGTGCACACCCTCTGGTCTGAGAATCCAAAGTAAATATAATTAAAGTAATTTACATAGGAAAAAAAAAGAGAGGGCATATTCCACAATGCTGGTTTTTTTTTTTTAAAGATTTTATTTATTTATTTATTTGACAGAGAAAATGACAGCCAGAGAGAGAGGGAACACAAGCAGGGAGAGTGAGAGACGGAGAAGTAGGCTCCCAGCAGAGGAAGGAGCCTGATGCGGGGCTTGATCCCAGGACCCCGGGATCACAACCTGAGCCAAAGGCAGACGCTTAACGACTGAGCCACCCAGGTGCCCCCATATTCCACAATGTTAACAGTGATTATTTCTGGAGGACTGGACTATACAGGGTGTTGTGTTTTTGTATGTATGTGTGTGTTTTCCAAGTCTTCTGCTCTACAAAAAAATTACTCCTTTCATTGTCAGATGAAAAGTGTTTGTTTATATATGTTGACAATACCACACCTCACTACTACTGAGGATCAGGATGTATTTTCTAAAGGGCCACGTTCCTGAAGGAGTCAAGAGTCAGTGTGCAAAAAGCAGCTCTCCCCCCAGTAGCCCTCATTTGCTTTGCCTTCATTTCCTCTTCCGAGAGGCTTCATGACCAACTCTCCTCCCCACAGTTCCACAGCATTTACGCTCTGTACCACACGATGCCCTGTACCTTCCTGCGGCCAGCTGGCTGGTTCTCTAGGCGCTCAGCGCTTCTATCTTATACTCCAGGCTACTTTCAATAGGAACTACATTTTACATTTGTTCTTTAGACCTCAGTATACTGAGTTGAACACGGCTCTCTCAACACAGCAGACTTCTGATACCTATTTGTTAAACATACACGAAATAACTCATCAATCCATTAATCTAACAGTGAAGGAAACCCAGCCTTCCGCTTCTTTGCCTTTAGAAGCAGCGCTGTCTTAGGGGTCACGACGAAGATGGAGATGTGGTCCCGCTGCCTGAGATCAGGACGACTGACGGGAAGGCTTTCAGAAAACACGCACAGCACAGGAGGAAGAAGTGGCTTCCCCGAGTCAGCCCTGAAGTCCCAAAGTAAGAGAACAGCCCCGGGGGTGCCACGGCTCAAGAGAGCAATGAAATCCACTCCAGCTCCTGTGTCGTGCCTAAGGAAAGTCATGTGCTGTTAGCTGTGCACTCCTAATCCAACTTTACTGTTCCACAGAGAACTCCATCGGCAAGCAGCAAGAGGCAAGAGTGGCCGATCCCTTCTGGGGGATGACCTGCCCGCCTCCCGTGACAGCGGTGCTTATCTCAGTTGACAACGGCTGTGAAGCGCTGGCAGAGTTTTCTGGGTTCTTAGACAAAGCGCCATTATCACAGTGACGCTGAAGCCTGGCTAATCATAGAGGAAACATCCTTATATTCTTGGGCTTCAATAGCTTTAATTATATTTACTGTGAATTCTCAAACCAGTGGGTGTACAAATGTGCAAAGAAAAATAGGAGTTGTATACGTAAAATTAATTTTACTAGGTACCAGGAAGCTCCCATTAACCTTAACACCGTGAATTTGGAATTGGTAACCTGAGCTGAGTCAAATTATCATCTATACAGACTGGAGATCAGGACAGCAAGGGGCAGGATGGGCCCGGGATTTGAGCTCCCAGGGAGACTGGCTGGCTTCGTCTGTCCCAAACCACCCAAACCACGGGGAAAGAATGGTTTTTGTTTTGCCACTGTAAGCCACCAAGAATTGCTGTCGGAGTGAAGGAAAATCCTCACAATTTAACGATAAAAGCCACATAAAATTTTCCACTTTTACACACAAACTAAAGCTAAAGGATGTGTTTATAAATATTCCAACTCAACCCCTTTGACTCTCATCTCTCAGGCAGTGGTAATGCAACATTTATGGTCAAACATCACTCTTCTGTGATTTCAAAACTGCCATTCAGGAAGCATCAGCGCATCGCTCGGCCTTCTTGTGTTCTACCACCACCCTTGCTGGAGATTTCTGAGGTCTAATTTGCCTAACGCCACTTTCCTTGCTGGACTGGGATTGTTAGGTAGATGAGTGTTTTAAACAAACACAGCTGTAAACACTCAGGAAAATGAAAATTTGCTGGGGTTTGGGTATGGGGAGAAAAACAGACCTACCAGCCTTTTCAGTTCTGCAAAAGAGCTATTTCACAGTCTTTGCAGTGAGAAATGCCTGCGTTTTGGCATGGCTGAGCCTGATTTACACAAGCAGCCCCAAAGTTACCTACAGCAGCAAAGTTCTTGGCCCAAACAGGGCAAAAAATAGCTGTCAGTCTTGCACACCCATAACTCCAATGCTTCCTGGGGAGCCTCCAAGAGGATACGCCTGAATCAAGAGGCATATAAATGCCACATCACAGCCCTTGGAGAATCAAGTTTTTTTTATTTAACATAGTGATAATTAAAAGGCCATAGTTTATCACTATCTTCCTACCACAAAATCAAAAGGGCACTACATTATACCTGAAAGCCTCAATACCCAGAAATACCATCTCTACTATCCAATAAATAAATAAATAAATAAATAAATAACAAAAATAACAAGCGTTGACAAGGATGGGGAGAAAGTGGACCCCTGTGCACTGCTGGTGGGAATGTAAAATGGTGCAGCTGCTATGGAAACCAGTATGGTGCTTCCTCAAAATATTAAGCATTAATTAATAGAACTACTATACGATCCAGCAATCCCAGCAATCTAGATATATACCCAAAAGAACTGAAAGCAGGATCTTAAAGAGGTATTTGTACATCAGTGTTCATAGCAGCATTATTCACAATAGCCAAAAGGTAGAAGCAACCCAAATGTCCATCGATGGATGAATCAGTAAACAAACTGTGGTGGGTGTGTGTGTTATGTATACACACTATATATATATATATATATATATATATATATATATATATATATATATATATATACACATATATATATATATACACTACATATATATATACACTACATATATATACACTATATATATATATATACAACATATATATATATATACACACACTGGAATATTCTGTCATTAAAAGGAAGGAAATTCTGACACATGCCACAACTTGGATGAAGCTTACGATATTATGTGAAGTAAAATAAATCAGCCACAAAAGAAAACAAATACTGTAGGCTTTCATGTATATGAGGTCAAATTCATCGAGACAGAAAATAGAATGGTGGGAAATGGGGGAAAGACAGAATGGGGTATAGAGTTTCAGTTTTGCAAGATGACAGAAGTTCTGAAATAGGTGGTAGTGATGGTTACACAACAACATGAATGTAATTAATGCCACTGAACTGTACATTTTTAAATGGTAAAAATGCTAAAATTTATGTTATGTGTCACAGTAGCCTGCTAGGGCTACCATAACCAAGTTCCCCAGACTAGGTGGCTTAAACAACAGAAATTTATTTTCTCACAATTCTGGAAGCTTCAAGTGCAAGATCAAGGTGTCAGCAGGGTTGGGGTCTTCTGAGGCCTCTCTCCTTGGCTTGTTGGTGGCCATCTTCTCCCTGCATCTTCACGTGGTTTTCCTTCCATGACAGTCTGTGTCCAAATTTCCTCTTCTTACCAGGGCACCAGTCATAGTGGATTAGGGCCCACCCTAATGGTCTCGTTTTAACTTAATTACTTCTGAAAGACCCTGTCTCCAAATAAGGTCACATTCTGAGGTACTGAAGGTTAGGACTTTGACATACAAATTTGGGGAGAGGGAATTCAGCCAATAACATGCATATATTACCATATTTAAAAAATAATACTAATAAGATATACTGGAGCAGGCTTAGAGAAAAGAACAGCCTGTGGGAAGGCCCAGAGGAAGGAAAAGGGCGGTGATTATAGGAAATGAAAGAAGGCCCACGAGCCTGCAGCAGAGGGGAAAGGATAGCTAGTATTATCAACGAAGACAAATAAAAGTCAATCCTTAAAAATTCATTCCAAAATTTACGAAAACTCAAAAAAAAAAAAAAGAGTAAACCTTCTTAAAAGAACAGCCATGGCAAAGAATAAGCACCTTATGTAAGAGAGGTATTGCTAGGGGCGCCTGGGTGGCTCAGTCGTTAAGCATCTGCCTTCGGCTCAGGGCGTGATCCCACGCGAGCCCCACATCAGGCTCCTCAGCTGGGAGCCTGCTGCTTCCTCTCCCACTCCTCCTGCCTGTGTTCCCTCTCTTGCTGGCTGTCTCTCTCTGTCAAATAGATAAGTAAAAACTTAAAAAAAAGAGAGAGAGAGGTATTGCTAGTTACCATATATTGGTATCACTATATCAGATACATTACTTTCCAGCATCATCCTTGCATTTTTATTACAGCCCTAAGTTTCCCAAAAGTTCTTTTTTCCAGCCTGGGGTTTTTTTCTAATTAACATTATGGTGAAATACACATAAAACGTACCATGTTCACCATTTCATAAAGTTTTTATTTATAGATATATCACCACTTAAGAGAAAATGTCCCTTAAGCTAACCTCAGGGTACACTGTTATATGGAGAAAAGACTGGGTAGTAATTAATGCTATCGTTTTATATCAAGCCTAACTTAATTTTCCATTAAATTTCAGAAAATTTCTGAAATGCGTTAACCACAGAGTCCAGAAAGATACCAGAGCTCTCACACTAAGATCTGGATGGGCATTCACGGCCCAAATCCCCTGCCGGCCGCGCGTGGGCCAGCCTGCGGTGTGACACCGTTGAAACACATCTGTCGGCGGGCAGCATCCGCAGCTTCGTCCTCCAACGGCAACAGTGTGCACTCCAAAGAAAACGTTCTGAGTCACTGAATGTCAGCCAGATCAGGAGGAGACAAGGCAAAAGGATTCCAAAATGTTTAAAGTGCCAAAATTCACTTTCCAGTTTTATCCAAGAGTAATCACAACGAGAAAGAGAAAGAGAGAATGCCATAATCATACAGGCAAAAACTGACTACTGGACATGAGCACTTCCTCCTCCTCCTGGCAATGGATTCTGCCTACCAAAATAAATCTCATCACATATTATAGATATATAGACACACAGATACACACACACACACACACACTTATATACCCAGGATCTAGAAGGAACACTCACCAGTCAATAAGAGAAGACTCACTGGAAAAACATAGCAACCTTTCATAGAAGAGAAAGCATGAGAAAGTAAGAGCCATGTGAAAAAATATCTTTAGCCTCATTAATAATAAGAAAATGAAAATTAAATTCATAATAATGTAAATTATACTACACATAAATTACATCTCAATTTTTAAAACACACAATAAGGTTTCACACCTACCAAACAGGCAAAAAATTTTTTAAATCTGATTACACAAGTGTTATGGAGCCACAGGCAATGTCACACATCCCGATACAACCACCGGCAAACAGTCATCATCACCTAATAAAACTAAACATGCGTAATCTCTGTGACGCGGCAATTCCATTCCTAGGCTTATACATTAGAGAAACTCTGGCATATATACAATAGGAACTATGTTCATACCAATCTTTGTCATGATTGCAAAAAGTTAAACAACACAAATGTCCCTCAGCAATAGAAAAGATTTTAAAAAAAGAATATACCATATTTAATTAAGATTTTATTTTTATTAGAGACAGAGAGAGAGCATGTGAGTTGGGAATCGGGGGGCAGACAGAGAGTGAGAGAGACAATCTCAAGCTGACTCCCCACTAAGTGCAGAGCCCACGACCCTGAGATCATGATCTGAGCTGAAACCAAGAGTCGGACACTTAACTGACTGAGCCACCCAGGCACCCCAATATGGTGTATGCTTATGATGCAATTCTATACTGCAGTAAATAAAATATTAGCTTCATGAATAAACATGGATGAGTCTCAAAAACAGAATCTTGGGTAAAGTGACAAGGTACAGAAGAATACATGTTATAGGACTCCATTTTTACAAAGAACAAAAGCAGCTAAAATTAAATATATTGTTTAGAGATAAACACACATAAGGCAAGTCCTTTAAAAAAAAAAAAAAGCAAGACAATAACTAAAAATTAAAGAATGGTTACCACAGAAGGCAGAGGGAATGAAGAAGACGCAATCAAGGAAGGACACATAAGAGTTTCCCAAGTACTAAAAGTATAACATTCCATTTCTTAAGCTCTCTGGGAAGCACCAATATTCATTTTATTATTTTTATTTAAATCATACATACGCGGATATATATACTCTTTTATATGTATGTGCATATGTATGATATATCTCTCGTTTTAAAAAGTAAAATAAGAGCCAAAAACCAAATGCTATTTTTTTTTTTTTGAATAGACAACCTGGTAAGCCTTCAGTTTCAAAATGGTTGACGGCCTGGCTGCCCCTCCTGAATTCCTAATGAAGCAAAAGCTTCAGAAAACAAAACCGAAGAATTCCAGATTAAAAACAGTCTGCTGGAAGAGAACGTCAAATGTACAAGAGATTTCAACAAACTCTAGAAAACAGGAAATGGGAATGTGCTGACAGATGGAGCATGAGGGGAAAGCAGCTACCCAGGGGCCACCAAGGAGACAATCTGCTCCACAGAATCCCGGGGAGACTCCAGGCTCAGAGACAACACGTATCACAGAGCGAGGAGGATGACACAGAGCAGGAAATACGGGGATGACGCGATGACAGTTCGCACGACCACACACCTCCCTCACTCTCTCACTGCGCCTCCAGGTAGCATGGCCAAGTGTAATGGCAGACCAAACATCTGGGGCTCATCTTTAAAGGAACTGAACCAGTTGTGACAGCGGGGAGTGAGAGAGGCTTTCCTGAAGGCTTCCGACGTGAATTTTGGTCCCTCAGAGTAAATCCTCCCCCTCAGGGCATTTTTGGAAGAAGCAAAGCTGCCAGGTCACCGCTTAGCCCCCGCCTCCCAACTCTATTCAGAATTGCTACTTAGGGGAGCAGTACAGCGTAGGGGGAAGGAACTCGACATACGGATCTTTTCAAAATAATAAAAGCAAACTCTCCCAGTCTTTCATTCTTAATTATGAAAAGGCTACCAAGCCTACAAGGAAAATCAGTAACATTAGGGGGAAGAAACCTGACACTGAAAAGAAATAGTTAATTCAGGGAAACCGAAGAGCACTTCCAAGGGAAACACTTTAATTCAACGTAAAGATTCCAAGAAGATACTGTAACCATTAAACAAGAACGAAACACAAAATAAAATGATTAGAGAATAAGGAACTTTTTTTAAGATTTATTTATTATAAGGTGGGGGGCAGAGGGCAAGGGAAAGAATCTCAAGGAGACTCCCTACTGAGCACAGAGCCCAACGCGGGCCTCAATCTCTGACCCTGAGATCATGACCTGAGCCGAAATCAAGAGTCAGATGCCACCCCTAATAAAGGTGCCCCTAATAAAGAACTTTTTAAATAATTTTGATAATATGATTACCAAAATAAAAATTCAGCGAAGGTACTGTAAGATAAAAATGAGGAATTCTCTCAACATGTGTAACGAAAAGACAACAGAAAAGAGAAAATAATCGATTAGAAACAAAGAAGCAAAGCAGGAGATACAATATCCAACTAAGTCTTCCCGGACCCCAACCCCAACACGTCACTGAACCCAGCACAGCTACCTGGTCCAGGAGAAATCGATCCATCGGTTCGATCCATCGGTTCAATCAAATTGTCCCTTTTGAGAATCTGACTTAGGAAAAACACAGGCTGTAACATGGGCCTAAAACCAAAGGTCATGTCAGCGGAAGTCGGTATGAATATATTGGCCCACATAAAAGAGAAGGGAATAGAGAAGCAGAAAAAGACAGAACAACAGAAGAGGCAATATGCCCATGATTCTTGACTTTTTATCCCATGCCATAGTCCCTAATGGGTCCACTGGTATCACTGAGATTGGCTGTTAAATCCTACATTTTGAGGTTTTTAAAAATTGTATTTAAGTTAACTGAGTGGGCTGCTGTTCTTTGCAACCAATAAAACTCTGAGTAAAACAGTAGATATCTATTATCTGGAACCGCACAGTAACCAAGAGATACCACATTATGTCTGCTCTAACATGGGAACACCCTGCCTTTCCGTTCACCAATCATCTGTGCAGAACACAATATTGGCTCCCACTGCCTGTCATTCTGTCAGCATCCTCCACAAATGTGAGCTGTGTGGTACTGTTGAACATTATTAAGATTATATGTGATCAAATACTCCCAATAATTAAAATGTCAAAATCCAAGAGTAAACATACAGTGTATTCAATGAAAACTCGAAACTGCAGAACAATTGGGAAAAGGAGGAGAATGTTAACTTGTCTTACAATATGGAACAAGAGAACAAATGGCTCAAGATTTGGAAAGAAAATGAACAAATTAATGTCTTTTGTATCCTCACGGAGTTTTTCAATTGGTCTGAAAAATTAGAAAGCCATGCAAAATTCCTCTTTTGATGACATGAATAAAGCTGATTTCCTTAGAAAGGGCAAGGAATGCCATTGTCTAGATTAAGATGCATTGAACAAGAAAAAAATATTCCTTGAAGTTGCGAAAATGGAATGGAACCCTTTTGCGTATTTGGAAGGTAACTTTCACGCATTCCCTGGATAACCAGAGTCAAACCACAGCATAAGAATCTGAAGCCAATGTCTGAGACCCTGAAAAATGAATACTGTGCAACTGAGCAGGGACAGGATGGCCACAGGTGAAGGTGCAAGGATGGAGTGTGTCTGCTCCCATGATGAACAGTTACCAAACTTTGTCTTTCCCAGACCTTCTGATCTCAGAAATCAGTAAAATCACATATACACACAGACACAGACACAAGACACACACATACACAGAGACCCACATATTCCATCAATACAACTGCTAGTTTTCTACTTTTCAAAATAAGGGTAATTCATTGAAGCCATTACTATGACTAAATATTACCACCAACATCTGATTTTTTAAGTAGGCTCCACACCCAGCATGGAGCCCAACGTGGGGCCTGAACCCACGACCCTGAGATCGAGACCTGAGCTGAGATCAAGAGCCGGACATTTAACGGACTGAGCCACTCAGGTGCCCTCACCATCATTTGATTTTTAAAAGGGACATTTAATGCTCCCCCCCCAAAAAAGGAAAGAACTTGATCTTAGCACTTTCGAAAGCCCTGGAAAACTTCTTCACAAGCTAGTAAATACATTTACGTTACGTCAGTTTTGCACCACAGCTTAGCAGGTTTTGCTTTAGCTATGTTTTGTGACTCATTCCCTCACCCCCAAGTTCATTACTCTGTTAGCCCCTTTCCTCAAAAAGGTTATTATAAAGAGGGGAAAGCAACAAATATGCAAATGGAATATTTAAGAATAATGCAGCATTTGGGAGCCCAAAAACATGATACAGATGGTTTCATGTAAGTAAGGGCTGAAAGTCTCCCTGGTGAATTAAGAAAGGTAACTGGGATAGGTGAAGGAGGAGGAAAACCCACCACATGATGGATGAGAGCACGGTGTGAACAGAGGGCTTTAAAGAAAGAGTGGAATGCTTTAGGAGACACGAAAGGTAGAGCCTCAGCTGAGCAGAGAACAGACCGGGGCACTACTGTGAGACGGAACTGAAAGCTCTGAGGGGTTTCACCGGATGCCGGCTGCAGAGCTGGAACTTTGTTAAGAAGCATCAAGGAATTGCCAACAGAACTAGCATGACAAAGGAAGCACATCAGGAATATGAACCCAGCAGAAGCTGTGATTTTAGTCTTAAGTTTGGGGAACCTTACGTAATTTCCTGGACAGTTAGGCAGTAACTTCTAATTCTGGCTCAAAAGGTTCTGTTTGAGAAGATTCAGGACCACCTACCTTGTGTGAAAATGAACTATCACTATTTCTGTACCAAGAGCCCTGATGCCGGGGACTGACTGAATCCCCTTGAAAATCATCTAATTTGCTCTGTCTCAGGTGTGGCGGCCAATTCCTTTAGGATTTTGCTCTTGGTAACATGAAACTAGTGTCACTAGTGGAAATAAAATCATGAAAGAGAGTTGTTTTAGAAGAGAATGAGAAGTGACCCATTAATAGGAATGTCCACTAGGCAACTGAAGACTCATTCATTTGCCCAAGAGTATTTACGGAGCCCCTACCTGGCACTTAACGATGTGCCAGACATGTGAACAATAAAAGACAAAGATCCCTGCCCTTGTGAAGCTTACATTCAAGCAGGAAGGTAGAGACAAACAACAAACATAGTACATACATTATACAGTATGTAAAAACTGCTTTGGAAGAAAGATATAAAAGGAAAAATAAAGATTGGTACTCATCTACCAAAAAAAAAAACCAAAAACAAAAACAAAAAAAACCCACCATCGTTTGAAGCTAAGAAAACGGATGAGTTCCCCAAAGAGTGGACTATTTGGTTATAGCCCCTTCTACTCCTAAAATTCTGCAGTTCCAGATCAAGGATATGGACATAAATAACCTCAAGCTTCTTGTTTAAACAGAAGGTAAGATCAAAGAATCACAGAACTGCTGTGGGCTTGAAGAGACATCAGAGACCCACCACCATGGAGCTGTCATCTTCCAGATGAGGAAATGGAGACCCACGGAGTTTAGGTAAAGTCGCCTTGGAGAGAAAGAGGACTGGGAGCCGAGGAGGGATTCCAGAACTCTACAGGTTTTTTTGTAACTTTTAACAACAGAAGCCCTTCTGGTCACTTCAAAAGAGCTTCAAACCTTACCGGAAGCAATGAAAAATATTTTTCTAATTACATAAGTATATGGTTTTGCCGTATAACAGCAATAATAGAAAACAGCAAGCACTTTATAGCACTTACTTCGTGCCAGAAGCTCCTCTAACTCCTTGTCGTGAAAAATAAACAGAACCACACAATGAGGCAGGCAGACTCGGTGCCTTAATGCCATGCTACCCCCTTCTAATTATTTACGCATAGCCTCACAGAGCATAAGCTTTATCATTACTTTAAAAAGTAGGGTCTCGAGTTTTCATTTGGCCCTAGCAGAATTAAAACATATTTGTAGTTCAAAAATGCCAGTAAGATTCATCTGTAGAAAACATGCTTTAGAAGAAAATTTGAAACTAAATAACATACCACTATCATGCTAAATAACTGGTAGTTATTAACTCAATAAAGGGTCCCTGAGGTTTGTTTTCAACCATATACTCGTTCAAAGACACTCATTCTAGACCGTAAGCAGTTTTTTAAATATGGAATTCTGGAAAAAAATAAATTAATTAAGTAATGATAAAAATGAAATTCTGGTAAGGCAAGGGGTTTCTTTGTGTGTTTGTTTTTCGTTTTTATTGAACAAATCTTACAGTTTAGTTTTCAGAGGAGAGCAAGGGAATGAAAAATACAATGAAAAAAGTTCCTTCTCTGGTTAGAATTTTTCTAAGACTCTGATATTTACAGTTTTACTATTAGAATCATGACGCTTACCAATAACTGATAAAATATAACATCTTTTTAAGTTAAAAAAAAAAAGGTTCCCCTTCTCAACACACCAAATATAGATTTTGTATATTTAACTATAAAAGAAAGTGCTACCAACTATGTGTCTAAAGTTGACAATCTTTTGCCTCCAGTTAACTAGGTTCATTTTCATTCCAATGGACTTTCCCATAAAAGACTTTTGACCATGTGCCCCATACTATTATCATTCACTCCACATTCTTGAGTTATACTGGAATTTAATCATATAGAATAATAGTAGAATGCACGGGTCGTTGGCTACAGCTCACAACCACTTTATTACCACTATTCTAGAGGTGATGCAATCTGCACTACACAGCAGGAATAATAACGACAGTATTTATACGCACAGATCTCAAAGCAACTTCTCAACCCGCCCTGATTAGAGTGCTCCTCTCCTAACTCTCCCCTTACCTTTTTTCTGTGAGAGGGGAGAATTGATCTCTCTTACTGGAGCAAAGCTGGGAGAGGCCAGGCTCCCAATTGTGATACAGCAGTATATTTAGATATGACACAATGAGGAAAGTAGCCTATGTTGGTTCCAGTAGTCAACATTCTTCTCTCGTCCTCAAGAGCATCACATTTCATTGTGCCATATTTTCAAACATACAATCCCTCTGACCCTCAGCACATTTCAAAACCTTCCCTGGCATCCTGCCTATTTCTTTTTCCTTGTCCTTATCACCACGGAGGGCCCAACATGGAGCTATTTTTGAATGACCTACTAATGCTCAATTCAGCCATTATTTGAGAGCCAAATGTGTGCAAGGCCCTGTGTATAGCCATGGAAAGAATATAATGAAAAGTAGCAGAATTCTTGTCTCCGAACAATTTTTAAACTAGTAGGAAAAGATAAGTGTACCAATGACTATGGCAATAAGGTAGAATCAAGAGTCAGAAGACAGGTGTTCTAGACATTTGAGGAGGAGGGAGAAGAAAAGGAGGCAGGCAGGGACTCCAAGCTTAGCGGCAGCCAACACATAGCGGGAAACATGATCGGTTATAATATTCAGTGTCCACAGGGTAAAAATAAACCAGCTGCACAGAGACAGAACAACTATTTTTTGATACTGAGATCAGAAAGAAATTCAACCTATAGTTCCTGATAGAAGATTCTGTTAAATGTAATAAAAATGCTAAGGATATACATATATATACATATATTATTTTTTTTTACAATAAATAATAAGTTTGAGTAGGGCTGAGACGCTCTAATGAAAACCAAGAAATTCAACACAGACAGGAGGTGGAAGAGCAGGCCTCAGCTCTACCATGACTGCCAACTCCACACCCGTGGCGTTCAGAGAAGATACTGCAGCATTATGGCCGCATTTAGAATAACTGCATTTCTTTTTTGTGGAATGAGATGGGGTTTAAGTAAGTAAGTGCCACTGTATTATATAACTAAATTCATTTTTCCTTATACAAGTTGAATCACAAAGATATTTTGATATCAACAATTGATACTTCACATATATAGAAAGTAGGTCAGCAGTGTGAAACGAACAAAAGTGAGATTTATCAGGAATTATGATCTTTAAAAGAAAGTTCCTAAAAATATCTCCTTTGATATTCATTTGGCTCTACAAAGTTTTCTGTACCACTTAAATTTATATCAGCACAGTGTCTTCCCACTTTATAAGAACTAACAAAGTAGTTTGAGGGGAGGATAATACTTTCTCAAGTTTAAAATTAGGGGAAGATTTCTACTGAAGAATAAATCCAATAATAATAGATGTCCCTATACTTGGCTATTTTAATTTAACAGAGTTTTGCTAAAAACACGTGTAGTTCCTGATGTGGCCACTGAAAGCGAAAGTCTCCTTGCATAGAATGGAAAAGATCTTTCTTAGACAACAGAATCTAGGAATGATTGGTCAATAAGAGGTCAATTCCTGTAACCTAACCAGTGATCTATTCACTGCCCAATACTGAACAACCCACAAACATTACACAGTCTTCTGCAGCAGAGTTTACATAAACTGATTAGAAATAAAAGCATTACTAGACCACATTAGTTCAAATTCCAGTGATTAGTCCTCGGCCATTATTAACATCAACTCCAAGATTCCACATGGACCAAATATTAAAATTTATGAGTGACTGACAAAAAATTCCAATTCTTATTGCAAATATTCATACACCTGAGAATGAATAACTCATGAAGAAGAGGCAGAGAGGGTAGGGTCAATGTGCAAATATTTACTCATGAACTTGGCTCTCACTGTTACTTCATATTTCATTTGATTCTGCAATCTGTGGTTATGTACCATTTGCCTAAAAATTATCAAGAGAGATAACGTTCACAGAGAACAAAGAACATACGAACTTAAAATGGGATGAATCTTTGCATTTATAGACTGATCTATAACGTTCTCAGTACATCTCATTCAAGAGTAAACAGCATAGGGGCATTATTTATCGAGCCCTCATCTCATCCCGCAAAGAACTTGAGGTGACTTACGAAAAACGCACATACTAAGAAAACTAAAAATTATGACAATGGAAACTATAAATTAGAGAAAAAAATGAAGACTATGGCAGGGAGAAGAGATATTAGAATAGAACTTAAAAATGAAGACCATAGGATCCTATACAGTTACCACAGTTGAGCAGAGAATTTGATTCTGTGCTTCCTGACGGCCAACATGAAAAGGTATACGTGCCCAGTTATATGATTTTCCATGAGGAACAAATATTTGCACTCCTCCAGGGAAGCAAAGATGTTTCCTATTACTTACTATGAAAGAAATGCTCTAGAAGACACCAATAGATAGGATGTAAAAATGCCCCAATATCATCCCAACAACAAATGGGGTCCCAAAGCTGGGTTGTTCTTTTTTTTTTTTTTTTTTTAATGTTGTTCCCGATTGAAACTGAATTCTACAAAGGAGTCCAGATAAAATTGCCCAGGAGCACAATTTTTCAAGCAACACAGTGGATTGAGCTGGGAGTGCAGGGCTAAAATTCAACAATGTAGTTTAAGAGATTATCAGCACTAAGTACAAGAACAAAAATAAAAATCAACAGCCAGAATTATTGTGTTTCTAAGTTTCCATCCTCACCTCCTTTCTCTCTTTGAACAAGTCAGTCACAGGCCAATGTCATCAATCCTTACAACTGGAGCTCCTTAATTATCACCCCAATCTACATATCCTAACCCAGAGCTAAAATCTTATCTTCACTTCCTTATCTGACACTGTTCCCTCAAGGTCCCACAGGCACATTAACTCCACAAATCCCAAACTAATCTAAGTAATCTGTCTCTCAAACACATTTTCCTTCTGCCATCCCTCATTTGTATAGAAATCCTATCTCCTTAGTCATCTTACATGCTTTTTTTTATTATTATTAACACATAATATATTATTTGTTTCAGGGGTACAGGTCTGTGATTCATCAGTCTTTTATAATACCCAGCGCTCACCACAACACATACCCTCCCCAGTGTCTACCACCCAGCCACCCTATCCCCTCACCCTCCTCCCCTCCAGCAACCCTCAGTTTGTTTCCTATGATTAAGAGTCTCTTTCGGTTTGTCTCCCTCTCTGGTTTTGTCTTGTTTCATTTTTTCCTCCCTTACATTCTTGAAATCAATGTTTTTCCTTCTCTACCCCAACCTCCCACACCTACCAGTAGTCTGCCTTACTATTCCTACCTGTGCAATGGCCCCACTATCCCTAAGCCAGCCCCAAGGGACCACCATCCCTGGTCACATCACCGTTAGCTCAAGGTCATTGCATCAACCTCCTGAATCATCACTCAGTGATAATTACAATTGCTCTGACACACTACTTGCAAGAATAATATTCCTAAAGCTGTGATTATGTCCCTCTGCTTACCTGAGCAACCCGGGATATCAGGCCTAATAGCTCCCTCCCTCCCACAGAGCCTATGCCCCAGCCAGCCCCTAAGTCTAACCATTCCCTAAATAAGCTGGATCTTTCCACTTTTGTTCACGGTAATGTAACCATGAGTGCCCTTCCCTTCACCTCTGCATATGTAAAGATGAAGTTCACGTGTCACCTCACTCAGGAAGCCTTCCCTCACTCTCTCAGGGAGAAGGAACGCTTCCTCCTCTCCCCTTCCCCCAGCACTTGGCTAGGGCCATCATTCCTCACAGGAATGGTCACTTCCTATGATCGGCGTCTTCCCTGGCTGGCTGATCCTTCAGCCTGCTCCACCACCACCACCCTCAACACACCGCTGGTCCTGTCAGCACACTGCTCATAGTAACCCCTCAGCCCTCTGGTGACGACATGCAAGGCCTTCACAGCCGGTGGCACCCACAGCGTTTTGCTCACACAGCAGTCACGGCACACACTGAATCATCCCGTAGTTGGCTGTTTATAGGTCTGTCTCCTCCGGGCCAAGGATCAAACTTATCTTTGCAATCTAATGCAGCCACCCAGCTACTCTCTGCACACCACCCTATCTTCACGCTCTGCAGGTCTCTTCTTGCTTATTTATGGTCTACTCCCTTCCCACTGGAAAGTACACTCAGGGAGAAGACAGACCTCACCTGCTTTGTTCTCACCTGTGTTCCCAGCATCTAGAACAGTGCCTGGCACATAGCAGGGGACCAAAAGCTTTGCCTGATCGATAAAGAGTGCATGATTCTTAGTGGCTAGCCCAGTCCTGGCGTACCACAGGTGCCAGAGTAATGTCTGCTGGGTGAATGAATTCTGTCTTGTCTAAGTTATTTTTGTATGTATTTTACAGGCTCTGACGGTCGGTGATCTTGATATCCTCTCTAGCTCCTGGCACAGTGCTTTACACAAGTTAGGCCCTTGATAAACTTCTACTAAATTGCATTGCTGGTTCAATAAAAGCCCAAGTAATTTATTAATTTATCTTCTCGATCTGATTTCGTCTTGTCTTGTCAGTAAGAGGAGTCTGTATTTTTTTCTTATGCCACAGGATGCCTTCCTGCCAGAAGAAAGGAAGTTCTGAGGGCGGTTCAAATCACCAGCGGAGCTGGCTGAGCGGTATGGGTTGGCAGCCCAGCTCTGGCGCCGATGCCCTGCGCGGCTTGGAGCTACCCTTTCTCCACACTTGCCTCACTTTCCTCCACCCTTCCTCCATACTTTCTCCCACTCTCCTCACTTCGCCTTCCCCTCTGAAAGATCAGGAAACCTGTCAGGAAAGGCAGCCTGTTTGCTTCACAACTAAATGAACCATCAGTTCTAAG
Source organism: Ursus americanus (assembly GCF_024610735.1). NCBI lineage: Eukaryota > Metazoa > Chordata > Mammalia > Carnivora > Ursidae > Ursus > Ursus americanus. The sequence continues at coordinate 39,931,237 of NC_142139.1, read as the reverse complement.
TCCTTTATGACCCCTTCTTTACCAGTTTTACATTGTTTAACTCATGTTAGCATATTTTAATATACGCTGTCTGAACTTGAGTAGATCATTCTGTAAAATAGCAGGAGAATACGTGTACAAGGTATTAATTCTCCATTAAGTTTTCATGACCTCACGGTGCTTCGGTGCTCGCCCAGTGAGCCCAGGTGACCTGAGCACAAGACCGCCATCATTCCTAATACTTTCTGGAGCTATGGCGACACAATGTCCCAGGACGGCACTACCTTGCACAGAAGAGCACGTCTCTTTCCCTTAATGCCCCTACCCCATAAAAAACAGCAAAACAATCAGGTAAGTGATGAGCATAAGAACCGTACCCATTTAGGGGCACCTGGGTGGCTCAGTCGGTTAAGTATCTGCCTTCGGCTCAGGTCATGATCCCAGGGTGCTGGGATCGAGCCCCACATCAGGTTCCCTGTTCAGCAGGGAATCTGCTTCTCCCTCTCCCTCTGCTGCTCCCCCTGCTTGTGCTCTCTATGTCAAATAAATAAATAAAATCTTTAAAAAAGACCTGTACCCATTAAATACATTACATAATGACATGACCCCAGCTTAAGGTTGGATGATTTACAGAAACTAAAAATAATAAAGGGCTTAATGCTGAAGAAAGTACATCCCAGTCAAAATGCAGTCAATGGCATTCAGATCCCTCTGAGGGACAGTAATTCCACTGAGAGGCAGGGAGTGGTTGGCCAGGGCTCACACCGATAAATGTCAACGATTCAGGTACGAGGTTAGGACTCAGTCACAGACAGATATCACGGAGATTCACAGACAGAAAACAGGGGGAGTCTTCTGCACCAACACCGAAAGGTCTTTCTCGAAGAGCTTTGTTGAACAAGCAGCAGTGGCCTACCAGAAAAGATATTTACCATGGAACCACTTTTTAAAAGGCCAAATCCAAAACGCTAATTCTCCCACAAATCTTGATATTATTGCTCAGCACAGAAGATGTATTTCCAGGGCACCTGGGTGGCACAGCGGTTAAGCATCTGCCTTCGGCTCAGGGCGTGATCCCAGCGTTATGGGATCGAGCCCCACATCGGGCTCCTCTGCTATGAGACTGCTTCTTCCTCTCCCACTCCCCCTGCTTGTGTTCCCTCTCTCGCTGGCTGACTCTATCTCTGTCGAATAAATAAATAAAATCTTTAAAAAAAAAAAAAAGATGTATTTCCATAAGGAGGCACCAAAAATACATTTGCACAAGTAAATACAGTCCGCATTGAACCAGTATGAAAATGTGAGCCTTTATTGGCAAGTAGTAAACCAAACAAAAAGCTAAAGAAAGCCGAATCTCTGTTGTCTGGGAGCAAGCAAGAACACCTGAGAATCAAAGGTCAACAGAACTTTTGTTACCGGCCACGCAACTAAAACTTGCCACCGAACTGTTAGCTTACAGAGCTGCTTACCATTCTGCAACCTTCCAGATCATGCCGAGTTGAGTGCATTTTCCCAAAGGTGAACAAGTGAAAAGTCCAGAGCTAATGGTGACCTGAATGGAGCAGTGACAAATGTCCTGCTCCAAGACGCACCTCTGTAGCCGCAGTTATCGGTTCGGTATATCCCCAAGCATTCCCGGAGACTAAACGGCATAGACAGATGTGAGTTCATTTTAGTTCAGTTTTTTCTGCTCAAGATCAATGCTGATTTAAGCTATCAGGGAAAGGGAATACACACAACTTCTGTCCAAAATCAGAAGGTAAAAGGGCAATCCCTAGCACAAGAGAGGTTAAGTGCTGCAGACTAAATCAACAGAAGTACTGAATAAATAATCTCGAATAGAACTTGGCAAGAATCCCAGATACTTTCCAGTGGAAGAATATGGTCCCAGTTCTGTGATCTTTCATACTAACAGGGACTTTCGCAAGACGCAGAACTCAACATCTAAGGCATTTAAAGCACTTTAGAAGAGTTAACTCAATCCCCTATTACATTCCTTTCTGGTAAAAAACAAATTTTGCAGGACTCATTTTGCCCCGTGGAGGATGAAAAGCACAAAGATGAGTGAATGACTTAAGTAAAATGTGTCCCTCTCTGCCTCATGGCCAGAAGCAAATGTGAAACGTCCTTTCAACATGAAGAGTGACTTCATGAAAGATTTTAACGGAAACAGAGCAGAACCCACACATCCACGGGAATATTAGCCCCTTCAAAGACTACACGCTGATTACAAAAACGCCCGCCAATGCTCAACATACTTCAGGAACAGCTCTTTTAAGGCTGCCTCCATGTATACAACATCCTTTTGAAATTTTTAACTGTGGCAAATTTGGTTCTTTGAAAGTAGAATTGGTATCTGTAAGTTTTAAGTACATTTAGAAACATAAAGCTGACTTTTTTTTTAAGATTTATTGATTTATTCTAGAGTGGGTGGGAGGGACAGAAGGAGAGAGAATCTCGAGCAGACTCTGCGCTGAGCACAGAGCCTGACACGGGGCTGGACCCTGAGATCACGACCTGAGCCGAAATCAAGAGTCAGACGTAACCAACTAAACTACCCAGGCGCCCCATCAGGCTGGATATTTTTAATCGAAAGGGTAAATGTTTTTCTTAACTGGCTTGTAAACTCCCTCTAAAAACAATTCTTAAATTGTTCTAGAATTCTTTTCCAACAGCAGCAGCTACGGAGTAAGCAGGCAACCTCCCCAGATGACCTCTTTGAGAGGCACATTTCACTTCTTACAATGTCTTTGGTACTGACACTGTGAATGTGCTTAATCAATTAGGAAACAGCTATGTCTGATACCATTTTTTCATGTTTTTCATTCATTCAACAAATATTTATGGTACACCTAATATGTGCTAGGTACTGTGCTCCTAGGGATATAATGGTGAGCAAAAACAGGCCCACTGCCTGCCCTTACAAAGACAATTTACATAAGCATATAAATTATAACCAGTAAGTCCAATGGGGGGAAAAAAGATTCATGGTGATGTAAAAAAGGTTCATTATAACAATGAGACCCAACTCATCTAAAGAGGCTTCCCCAAGGAAAGAATATTGGAGCTGAAAATAAATAGGAGTTAACTAATTAAGCAAAGGCGACTGATAGGGAGACGTATGAAGATGGTAGGGGTGGGGAGGAACAGCATTCTGAGTAGTGAACAGCATGTGCAAAGACTCTGTGGCTTTTTAAAAGAGTATGAGCACATTAAGAACTGAAAGAAACACAGTGGTGCTAAAGTATTGGGAGCTAATGAGAGAAAGGTGAGAGAGGTGTGGGATAGGCTGGCAGGTAGTCAGGCTGGACCCTTCAGAGCCTGGCATACACAGGATCTTTACCTTAATGAGAAGCCCTAAGCCTCCTAAAATGGGAGGAACGATGTGGGAAGGAAAATGACACCATGAAATCCACATTGTTTAAATATCACTAAGGCCAGGAGCACCTGGGTGGAGCCAACAGTTAAGCATCCGACTCTGGGTTTCAGCTCAAGTCTTGATCTCAAGGTCAAGAGATCGAGCCCCATGTCAGGCTACACACTCAGCACAGAGTCTGCTTAGGACTCTCTCTCCCTCTCCCTTTACCCCTTCCCCCACATGCTCTCCCTCATTCTCTCTCAAAATAAGTAAAGTTTTAAATAAATATATATATATATATATACATATATATATATATATATATATACACATATAGATGTATGTGTGTATATGTATATACGCATGTATACATATATACACATATGTATACATACACACACACACATACACACAATCACCAAGACTAGAATGAGGAAGCAAGTGAGGAGTAGACAGGGTAGAAGCAGGAAGACCAGTTTAGAAACTACTGTAATCACCTAGAAGAGAGGGTAGAGTTAACGCAGATGAAAGAAATGAACAGACTTGAGAGATACCAAGGATATCAACTCGATAAAGGATTGGATCGTATTCTCTGTCTGTGATTTAGTCAAAGATAATGCTTTGGTTTTGCCTAAGGGTTCCTTATTTGTCAAATATTTGCAAACCAAAAAGCATCATACAAATGCTAGGATTCTGTTTCCATCAGCTTTCTACATCATAGTTTGTCTTCTTTTAAATGAAGAAGAAAAAGTAGCAAAGAAAAAAACAAAACTTAAGAAATATCTCATTGGATGTAAAAATATGGGTTCCTGAAAAATTATGTGAATAAGAGAATCTATTTCACAAAGAATATTACTGAGTAGATATTTCCTCCCTGCACACAAGCACACACTAACACATGCAGAACAGATTATCATGATACCATATCAAGTGAAATGTAAACCACTATCTTGATTATTTCCATACACCACTCCTCCTTTACTGCAGGCTACATAAATTGGGTGATTCTACAACTCTTAAAGGACGGAATGGCTGAGAAATTTCATAATCACCAGCAAGTTTTATAATAAACCATTTAGTAAGCAACTAGAATGCCCAAGAGGCTGGCAGGGATTTAAATCTATTCTTTCACCAGTGACTTTACCCACATGGAAGAGTCGTTTTTATATCTATGTTACTACAATAAGCCACCTCCAGTCCACACCCTCCAAAGAAATACAGCTTTCCTGTAAGCCTGGAGACAACGTCATAGCAATATAATAAGTTCGAACTGTAGTCAGCCTTCTAGACTATCTGAACACATATACCACAAAAAGTCTAATTTTGGCCACATGTTTTCTTGTCTGACTTATACACACCAATTTGTACTGCAGCTCAGAACGAACGTAAAAGAAGGAGCTGGGTTTTAGTAGTCTCATATATCAACAACAAACGTACCAGCTAAGTTCTAATTCCATGAGCTAAAAAAAGACAGTCTAATTCTGAGATTTTGCAACTAGAGTTTATACCAACCCTTTAAAATGCAGCTTTTAACTTGGGAAGGAACAAATTCAATATGAAAAACACCGAGGAAAGAATATAAAACCACGGTATGTCAATAAACTGACTTCTACAGGCTAAATGCACTGCTAAACATGCTCCTTTTGGCGACTGAAGTCAGAAATTCTGCATGTGAATTTGTTTTTGTTTCCTAAAAAAAAAAATCATTAAGGTACTCAAGTATATGTAAAGTAACTTGAATAGTCTACAACAGCATCCTAACTCATTATCATTTATAGCACATACACTTAAAGCTGAATTGAGCAGACAGCGGTGTTTTGAGAAATATTGTATTTTTGATATGCCACCATAGCTCCCTGAGAAATGCTGCACTCTACATCATCGTGTGGTTGGGTGTTGTTTTTTTAAGACTTTATTTATTTGAGAGAGAGAGAGCGCGCACAAGCAGGAGGGAGGGGCAGAGGGAGAGGGAGAAGCAGACTCCCCACTGAGCAGGGAGCCCTAAGGGACTCAATCCCAGGACCCTGGGATCCTGACCCAAGCCCAAGGCACACACTTAACTGACTGAGCCACCCAGATGCCTGTCATGTGGTTATTTTTAAACATAAAATTTGAAATTTTTCTGGCACAAGGGTGAGGAGGAACAATCATGAAAAATCTCAGTATGGGGTGGGGGGAACAATAAAATAGACTAGATTTCTCAAGACTTATAACACTGTAGTACTACCTAAAAGAGTAATTCACAGAAAAATATTAATTGCTACAGAGCAACGCCAGGGAATGTACTCTATAGGCCAAGCTGTGGGTCACTAAGACATTTTATGATCACATGAAAACCGAGGCGAAAGTTAGGTTCTATCATAAAAAGGCTACCCCTTTTATAATTTCATCTGCTTGGGAAAGACGTCATAATACAATAAATTACTCTGCCCATGAGTCTTCACAGACAACCATGCCACTTCACACAATCACCGGGATTTTAGTACAGAAGAGAAAAAGGACTTAGCTAAACCTCGGGTCATCTTACAATTTCTGATTCCAAGTAAACAGATTTTCATTCATCCTTCATTTTTCTTGGGAAGCACAAAGGAATGTCTAAAAAGGTAGTGAAAAGTTGCAGGGGTAACCGGGACATTAGAACTCTCACACCTAATTTTCATTAACAGAAAAAAATTGAGGTTTGTGTTCATCTGAGGTTGTGATCTACTGTCCGGATGCTGAGAGTAACTGATTACTAAGGAATCCTGCTCTGAGAGTTTACCTTTCTTGTTTTTACGGCAATCTTCAAACACATACAAAGTAGAGAGAACAGTATAATGAACTGCCATCACTCAGCTTAAAAATTAACAATGTATGGCCAATCCTAATTCAGCTGATCACCATCTCTCACTTGCACTCCTTGCCTCCACTGGGTTGTCTGAAAGTGAAAGTGAATCTCATGTACCATATCTAGGGTAAGCAGAATAAATGGCCTCCAAAGAGAGATGGCTTCCTAATCCCCAGAAGCTATGAATACTACCTTACATAGTAAAAGGTGTGACTGTAATCCAGGACTTTAAGGAGGAATTCATCTTCATTTACCCAAGGAGGCTCTAAATGCAATCACGTGTTCTCACAAGAGGCAGAGAGAGATCAGACACAGATGTATACAGAGAAGGGCATGGGAGAGTATGCGTAGGGGTGCAGCCACAAGCCAAGGAGAGCTACCAGAAGCCCGAAGACACAGGAAGCCGCCCCCGGAATCGCAGAGGAACCAGGTCAGCCAACACCCTCAGTTTAGAATTCTGGCCCCCATGACTAGAGAGGATAAATTTCTCTAGTTTAATCCACCCGGTAGGTGGTGATTTGCTAAGGTGGCCATAGGAATACCAAACCATATAAACTGAAAAAAACTTAGTATGCATCTTTAAGAAATGAGGACTCTTTAAAGTAATAATACCACTATTATTCCTTTTTTCTTTTTTTTTTTTAGTTGAGAGAGAGTGTGCACTCATGGACAAACAAGGGGAAGAACAAGGAGGGAGGGAGAGGGACAAGCAGACTCCACACTAAGCCCGTAGCCCAACGCAGGGCTTGGCACGATCTTGGGACCGAGATCATGACCCAGGTGGAAATCAAGAGTCGGACATTCAACTGACCCACCTAGGCGCTGCTATTATTTCTTTTTAAAAAGTCCTTTGATTTATCCAATATCCAGAGCTTAAATTGACCAAACTGTCTCATAATTTTCTATTTATAAATTTTAACTTCATAGTTAATTTATCCAAATCAAGATCCAAACATAATGGATATGTATCTCAAGTCCTCTAATGACAGTTTCTCTTCCCTCTTTGTTTTTCTTGTCATTTATTTAATCAAACAAGCAGTAATTTGTCCTACAGAAACTTTTACATTCTGGATTCAGCTGATTATCTCGCCATGGTATTGTTTTGCACGGCTCTCTTTTTCCTGTGCTTCTTATAAACTAGTAGTTAGATATAAAGGTTTGACCAGAATTACATTAAGTTTTTTGTTTTTTTTAACAAGAAACTTCATGACTGGTTCTGTATATTTCCTATCACATCAAATTAAGAGGCCTATAGTATCTACTTACTTCTCTTTTTGTTAACATTAAGATTGATCCGTCGGTTCGGGGGTTATCAGCCTAATCCATCAATTATACAGCTTGCCATCAGCCTTTGACCCCTAGTCACTGGTGACCATTCCCTAATCCATCATTTCATTAGGGGTAACAAAATGGTTATATTTTATTTGTATCATTCCTTCTGCATTTATTAGCTAGAATTCTTCTAAAAACACAATATTTTTCAAACTATTTGATTACTCTGAAATACAGCTTTCTGGCTTTTATTTCAGGAAGGGTACTATAAATGCTTGATAGCATCTCATTTTTAAGGCAGTGCCAGGACAAACACAACAAAGTGTTTGACTACAAAGACCACTTTGTCTATACTCATTGAGTGTAACTTTCCAACTGCATTCAACTTAGTTCTCAAGTTACCAATTCAAATACTTGGCCTACAATATAAACCTATTTTTACATAAAAGCCAGGATCCAATAGAACACGTCAATTTGATGTCAGTTCTTAGGATTTATGCCCTATCAGATCATTCCAAACTCCTTAACTAACCACTTCAAACCATTCATTCTGAGTCTACTTTATTCTATTTCACTAATACAAATTGTCTTCTCATTCCACAGTCTATGCCTTTGGTTTAGTGTTCTTCATACCTGTCTCTCTCCCTGCGACCCACGAAAGCTGTCCTCTTCCCCTCCAGGAGTAAAAACACCTCCTGCTCTGGCTATCCAGCACCCCTCCTTTCTTCTGAGAAAAGCACAGTCCTTTTTAGGAAAGTGCTCCTCTTCCCCACCCCAACTATGTGATTTCTAAATGGGGCTGCCAATTACCAGGTAATTTGTGCCCCTGGCCATAAGGACAAAGACATCACCCAAGAGAGATCAACCAGAGCCATTCCTGGGATTCTGAGATTTGGACTACGGGAAAAGGTCAGGCCCCTTTTCTAGGTGATCTTTGGCTTGCTGGCAGCCATGCCCCAGCCATGCCCCAGCCATGCCCCAGCCATGTGGAGGGAACTGACCTGGAGAGAAGGAGAGATAAGAGACAGAGAGTCTTGGTGGTACAGGAGTTTCCAGTTTTGGCTTCCCTGAGACTCACCTCACTTGTCCCATACTTTGGCCATGTGAGCCAATAAACTCCCCTTCTATACAGTTTAATTTCTATAATTTATGAACAAAGAAATCCCGAGACAATCCCCACCCACCATGATTCTTAAAGACTGACCACAGTGACCTCTGCCTTGTTTCTTATTGTACTTTCTGTACAAATAACACTTCATTACCTACTGTCCCGATTTTTTATGTCAATTACATATCTGTTGCCATCTTTTGTAACCTTGCAGACATATATTTTACACGCCTCTTGACCACCCCCAACAGTCCCTAGAATGGTGCTAATAGAGCCTCAGTACATAACGATTACCATGCATTTTACTTCCATGTTGAACACTTCACAGCTGTTATTTTATTTAACCCTCACAGAAACCCCCTGGGATTGGCATTCTTATCTCTACTTAATGATGAGGATGCTAAGGTTCATCAAAGGAAAATAACTTTCCAAAGTCACACATTTACTAAACGGCAGAGCAGGGATTCGAACCAGATTTGGACTTAACCTGCCATCCTGCCTCCCACAATAAGTCCTTGCTACTGAACTTACCAAACAGTATAAATGATCACAGACCTCCACTTAACCCCTGAGTTTCCACTAACCTCAAAGTGCATTTTCCTCCATCATTAACAATAACGTTAACATATTAACGTGTAAATAAACGAGCTACCTGAAAATAAGTATCTTGAAAAAGTTATAATACAATTTCGCCAAAATTGCTACTGGCAGCCTGAAGACTAAATGCTGGCATTTCTCTGAAAGTAACAGGTAAAAGGGATGACTATTTAAGACCACTCTGTCAGAACAAGTTGTATACAACTCCCCTGGCAGTGATATTTCAAAACAGCAAAAAGAGATTTGTGAGCACCTGTCAATGTGTGACACGCCTACAGCTCTCCAATTGCTCAGAGGAATATTCCTGTGTCATCATTAGACGCTAATAGTTATCGAGCACTCCCATGGCTTGGAGGCAAGAACAGAAGGCCTTTGGGAAGAAAATGGTTTCTTTCATCTTCACAGCTCGGACGGAGAGAGGCCAAGACAGTAAAGGCAACTTACTGGTGGAGAATCTGAAAGTCACCACTTCTCATCCCTACGTGATCTGCATCCTTCAGGCCAACGTTCTCAGCTCCATGCTTATGTCTCCTAATTTCTGCTGGGCAGGTGCACATGTAGCTCTTGCTAGCAAATTACCTTCGAGGCAACAGTCTTTCAACATCTAGCCAAGCATCTTCCATTGAAAAGATTCCCATAAATGTATGTTGGTGGTTGTCTGTTTCTTTTTACCCTTTCTCATTTTTATCACTTGCCTTGAGGACCTTACACCACATAGGCACTCTTCTGGGGAATAGAATGACTGTCCCAAACTAAAAGGCCAGAAGACACCAAAGAGGCACACTCCTCCCATATAATTTTGCAACAACACAGCTAAGGGAAGGTATGCCGGGCAGACACCAAAGAACGCACCTCCCGGTAAGACAAGATTTTGCTAACTTGTATACTTGGTGAAAGCCCCTCAAGAACGCAAAACTGTCACAGACTCAAGAGTATCCCATATATGTAATCATACATGAAAATGAAATCATATATGTAAAAGTGCTTTGTAAACCATGAACAGCCAAGGGACTATAAATTCCTTCTGTTATGACATGACTATTACAAAGGCACAGATCTGAGGAATAGGTAGCTGTATGCTTTGAAAGAACCTGGTCTGGACAGAAGTGATCTTCAGTAACAGGAAGAAAAGAGGGGAGACCTTTCAGAGGATACAAGAGAAAGGCTAAACAACAAAGAAAGAAATGGTGGGCAGCAAAGAGGTCCAAATTAGCAAACTCCCACTCATTTCAACAAATACGTCTTCAATGTCAGGCATGGGTCTATGACTTGGGATATATGGCCAAAGAAAGACAATACTAACATAGCCAAAGATCCCTGTACTTCAAGGAGCTCTATATTCTTACTCAGGGAGAAAGTCAATAAACAATACACATAATAAATAAGTAAATTCTAGTATGTTAAAAGAGACATGCGGGAGATCAGGCTAAGGAGGATGGAGAGTATGGAGGGTTTCCAATATTTTGAGCTTAAAGATGAGCCAAAGAACAGAAGGAGGTCAGATTTCGAATGGTGTTCCTCAAAAACTATACCCAACTGTAGGAAAAAAATGAGAAAAACCATATTCTGCATGAATAAAATTTGCATAAAATTTGATAAATCCAAATTGCCAAGGAACATATAGCTCATTTTCATATTTCTTCTCCTTCCCCCTTGTTCAAAACTATCGACAAAAATGTGCTACATAGCATACTTACGGAGGAAGATATAAAAAGACTTAGCCGGAAGCAGAGCAAACAGAATTATAAAAGACCAAAGCAGAGGACAGTGAGAGTAGCTGCAAACCAGCACCTCAGGAATGGGCTAACAACAGGACTTTGGGACTCAGTTTTGTTCTTAGGAAAAGTTGGCTCTAGGTCAAGGATGGTATATAGGTTTCATTTCCGGTAACAACCCCAAACACCTGGCAGAGTCTCCCTGCAGCACTGCGCTGATAAAGACTTCTGGGTCCTAGGGAAAATGAATTACACATTTCTTCCGTGGGCTCAAGACAGAGTGTTGGCATGCACGCCCCACAGTGGCCTTTCCTTCCCTAAGTAGATCTTGGAGACTTGTTTTAAAAAAAAACAAGTAAACATTCACCAGCCACCTAAGTGAAAGATAACATCAAGAACAGTGGAGGATTTGGAAGTACAGAGCTTGGTCCGGATCCTAAAGGAATTTATAATCTAGAAGAAGGTCAAATGTATAAAAGATAACATTACAAGGTGTCAAGTGACTAAGTTTGTAAAATTTCAGTCCAGAGATTCACCTGCCAGGAAATTGCTAGCAAAAGATAACCAAGAAAGGCTTAATGGAGGACACAGGCTCTGAACTGGGCTTTGAAGAACGCACATCACTGAAATAACTAGAAAGAGGAAGGGTTACTCCCAGCAGAGCAGGACAAAGAAGAAGAGGTAGGACGTGCTCAGGAATGAAAACAGACCAGCATGGCAACCGGAGCACAGGATCTGCACGGGGCACCAGATCACACATGGATGCCTTGCGTACCACTCAGTATTCTCTGGAGAAACTGAACCAATAGAAGATTTTATACACACACTCACCAGAGATACTTATTACAAGGAATTGGTTCACACAATTATGAAGGCTGAGAAGTCTCACAATCACAGTTTAAGGCTAAAGGCAGAGAAGATTGATGGCCTAGCTTGAAGACAGTCAGGCAAAGAGTGTGAATTCTTCCTTACTCAGTCTTTTTGTTCAATTCAGGTCTTCGACAGATTGAATGAGACCCACCCACGATGACAAAGGCAACCTATTTTACTCAGTCCACCTCAAATGTTAATCTCATCCAGAAACGCCCTCACAGATATACCCAGAATACTGTTTGACCAAATATCCGGGCACCCCGTGGCCCAGTCAAATTGGCACATAAAATGAATCATCCCACTTTGAATTGAGTCACTGCAAGTAGACTACAAGGACCACGATCAGCGACACGGGCAAAGCTGTACTTTATAAAATCAAACTGACTACGGCACGAAAATGGATTAGAGAGAGAAAAACTGGAAACAAAAACAAGACAAAAAGTATTATAACTGGCCTAAGAGGTAAATCAACAAATAAACACGTAGAGGATTCTATTAGCTCTGAGGGCCTCTGCTAGGTGACGAAGATGCAGAGTTACTCTTAAGAGCCACCCTATAGTTTAATTTGACGTCTGGATCCAAATATAGACCTCTCCAACAGGAACCGGAGAAGCCTAAGGTCCCAAAGGTCAACCAGGAGGATGCAGATTTATAAATTATCCATGCAAGGAAGAGAGCCAAGCTGGGAGTTTGCCCCAGGCGTGCCTCTACTGACAAGCTCCGAGGACAGCAGTTTTGAGTCAGGAAGCCTCATCAAACCTACTCATTTTGTGATTCACTGCGAAGGAATGACCACTCCTCAGTGACAAACTAACCCTAGACCATGATCAAGAGGTAGGATTACTGTAAGGGAAAAAAGGCAGGCAGCAACACAAGCAGGCGGCAGACACCTAAACACAAGTCACGAGCAGATTCACCCGCAGCAACTCCAGGGTCTGCCTTTCAATGGGACATGCAAGGTCCTAAACAGTCACACAGCGGAGAAGTACCAGAAGGAAATTCGGGGACGGTCAAACTTAATCAAGCTGATAAGAAATTGCATTAACCATTAAGTGTTGAATACAACTCAGGTAAATAGTGTTTCCTGAAGCACATCACGGCCAACAAAAGTCCCGTTGTCTGATATTTTCAGATGCATTTAAATGACTCCGTCTTGCTTAAAATAAGCATAATGTCAACATTTTGTAATATATACAAATAGGAGAGATTTTAAACACTCAACTTAAAAAACTGACTTCATGTTACAGAATAGACGATAATCAAGAATACATTAGACAGGCTGCATCTTCCCACGAAAAGAGCAAACAAGAGCAAACACAAACTATAAAGTACTCCGTGTCCTAAGAAATAGTTCTATTAAGAAAATTTTTCATAAAAAATATCAAGAAACATTTCCTCTGATAGAACAAATATGGACAGACATTTTCATTTTGAAGATTCACAAAATATTCATGCTAACAGACCTCCTAAAGGCATTTTTAAAATACAACTTATATCACTATATACTTACATGTGAATACACGTATGTGTATATATGTGTGTATATACAGAGATATACTTTTTCTATACTCATTTTGATATATTACAAAGAAAATCCTAAAATGGATGAACTCCAAATACAAGTTCCATGAACACAAAACAAACAGAAGACACTCGTTTTGAGGAATGACACGTAATCCTCTAACTTAATGGTTATGAACAAAGCTTGGACTCAATGAAAATATTAACCTGTTCTCTAAGATAGTCAATAAAAACTCTGCCACAGGAATTCCTGAAATGTTCCTGCTTCAATGACCCTGAGTCATGAAATTTAGCCAAAGTATTTTATTTCACATTTATCACACACAGAAAAGTAAAATCCATTCCTGGCACTTTCTATAAACCTAAAGATCTTAAAATTGACCCATTACCAATATTTCGACAAAGGTAAACTTTAACAACACAAGAAGAGCTAAAAGATACTCACTCCAGTCTGCAAAACCTAGTGGATCCTCTGAACTCCTTAAAGGCATGTCCTAGAATAATGTTCTTAAGAAAATGTTTGGAGAAAAAAAAAAACCTATGCTCCATAAAAACTAATTAGCAGTTCATCCACCAACTGCAGGGTATTTTTATAGCTGTTATCAATTCCTATCTTCTCTTGGGGAAAATATTAAAACCAAAAAGAACCTGAAATGTGAGGAAATGAGGCAAGATATACCTAAAAGCTCAGAGCCCTTGCTACTATGACTCATCAGTGTCTGATCACGTATTGATCATTTCCATCTTCAGTCTTACACATTAAGAAAAAAAGTACTAATATAATTTTAAATAGAGGAACCTATTACAGGAAGTATAAATTAGAGAAATTTAATATTTTCTTGTCTTTGACTTTCACAAAACTTTCCTACAAAAAACACTCAGGCGTACTTTAAGAATGTTCTCTAAAGCACTGTTCTTAATATAGAAAAATGGGAAACAACCCAAATTTCCAACAATAGGAAACTGTTTAAATAACCTGTGATGTAATATTATACAGTCAGAATGCTCTGTATGTACAGTCATGGAAACACTCTTAAGATCTATTAAGCTAAAAATAAAAACCAAGTTGAAAGTTGTTTAGTAATACTCATGTACTGATTATCACAATAATATTTTAATATGAAGATAAATTTTGAGGAAAAACCATATGGCAGTTTCTCCAGAATATAAGATTACAGTGCACTTTATATTTCAACATGACATATTTCTATAATGTTTGAATGTTGATATGTTTGAATGTTAATATGTATTATGTGTATAATCAGAAAAAGTTTTATACTGATATACTTCGAGGGGAAGTAGGAGAACTTAGGATAAAGAGAAAATGTAGGGTGTTAAAAAAAATTTTTTAAGATTTATTTATTTTAGAGAGCGCATGAGCAGGAGGGGCAGAGGGAGAGAGAATCTGAAGCAGACTCCAAGCTCAGCGTGCGGAGCCCCACACGGGGTTCGATCTCATGAGTCTGAGATCACGACCTGAGCTGAAACCAAGAGTCAGACATTCAACCAAATGCGCCACCCAGGTGCCCCAAAACTTTTCTATAATTGCTCTAAAATAACATCCACTGGGGGGCCCGGGTGGCTCAGTTGCTTAAGCATCTGCCTTCGGCTCATGTCATGGTCTTAGGGTACTGGGATCGAGCCCCACAGCGGACTCCCTGCTCAGCAGGGAGTCTGTTTCTCCCTCTGCCTCTGTCTGCCACTTCCCCTGCTTGTGTGCTCAGTCTCTCTGTCAAATAAATAAAATAAAATCTTTAAAAATAAAAATAAAATAAAGTAACATCCATCTCTCCCTTTCTTTTAGAAAAGTTATATCCTTATTCTTAGAACTTCAAAATTAAGCAACACACATAGATACTGGAAAAGCCCTCTGAGCATCTCCTGTTCATCACAGCTTCTCAGGATAAAAGTTTAGCCCAAATTCCAGTATTTATCAAATTCAACTGGATTCCTAAACAGTTGTAGACCTGTAGCTGCATTAAGTATCTCTAGTCCTAATTAAAAATTATTACAGAATTAACAAAAAGGGTACAGAGTTTGCAGACTCTAAAGATATTCGAAGCGTCTTCATAATGGAAATATGAGGAGTTAGAGAAAACTACTCTTGAATCCACGGTTCCATAACCTATTCAAACGTTGTAAAAACTAGATAAAAACGGAAAAGAGAATTGCCTAAAAAGGTAACTGAGAAATGACAAGCATGAGGAAATTTTCCACCTGCCTGGAGAGGGGTATGAACTTGCACTAGGAGAGGTCTGTTCTCACAGTCATGGGACCTTGACAAACATTTGAACTCCCGTACCTCAATTTCCTCACCTGCAAAATGAAAAAACTGGGCATAAACAATCTCTATAGTCCTTTCAGCTCTAAAATTCTGAAAATACACCTTTATACTAACCTGGCCAAAGGATTTTTTTTTTTTAATTATATACCGGCACACATCATAGAACATAAGGAACTTCAAAGTCATAAGGTACATAGCCAAAAACAGTAGACTCCTGTGTGGCTCCTCTCCACTCCTGAATTCCACTCCCCAAAAGTAGCTCCTTCAACCCTTGAAGGTGTTTCTTCTGGCAATTACTTCCACATTTGTAAATCACACACTTATATTAGTATTTCCTGATTTCTTTTTCAATTTTAGACATTATCAAAAGTTCTTTTCTCAACCTATTGGGGCTTTTATTCACCTACCCCATGTCCCCAGGCCCAGCCACACTGTTGAGATGCAAACAATATAAAAATTACATACACGTATATGTGTGTACATATTTACATACTGTCCTGTTCCCAATGAGGTCATGTTTTGGTTAATAAATAAGATCTCATTTCACATCCAAACACTTCACAAAATGTAGTAGGCAAAAAATTAAAAGCTTGGCCTCTGTATTAGAAATCCTGGATTTGGGTCTGAGGAAGAAAGTATGAAAATGAGTTAAGGAAACCTAACTCAAAATTGTTGTTGGGAAGCCATGAAAGGAGAGCTCTGATACATGTACCGTTCGTGGTCACAGCTTGGGTAGTCCAGAAGAAGGACAGCTTCCTCTCAGCCCAGCAAAGGCAAACTGCCCTTGCCTGTAGCCAATGGAAAGTCACCACTACTTTAAACTCTCATTTTCCTCCAAAGAACTTTTACTCAAAACAAAACCCCTCCCAACTTCCTCCTTTCCTCTATAAAAGGACGCCCTGGGGGTACCTAGATGTCTCAGTCAGTTGAGCACCCAACTCTTAATTTCAGTTCAGGTCATGATCTCAGGGTTGTGAGATCAAGCCCTGAGTAGGGCTCCACGCTAAGCATGGAACCTGCTTAAGACTCTCTCTCTCTCTCCCCTTCTATCCCACCACCCCCTTAAAAAAAATAAAAAATAAAAAATAAATAAAAGGATGCTTTCCTCCTTTGTTCTCTGGACCTGCCTGTGGTTCACCATAGTTTGCTTGTCCCAAATTGCAATTTTTCTGTATTCCCAAATAAGCTCAATTTTGCTGGCTGAATAGTTTACCTTTTTTCTTTTAAAAGGTTGACATTTCATGGTGTCAGAAGTGGGAACTGAAGGAGAGGAATCCCTGAGAAACTAATGACCCCAGAATCGTGTGTGGAACCCACACAACCCCCTTGTACTCTCCACCTCCATGAGTTGTCTTCTTCCTTTCGATTCAGTATGTCTCCTCTTGGATTCAAGCTCCCTTCTTTTGGTTAATCTCTCTGACTTTACTCATGATCTGTTTTCTTAAAGTCATCATCTTTTTGGTGAGTACTCATTTGTTTCCTGAACCTCTGGTTTTATTTTGTTTTTAAGATTTATTTATTTGAGAGAGAGAAAGAGTGAGGGAGAGTAGGGGGAGGAGCAGAGGAGAGAATCTTTCAAGCAGACTCCCCACTGAGGGCAGAGCCCAATGCCAGTCTCCATCCCACAACCCATCAGATCAGGACCTGAGCCAAAACCAAGAGTCGGCCACTTAACTGACTGAACCACCCAGGGAGTCCCTGAACCTCTGGTTTTGAAGTATGGAATCCCAATCCTCTAAATCTCTCAAGAGGTCCTCCTTCTGTGACCCTGATTGGTTTTATGTTCAAAAACTATGGTTCTGCCCCCCATGAGCATTTGGACAAGTCCAAATATAATTTGTCCAAAGATAATTTAGATCTCCAGTGGCCATTACGAGGAACTTTCAACCTCCCCTTACCTGCTTTTTTCACAGCCAAATTAGAAGACCGCAGGTCTAAAATTAAACAGACTGAATGGGATTCCTATTTTAGTTGGTACCTGGAGGCTTCTAAACATATCCAAGATTCTAAAATTGCCTTTTTACAAAATACCACTTCTAAATTAACTGAGGTGAACTAACAATCAAAAGAAGACAAGAAAGCTTCTGAGGCCTTTTTCCCCTCCCCTGTCCTCTTTGTCTCCAATGCCAGCTTCCCCTTTCCCTCTGTACTGTCCTAATATCCTCTATATCCTCTACTTTCCTCATTCCAATCCCCTCACCACTTCCCTATTTCTCCAATCCTCTCCCCACCTCTTCCCACAAACCTATTAAAATCTGATTTAAAATCAGACCCTGTGAGGAACCAAATGTGAAGCACTTAATTTCTTATGTTCCCCGGACTAAAGCGGAACTAAAAGCCATGGTCAAAGATTTTCCCAAAGTAACTAAGGATCCCCACAGATTTGCTGAGGAATTTCATATGGTCATTCAAACTTACCAACCCGGCTTCTCTGACTTACATCAGCTAGGCCATATGCTTGTCAGTGAAGGCCAGGCCCAACACTGGATGAAACCGCCAAGTGGAATGATCCCCAAGAGTCTTTAGAATTACAACCTGGGGACAGAGAAACCCCACTGCCTAATTTCATGCTCAGGCTCAGGGAATAACCAAACTACTTCATTTGGCAAATTTCTAGGACTTTCCCAAAGTCATTCAATTGGAATAAGATTCAGGCTTGTACCCAGAAGTCCAATGAGCCCACACATGATTACTATAGCCAGCTCAAAATTTTTTTTTTAAGGAAAACTCTGATCTTCCTTTGGATGTTAAATCCACTCGGGCAGGCTTTAACTGCATTCATTAATGGGCTGAATCGCGATATATCTCTTCCGCTAAAAAGACAAGGATGAAAAGGGAACCTATGTCGACTCCAGACTTAGTTAATTTAGCAAACCAGCTCTCCTGCCCAAGATGATTCAACTAAAAAGAAAGACCATGGAAATCCTTAATTTTTAACCCCAACAAATGGAGGCCTCTAAACAAAACCAAAAGCTTCCTGATCTCTACCATTATTTCAAAAAGCCGGGACACTGGAAGAAAGACTGCTACAAACTTAAATGTTCCAGGTGCCCTCAGCCTTCCAACCATCCTTACCAGTGTCCTCCTAATCCCAAATGACAGACTCCAAGGAACTCTAAGGGCTTTTACCAATCCTTCCCCTCCATTGACTTGGAGAAACCATTCTCCAGATTAGGAATGAATCTTTCTCTGTCCTTACTGACACCAGAGCTACATTCTCAGTGCTCATCCCATTAAACAGCCCCCACCTCCAAGTACTAAAGCAGTTCAGAGAGTGGGGGTCTCTAATAAACCTCAACAGGTTCCTATCTCTACACCTAACCCTTTTGCTTAGACCCTTTAAGAGACCCTTTTCTCCTTAAGAGCCACCCTTTTCTCCTTAGTCCCCCCCACCACTACTCATTTTTTGAGCCAAGATTTCTTAGAAAAAGGTGGTGCAGGAATTTCTTTCTCCTGAAAAGGGAAACAATTCTAGAATTTGTAAAACAGCAACCAAAATAGCCAACTAAGTGAATCAAATGACCCTTTATCATCTTTTATTTGCTCCATCCCTAGCAGCATTGCAGCTAATACCATGACATTAATTATCTGTCCCTATTAGATCAGCTACCATCCTCCTTATGGTCAAAATCCTCTACTAATATTGACAGAATCCACAGTGTATCTCCTATTAAGATTCAAATTGATCCCCCAAAACCTCTCCCCTGAATTAACCAATACCACATAAATAAAGAGAGCCTTCAAGGCATTAACTCAGTAATAGAGACTGTAAGGCCCAGGGTCTCATTATCCCTCACACCAGTCCCCGCAACACTCCTATTTTGCCTGGGAAGGAAGAAAATGGCCACAATGGAAGCTTGTCCATGACCTCTGAGCCACGTTGTCACCTGTTGTCCCCAACCCCCACACTTTATTAGCCTCCATCCCTACTGAGAGCAAATTTTACTGATTAACATATGTAGTGCTTTTTCTAATACCCCAGTGGATAAAACAAGTCAATACCTTCCCCCGTTACTTGGGAAGGACAGCAAAACACCTGGATAGCAATGCCCCAGGGTTTCACTGAGAGCTCGTATTTCTTAAAAGCTTTAAGGACTGACCTAGATGATATTAAGGTCCCTGGAGTCTCCACTTTAATACAATATGTGAATGACTTACTTCTCCGCTCCCCTTCCCAAGCCTCCTCACAAGAAGATAGCATCCCTTTGCTAAAACTCTTGGCCAAAAAGGGACATCAATTCTCTAAGAAAAAATTATAATTTATACAAACTCAAGTATGATATTCAGAAGATCTAGTCTCAGAACAAAGACTGCCTCTAGAGCCAGACAGGCTTTGTGGCACCCTGAACTTCCCAAAGCCCAGAATCAAACATCAGCTGCAAGCTTGCTTATACTGGCAAGCTACTGCAGCAACCGGATCCCAAACGTGTCCCCGATGGCCCAACCCATATACACCTTGTTAAAAACTACTACACCTGACCCTATCATCTGAAAGACTGGATGAGTTTTTAAATCCTAAAGTTTAAAAAACAAAAACCTGCCTTTGGACACCCCAATTATCAACTCCCTTTCTTGCTTTTTGTATATGAAGAAGAAGGAAGTGCCCTTGGAGCACTTACCCAAAGGCACGGGGATCACCACCGGCCCATAGGATATTACAACCAACAACTAGATCCTGGCCTGTGGGTAATCCCCATGCCTCAGAGCTAGGCCTGCTACTGCCCTTCTTGTGAAGGCCACTGAGGAAATTGTCATGGGATCCCCTTTAACCATCTTTGTGCCACAAGCAGTTGAACTCTTAACTCTCGTCGTAACCTCCCTTAGTAAGTTGTCTCACTTCCTACGAAATGCTCCTGTCGAGTGCCCCTTAGATCACTGTCATAATTCACGGTAATAACCTTAGCCCTGCTACTCTTTTCCCCTCCTTCACTGATGAAACCCCCCCAGGACTGTTCAATACCAACAGATCACCCTCTGACCCCCTGTGATGACTTACAGAAAACTCCTTTGAATAACCGTGACTCCTCATGGTTCACTGATCGTTCTTATGAGAAAAATGAAGATGGTAAATATCACGCTGAACATGCATTATCAACTTCTTTTGAAGTAACTAAAGTGGGACTTTTAACTTTGGCTACTTCAGCCCAATGGGACAAACTATACACACGAGGGCCTGTAGCCTAGCCAATGGCAAAACTGCCAACATTTATACCGACCGTAGATAGACCTTTGGAGTGGCCCACGACTTTGAAATGTCATGGCAACAATGTGGCTTCCTTAATTCCAGCAGAGACAAAATTAAAAACAGACCATTTTTTCCCCCAGAAAAGATTGGATGCCCATCTCACCTGCTGC